>NC_136489.1:38040514-38215514 GCF_053919585.1 Euprymna scolopes
TGACCTTTTTCTGCAGTCCTGTCACATTCTCTTCCGCCATCTTGAATCTACTTTTGTCTTCGATTTTGAAAAAAGAGAGGCCCCTTTCTCTCAAAATTAATCAAAGTTCCATACCACCCACGGACTTTACATACACCGGACATACCAGCAACTTGGTTATAAATAATTATACATTGAGGTGAAGAATGATAGACGAATAAACGGCTAGGCACTCCTCTACTAATGCATACCCGTCTACAATTGTTTGTTGTTCAATTCTTTACTTTCATGATTCCGGTCTTTCTCCGCATTGTTTTTGGCTTAAAAAAATGCTATATATTTCTTTACCAACAATGCTTCAAGCAAACTACAACCTACTCTTATATATATATATATATATATATATATATATATATGCATATGCCTATATATATCCAAGAGTATAGCGGACAAAAAAACGATTACTACGGTACTGTCACATTGACAGTACAGTCATTAATCCTCATCCTCGAGTAGAATCCGAGCCTTGATAAGTGGTGATGTTTTTGGAGAAAAAAAAGTATTGCATGATTCTTTTCAAATAAAACTACCCACGAACATTGAAATGTTATTAGAAGCAACAACTAAAGAAAATACCGATTCTTCTAAATGAAAAAGTATACGCCCTGAGAGAAAATATAGTAGCGGAAAAAGGAAAGTTGACTAAACAATTTAGTCGTAATACGAAAAGGAAGAACTACTGAAAGCAAAATTCGATAAAAGAATTTAGCTCGGGGGAAGGTGATATAATTCACTTTACATCTCATGAGAATCGATTACTCAGTCTATAAAATACGCTAACAAGCAATTACAAGTGCAGAGTATGTAAATCTTGATATTACGTCATTCAAGATACCGTTCGAGAGTGAATATCTTATTTGTTACATTACATCCTTTCTTTTTGTACAATAAACCCGTTATATTTACTGTGTGTTGACCATAATTTTATCTGCATTAATTCATACTGAATATAATATAGCCAGATAAGTATCCATAGTACACATTAATTTTTTTATTACATACCTACGAATTATATTTTTAAAAACCTATTCGTCCGAATTGATGCAACTTGTTACAATAGAATATGTTAATAGGATGAAGATTGTTTGTTTTTAATTATTTCTCGTTTGATCTAAGTTTTTACTAGTGTTTGATTTGTAGATCAGTTTTAAAATGAAAAAAATCGTTATTGAGTAAGGTTTATTTAATATTTTTTGGTTCACTAAAATAATATCTAAATACACACACATTATATATATATATATATATATATATATATATATATATATATATATATATATATATATATATATATATTTCAATCAAGACTGTCAATTAAAATTCAAAATAACGTTTATTGTTCGACAGAATACTTAAAAAGATTGTTAAGAAATGCCGAATTCGTTGAGTTTCAAAGAATATATTCTTTTTACAGAAATGATAGACGTTAGCAAATTACTAATATAGCGAAATAAGAATTTGCTGGTTAGGGCATTAGATAACGCATCACGTTATGATAGTAAGTCATAAAATGTAAATAAATATTTGTATTATGCTTATAAAGGTTAAAACATGTGAAAACAAACCAATAATAGAAAGTTCAGAATGCATGAAAACTTGATAGTAAATCCATGAAGAGAAGAAAAGTATTTTGTTAAGTAGGCAGTATCTCAATGGCGGCAATAAAATGAAGGTAAGTCCAGAGTGAAATTAATTCTATATAGATGCGAAGTCCAATGTAGAAAGAAATATAGAAATCCACATATAGTCGTAGAGAATGCTTCCCCCCAAAAACGCAAGATAAATTATATATATATATATATATATATATATATATATATATATATATATATATATATATATATATATATATATATATATATATACTAGCATTTCAGCCCAGCGTTGCCCGGGTGTTTGGAGGTGAATGTTGAGCAAAAAAAAAATAGCGGTCAATTTTTTTTTAACTTTGACCCCTATTATGACCCCTTAAAATTTATAGTTTCGGGTCCAAATCACTTTATTAAGTTTTATCCAGGTTCAAGGAACCTATATCTAAAATTTCAAGTGTCTAGACCCAAAATTGTCAGAGGAGTTTGGTAGAGTTCTTAAACGTCAAATCGTTGAAATTTGACCCCTTAACAGCAAAATTTCTGGCTGACACCCGTCACATCGATTTTCCCAAATCTCAGTACGCGGTACTACAAATTTCGAGTCTATAGACTAAAAATTGACAGAGTTATTGCGTAGGGAAATGTACACAGACAGACAGATACACAGACAGACAGACAGACAGACACGTTCACTTTTATATATATATATATATATATATATATATATATATATATATATATAATTTATCTTGCGTGTTTTGTTTTTTGGGGGGCATTCTCTTCGACTATATGTGGATTTCTATATGCTTTTATACATTGGACTTCGCCATCTATATAGAATTAGTTTCAATCCGAACTTACCTTCTCTCTCTCTCTCTCTCTCTCTCTCTCTCTCTCTCTCTCTCTCTCTCTTTCTATATATATATATATATATATATATATTCTGAGAAAACTTGAAATAAAAAAAATTAATAAAGCAATCTTTGTTAGAATGAACAAGCAAATAAAAACAGTTATAGAATTAAAGCAATGGATCCATACTGCCGAAACAACAGCTTGGTTAAGAATATCGAAAACAAATCCAATGTACTTCCTTACAATTTGATATCATAAACGTCTATTGACCCATAAATGAAACTCCTTCACACAACACTGACGTTTTCCAAGAAATATAGCGAAAGCTGAAATCCATATCATTAAAAAATATAAAAGCTCAGTATTAACCGATAATAATAAACAAGGGATTAAAACACATATTGCGAATCTTTTGATTTGGCTATGGGTTCCTTCGATTCTGTTGGCAAAGGACCTAGAAGAAATCTATTTTACGTACGATTACAACCAAAATAAAAAATACTGATACAGACTAATAGGAAGATGATGCATTAGATCTAATCAAAATATAAGCGTATGAAAATATATATAATAAATTAAGTAAATATAAAAAAATAATATATAAAAATAAATATAATATAATAGAAAAGCAAAAATCACGTGTTACCTCCTTTAAACTAAAATAAAAAAAGACAAAGGTTAAAGAATTAATAAGATAGATTGATTACCTCCCTTGGGCCAACCAAGAATAACCGATTAAACCGGAAGCCATGCCAATTAGGAATTGAATAATTAATTAATTAATTTTAACATGCCTTTACTAAAAAGGCATTAAATGAAAAAGTAGAAAATTGATATTAAAATAAAATTTATACGAATAGAGATAAGCTATAGTTAAATAAAAATGAACATCAGTACAAACAATATATTCGGTCCTGTATTTTCCTCAAACAGTAAAAACATGGCTGACGAAAGCCTAACATTATTTACAATTTACCATTAACTGTACTCTTTTATATTAGGCTGTAAACCGAAGATACCAATGTTTTTCTGACCTTCTGTACAATTGTAAATAAATAAATATTAATCTTTTATATTGAAAAGGTTTTCTTTATAATCGAGCACTTTGTTGCAATTCTTTCCCCCAAAACAGTAAACAAATGTGTATATATATATATATATATATATATATATATATATATATATATATATATATATATATACAAAACAGTAAACAAATATATATATACATATATATATATATGTATATATAGTGAATAAATGACAAAAACTATATTCCAAAATTCATGATGTTGATCATCTTATAATTTATTCCTTTAATTCAGTTGACATTTACAATTCTTGTCAACTGAATAAAAGGAATAAATTATAAGCTGGTCAACATCATGAATTTTGGAATATAGTTTTTTGTCATTTATTCACTATATTGCTCTGTAATTACATTGAGCCTCTTAAATAAGGATTGGTATTTATTATAAGAAAATATATTTCTATAGAAGTATATATATATATATATATATATATATATATATATATATATATATATATACGCCCACTAGAGTGAATGTCAAGTAGCACTAGTAGCAATTATACCTGGTCTTCATCCAAATATTTACTAAATACAAGTTTGTGAAAATTCCCTTGATAAGTAAATATGAGAAATAAGATTTGCCAACAATCGCTGTTCATCAAAACAGCTTCTGTTCGTGACTGTCTTTCAAAGTACGTTTAAACAATTCGGACATGTCCGTCATCTGTGAAATACGCTCTCCGTTCGAAGCGAGTCAAGGAGCATCAACCTTAACCTAGCACGCAATACCCAGGCGTCCAGCTCGCCTTCCCTTGAAAAGTCCGAGTGTTATTTCCAGAAAAATGACAGCGGAGATGTTTCGTTTCAGATATCTCTGCGCTGTCCTTCGAGACGGACCTTGAAAGAAAATATATTATCCTCTGTGACTCTTCATAATAAAACGCTACTTTGTCGATCGACACGCATTGCTTATTCGCTCGTATATAGTCGTTGTAAGCCCCAAACAATATTCCCTTGATTCTTTGCATCTGACCAACGCTTAACTCCTGTCTTCAAATATAATTTAGGAATGCTTTCCGGCGAATCTCGATTTAAATGTAATATTCGAGATGAATTAATTCATAATAATAGTGAATATATGCATATCTATACCCACATCTATCTATTTCTATATCTCTTTATCTATCTATCAATCTATCTATCTATCTATCTATCTATCTATCTATCTATCCATCCCAATCTCTTTCTCTCTCTCTCTCTCTCTCTCTCTCTCTCTCTCTGTATCTCTCTCGCTATATATATATATATATATATATATATATATATATATATATATATATATACTAGCATTCAGCCCGGCAGTGCCCAGGTGTTTGGATGTGTATGTTGAGAAAAGAAATTGCTGTAGGAAGGCAGGTTCGAACCCGTACCGCAAAAGAAGAAAAGAACGGGGTAAAACCTAACGTTTATACTGTTACGACCACCGCCAAACCGGAAGCGACATTTTGTTTGTAAAATTAAGGCTAGACAATCTAAAGGAGAGGATAACTTTAAAAAATATCAGCGAAAAAAGAGACCCCCCCCTGTAGAAGTGTGCCTAGTTGAAGGGGAAGATATTAATGTTTTTAGCCAATTTTTCGATATTTGTCGTATGAAAGGTCGAACTTAAAAACGATATCTTTGTTGGTAAAATACGTCGCCTCAATTGAAAGTTTAAGGCAGACATAAAACAGACATACATACATACATTTATATATTGGTAACTAAAATTTTTCGAAGCAAACAGATGAAAAAGCTGCCCTATCTCTGAATACCCTTTATGTTAAATTTCAAATATTTAGACCAGAAATTGTGTGAGTAATTCGGAAAAGACAGCAGAAGTCAATGTTTTTAAAACTTTGACCCCAATTATAACCCCTAAAATTTATTGTTTTAGGCTCAAATCAAATTATTAAGTTAGATACATGTCCGAGGAACATATATCTAAAATTTCAAGTGCGTAGACCCAAAATTGTCGGAGGAGTTGCGTAAAGTTCTCAAATGTCAAATCGTTGAACTTTGACCCCTTAATTGCCAAATTTCTGGCCAAAAACGGATCACATCGATTTTCCCAAATCTCAGTACCCTGTATATCAAATTTCGAGTCTGTAGACGTACAATTGACAGAGTTATTGCGTAGGGAAATATATACAGACACACACACAGACACACACAAACACACAGACACGTTCACTTTTATATATATATACATATATATATATATATATATATAGATAGATAGATAGATAGATAGATAGATAGAAAAACAAAAATATATACGTATAGATAAATATATATGGAAACAATTTTGTTTTTACTGCACACGTTTAACGCAAATATTATGCAAGTATAAATCATGTAGTGTATCTGCATGAATATAATTACACGTAATAGTTGACTAAAGATGATCATACCATAAGAAAATCGAACAAAAACTAATAGGGAATTAATTAAAATGAATGTTTATATGAATATGCAAATTAGCTAGATATTTGCTATTGAATGCAATTGTACGGCCCGTATATAAGAACATTATTTTTTCTTTTTAAATAAATAGAAAAGGTTTGTTTTTTTTAATATGAATATCAATACACACAAAAGAGAAACGAATTTATAGGAGTATATATATATATATATATATATATATATATATATATATATATATATATATATATATATATATAAGTGATGGAACGGTTCCAATATTTTTCCGATTCTGTGATGAATTCCCGATTCCGTGATAAATTTGCGATTCAGATACATTGCGATTCTTTATGAATCTGATGAGAGTTAGTTGTATAATTGTTATTTTCTTGATTACCGTAAAAACACATTTTAAATGTGCGGATATTTTCTTACACGTAAAATATAAAAAAGTTGTGAGGAATGATCGATAGAGTTTTGTTTTACTGGTTGTTTAAAATAAATAAATATTTATTTTAAACAACAGCAGCGGACTATGTTGCTGTAAACAAGCAAACAAAAAAATTACATATACGATAATTAAAAGAATCGTTTTTGGCATCAGAAAATATGCACATTTTTTCCGGTTCTGATTCCGTTTCTCAATTCTGTAACCAGTTCCGATTTCGATTAATCGTCCAAACCCTAATATATATACGCAATTATTTCCATATCAAGTTAGTTATATGCATAGATTTAAATATATATATATATATATATATATATATATATATATATATATATATATATATATATATATATATATATATATATATATATATATTTATATATACTCGGGGTTTTTTTATATTCAAAAGTAATGGACTAATGAATTCAACGAGGTTGTTAGATAGTGCGCAATAAAAAGAGCTGATAATACTTGTTTATTGTTATATAAACATGCTCACATCCCGCTGCTACAAATAGCCACTTGTTTCAATCAAACAACAGATATCATCAGGCAGCGACTTGACTATTCAAAAGTTCAATGAATAATGGATTTTTATTTTAGGTAGGAACTCTTTAGAAGTTGGAGTTAAAAAACTTAAAACACAGGACTTTAATTAAATAAAAAAGTAAAAAGGGAGAGGCAATTTAAATAAAGTTAAAAGATTACAATGGGGAGAGAGTGATTGAGAAGAGAAAAAAGGAATAGAGACAGAAATAGAGAAAGAAAATATATAGAAAACAAAATAGAGAGAAAAAGAAGAGAGAAAATATATATATATATATATATATATATACATATATATATATATATATGATATGGAAAAGAAAAGAAAAAAGAAATAAATGGTTATAATAAAGAGAATAAGAACTAGAAGGAAAAGGAAAGAATAATGAGATCTAGTTAAATAGAGAAAGAGAGAAAGTAAGAATTTGACAGTATATAGAAAAAGAAAAAGAAAAATGAAAAATAAAAAATCTGCGTGTCAACCAATTTATGAACAATTATACAATTCAGTAATGAAACATATTATTACAAATACAAACAGAATATAAATATACTAGAAAGAGTTAACTATCAAATTAAATCAACATATAAGCTAAATCTATGGATTAACACAGCGGATACCATTAAATGGTTTTCCAATATACATAATAAAAAGAATTGTACTTTCTTACAATTCGATATTGTGAATTACTATCCCTCCATATCTAAGGAACTATTCGAAGAGGTGATGGAGTTTGCTAAACTCCTGTCTGATATAAAAGACACTGAAATTGAAATTATACGGACATGTAGAAATACTACATTAATTAGTGGAAATGATCAGTGGTTGAAAAAAGATCAAAATGACCTGTTTGACATGTCCATAGGGTCTTTGGATTCGGCTGAAATGACAGACTTAGTAGGTCTATTCATACTATACAACTTAACCAAAGACATCAATGTCATGGATATAGGCTTGTATCGTGATGATAGACTGATGATCATCAAGGAATCCACCGGCCCTAAATGTGAAAGAACCAAAAAGATTATCTTAAATGAATTCCGTAGAATTAAATTAAAAGTGGATATTGTATCAGATGTTAAAACTGTAAATTTTTTGGATGTGAACTTTGATTTAAGGAAAGGTATCTACCAACCATATAGGAAGGAAAACTCAAACCCAATTTATGTACACCCCCTATCAAATCACCCAAAATCTATCATTAGGCATATCCCCAAATCCATTAGTAAAAGAATCAGTGACAATTCTTCCAATCTTGAAACATTTAATAAACATAAATATTTCTATAACAGGGCCCTTAAGGATAGTGGATACAAAAACACCCAAATTGAGTTCATAGAACCAACACACCCAAACACAAATACAAATAGAAACCGTAAGAGAAAAATCCTGTGGTACAATCCCCCTTTTAATCTGAAACTTAAAACTAATCTAGGAATGAAATTCTTAAACTTAATTAAAAAGCACTTCCCTATTAATAACATACTACATAAAATTTTCAATAAAAATACAATAAAACTTAGTTATAGCTGTAATGAAAACCTTGAAAAAATAATTAAAAAACATAATAACAAAATATTAAACAAAAATAGCACACCCATTGCTACCGAAAGTTGTAACTGTAGAATTAAATCAAAATGCCCTCTTAAAATAAATTGTCAAATTACTTCTGTAGTGTACCAAGCAACTATTTCTACTAAGGAAAATCCGAATGAAAAAAAATATTACATAGGAATGACAAATAACAATTTTAAAGAAAGATTTACCGGTCACAAGTGCTCTTTTGAAAATAATGAGTACAAAAATAGAACTTCCTTGTCTAAATATTACAATGAACTAGTAGAGCAAGGTAACTCCCCAATAGTAAATTGGAAAATTTTAAAGAAAGCGAAAACCTGTTCATCTTTAAACTCGCCTTGCTACCTATGTCTTTATGAGAAATTATTTATACTTACTTTTAGAGAAAGAGATAAATTATTAAATAAGAAGCACGAAAATTCAATTAATTGCAAACATTATAAAACCCATCTTTTAAGTAATTTAGTTTAGATATAAAATTTAAATAAATTAAAAATTGTCACTGATTTCTATAATTTATTAATATTCTATTAATATACTTTCTCCTCTCCTGATTTCATTCCTTACTTCTCCTATCTTATATACCTGTGAGTCTATGTGTATATGTATGTGTCTATGTATTTATTTTATGACCGTGTGTACTTAGATCTATATATTTCTATATTATTTGGTATACCCTCCCATGTTTATTCAATCCATTTGTATGTTTCTATGTGTGTATGCATCTATCTGTACCCTTGCCAAATTATTTGTATTCTTATGTATTTCTATATATATATAATGTATGTAAATTATACATATTTATGTGTGAGTATATATATGTGTGTGTGCGTTGTTGTTTATTAGTATATGATTGTGTGCATATATTTGTGTATTTTTTGTATGTATGTGTATACATAAGATTATATATATATATGTATATATATATATGTATGTATATATATATATATATATATATATGTATATATATGCTTATTAGTATGTCGGTTGGTTCTCTGTGAGTATATACATATGTATCTAATTATTTTTAATTTGGGTACTATCTACCTGTGCGTCGCTATTTTTGAGTATTTCGTTGATTTAATTACTTCTTTTGCCTGAATATATTTATAGGTAAGTGTATTTGTATCTGTGTTATTAGTAATCTGGTATTGAATGTATTATTTTGTGATTTAATATGACTTTATATCTATACTTAAATAGCTTAAACTTCCAACTTAATAGTATAGTTACACCTTTACTTATAGGCATGTATATGTATATATATATATATATATATATATATATATATATATATGTGTGTGTGTATGTGTGTGTATATTTGGGTATATATATATGTGTGTGTGTATATATATATATATTTGTATTGTATTCTTTTTATATACATAAATATTAGTAGTTTTCTATTTATAATTATTGGACCTATTTAATTTATTTAATCCCCTCTTATGGCTAAATATGTTATATTAAAAAGATAATAAATATTAATTTTATTCTGTTTTATTATTATTATTATTATTATTATTATTATCATTACTATTATGTTTATTGTTATTAATAATAATTTTAATATTGTTTTATCATTATTTTCTTCTTTTATTCATATATTTATCTAATTAAAACGCGAAAACTTTAAACTTATATCATTTAGCATAAAGGGCCTAATTAATGGTAGACGTATGTTTGAATTGCGTTGATTTTACTCGTGGACGTATGTAAGAGGATAAATATGCTAGCCGAATACATTCACTGCCTTTTTTGACACGTTCATTTCTGACGCTTGGATTGTATCTTCTGTTTGTATTTGTAATAATATGTTTCATTACTGAATTGTATAATTTTTCATAAATTGGTTGACACGCAGATTTTTTCTTTTTTCTTTTTCTTTTTCTTTTTCTATATACTGTCAAATTCTTACTTTCTCTCTTTCTCTATTTAACTAGATCTCATTATTCTTTCCTTTTCCTTCTAGTTCTTATTCTCTTTATTATAACCATTTATTTCTTTTTTCTTTTCTTGTCCATATCATATATATATATATATATATATATATATGTGTGTGTGTATATATATATATATTCTCTCTTCTTTTTCTCTCTATGTTGTTTTCTATATATTTTCTTTCTCTATTTCTGTCTCTATTCCTTTTTTCTCTTCTCAATCACTCTCTCCCCATTGTAATCTTTTAACTTTATTTAAATTGCCTCTCCCTTTTTACTTTTTTATTTAATTAAAGTCCTGTGTTTTAAGTTTTTTAACTCCAACTTCTAAAGAGTTCCTACCTAAAATAAAAATCCATTATTCATTGAACTTTTGAATAGTCAAGTCGCTGCCTGATGATATCTGTTGTTTGATTGAAACAAGTGGCTATTTGTAGCAGCGGGATGTGAGCATGTTTATATAACAATAAACAAGTATATATATATATATATATATATATATATGTATATATACATGTATGTATGCATATAGAATAAATGACAATAATTCATTCATATTCCAAAATTCATGATGTTGACAATGTTATAGTTTATTCCCTTAAATTCAATGTGGGGTAATGGAAAAATAGAAAGGTAACTGCAGCTTCTCTGATTTTCCGATTTTCATCACGTCAAATCACATTTTAATTCCTTTGGACGAATTGATTGTTGCTATTACTTCTAATTAAGGGAATAATAGATTTACTAATTAATATAATAATTAAGTGATTCATTTTGCGCTACGAAACAGATACTGTCAAGAATTGTATAGATCAACTGATTTAAAGGAATAAACTATAAGATTGTCAAAATCATGAATTTTGGAATATAAATTTTTGTCATTTATTCTATATATTTCTGTGTAATCACATTGAGCTTTTTATATAAGGATTGATACATAATAAGAAAAATATATTTCTACAGAATATATATACTAGCATTTCAGCCCGGCGTTGCTCGGGTTTTTGGAAGTGTATGTTGAGCAAAAAAAAAAAGGAAAAAAAATAAGAAGCGGTCAATGTTTTAAGCTATGACCCCTATTATAATCCCTTAACATTTATTGTTTTGAGCTCAAATCAAGGTCATAAGTAAGATCCATGTCCAAGGAACCTATATCTAAAACCTCAAGTGTTTAGACCCAGAATTGTCGGAGAAGTTTTGTTCTCAAAGGACAAATCTTTGAACTTTGACCCCTTACTAGAAAAATTTCTGGGCAAAAACGGATCACGAAGATTTCTCAACTCTCAGTACCCTGTATATCAAATTTCGAGTCTGTAGACTAAAAAATGACAGAGTTATTGCGTAGGGAAATGTACACACAAAGACACACACACACACACAGAAACGTTTACATACTAGCATTTCAGCCCAGCTTTGCTCGGGTGTTTGGAGGTGTAATTTAGAAAAAAAAAAAAGCGGTCAATTTTTTAAAAATTTGCCCCCTATTATGACCCCTTAACATTTATTGTTTAGGGCTCAAATCAAATTATTAAGTTAGATCCATGTCCAAAGAACCAATATCTAAAATTTAATGTGTTTAGACAAAGAATTGGCGGAGAAGTTTGGTAGAGTTCTCAAAGGTCAAATCTTTGAACTTTGACCATTTAACTGACAGATTACTGATCAGAATGCGATCACAAATATTTTCCCAAATTTCAGTAACCTGTATTTCAAATTTCGAGTCTGTAGACTGAAATTTGACAGAGTTATTGCGTAGAGAAATATACAGACACACAGACACACAGACACACACACACGTTCACTTTTATAGATATACTAGCATGGGTGCCCGTGGTTCCCGGGTGTTTGGAGGTGTATGCTGAGCAAAAAAAAAAAAAAAGGTCAATTTTTAAAAAAAAATTGACCCCTTTTATGGCCGCTTTACATTTATTGTTTTGGGTTCCAATAAAATTATTAAGTTAGATCCATGTCCAAGGAACCTATATCTAAAATTTCAAGTGTTTAGACCCGAAATTGTCGGAGAAGTTTGGTAGAGTTCTCCAAGGTCAACTCTTTGACCTTTGACACTTTAACAGTCAAATTTTTGGCCGAAACCCGACCACAAATACTTTACTACATCTCAGTACCTTGTATGTCAAATTTCGAGTCTGCAGACTAAAAATTGACAGAGTTTTAGCGTAGGGAAATGTATACACACACACGCAGACACACATGCAGACACACAGACACGTTTGACTAGGATTTCAGCCCGGCGTTTCCCGGGTGTTAGGAGGTGTATGTAGAGCCAAAAAAGAAAAAAAGCGGTCAATTTTTTAAAACTTTGACCCCTATTATGACCCCTAAACAGTTATTTTTTGGGTTCAAATCAAATTATCAAATAAGATCCATGTCATAGGAACCTATATCTAAAATTTCAAGTGTTTAGACACAAAATTGTCGGAGGAGTTTGGTAGAGTTCTCAAATGTTTAATCGTTGAACTTTGACCCCTTAACAGCCACATTTCTGGCTGAAAAGCGATCACAAATATTTTCCCAAATCTAAGTACCCTGTATATCAAACTTTGAGTCTTTAGACGTAAAATTGACATAGTTATTGCGTAGGGAAATGTATACACAGACACATACAGACACACAAACATGTTCACTTATATATATATATATATATATCTATATATGTATATATATATATATATATATATATATATATTTATGTGGGTGTATTTGTATGTGGGTTTGTGTGTGTAAGATTTAACATCTAAATAATGGCCAAAACAAAACTTCTTGCACAAAACCTGCATTTTTCTACACTAATGAACACATTTTATTAATTCCGTTTGCTTGTTTCCGACCTGACTAAAACTTGGATGTCTTCAAGTCCAACATAAACAAATTCCTGTTGAATTACCCCCTTAAGTAAGACACTTTATCAAATCTCCAATACTAACGATAACTTCGATACTGTCCCATTGATTACTGTACACGCGATAAGCCTTATCTTCCGGCCCTTGATAAGTTATGACCTCCAAAGAAAGAAGTCAAATTTCGACTTTCGACTAATACTAAGTGCAATACTTATGTGTTTTTTTTTGTTTGTTGTCGTCTTTGTAACATCTATTCATGTTCTTTATATACATGTGATTGTGCCCAATGCCTCTCACCTTCGTGAACTGTAAAAACTATCCCTATGACAAAACCACAGATAAAACAATTCTGGACTTGGTATTGCCACACACACCCCAACATGAAATATGCAACATGGGAACCAGAAAAAAAAAAGATCTAATATCATGAATGACAGCTTCTACCTCGGTGGCCAGCATGGGGGACTCGCAGCCATCCTGCAAACGTTGGCTCCTCTTCTAATTTATGAGACAATATTACCGACATAGAACCTGTAAGTATCCTCTACAATTTAGGTACCAAAACAATAAACAGATAAAACACAATAATTGAGTGAAATACAACAAAAACAAATTATGGAACAGACGAAGAAACAGAGCCCATATAGAAACTCCAGATGTAGAAGACCTGCAAAACTCGGACACAAAGAACATGGACACCAAGATCTATGAAACAAAACTTTATGGGATTGAATTAGAGGAAGTAGAAAACATCAAACAACTTATAAACGAGGAAGAAACAAAACTTCCATCCTTAATGAACCAAGAGTGGAAGAAACTAAAAGCTGAAACAGAGGTGAACAAACTCCTCCCATTCATCTCAACAGAGACCATAACAGATGTAAACAATTTAATTTAAGTAGGGACCAAAACAGTAAGTATTAAGTTTAAAGTTGAAAAATGACGGAGAAAGAAACAGGAACAAACAATCTGGATGGGAATTAAGGCCGGAAACCAAGATGTAAGAAATTAAAGAAAGAAGTCACAACGATAAACAATACGAAAAAAAAAAGTAGAAATGCGACCAGCGAAGAGAAGATCAACAAGAAACAGGACGAAGTGAAGGAAAAAATAACTGTAAATAAAGGGGGTGTAAGACAGTAGCGATACAAATCTGAACAGTGTAAGCCAAATTGGATACATCAAAATAATGAAAGCCAATTTTACCAAAATATAAATGGCCCCCCCCAAAAAAATAACCAAGGCCGTCAGGAAAAAAACCCTCTACTGGAGCAATATATTGAAAGAACGAAAGGATCATAATGGCTGAATGAAGTAAAATAAGAATAATGGCAAATCGAATGAGGGAACAATGAATGAAATATGCTAGAAAACTCTCAAGACAACCCTACGAAAAATGGCCGACCGGTGAACACAAGGTCAAGACGGAATACATGCCTAGTAGTTTAAAAAAATTCCCAACACAACATGAAAGGCTAGTTCGGCATTTAAAAGATCCATCCACAAAGCACATGCACCAAAATGGATGACCAAAGGTAGAACCACACTAGTACAAAAAAGACGCAGAAAACGGAGACCATCCCCAGCAACTACAGGCCTATGACCTGTTTACCGACAGTGTGAAAACTACTAACTGCACAACTGAAGAAACAGATTTATAATTCTCTGCATAACTGCGGATGACATCCAGAAGTTCAGGAGAGATGTCAAAAAAGAAAAAGAGGGGCATATGATCTATTATACATAGACCAAATTATTCTGCAAGATCAAAGTACAAAAAAAACTCAGTCATGACATGGGTAGACTATGAGAAATTATATGATCGATTTAAGCAAGCATAGATAATAGAATGTATAAGAATGTACAAAATACTAGGTAAGGTAATCAATTTGATGACAAATGCAAGAAGAACACAGAAGCTTGAACTGACAACTGATAGACCATACATAACATGAATCAAAATACAAAGAGGGATCTTCCAAGATGATTCCCTATCACCATGATGTTCATTATAACCATGATGCCCATGTACAATATACTAAGACCAAGCAGGATAAAAGTTTATTAACACAGAAGAAAGAATGAACCACCCTAATATACATTAATGAACTGAAACTGCCTGCAAAAAAAAAAAAAAAGACAGAACTAGAAACGCTAATAAACACGACCAGAATTTTTAGCAAAGATATTCGAATAGAATTCGGTAGGGCAAAGTGCGCACTGCTAACAATGAGGAGAGAACAACTAGAAGCAATTGAAGATATAGTACTGCCCAATCAAACAGAGATGAGGCAATAGGTTAATATGATAGCTATAAATATATAGGGAGTTTTGGAAGCAGGCACTGTTAAAGCAACGAGAATGAAAATAAATTTGGAAAAGGATACCTCAGAGTTACAAGAAACCTCCTCGAAACTAAACTAAATAGTAGAAAGCTAATTTACGGGATAAACAGGTGGACAGTGTAAATTATAAGTAATTTGGACCGTTTATAAGTTGGACCAAAATAGAACTAAGGAATCTCAATCAGAAGACCAGGAAACTCATGAGGATGCACAATGCACTACACCCAAAGGATGATACGAATGACAACAAAGCGGATATAACAACATATAGACTTTCGCAAAATTTTAGTTTTACTTTCATCGTATTTTACTTTGGTTTTGATACCCCCAAAATTCACCCCCGTCCTTTTCATAACCAGTTTCTAAAGGTTGTTTTTGAACCTAGTCACCGACGGGTATTTCTGCTAGTATATGCTTATAGTTACATATCTACCGACACAGCCACCGAAGCAGACACACACACGCACACACACATACATATATATCAGGTTTACAAGAAACTTCTTGCGGTTTTTAACTTGTAAATTTAAATGAAATATCTCGGCTCAAACAAAATCGTATTGACTTATTGTTCAAAATAATCACCATCAGATACAACACACATTTGCCAAAGCAAAACAAGTGTATTTCTACCGGTAACGTAAAAAAAACCCCTGCGCTCTGGGCGCGGTGAAGTTACTGAAGGCGTTTCCGATATAGCTTAGGTTTTGAAGAAGGAATGTTGTCGAGATGCTTGTAAACGTGCTGGTCGGTAGGTGAGACGTCTGGGGAGTATGGTGGATGAGGCAGAGTTTCGTAACAATAATTAGTTCAATTTCTGCAGGGTCGTTTTAGCAAGGTGCAGTCAAGCATTTTCGTGAAGGAGAATTAGGCCTTTTCTGTTGACTAATGCTGGCGGTTGTCAAATTTGCTGATATATTGCATCCATTTGTTGACAGTACTTCTCAGTCCAAAAACGATGAGACAACTGAGCTGAACGTCACCGGTTATCATCAAAATCACATTTTTCATCGCAAGTCAGAACCCGGTCGAAAAATAGGACATTTTTGTTGCATAAAGGAAGGAAAAATGACACTTCATAACGACGTTTCTTATGATTGTCAGTCAATTCGTGAGACACACATTTACCAAGTTTAAAAAAAAAAGTGTTGGAAATCGTCGTATACGTTATGCCTAATTCAGAAGTATCTTCTCGAATAGTTGAGTTAACTAAGGCTCTTAATTGATAATGTCACTATCCTCTGGTCGACCACTACGGTCATTATTTTCAAAATTCTCCTTGCCGCCACTAAATGTTTTAAACCACTATTGTATTGTCTGTTCAGTAGTGGTATCTGGGCCAAATGCCTTGTTGATATCGCAAACTCTTTCAGCAGTTTCTCGGTGTAGCTTTAATTGAAATAAGTAAATTATTCGGATTTGCTTTTTCTCATCTTATATTCAACGTTCTAATAAGAATGCATAATTGTTTTATAACGATTGTAATTTAAACGATTAAATAGAGCAAAACACGCCCTTTCAAATGATAAAGTAAAAGTATTGTAACGAAACATTTAATTAAATGGAATAAATTCATAAATTATGCAGGCGCTTTTTTCTCAACATTATATATATATATATATATATATATATATATATATATATATATATATTAGTAAGTTACAAAAATATATATGACAATTAAGCTACACAGAATATTCCGCGTTTCATCTACGCTAGAATTCGGCTGGCTTATGCGAAGAGTTGTGGTAATCTTGTGTTTTTATATACGTACATTCTATTGAGTTTTTAGTAAGCACCTTCAGCCTTCTAGTTTCCAGCGCTCCCTTCCTAATAAGCTAATAAAACCCAATAAAATATGCGTATATAAAAACGCGAGACAACTACATCTCTTCGCATAAACCTGACGTATCCTAGCCTGGATGAGACGCGGAATATTATTTGTAGCTTAATTGCCATATATATTTTTACGACTTACTACCTAGCTCTACTTATGTAATGGGCATTGTTGAAGTAAATACTTAAAGTTTACGCATAAAATTATACTTTCGTATATTAATTTATGTCATTAATGAAGTTGCCATACTTAACTCCTAAAACAGGTGAGCACTCTCAAAATGATTTATTTCACTACATCAAAAAATAGATATGGGAAACGTTTATTTTGAAACATCACTAAAAAACATCCCCACACCTAGCCATCCAAAAAGCAGATTGACTAATACGCCGAACGCGATCGCGAGCAAATTACCTGCTTAAAAATGAACACATAAACAAAAAAGGAATCTTATTGCTTTAAAACCCTGAAAAATGCAAAAGCAGTAGACCTTTTGATAAACTTTGACAATGACCTTTTAAACATCATTAAAAATTTTGAATTTCACAATCAACATAACAATATCCAATGGAAACTACACAAAATCCTTAGAAACATAAATAACTCTAATAAAATCTTTGTAAAAGCAGATAAAACTAGAAATTTTTATAAAATAAATGAACAAGATTATAACAGCTTAATTACAGAAAACATTACAAAAAACTACTAAAACTGGATACATAACGAATGCAACTACATAGATATAATACATCCTGAAAATAAACAAATTACCGATGAATTAAACATTAGCGATAAAGTTGACAATTTGAAACCTAGAGAAGCATACATTTTGCTTAAAGACCAGAAATGTGGCTTAAATAATAACCCCAGCATTCGCTTGATAAAGCTAACTACACCAGAAATAGGTAGAATTGGCACAACAATACTTTCTAAAGTAAACAAACAAATCAAACAAGACCTAGAATTAAACCAGTGGACCAATACTGCCGAAGCAATCAATTGGTTTAAAAATAAAGAAAACAAAAATGAATGTTCGTTTATACAGTTCGACATCATAGACTACTATCCCACGGTATCCGAAGAACTTTTCAATATTGTCCTGGAGTTTGCCGGGGCATACACAGATATATCATTATTAAAAAATTTAGAAAATCAGTTCTAGTAAATAACAATAACCAATAGATAAAAACAAAAATAAATTCTTTGAATTTAGCGATTGGTTCTCTGGATTCTGCAGAAGCATCGGATCTTGTATGATTATTCATTCTATATACCCTCATAAGCATATTTAATACTACGGATATTGGCCTATATAAAGATGATGGGTTAGCTTTAATAAAAGACCCTAGCAAAGTCAAAATCATACACAAGGAAATGCAAAATTTAGGCCTAAAAGTAGAGGTAATAGCTAACATAAAAATAATAAACTTCCTGGACGTCCCGTTAGATTTTTAAGTAGGGGTCATATGTGTTTTTACACATATGACTCCTACTTAAAAGATAACACTCATCCAATATACGTAAATCCTAAGTTCAATCACACACCATCAATTATAAAACAGATTCCTAACTCGATCATAATTAGACTCAGCAATAACTCAAGCGATGAATGTGTATTTAACAGATCAATCAATATCTAAGAAACAGCCCTAAAAATAGTGGATACAAAAATATTGATATCTAATATAAGCAAGAACACACCAATAACTATAATAAAATTAAAAATAGAAGAAAAAGAAATATAATCTGTTATACAAATGTTAGAAATAAAACTTGCCATGAAGTTTCTAGATTTCATCGAAAAGCACTTCCCCATAACCAATACCTTGCAGAAAATTTGTAATAAAAATAACTAAAGTTATCATACAGCTGCTGCGCAAATTTAGAGATGATGATTGAAGTACATAATAACAAAATGTTTAATGAAGCAATGAATGCAATAAGAAAATAAACAATAAAAAAGTGGATATCATGACAAAAAAAACTAACACAATGAACATATATGTTACTCGTAGAGATAATAATAATAATAATAATAATAATAATAATAATAATAATAATAATAATAATAATAATAATAATAATAATAATAAACTCCGGACAACGACAACCATAGTAGAAATAAAAATAAATAAAAATACTAATAATGAACAATATAAATGCACACTTTGCCGGCTTCAAAATAAATGTCTAACAAAAAGCATAGTGTACCAGGCAACAATATTTGCGTAAGAAAACCCAAATAAAAAGAAATATGACGTAGATATGACTTAGATTTCAAAACCCGATATTATTACCAGAAAAGTCCGTTTAACAATTAAAAAAAAACACCGAATGAAAACAACACTAGCAAACCAATACTGGGAACTGAAAGACAGCGGGCCTTCGCCGGTAGTGGAATGGAAAATAGTAAAACAAACAAAATATGTAAAGATCTAGACGATCCATGTAGAATATGAAATATGAAGACTTGCTATTCTATACTTTAAAGAACGCCAACATATATTAAACTGTAGCAGAGAAATAGCGAACAACTGTGTTAACAATAACAATAGAAAATAAATACATAAAAGAAACATACATATACATAAATTATATATATATGTGTGTGTGCATGTATATATATATATATATATATATATATATATATGAACTAACACAATATAATAAAAAATATAGACAAAACATCACATTTAACTTCACCTAGGTTTAATATAGGTCAGATAACCAGATATCTTTGCTTCCCGCTAAAAACACCCCCCCCCCCACACACACACACACAAAAGAAGGACTGAACCTAAGATAAACCGGGCGTTTTTCCTGTAAGTGCCCGCCAATTGGGTGGAAACGATAGAATGTACGTATATAAAAAGACGAGATAACCACAATTCTTCGCATACGCATGACGAATCCTAGACTGGATGAAACGCGGAATATTCTGTGTAGCTTAATTGCCATATATATGTTTATAAGTTAATACCTAGCTCCATCTGTGTATTGAGCACTGTTGAAGTAAATACTTAAAGTTTACGCATAAAATTATACTTACGTATATTAATTTATGTGATTAAATTAAGTAGGTATATATATATATATATATATATATATATATATATATATATATATATAGAAAGAGAGAGAGAGAGAGAGAGAGCGAGAGAGAGAGAGTAGAGAGATCATCGCAAAACCTATAGACACTCCATATCATTAAGAGTTACTCCTGAAATGCAGTGTTATCCGTTTGCTTTTTTATTTATAATTTTCATCATTTAATTAAATCTTCTCTCTTTCTAAATACACACACATCCACGTCCACACACAGACATATATATATATATATATATATATATATATATATATATATATATATATATATATATATATATATATATATATATATATAAGCCTAACCTTTGTTAAAGAGTAGACCTGCCATCGATCGCTGGAAGCATTAGCGCGTGAAAGGGAAACTTATTGGGTCGTTAGCTAGAACAAACACCACTTATATCTATGTACCTATAACACGAATTTCTCATATTTAAACCGGATTTTCGTTGGCTTATTAGCAGCAAGGCACACAATTGCCAACATTCAAAAATAAAGGTAATCTAGGCATTTAAAGTTGCCCGAGCAGCCCTTGTAGCAGATAATTGCGATGTTTACACTTGATTTTAGATGGTTAAATTATGCTGGAGCAAAACTACTCCTATTAATGAAGTTTTCCAAGTCTGCAGAAATAAATTGATATATTAAAGCGGATGAAGGTTTTTTTTTTTTATATCTATGAAGAAATATTTAAAACTTCAATATGCGAGAAAGTTGTAATTAATTTAATAAATCCCGGCCATACCTACATGTTTAATATTAAGGGAGAAATACGTGGATTTAGACAATTTAGTGATCTTCTTTCAGGAACTTAACAGAAAAATTGAACGGGAACCCTGTCCCATACACCCATCAATTATTTCCAAATCTCCACAATAGAATTTAAACAACAATATTGTACGTTTGATTTAAAGCCTAATTTAAAGAACAACAGAAATGCATATACAGTGCAGGATGACTTTGAAAAGACTAAAGAAAATCACACAAACTAAACGGTTGCTAGGCAAATAGGCTGAAAGATTAGATAAGGTTGTGTACGCTGTTATTTTAAATAAGATAAAACTGGTTCCAAAATAGAAATTTTTAAATTAAAGAATTGAAAAAATATGAGGTGACTTAAATAAGTTTCAAATCTTTTTTTTTCTTTTAAAAAACCATTTAAAATTGTCGTGGACACTTGAAAACTCAGTATGTTATTGTTATATATCTTATGAGATAACTGCTGATTATTTTTGACTCAGCTTCAATAGAACAGCTACAACACGACCTGGATTACTCCTCCCCACTAGAGAATCCTTTTAACAGCGTGTGAATTTCAAAAATGCAATCTAGGTGTGAGTTGATCTCAGAAGACGATATGCAATATAAAATCTCTTTTAAACTTGCAAAATACCACATAAACGTATTGAATGCTTTAGACTGCTATTGGACCATCCTGCATAAATCGAGCATCCGTTTTCGAGTTGCATGAGATACTCAAGGAAGGCAAGGCGTCTGTAAGGGATGATGAGAGGTGTGAATGGAGTAAAGCAGACAAAACAGCAGAGTTGATTGGCCAAATAAAGAATTTCATGAATAAGGACGGTTGTGTGCCCATAGAGACAATAAGTGCAAAGTGTGATGTAAGTGTGGGAACTGTACATGCAATTATTCGTTAGGAAATTAAGATACGGAAGATTTTCCTACAGTTCTCCCAAGAGTACTCAAAGAAGATCATAAAGAAATACGTTGTTATTACACCAGGAAAATTTCGAGCGTGTCAATTCAGATCGAGCCGTTTTTGATATTCTAGAAACCTGCGATGAAAGCTTGATCTACTGCTGTTTTTGTAAACAATTTGATTAATATATACAAAAGGTCCGTTATTTTCCTATTTCACATATATATGTATGTACGATATGATTTTTGCAAAATATATGCTAAAGAGGTAGCCTCACTTGCATATTACATTAATGAAAATCGATTTTACTAAATAGCTGTATGTTAGTTACTGTTTATAGCGAGATTATTGTTTTAAATGTTCTATTTACAATTGTCATTTAAACTTGATTTATATTAATAACTAGCTGTATCCTGACACGCGTTGATGTGGCTCGATTTGATGTAATGGAAGAATCCCCATCACCGCGGTTTTAGCACCCTGAAATCTACGAAAGAAATATTTTCTTATATACGAACGTGAGACGGACGTTTTCAACCCCCCAAAAAAAGGAGAAGAAAAAGGAATAAGAATGGAAGAAAAAAAAGAAATGGGTTTCTAGTCCCGCCTCTTAATATTTACTGAAAAATACTGAAAAACAGTAAAAGAAATAAACGATGAAAATAGAGAGAAAGGCATCGAACAAAAAAAAGAGAGATTGGAAAGACCCAAGATTACAAAGAAAGAAACGATGTTTAACTTGCCGAAGGAAGAGGAAAATGGAAACAGAGAATAAATTAATAAACAAAATGGAAAGATCGTGTAAACAGAAACGTAAGAAAGTAAAAAACGGAAAATAATAAAATAAAATAAATAAATAAATAAGTAAAAATATAAGGAAACGGTGTAAAAGTTACCGAAAAAAGAGGAAACATGGAAAGAGAAAAGAAATAAATAAGAGAAATGGAAAGATTGGGAAAACGAAAAACAGAAAAAAAGATACATGGACCCCCCCCAAATACAATAATGTTTATTTTAATGAAAAAAAATGTGAAGTTTTTTGTTTATGTTTATATTTTTATTTTTAACCAACGTAAAAGTAAGCGTGGTGCGTTTCACCTAAATTGCAGTCCAGTTTTTTATGAAAACCGAACCCGGTGTTCGTCCGTATTTGTCTTCTGTGAACGGTCACAGACGGTGTAAATGGGTGTCGGTGGAAGTATGAATTCATTAGAGAGAGAAGACTTTAGTACTTCCATTAATCGTAACCGGTTTTGGCAGTTAATTCTCACCAGATAAAAAAATAGGAAGCTCCGATCAGCGAGCTAGTGGATAGGTAATATGCCCATAACACACCTCAGATATCGGGATGCAGTTTGTGCATAGTACATCCGCATAAAATGTCTAGATTTTCAATCCGATTTAGGTCAAACTCAGAGGAGAAAATGAGTTCATTTTATTTATATAGAGATAATAATACAAGTAATTTATTTTGCATTATTATTAATGACATAGATTTTATAGAAACTGATAGAGCTTGATAAGGATACCTTAAACGGGCCTTATTATCGGGCTTGAAACCGACGGTACGAATGATCTGTCTCAACTAACAACTTTCCGTACACAATATATATATATATATATGTGTGTGGGGGGTGCGTGTTTGTGTGTGTGTGTGTTTATCGGCAAATTCCTTATTCAGTTATATTTCACCCTTTTTTTATATGAACCCTTTAATTTCTGGCGCTCAATGTAACTACAAAGCACATACAAATGACTAAAAAGTATTTTCTAAATTCTAAGATGTTCTTAATCTTACTGTTTATAATTCGCAATGTTAAAATGTTTAATTCTTGACAGCACATGTTTCGTAGCGCAGAACGATTCATATATTATGTAATTATTAAAATCTTTTCAGACCCATCAAAAGAGCAGGAACTCCTCAACTTTAAAATATCATAACATAAAACTTTCTTTTAAACTGATGAGTTCCTAATTATTCGAGGCCAGTCATTTAATAGAAATGGAAACCAAATGAAAAAAATAGTAAAATAGAAAAAATTAGAAAGGAGGAAAAGAAGGAACGAAGTAAGCGTCAAGTACAATGAGGATGATAGAAAAGAAAGAACTTCCTTAGCCCAAGTTATGACGAAGCAAAATGGAAAAAGCAAGTACATAGCAGGACAATCTGGCGGTAAAGGAAAATAGACCTAGTACACCTAGCATGACTGCAGCGAAGATTATCTCCCTAGAAATGCAGGTGTCAATATTATTACATAAGAAATGTCCAGAGGATGGGGCACAGTTTCGAAGTAGTTCAAATCTTAGAAGCAGACAAATATATACAAAGATGTCCGACAATACAGAAATCAAAGTGGATATTTTCTTGGGAGTCTCTGTAAATTTTTCAAGGCTAAGTAAGGAATTAAGTCTGAAGGAATTACTTTTAGGCTTTTCATATTTTCTCTCCTCATAACCGTATGCATTCCCAACTCAAACAATTGAAACCGCAATAAGTGTCTATTGTCGCGTGCGTGAGTTTTATTCGTCTAAGTTAAACAGCCGACAAACTGTCACTAGACAATATACCCATACAGGGAACGGCCCACATTGGAAAGTGACGATACTGTACAAATGTAAAAAACTTTTATTACTTGTTTTTTTTTCTTGTGTAAAAAGACTCTCTGTTTAACATCTTGTTTAGTTATGAAATGTTACGATATGTGGTTGGATTTGTCCCGTGAGTAGTACGTTTGTGAACCTCAGTGTTATAAATTACACATTGAAAATAGGTTGACAGGTCGATAAAGGTCCACAAATGCTACGCCGACTGGGATCAATTACCTCATCAAGATTAGAGGTCACTTCATTTGTATAACAAGAATAATAATAAAAAAAGCTATTCAATATTGAACAATGACATTTGCCGATTCATGTGGCCCGCTCTTTGGGGAAATATCTTTATCTTTTATTTCTATCAGTTAGTCTAGAAAGGTCAGCTTTTGTTGACACGTTTCATTTTTATTTCATTGTTTTACTTTATATGACTAAGCTTAATATATGGCACTAATAAAATAACATTTTTTTTGTTTTGCGTCAAATTTTATTAAATATGCAACAAGTAGGGATATTGCTTTCCTAAAACTTATTTCGAATATGTTTAGTAGATAATAATTCATTTATCATACGTATTACCAAAGTTTTGTGAGAAAAACAAACAAACTTTAATATTCTGTTTGTTAGAGTCATAAAAATCCTTATTGTTGGTAGAGGCATAATATATTTTGTATCAGAGATTATTGACGCGTAGCGAACCTTACCAGGTTTTTTTTCTTCACGATATGCTCCCTTCCTTATTTCTGGCGAGTATTTCAAGACACAATTAGGGATTTCTGACCTGGACTCCACTAATCAACAGAGATTAGACCATTACTCTAATGATTCGGTGGCTTTTAATTTTGCGGTCGGAGGTTAGTTCCATGCAGTTTTAGGAGTCTCACTCTCCCAGGCTTTCCTAATCTCTTTGAGAAGAGGTTAGTTTATTGATAATCGCCTTAGCCGGGCTTATTGCGGAAGAGCGACGGGGCTGTCCAGACGCTTTTGCTATTCAGAGGACATTTACTCAGGGGCACTGACTTCTCATTCCGACTTGTTTACCCTGATGTCTAATTTTTTGCAGTAAGAGAGAACTAAACAGCGTTTGAGTTACAATAAAATGATTTAATTTGCTTTTACTAAAATTTTTATGACATAAATATAATATGCCCAATTAACTCTTTAAAATGAGGTATTGTAAAAAAATCATTACCGAATTGATACACACGAACTTGTTATCTTATTAGAGTTAAGCGAAGTTGATCATGTCCAATTCTTACTAGTTGATCATATAGGAAGACAAGACACAATAGTTCGAAGGCCGACGACAGGTAGCTGCACGAATTAACAAAAAAAAAAGAAAAAAAAAGCATCATGCGTTACGAGCTTCAGCATTGATTGAGTTGAAGTTCATTTCTATTCTTTGTCTACTTTGTCACCAGGGATACACCGTTTGGTACCCAGACAGCGTTAGTGAAACAACATCAAATTCCTTGGCTGCTATTATTAGCAATAGGCATCATTTTGGTATTTAAGCGTAATAACATTAAGAAAAATGTTCTTCAGTAAAACTAGTATCCCTTTTCAAAATGGTAATGAACTTTATACCAAAGAAATATTGTATATTCTTGAATCATTGTTTTAGTAGCAATTCAAATATTTACATCTTTGTAAAACAAATATCAGTTAAATAACTAAAGCGGATGGTTTAATCCTTAAATTAATCTATTATTTGTAATAGCTTATGTAATATTTCAAATTGAGTCAATATTGTATTAATCTAGTTCCTTTAAAAATATAATATCTCATGTATTCTTAGCGTGAAATGTATTGTCTGATAGATAGTCATGAAATAAATAACCCGAATGTCGCCTTAAAATTGTTTTTAAAAAAAATAAGACTTTTTACAAAAAAAACTAGAAGCGTCAAAATATTACATTTTGTTTATTTATTAAGTTGACTGAATGCCATAATTCGATTTTTGGAACAATGTAAATTGGAAATTCTTTATGCTGGCATTTAGCGACACCAATTGATTTAAAATACATTTGTGTTTAGAATGTCACCTTTAGCCCCCAGATAGTCCCATTTCCCCCCAATTAACGTGACCAAAAACAGCATACGTAAACACTAAAATAATCACACACACACACACACACACACACACACACACACACACACACACATATATATATATATATATATATATATATATATATATATATATATATATATATATATATATATACTAGCAAAAGCACCCGTCCTTGACTGGGTTCAAAAACAGCCTACAGAAAATGGACTCTGATTTATGAAAGTATGATAGGTTATGAAAAGGAAGGGTTGTAAAGAGATAGCTTCGAATTTAGGTGTATCAAAACCAAAGCAAAATATGATGAAAGTAAAAATAAAATAGATAAACCCCATCATATATTATACCATATCTGTTCACATTGAAACACTTATCACAATATTCTGTGGATCTATATTTAAAAAAAAAACCTTCTTTAACTTTGTGATATATTTTCATTCTATAGAGGTCAGGCACGAACGAACACCTCATAATTTTATTATACCATATTTCTTCAAACTGAAACATAATTATCAAAGTATACTTACGCAGATACATATGAAAAGTCTTTATTAAAGTTTGTTCTTATTTCCATACTATGGAGGTCAGGCGCGAAAGCAGACCCCACAATTTTATTATATCATCCCTATTTAAGTTAAAACATATTATCAAAGTATTCTTATGTACATCTATATCAAAAACACTTGTAATTTTTTTAATTTTTTATTCCCATACTTTATGGACTAGGCGCGAACGCAGACCCCACAATTTTAATGAACCACCGTTCTGCCAGATCAAACATACACATTCCTGTGTCTCGATACATCTTCTATCATTATATGTAATCAGTTGTTTTTTTAAATAGTCAACCATATAGGAACCTATTCGTTACCAGACACCCCCCCACACACGCACACACATATACACACAGACATTCAGCTTTATATTATATGTATATGTGTGTGTGTATATATATATATATATATATATATATATATATATATATATATATATACTATTATAATATAGTCATAAGTATATTATTGTGCATACTAATATATTCATTTAAATAATGGTATCAATTAAGCAGAATTGATTTATTGCAAATAGTTAAAGCCTACTTAAGCATGACATTAATAAACAGTCAAATCGTGTTTTAGTAAAATACGCTCAAATATATTTTTATTCCTGCAGATTTCGTATTTATTATTACAGCACTATTTCTCGATTGAATTTTATATTGTATCTAACATATAGTACTGATTTCAAAAGTGAAGAAAAACTACTTCGGCACCATTAGGTAGAATCGAAGTCAAAACATTTAGAACACCCGTTGTGTTATCTACAGTTTGATCTATTAACAGATAGATCAGAAAAAATTAAAATTAAACCATTTCACGCTATAAAAGAATTTATGCATGTCGAAATATGTCAGCAAGTAAAAAAAAATGTACATTTTATATTTCAACTTTGCGACATATTTCTGTAAGCGTTATTCATAATCCAAACAAAGATCTTACATGTTATACATCATTCTTGCTGTATGTTTATAGTTCCTTGCTTATTTCAATGTTACGTTACTGAAAGAGTATCTTGTGTAGTTTCCGACGTGTAGGAGACGGGGAGTCTCGTCTTGGGGGACGAAGCGTTTCACTGAAGAACCACGGCAACATACAGCGAACTAACAAACAATGACAGCCACGGCGCGAAGGTAATTAACAAAGCTCAGCTGACTGCACGAATAGAAACAGAACCCAACGGTCACTAACGGGACCCAACGGTCACTGTATTGATCGCCACGAACGTCAGAACCCGACTGTCTCGCACCTCCAATGGACCGATTTTTATTCCTCAAGATGGCCTAGCTAATTTGCATCCCTGCGAGATCTCGCGCGATTCTGCGAGATTCCGTCTCTAATAAAAGCAGGCAGGCGTCATCTTGGAACTCTTTCTTCCGCTGCCCCGACCACAGGATCAGCCACCACCCCGCACGCCAGGCACACACGGACCCTCTTGCGCCGAGGGCTACGGTTAGTCTCACACTCCCCCCTGGTCTCCAGATCACATACGTGACACGGCGGACGTGGCCGTTTGATTCGAGCACTCCTGAGGAGGGGTATTGCCGGGACTTCCCCATCGGAGCTCTCAGAAGTGGTATCGGAAGCATCAGCATCAGCATTAGAGCTCGCAGTTGAGTAATCAGGTTCGTGGGGCACAGGTTGGATCCATTGCTCATCGTCGGATGACTCGCTCCTTCCACTGCTCGCAGTTGAGTCACCAGGTTCGTGGGGCACGGGTTGGATCCATCGCTCATCGTCGGATGACTCGCTACTTCCACTGCTCGCCGATTGGTCAGCGCTTAGAGCAGGCCGGACATCCCTTACGTGGCGCGGAGTATCATCGACTAGTATGGCCTGTTCACTGATGACGCCAGTGACCCGCCCCCTCCAAAAGCTGCTGGTGCACCGGCCGCCGGGTGGCTTCACCCAGACGGTGTCTCCCACTTGGTACGTCCCCTGAGGTTCTCGTTGGTCGGGTAGACACACTTCAACGTCCTTGACGCGCACGTGGTAGTGATGAATCGCATCAGCGGGCGCACTGCCGCCAGTCACGGCGTCCTTAGGCGTTGTGTTGTATCTGTAAACCGCCTCCGCGATCCTACACTTCTTCCTGGCCGCGATCCTCTTCACGGTTCGGTGGCACCGCTCCGCTATGCCGTTGACGCTCGGCACATACGCGCATCGGTGTCGAAGGCGGATCCCCCGGTTGTCCATAAAATGCCTAAATTCCCCGCTGCAGAACGCCGTGTCGTTATCCGTGAGGATCTCCTCAGGCGGCCCCCTTTCGTAGAATATGGATTCCAATTCGTGGATGACACTGGTGGAATCCTGCCTCGCTAATTGGCGCCAAATCGCGAACCTCGTTGGCCCGCAGTCTATCAGCGTGAGGAAGTGTTGGCTGCCGTAGTGGGTTATATCCATACCCAAATGACTCCAGGTCGCGTCCACTCCCAGCTGTCCTTTCCGCCATCTGGCTGGGGCGGGGTCGATGGACCGGCACGTTTGGCACTCCCTGACCACTGCTCTTACTGCCCTTTTTGGTATTGATGGTCTAGCCAACTTCACAAAGTAGTAGGTCCATTGTACTCCGGGGTGCCCACTGTCGTTATGTATCTTCCTGATTTCGTCCTCCTCGACGGAGGCAGCACACAGAGGCAATGGCTTAGCTTCTTTCTTCATAGCCTCATACCATCTCCGTGGTACCCGAGTGAGCTTGTCGGCGAGGTTGTAGTCCGAGGTGACGAGCACTACGTCTACGGACAGGTTGTACTCCATCACCAGTTTTTTCACAGTCTCCAGCCTCCGTCTTATCAGCATTTCGCTGGCTGCCTTGGTACGTGCCCTGGCCTTGCTCGTGAGTGTGTCCGACACCCAGTGGTGCACGCAAAGTGAGTCAGTGTGCACACGCAGTTTCTTCACTTCCCATTGAAGTGCCAGGTTAATGCCCTTTATTACAGCGTCGAGTTCTGCCAGGTTGATATGGGCAGCATCATTCGCCGGTCGCAGCCAGCAGGCATCCTCAACTACGGCCCCATCTTTCTCCAAAACTACACCGATCGCTAGAGAACTTGCGTCCACCCACACGCTCAGTTCGTCTCCCTGCACGCACCAGTCCCCTGTGGCGGGGTCATTCTTTTTCACACTAGCGACGGTCTCCTTTAACATTCGAACCAATAGTTCGTCGGTTATCTCATCGTCCCAGCCTTTGGTGACCGCATTTGCCCTCCCTTTTATGACGCCTGTCGCCGCACGAACCCATCCGCATACTGAAAGGTGCCCCACAAGTTTCCCGCACAGGGAGAACACGGCACGTCTTGTGTAAACGTCGGGTACGTCGGTAACTGCGGTTCCACGCCTCCACTTCAGGATCCCTCGCTCCTCTTGAACACTCAAGCCCAATACGCGGGCGCCATCCTCAAGCCGCTCAGAGTCCTTGCAGTTTAGACCAAACTCGGCAAGTTTGGATCTTACGCGCGAAGATAACACGATATCTTCGTTCACGTATATATCGTCAATGTACGCCGATGTTCCCTTTCTGATCCATTCTTCTTGTGACAACACGGAATTGACGATAGCCTTCATTATCTGGGGTGCTACGTTTAGCCCAAATCCGAGTCGCGTAAGACAGTATCTCTTCCTGGAAAACATCACTGTCTGGAAAGGCCACATCGCCTCACCGATCCGGACCTGCAAGTATGCTTTTCTCAAGTCCAGTAGGGACACATTGGACCCCTGCCGGCGCCACTCTCGCAGCTTGCTGGCACAGACGTCGGCGTCCGCTGTGAACGCATCAACGTGCGCATTCAACTCGCGGTAGTCCATTACCGGCCTCACCTTTGACTTGTTAGGTTGGACAACTGCCATCACCGGTATCAGGCCCTTGGGGGGGGGTCCAAGTTTTTCGTAGGGGTATGGAATCAGCCAACCGTTCTTAATCCATTCACGGAGCTCGCTTTCGTATGCAGGCCTTATCTGGTCGGGCAAACGGTACTCTACCACTTTGTTTTGTAGTTTGGCCGGTTCCTTGTCTTCTGACCACCTCCAAGTGGCGGTCCACGCCTTCTGTTGGTCGTCGAACTCCGCACTAAAGTCCAGCTGGTCGACTCATAGTGCTGCGCACACCGGGGCCTATCCTGAAACTCTACAACGCCAGCGCGCGTTATGCGCACGCCGCCCAGGGCTTTGATGGCATCGTAGCCTAGCAACAGGTCGAAACTCAGCGGCTTTTCGCGTGTCACCAGCGCTTCGACGTTGGCCGAGTTTCCAATTCTTGTGCAAATGTGTACCACACCCACGCCGCAGCATATTCGTATTTTTCCAGTAATGGTAGTTATCCTAACGTTCTTCTTTTTCCACGCCCGACAGAAGTCCGCACACACTATGGTGCGGGAGCAACCGGAATCAAGGAGGGCTTAACATAACGTGTCATTAACTCGGACCTTAATGACAGGGAGCGCCTTGTTTATTTTCTGTTCGGGGAAGAGGTCGGCACTGGCACCTTGTCCCCGTCCCCGTTTCCCGCACAGTCTCGGGCCATGTGCCCAGTCTTGTTACAGCGGTAGCAGCGAACAGCCATCGACCGCCTTCTACAATTTCTTGCCATGTGGCCCCGCCCGTTGCATCTGTAGCAGATGACATCACCTTGCGGGCTGGGTCCCTGAGACGATCCTTCGCCACTTGGTGGGGCCTGTGCGACGGCGACTACCGGTTCCTGCACCGTCGAGTCATCCTTCATTATTGTCCTGGATCTGTCCACTAGGTCACTCAGCGGTAGTGAGGACATGGTAGAGGTTGCTCGCAGGAGCTGCTTTGCTCCAGCGGGGAGTCCTGACAGGAATTTGTAGGCTAGGCCCCTCTCGGGAAGACCGCCGAACAACACCGTCAGCTTCTACAAGCTCGGAAAGATACACGTCCACAGTTTCGCCCAAGCGTATAGACCTCGTCTCAAACTGCTCCCATGCAGTGGCGGGGTCAGTGGCGAACGCCCTGTACAACGCCGCCTTGATACTCGAGTAGTCACACTTCTCCTCAGCGCTGAGTTGCTGATATACAGAGAAGACCCCGCCGGTCAGCCGCAGAGGAATCACGCGCTCGATATTTTTCACGCCGGACAACTGACAATGTAACTCGACCTTCTCAACCCAGCTGAGAACCGGGTCGGATCCGTCGAATTCCGGTATCAACTTTAGATCGAACCTATCCGCCATTGAAGAAAAGAAAACCAAGTTCGGAGTGAGGGGCCGAAATAGCTTGAAAGAGTATCTTGTGTAGTTTCCGACGTATCTCGTCTCGTCGTGGGGGGACGAAGCGTTACACTGAAGAACCACGGCAACACACAGCGAACCAAAAAACAATGACAGCCACGGCGCGAAGGTAATTAACAAAGCTCAGCTGACTGCACGAATAGAAACAGAACCCAACGGTCACTAACGGAACCCAACGGTCACTGTACTGATCGCCAGGAACGTCAGAACCCGACTGCCTCGCACCTCCAATGGACCGACTTTTATTCCTCAAGATGGCTTAGCTAATTTGCATCCCTGCGAGATCTCGCGCGATCCTGCGAGATTCCGTCTCTAATAAAAGCAGGCAGGTGTCATCTTGGAACTCTTTCTTCCGCTGCCCCGACCACAGGATCAGCCACCACCCCGCACGCCAGGCACACACGGACCCTCTTGCGCCGAGGGCTACGGTTAGTCTCACAGTTACCTAGCAATCCTGTAAGTATTTTCACAAACACATGCACACATACGCACATACATCTATCGTTTTATTTATATAGGAAAAGAACTTATAATTTGTGCAAAATCTAATTGTGTAGAATAAATGTAACCCGTCCTGGAAGCGGTGTTCTTCCACAGAAGAACACATATACATACATACGTATTTATTTAATATATAAATATATATATACATATATATATATATATATATATATTTCATATGTGTATATATATATTCAATGTGTGTATATATATGCCATATATATTCCATACCTATATTCTACACACACACACACACACACACACACACACACACACACACACATGTATATATATATGTTTTATTTTTATTACCGTTTTATCTGTCTGATTACATATTTTTAGGATATTGGGCCATGTTTACATCAACGACCTCGTCATACCTTACAGAAAACAGGATTTTCTGTAAGGTCTGACGAGGCTGTTGGATCGCAAACATGGTCCAACATCCTAAACATATGCAACCAAACAGATAAAAAATAATTTAAAAAATGAAATGCATATTTGTTCTGCAATAGTATTGAGCACTCTATTCAGGTTTTTACATATATATATATATATATATATATATATATATATATATATATATATATATATATATTAGACATTAAAAGGAGATTATTGATAGATATATAAATACCCGTTCACATACACCTTTCACGATAACGCTAGAACCCAGAATTAGATAGAATCGAGCAATTACATCGACAACGGATAACGCCTGACCAAAAGTGGATTTCGATGTACTGCATCTCAACAGTGACGTGCTCCGAGATAGGCGCGAACCCAACTCGTCGCACTCATGAAGTGTGCAATACTGACGACTTAACCATATGGGCCAGGGCGCAATCTCTTGACTATGCCTCAATTTTTTCAATTTCCATATTTTTATCCAGTTCTATATTCTACGATGTGACAAGCAACGCGTCATATACCACTAAGATGGTTACTGCTGGTATGCAGGCAGTAGATATCACATCTACAACATTAACTGAAATTAGTCGACTCCCCAGACACGATTTCGGAACAACCTTATTTGTTGAGGCACATCCCGTCCCTACGAAGGATGACCCGCTTTTTTCTAATTCTGGGTTCTAGCTTTATCGTGAAAGGTGTAGGTGAACGGGTATTTATATATCCATCTATAATCACCTCTTAAGTTCTAGTATATGTAGAAAAAGTGGGCCATCAAAACCCACTTTGGGTCTGGCGTTGTACGTTGTCGATGCAATTGCTCGATTCTATCTAATTCTGGATTCTAGCTTTATCGTGAAAGGTGGATGTGAACGGTATTTATATATATCTATATATATAAACTTTTAATCCTGATTTTATATGTTTATTTGTTTTAGCAAACAAATTAGGTATACACCATGAGAAAATGTGCTGATATGTTCTCCTCTAAGGGAGTGGGTAGACATCGAACACCTTTAGGTTAAGTAGATATACGAAGTGAAATGTATTTTTGTCTTACATGTAATAAACATTTCTAGATTGAAATTTAAACATTCCACGTCATAAATATAAATAAATAAATTTTGATTTACATGCTCTATCTGGTATATTGAGCAATTTTTATTTTGGGATTGTCGTTATAAAATATTACAAACAATAATATTCTGTAAGACGAATAATCACTGAATTTTAGATACAAATAGAAATAGTGCATTACTTTATTCTGAAATATATATATATATATACATATATATATATTAATTTCATTTATACAAACATTAATCGCTACATATGTGCATACATGTTTCTGTAATCACCCACGTTGGGGGATTACGTCTTCAGGCCAAGAATTACCGTCGAAAGTGATATTTCCACCAAATACATTTTCCTATTTCGTTTATCAATTTAGAATGCAACCTGGGTGGGAATCATAAAAACGGTAAGAGGATGAGTGAGGTCTTTGAAGATAATAAACATCTTTTTTGATTTCCCTTTCCCCCATCCAACCTAACTTTTGGTTTTTATGGCATAAGATACTTGAGAATTTAGTTTTCTTGTCTTGGAGTCTGTAAGTTAAGAACCTTAGCTATGGTCAACTAAGTACTTACCGGTGCCTTTTAATCTACATCTACCCACACATACATGCAACACACATACAACACCCACATACACAAACACCGCGACACACAGACATTAATACATATATTCACAAGCGAATGCATGCTGTACGCTTTTATTTTATTCACAAGACACGTTCTGAAACCAGACAATAACTCTCAAACTACGCAGGAATAAAGTTTAAAATTACATTAAGGTAAATAAAACAAAACAAAAAATAAAATTAAATAAAAATAAAATTCAAACTAAACCCCACATGTACCTATATACATATATAAATATACTTATAAAACCCTACACTTTGCTACACCCGCGCATATATACACACACACATTACAGACATACAGAGACAAATAATGGCATTTTTCTTTACTTCTGTAGCATGGTAACCCCTTCGTATATGCAATAGTATGCTACTACACTCCAGACGGGTGTATATATATATATATATATATATATATATATATATATATATATATATATATATATATATATATATATACATACATATATATATACATATATAAACACACACATACACACTTACATACATATATATACATATATACATATATACATACACACACATACATACATATATAACATACATATAAACAACATTCGGACATCCATATACATATATAAACACACACACATACATACTTACATACATATATATACATATATACATATATACATACACACATACATACATATATAACATACATATAAACAACATTCGGACATCCATACATTCTTGTAATCTATATTGTTACAACAATCATATACGATTCTAATAGTTCAGATATATATACATATATATATATATACATATATAAACACACACACATACACACTTACATACATATATATACATATATACATATATACATACACACACATACATACATATATAACATACATATAAACAACATTCGGACATCCATACATTCTTGTAATCTATATTGTTACAACAATCATATACGATTCTAATAGTTCAGAAATATATATGCATATACATACATCTACATACATACACACATACAAATACATCCATATACAAACATACACACAGATATATAGATACACATATATATATATAAATATACAAACATACATGCATACATAAAATACACTTATACATACATACTCACACAAATATAGACATATACATATATACATGTACCCTGCCACCAGATGATACATCTAAAGTAGAAACAGACATGCATACATTTACTATATAAATTCCCTTTTTCTATCAAACTCCACACGCATAGTTATATTTCATGGCCCCACCCGCTTGTTACATTTTCCTAAGTTGTAGGTTTTTTCCGTAAAAATTTACACTACGTAAAAATTTATATTGAGTTCAGCATGAAGTTCATAGGCCTATCCTCATATTAAGCAAACCCTCTTTCGATAGTAAGGCAGATATACATAAGATGTATCACGATACAATAATAATATATAATAAAACATGACAGAAATCAGAGTATTTAGGTTATACAAACCGAGTATACAAGCTTATATATTGTAGTACTTACCTTCATCTTTGTTTATTCACCCTAATTTGCTTATCCCCTTTTCTTTCATTCACCCTTTATTCCTTACTTTCTTTCATCTACTTATTTCTTCATTCTTTTTTTTTTTTATAAATTAATTTTCCTACCCGGGTATATAAAGATCTTATATCCATACATGCACACATCCAAAAATATTCATATGCATACATTATTACGAGGTTCACCCAAAATAATCTATTACTCGTTTGGTTCAAATATACCTTCATACAGGTACTTATTTCGATTAGTAATATTATAACTGCTCGATGAATTAGAATATTAAGCGACTTACGTAATCCATACGGGTATGATCATAGTTGCGACCTCACGTATCCTCTTTGTGGGGGTTATTTGATGGGGGTTTGTTGTACTTATAGTTGTTCTAGTCTACTAATTTAGAGTTCCTAAAGTGCGTGTATTCTGAAATGTTTGCAGGATATAGCAGTTTCTTGTTTAATATTTAATAATTTTTCTCTGTCTTTAAATCTAGTTATCTCAAGTTTTTCTGATAAGTATAATGGACATGGTGAGATCAATGAGTGGCAAGTATTGGCCTTCCTAATAATCTTCCATTCTATACTAGGTGTTTTATTTTCTCTAACTAATTTCCAGTAATATAACGATAAGGAAATGCCCTTTTCATATGTTTGATTACTCATCGAGCGTGATTTGAATTATGTATGGTTTTCAATTCGGATCAATTGTGTAGTTATGAAAGCGTACTGAAATGATCAATCGTTTTTTAGCTTAGTTTTGTTTCGTATATAATAATATGTATAATAGTTTATAATTTGTTGATATTGTTTTCATAAGTATGTACACAAAACTTAGAATTAATAAATTTACTAATTTACTAATATATACTAGACTAATAATACTAGACCAGTTTGGTACAAGATTCATAAATTAATTTAAATTGTTAGTACGAATCGTTGGGTTTAATGATTTTATTTGATAAAAATTCAATATGACGTAATGGAAAAATATAAAGGTTACCCCAGCTTCTTTTCCAATTTACAGATGTTTACCATGTAACATCATATTTCAATTCCTTTTGACGGATTGATCGTTGGTATTTCTTTTGACGAGTAAAAGGCAAAATAGACTCAGTGTTTGATACATTAATTAAGTGATTGATTTTGCGCGACGAAACAGATAATGTGCGGAATTATACAAGTAAACTGACATAAAACAATAAATTAAAAGTGGCTCAGCCTCATAAATTTTCGAATATAATTGTTTTGTCATTTATTCTCTATACATAAAAAATATATATATATCAAAAATAAATAAATGTATATATATATACAATATATATATATACATATGATATATATAACAATATATATATATATACCGAATATATATACATATATATAAATATATATATATATACAATATATATATATAAACAATATGTATATATATGATATATATAACAATATATATTTATATATGTATATATATATACCGAATATATATATAATATATATACAGAATATATACATATATATATGCATATATATGTATATATATACATATATATATACATGTATATATATATTTATATATATATATATATATATATATATATATACATACATACCAAATAAGCCTGACAAACCCTAGCGTGAAGGAAACACGGAATATTCTGTGAAGCTTAATTGCCATATAGATTTGTATAATACACAACCCAGCTCTACCCATGTATTGAGTAATTTTTAAATTAATACTTAAATTTTACGCATAAAATAATATTTTCGTTTATTAATTTATGTGATTAAATTAAGTAGTCATACCAAATATATATGTATATATATATGTATATATTTATATAGATGTATATATTTACCAAATATAACTATATATATATATATATATATATATATATATACCATATATGTTTATGGATATATATATATATATACATATGTATATATATATATATATATATATATATATATATATATTTTCCAAATATATATAGAGAGAGGGCGATTTATATGTATAGCATATATATATATATATATATATATATATATGTAAATATATATAGCATATATATATATATATACACACACACACACACACACATATATATATATATATATATATATATATATATATATATATATATATATACATATGGCGATTTAGCTACACTGTTCCTAGTATGTATTTGCTAGCGTTGTTTTCATACGGTGTTTTTTTTAATGTTGAACTCATGGAAAGTCGAATTGAAAATAGTAAGACAAGCAAACACCTGTAGAGACTTAGACGATCCATGTAGATTATGCATTCATTAAAAATTCGCCATATATATATATATATATATATATATATATATATATATATATATATATAACATTAAAAAACTAACCTAGATTTAAAACAGGTGAAGACACTAGATATCCAGACTAAAAAGAACACACACAAAGAATCAGGTCAACCAGAGCTCAAATGCGTTTTTATCCTATAAATGCATGTCCATTGACTGATAGGAAGGGCGCGGTTGATACTAGAAAGTTGATTGGCTAACTAAAATCTCAATAGAAGGTGCGCTTATAAAAACGACAGACAACCACAAAGTTTGCGCATAAGCCTGAAGAATCCTAGAGTGAATGAAACGCGGAATACTCAGCGTAGCGTAATCGCCATATATATTTTATAAATTACTAACTAGCTCTAACTACGTATTGTGCACTGTTGAAGTTAATACTTAAAGTTTACGCATAAATTTATACTTTTTTATATTCATTTTATGTGAGTAAATTAAGAAGTTATATATATATATAAACATATATATATACAAATATAACTATATATATTAAATATGCGTATATATATGCATATATATTCCCTATATATATATATAATATGCACACATATGTATGTATATATATATATATTCAATATATTTACATACAGATACTTAATATTTATATATGCATATATTTCAAATATATATCCAACATATTTATATATGTATGTATATATATATATTCAACATATATATATATATATTGAATATATATATATTCAACATATATATATATATATTGAATATATATATATATATTCAATATATATATATGTATATATATTTTAAAAATATATATTTATTTTATACATATATATATATATATTTCTATTGAAAATATATGTGTATATAGTCAATATATATATATACATATATATATATATGTATATATATATATATATATATATATATATATATATATATATATGTTGGTGGTTGAGGAGCCAGAAGGCCGTTGTTAAATCCTCATAGAAAGTCATCCAAAATATTACAAAATTATAATATATGCCCCCTTGCTAAACAGCCATGTCGCTTCCTGGGTGTGCTTTTCTATAAAGCTTGGTGTGGCATATAATGAGAAAGGTCGCCCTATGATTAGCTACTTAGCTTACTTTGGGTCGCCCTATTACTGGATACTTTAATTTTTTTTAAATATATCAAGTCTTTAGATATAATTGTAAACTAAGTATCTGTTTTAGTATGTTTATTCAAAGTGTTGGCATTAGCCTTTATTTCTGCATGTTCCTAAGATTGAGTGTAAAATTAAAGCAAACTGAGATGAAAAGAAAGCAGTATTGTTTTTATTTGGACTTTAAAAAGCTACAAAATGCATCCTCTCAAGGAAATATGAACGCGACAAATATGAATGCATTTTCGTTTGTACGAGATTTGGAAAAAGCTAGAAAATGGCGAGAAATGATAGGCAGCGATTCATGGCGTCACTTTGTGCATACGCTGCCTATTCCCGCATATACGTTTTCTTTTATGCCGCCAATTAAATACCGAACACTATGTCATTGCCCTCATATCTTTCTAGATGGTTCCAACTTGACGCAATAAGTGAAAGTCAAACTTCTACCCTCGTCACCAGGCGGTAGTTGCCAACACTATTTAATGGTTGTGCAATTTTTTCTTCCACTCTCCCTGTTCAAACGGCAAGACAATAATTAGAATGTCTGTGCGGCGAATAGGCCCCACCTGAGCACATTATTTTAATTGTTTACTTTTTATTCTATTTATGTATGTATCACTTTATTTATCTTTTTCCCCTTGCTTTTCTAGTTTTCATTTGCAAACAGACGGACCGACTTTAATCTATATGAGCCCCTATCTTTGATGAAGTTTTTAAAGACGAATTGAATGTTGCACTTGGCTAGTCGTTTAATTATTATAAAGGAGATACGTGCACAGTGAACTAAATTTCGTCTTTGTTCATCAGAATCGCCCAAGAACGTATGCACATACGCATCTATCGTTAGCATCATCTGTGCCGTAAGTAAGGCATTTAGCGTTTTGATATTATTATTTCATAAACACTAAACAAATGCAATCGTTTTGTTTAAAAAAAAAAACAGAGATGATTCCTATGTTGTAAAATCAAGAAAACAAATCATACTATATGTTTTTTATTAAAGATAATAGTTCCAAAATCAATTTTTCTCCTTCAATAAATAAGGCATTACTGTTTCTGTGTGAAAATGTTTAACGGATAAGCTCCTATACTACTGGTCACATTACGCTGACATTAACAGGAAATATAAAATATAAATCATACACCAAGAGCCGGTTCATTACCAGTAAAATATATTTAGATTGATGAATAACACATATAGACACATGTAGGCAAATGTAAACAAAACACGTCAACGTTTGCGCATGCGTGACTTCATGTAAAACGTCCATTGGCCTATTTCTAATCTTTATTATCTGTCTGTTGATAGGTTAAACAGTAGAGAACACGGCTGCAGCACTAAGTGTTTTGTGTTTCGATTCTACATAATGGCACCTACGTCATTTTTAACCGTTTAAAATCAGTACTATACATTAGGAATTTGCTATCGATTTCTCGCTGGCAACAACCATTTGCCTTCACTTGAATTTGAACAAGCCTTCCCAAGAGTTCATTCCCTTCGCACTATAGTAGAGGTGTGTTTAGTGCTTTCTCTTTTAGGCCATTCACGATTATATTTTGTTTGGTGCCAGTTGATCCCGACACTAAATGTGTTTAGGTAAGGTAAATTACACTTATACAGTTTTAGTTTTATGCTTGCTCTGTAGTGTTCCTTCATATTTTTGTTTTAGTTCGGTTGCAGGTTCTATATGTACGGCTAGTGTTATACGCTCATGTGTATTAGAATATGCATTCAAGGGTTTTCCTTAATATTTCAACCATTTTTATTATTGCTATCCGTTGTATTTTCTTAGCCATTCCCCAATTCTTATTTTTCCTATGCGGTTTTCTCAGTTTTTCCGGAATGTTCCTAATGCTCATACTATGATTAGTGTTGGATTGACTTTTTTATCTTCCATATCTCTTCAGCTAATTCCGTGTATTTGTCCAGCTTCTTTCTCCTCTTGATATTCACATCTGGTCAGCTGGAGCATCGAAATTTCCTATCTGACAGGACTTTTCCTTCTTGTCTTTTTTAATTATTATATTCGTTATGTTTGTTTGAATTCATTTATCTATTTGAACATCAATTTTCCATAGGGTTTGTGTCTTTCATTTTGAAGTGTTGCTGTCAGTTTGTGCTTGTACTATGTGTGTAATTGTTTTCATGGTTACCAGTGCACTGCCTTTCCCAGTTGATCCTGTTTACTCGTATATTATTTTTCGGATAGTCCGCAGCATTCCTTATTACCGAGTTTATTGTTTCGTCTCTTTGTCCACAGAGCTTGTCTTTGCTGTTTTCTTAAGTATTGTCGATCTAATTATAAGGTATAATTGGTTTTAATCGCCCTATCTTTTGTGCTTCTTAAAAGGAATTCAGTTTCCATGTTAAGGTGGCTTTTTCCTAGCCATGTAAACATGTTTTCATGTGTTTCATTTCTGTCATCCTTATTAATCGTCAGTATAGCTGTTTCTTTTCCCCATTTCTCTTTTTATGTTTTATTCCTTACGACTCTCTCTCTCCGCTCTATCTTGTTTATTATCACAGTGTGTCTTGCTGTGCCTATGTTATATATTTTTTAACTTACTTTTGTGTCACTCACACAGCTTTCTATGCTAACCGACTCGCAGTTTAACAAAACTGCGAGCCGGTTACCATATAAAGCAAGTTAAACAACCTGCAGGGGAAAGCACTGCCTTGTTAGAAATATGAATGCACGTTGTAGAAATGAGCATACATCTTCAGCACTGATTATGCATTTAACAAGTATATATATATATATATATATATATATATATATATATATATATATATATATATGAATAAAAGTAAAATAAAAAGTACCAGCGATATTTTCCAAACAACCTATATATGTATATATATATATATATATATATATATATATATATATATATATATATATATATATATATACGACATAAACACGTTGACACACCAACGACAGTTCAACGAAGTTAAGCAATGATGAGTCTGGTCAGTACTACATGGATGACTATTTAGGAATGCTAGGCGTTTATATCCCGCGTCGGAACGTAGAAATGCCCAAATTGGTAGCTGGGAGAGCGTTATAACAATTACGAGACATGTACTCGAGTCTTTGTCTAGACATGCGGAGAAGGAAAATCTCTGATGTAAAACCTGAGGTCTACTTTCTGCTCTGTCTTGTAGCAGCCATTATAGTGACTGAGATAATAATTTTATCAAAAATGTGGTTTGTTCTGCACAAAGTCTTCACCACCATTAATCATCTGTGTTGATTTCTGAACAACTTAATTCGAAAATCAACGGGGATATTATTATCGTGCATGGTCATAAGTTTCCTGGTCTTCTAATAAATATACCTTCGTCATGCATTGCCTGTAATATTTTACTAGTGTATGCTTCTCGTGTGTTTATACATTTTATTAGATTTCTACTATATCGTACAGTTTTTAAGAATTTCATTGTTCTTCTTATGTATTCCTTTCCAATTTTCTTTTTTTTTATTTCTTCTATGATGCTGTCTGCTTCCAGTAGACCAAAATATTTGTGGATGACATGTTCGATTAGTGACTTCATCTTCAGTTGGTTTGCTAGTTCAATACTTTCCGTTGCCTTTCAGTTTTACTTTTCGTATGACAAGCCGAGCGCACTTTTCCATACAGAAATCCATTCTCATATTCTAGCTGAGGAATATGATTGTGTTTATGAGCGTCTCTAGTTCCTATTTTGTTTATGCAAAAATTGTTCAGGTCGTCTATATACAAGATTCATTCTCTCATATTTATTAGTAAACTTCATCTAATTTTGTATTACTTGGTATATTATTAAGAGGTACTATGGCTATGATAAATTGTAGTGTTTATAGGTAATCTTTAAAAGATTCCTTTCTGTATTTTTAAAAATATCAGTTATGTATTGCCCCTCGGCTGTCAGTTGTGGTCTCCATCAATCAAATTGATAATCTGGTATTTTGTACATTCGTAGGTATTCTATTATCCATGCTTTAAGGATCCTATCATAAGCTTTCTTGTAGTCGATTCATGGCATGCGAATCTTTTCCCTACGTCTTAACTTTTTCAGGATTCTTGATCTATGCTTAGTAGATGACGTGTTCCTCTTTTCCTTTTCGGCATCCTTTCTGTTCCCCGGTGAGGAGGAGAAGAAGGATTATTATTATTATTATTATTATTATTATTATTATTATTATTATTAGTAGTAGTAGTAGTAGTAGTGGTAGTAGTCATGGTATTTTTAATTTTTACACAAGACGTTATCGGTGATTGCTCACTAGTAATAACTGGCTAACAATACCATTTCTGCCTAGATTTTCAGTACTCTCCTTGCTCTTTTCGCTATCATATAAAGAATCTCATACTATTGAGACAACCGTTTACATATGATTCCTGATTCACAACGACCATAGATCTCCTCCATCTTTGAACGACAATAGGTCTCCCCACTATCCAAATGCTCTCCGAATTCTTTCCAATAGTGTTCTGATTGATGTTCAACCAGCGAGCGTGATAAACCGATTAAATGGTTATGTATTACACAGACGTTACAGAAACGCTGATTAAAACTTTCGGTTTAACAAAAATAAACAATAGGATTATGAACTAAGCATGACAGACATAAGAAATAGAATTTTTAATTAAAGTATGAATTACTAAATTGATTTTTATAATCTATGCCTTACTAGAACATATGTCATCTTAATTTTGGTCCTGAAAGATATAACCTAAAGTCAAAAATATAACCTAAAGTCAAAAATATAACCTAAAGTAAAAAATATAACCTAAAGTCCAAAATATAACCTAAAGTAAAAATATAACCTGAAGTCAAAAATATAACCTAAAGTAAAAATATAACCTAAAGTAAAAAATATAACCTGAAGTCAAAAATATAGCCTAAAGTAAAAAATATAACCTAAAGTCCAAAATATAACCTAAAGTAAAAATATAACCTAAAGTAAAAATATAACCTAAAGTAAAAAATATAACCTGAAATCAAAAATATAACCTAAAGTAAAAAATATAACCTAAAGTAAAAAATATAACCTAAAGTGAAAAAAATAACCTAAAGTCCAAAACATAACCTAAAGTAAAAAAAATATAACCTAAAGTAAAAAATATAACCTAAAGTAAAAAATATAACCTAAAGTAAAAAATATAACCTAAAGTAAAAAATATAACCTAAAGTCAAAAATATAACCTAAAGTAAAAAAATATAACCTAAAGTAAAAAATATAACCTAAAGTAAAAAATATAAACTAAAGTAAAAAATATAACCTAAAGTCAAAAATATAACCTAAAGTGAAAAATATAACCTAAAGTAAAAAAAATATAACCTAAAGTGAAAAATATAGCCTAAAGTAAAAAATATAACGTAAAGTCCAAAATATAACGTAAAGTAAAAATATAACCTAAAGTCAAAAATATAACCTGAAGTCAAAAATATAACCTAAAGTCAAAAATATAACCTAAAGTAAAAAATATAACCTAAAGTAAAAAATATAACCTAAAGTGAAAAATATAACCTAAAGTCCAAAACATAACCTAAAGTAAAAAAATATAACCTAAAGTAAAAAAATATAACCTAAAGTAAAAAAATATAACCTAAAGTAAAAAATATAACCTAAAGAAAAAAATATAACCTAAAGTAAAAAATATAACCTAAAGTAAAAAATATAACCTAAAGTAAAAAATATAACCTAAAGTAAAAAATATAAACTAAAGTCAAAAATATAACCTGAAGTAAAAAATATAACCTAAAGTGAAAAATATAACCTAAAGTCAAAAATATAACCTAAAGTAAAAAAATATAACCTAAAGTAAAAAATATAACCTTAAGTCCAAAACATAACCCAAAGTAAAAAATATAACCTAAAGTCAAAAATATAACGAAAGTCTAAAATATAACCTAAAGTAAAATATATAACCTAACGTAAAAAAATATAACCTAAAGTAAAAAATATAACCTAAAGTAAAAAATATAACCTAAAGTCAAAAATATAACCTAAAGTAAAAAATATAACCTAAAGTAAAAAATATAACCTAAAGTCAAAAATCTAGTCTAAAGTAAAAAATATAACCTAAAGTAAAAAATATAACCTAAAGTAAAAAATATAACTTAAAGTAAAAAATATAACCTAAAGTAAAAAATATAACCTAAAGTAAAAAATATAACCTAAAGTCAAAAATATAACCTTAAGTCCAAAACATAACCCAAAGTAAAAAATATAACCTAAAGTAAAAAATATAACGTAAAGTCTAAAATATAACCTAAAGTAAAATATATAACCTAAAGTAAAACAAATATAACCTAAAGTAAAAAATATAACCTAAAGTAAAAAATATAACCTAAAGTCAAAAATATAACCTGAAGTAAAAAATATAACCTAAAGTCAAAAATATAACCTAAAGTCAAAAATCTAGCCTAAAGTAAAAAATATAACCTAAAGTAAAAAATATAACCTAAAGTAAAAAGTATAACTTAAAGTAAAAAATATAACCTAAAGTAAAAAATATAACCTAAAGTAAAAAATATAACCTAAAGTAAAAAATATAACCTAAAGTAAAAAATATAACCTAAAGTAAAAAATATAACCAAAAGTAAAAAAATATAACCTAAAGCAAAAAATATTACCCAAAGTCAAAAATATAACCTAAAGTAAAAAATATAACCTTAAGTCCAAAACATAACCCAAAGTAAAAAATATAACCTAAAGTCAAAAATATAACGTAAAGTCAAAAATATAACCTAAAGTAAAATATGTAACCTAAAGTAAAAAAAATATAACCTAAAGTAAAAAATATAACCTAAAGTAAAAAATATAACCTAAAGTAAAAAATATAACCTAAAGAAAAAAATGTAACCTAAAGTAAAAAATATAACCTAAAGTAAAAAATATAACCTAAAGTGAAAAATATAACCTTAAGTAAAAAATATTACCCAAAGTCAAAAATATAACCTAAAGTAAAAAATATAACTTAAAGTCAAAAATATAACCTAAAGTAAAAAATATAACCTAAAGTAAAAAATATAACCTAAAGTAAAAAATATAACCTAAAGCAAAAAATATAACCCAAAGTCAAAAATATAACCTAAAGTAAAAAATATAACCTTAAATCCAAAACATAACCCAAAGTAAAAAATATAACCTAAAGTCAAAAATATAACGTAAAGTCAAAAATATAACCTAAAGTAAAATATATAACCTAAAGTAAAAAAATATAACCTAAAGTAAAAAATATAACCTAAAATAAAAAATATAACCTAAAGTAAAAAATATAACCTAAAGTAAAAAATATAACCTAAAGCCCAAAACATAACCTAAAGTAAAAAATATAACTTAAAGTAAAAAATATAACCTAAAGTCAAAAATCTAGCCTAAAGTAAAAAATATTACCTAAAGTGAAAAATATAACCTAAAGTAAAAAATATAACCTAAAGTCAAAAATATAACCTAAAGTAAAAAATATAACCTAAAGTCAAAAATCTAGCCTAAAGTAAAAAATATAACCTAAAGTGGAAAATATAACCTAAAGTAAAAAATATAACGTAAAGTAAAAAATATAACCTAAAGTAAAAAATATAACCTAAAGTGAAAAATATAACCTAAAGTAAAAAATATAACCTTAAGTCAAAAATATAACCCAATGTAAAAAATATTACTTAAAGTAAAAAATGTAACCTAAAGTGAAAAATATAACCTGGAGTGAAAAAAAGAAAAAGTAATCAGGTTTTAACCTTCAGTTTAACAGCTATTATAAATTTCTATTAACTGTCCAATCGTAGCAGACTATGTAGATTTTTTTTTAAATTTATACGAGACAGATTGACTAAAACTGTATTAAAACTCAGATGTTACAGATTAATGAAACTGTGATTTAAAGCTTGAGTATTACCGCCACCTGCGCATACAGATTCTATTATAAAGTTATACACATATCCAAGCAGTAATGCAAGTATAATTTTAAACTGAATCTTAAAAGCAAAGAGTAAAAACCTATTTCCACTAGATACAGGGAGGTGACGGTTGTCTAGAAAATCCGAATTTAATTCGTTCCACGAAAATCACTATTTTCTTGGGATGTTAGCAAACATCGCATGCTTGTTCCAGTGCCTTTTTAAAAATAATTCTGATTACAAAACTATCGACCAAAACAAATGAATTTCTGCTTCATACTAGTGTTGGGACGACTAATAGGAATCGGAATCTGGAATAAAAAAAACCCGGAAATATCGGAATTGGTATCAGAATCGGAAAAATTGATGCCTATTTTCCGATGCCAAAAGGTTATTTTAATTGTTTTTTTTATTCGATTTTTTTTAAAAAGTAAAGTCTTCCATTGCTCGTAATAATGTTAAATATATGATTATATAATATCAGCAAAGCTTAAATCGATAGATTACTCTCCCCATGCGTTTTTATCTTTAGGAAAATATCTGCATATTTAACATGTGTTTTTTCAGGAGATGAGGGAAAATAATAAACTTATAGTTGAATAATTAAAGATTTATAAAGAATCGAAATCGGAATCGGTAATTGTATCGAAATCGATAAAAATATTGGAATCGTCACATCACTAATTCATATGATATGATAAATGTGAGGCACTAGCTACAAGCACTGGCAGCAAATTCCTTACTCTTTATTTGTACCTAAAACCAAGCGAAAATCACATAACTCCCTTAATAGACTGGCTGCCTCTAAGGCACATTAACCTTAGGCTGCTTCCACGCTGATTATACTATTGGTCGCTTTTAAGTCCAATGTATACAAGTGTTTGTTGTGACAGACTATTAAATAATAAAATCCTACCTAGTTTTCACCACAGTTTTTTTTTCTCACCGGTCTCTTGACACGCATTAACCATTATCCTCGAGGGGTCGTTTGGACTTGATAAGCTGTGACTGCCTTGCAAAATAAGAATCGTTGATGGGGTAGATATAATTTGGAACTAAAGCGAGACCGCGCGATCTACGGACAACACCTATCTTAAGGAAGCAAAGACGCACTCGAAACGAACAGACAATCAGGGAGAGATAAAGAACACCCACACCACACATATATACACACACATACAAAAATAGCATCCGCTTTGTGAGCTAGAATTTGTTTGATGATCAAAGTAGATTTAAAAAAATAGATTTGAACAACGCTGTTCCAACAAACAAAACAACTCACAATCTTTCCCGCTCACGTCTCTTTCGTTAATTGCCTTAATGAAGTGTCTGTCAAGATAATATTATCCTCTATCAGAAAAAGTCGCTTTATAAAAAACAGTTTTGACAATACTGGATCGGCAGATAGATTATTATTAGTAAAGTATTTATTTCCTCAGCACAGAATAAAGTGATCCCGAACAGTATCACTCAATATCTTTTATAATTGTTCCACGTATTATTTGAATAATTCGGACAATGTTTCGGTCGGTTTAACCCCAGGTGTGTCTTCTCGAACTAGAGAATGCTTCTGTCGAGCACGGGAATCTGGACGGAATATCGAGCTGAACACTTTATTCATTTCACAGGATTAGTATGCTCTTGTTCCGTCAGTCATGAATGATTATAGGTCCTAAGTAATTCGCAATTGTATTTTTCGGTCGCCCACACTGGGGAGTGAACTTTCCCTCGTCAGGAGAATATCACTTTTTACAATTGATTTTTCCAAGTACTTAAACAACTACGCATGATACTCCCGTGAAGTGAATAAAGAGTTCTGCTCGAGATTCCTTCCAGATGTTCGAGTTCAACAGAAGGATTCTCAAATTTGAAAAGATATACCTGAAGAAGGTCCGAGGTACATAAACCGAAACGTTGTAAAAATCACACTAAAGATGAGAACAGTAGTCCGATGAATCTAAGTAATACGGATAACCAATTCTCATCTCAAAAATTCAGAAAAGTCATAATCAGCCTCATGTTTTGTTTAACCATCTACTTATTCACCATTTATGCAGAAATATCTATTTTTATAGCTTGGAAATTACACAAAAACATTGCGTAACACACGAAAAAAATCATCCTTCAGGTCCTGTGTGCACCACAGACAAATGCGCGCATTAATAATCATATAATGTCCGCTACTTTCTATATTAAAAAAAAATCCATTCAGTCTATAAGACAATGAATACGATTGTAAAGGTAGTTGAACGTGTAATTATGAAGCAATGGCTGCAGATTCATCAGTCACAATTCTCCTGCATCGCCGCTGCTCGAGTACAATGCTAAAGAGAATCCCAAAACACTGGAAATAATGCTGTCATAAGCAGAGAGCACATAGAGCATCTGAAATTCCCAAATGGTTACCCATTTTATTACTGTCTAGGCTCACCGTTGCTTAACTTCTGTGATCTGACGGGAATCGGGGTGTCACGTGATTATGCCGTATTTGCGATGGCATAATCTGGCATAATCACGTGACACCCCGATTCCCGATATATATATATATATATATATATATATATATATATATATATATATATATATATATATATATATATATATATATAATTATAAAACTCTGTGGATTACTTGCTTGAATAGTGTCCATCAACAACATGGCAATATATATATATATATATATATATATATGTATACATATATATATATTTGTGTGTGTATGTGTACATATACTATATATATTATGTGTATATATGTATATCCTTCATATTATGTATATATATTATATATATATTATGTGTATATTAATAATATATATTATGTGTATATATATATATATATATAAGCATTTGTTCATATATATATATATATATGTTTAAAGAAAAAATTAGAAAAAACCGAATGAAATTATTAAAAAATCAACGTTTCGTCCCTGTTTCAAAGGACATCTTCAGGATAATTGAAATAAAAATGTGATAAAAGAAAAAGTCATAGATCGTGCGAAAAAAGACAGTTTTTTAAAATCCAACCCATATGTTGGGAAAGGACGAATATGTGTGCGTATGGGAAGGTTGTTTGATGTCTATATATACAACTTTTAAAATGCATTAAAATAAATATGTACATTATTATTATTATTATTATTTATTTTTTTTTTTTTTCTCTTCCCCCCCTTTTTTTTTTTTTTTTTTCTTTCCTTCTTCTGCAAAACTACTCATTTTTCTGAAACATTCAAAGAAAAAAAAAAATTAAGACTAAACGAGCACAGAAGAGATATAAGGAATGGTAACGCCCTAAATGCACTCTTTTGCCATTGTGCAGAACACGATCACTCATTTAATTTAGATCAAGCGAAAATTATTAAATACGTGATAGATAGAGCTAAAAGAAGACTTTTAGAATCAGCACTAATTTTGAATACTAATACTATTACGCAAAGAAAAGGCTTCTACCATTTAACCCCTAGCATAGGGAAAATAATAATCAAAGAGCAAGGTATCAGGGTGGATCCTGGCTAGCCTTTTTTTTTTTTTTTTTTTTTTTTTTTTTTTTTTTTTTTTTTCTTTGAATGTTTCAGAAAAATGAGTAGTTTTGCAGAAGAAGGAAAGAAAAAAAAAAAAAAAAAGGGGGGGGAAGAGAAAAAAAAAAAAAAAAATAAATAATAATAATAATAATAATGTACATATTTATTTTAATGCATTTTAAAAGTTGTATATATAGACATCAAACAACCTTCCCATACGCACACATATTCGTCCTTTCCCAACATATGGGTTGGATTTTAAAAAACTGTCTTTTTTCGCACGATCTATGACTTTTTCTTTTATCACATTTTTATTTCAATTATCCTGAAGATGTCCTTTGAAACAGGGACGAAACGTTGATTTTTTAATAATTTCATTCGGTTTTTTCTAATTTTTTCTTTAAACATAACGTCAACCACCGCTGGTATATTTTTTAATTCCTTATACATTCTGTCGAAATGGAAAACCGATCTCTGCGAACATATAAGAGCATCTTAATCGCAGCAAATTCTCACAACAACAGGAGAATTTTTCTGGAAAAATGTATTGAAGAAAAAGTCATACCTGCATGCATACCTAAATCTTTTAAAACATCAGACCATATTTTCCCGGATTACATTGAGAAATATATTTTGTCATCTATAATATATTTAAAGCACCAAAGCTCTCATCTTTTTCGGAAAGCCAGGATATTAATTGCTGATTTTCAACAAAATTACAAGAAAACACCCAGATCAATTAAGAACATTTACAGATCTATCAAAAAATTTAACACACGCCATAACTTTAAATTGAATAACAAACTTGCGAAATTGATGAAAAACAGCAAATGGAAAACTTTGGGACGTCCAGACCTTATTCTAAACCTTACTTCTAAACCACTCTCGGACATTGAAACTGAAGCTCTCAGTTTCGGTCTTAAATTCGCTACCGGCAAGCATTCGAAAATCACCACTAACACAACCCTAAAAAATTATAGACAAGAGGACTCTGATTTTACTAAAGGCTTCATACAAGGGATAATAGCTTTAACAACTACCCAACCTCAAGAATTAGCACTACCAAAAAGATACATTGATGCCTTAAAACTTTTAACAAAAAATAAAGACATTATTATTTCACAAGCCGATAAAGGAGGTGGTATAGTTATAATAGATAAAGACCTATATCTAAAGAAAATGCATACACTATTGGCAGACGGAGATATATACACTCCGATAGATTTAAAATCAATAGAAAAAGATTTCGATACTTTTAATAAATCCGTAAAGAAACTTATCGGAAATGATAAAAAATGGATAAATAACATAGAATACCACCCCACTATTCCTATATTATACGGCCTCCCAAAAATACATAAAGAGAACGTCCCTATGAGACCTATAATATCAAACATTGGAAGCGTCACCCATAAATTAGCACGAGCTATTGCCCAAATTTTAACTCCACTAATGGGCACCATCAGCACTTCACATATCAAAAACTCTGGTGACCTCCTAAATAGAATAAAAAATATGGACATGCAAAATAAAACCATGCATAGTTTAGACATAATTTCCCTGTACACCAATATTCCAATCAAAAAATGCCTTAATCTACTCCACAAGCACTTAATCAAAATTAAAGCCGACCTACCTTTTTCCTCAGATACACTAATACAAATTATAAAACTCATCACTGATAGAACCTACTTTCAATTTAATAATTCTTACTATAGACAGAAATTTGGACTCCCTATGGGTAACCCCCTTAGTGGTGTACTAGCCTGCTTATTCTTAGAATTCTTAGAAACCAACTCTTTTAAACACAGACTTCCTAAAAACTCCACATATTTTAGATATATAGATGATATTCTTATTTTTCTTCCTAAAAACACACAAATAGAACAAATTAGAAATAAATTAAATTCAGTGGAACCATCTATAAATTTTACACATGAATCCGAACAAGACCACTCCCTAGCTTTTCTAGACATATTCCTCATCAGATCAGAAACCGACCTGAGTTTCAAAGTACATAGAAAGACCACACACAAAAACGACTATATTCATTACTACTCACACCACAATGATAAAATAAAGACGGGCATGATTATAGGTTTTTTCTTACGTGCCTTTAGAATATGCAGTCCCCAATATCTTAATGATGAATTTCAATATATTACGAATGTTTTAAGAAAACTACAGTATCCATCCTATTTCATTTCTTACGCAAAGAAAAAAGCTACGAAAATACACTATAATATAAACACACAGAAAAATAAAACAGATACCTCACTATTAAACAGACATCTTTTCATTCCCACCCACACCAAAAATACAAAAATCTACGACACTCTTAATAGACTTGGTTTTCACCTGATACAAACAACTTCCTCAACCATAAAACAGACATTAAAAACTACCAAGCACTCTCCCAAAACCCTCACATCCGATGCCGGTATATATTCCATCCCATGTAACAACTGTCAACAAGCGTACATAGGTGAAACACAACGAAAATTGAAATTAAGACTAAACGAGCACAGAAGAGATATAAGGAATGGTAACGCCCTAAATGCACTCTTTTGCCATTGTGCAGAACACGATCACTCATTTAATTTAGATCAAGCGAAAATTATTAAATACGTGATAGATAGAGCTAAAAGAAGACTTTTAGAATCAGCACTAATTTTGAATACTAATACTATTACGCAAAGAAAAGGCTTCTACCATTTAACCCCTAGCATAGGGAAAATAATAATCAAAGAGCAAGGTATCAGGGTGGATCCTGGCTAGCCTTTTTTTTTTTTTTTTTTTTTTTTTTTTTTTTTTTTTTTTTTTTCTTTGAATGTTTCAGAAAAATGAGTAGTTTTTGCAGAAGAAGGAAAGAAAAAAAAAAAAAAAAAAAAAAGGGGGGGGAAGAGAAAAAAAAAAAAAAATAAATAAATAAATAATAATAATAATAATAATGTACATATTTATTTTAATGCATTTTAAAAGTTGTATATATAGACATCAAACAACCTTCCCATACGCACACATATTCGTCCTTTCCCAACATATGGGTTGGATTTTAAAAAACTGTCTTTTTTCGCACGATCTATGACTTTTTCTTTTATCACATTTTTATTTCAATTATCCTGAAGATGTCCTTTGAAACAGGGACGAAACGTTGATTTTTTAATAATTTCATTCGGTTTTTTCTAATTTTTTCTTTAAACATAACGTCAACCACCGCTGGTATATTTTTTAATTCCTTATACATATATATATATATATATATATATATATATGTATATATATATATATATATATATACATATATATATATATATATATATATATATATATATATATGTATATGCGTGTTAAAACATTGTTAATTCCCGGCATAGCAGCATCCGAATAGCGCAATAGTTAGAAGCACTGACTGTCGTTTAAGCGGTCGAGTTTCACTACTGGTTTGAGGTAGTTCCTTGTCTAGCTGCACAGATAGGCTGTTATACAGCGAAACAGTACTGCATGTTGATGACTAATATATATTACGGTTTTAAAAATCTTTTTTATATGTATATCCGAATTTCTTATCTGCTACTTCCTCTATCCGACTTCCCACGTTTTCTCTTTTCCTTTTTTTTTCATGATTGCCTTATTTTTTTTACGATTCCCATTATAAATTTGGTTTTCGTTTCGATTTTAGCTGATAACACTCCAATAATATATATATATTTTTTTACTTTTCTGGTCATGAATTTACATTGGGTACTATATAAAATGTAATAATTGATAGAGAATTGATGCTTTAATAATAAATACTTTATCTGCGTAAATTAAAACACACACACACAAATAAAACATAATTAAAACATATTTAAGCGCATTTTACACAAGGATACGCCAAGTCTCCCTTATAGTGTAGAGTATATATATATATATGTATATATATACATATATATATATATATATATATATATATATATATTTGAGGTTGCCATTTTCCAAAGGTAGGGTAACAAGTGAAATATAACGAGGTTCATACAAGAGTGCTCAATACAAAAGTAGAGCAGATTACATTTGTCTTTACATAAGCAGTAGTTTGTTGCTATACAGTCATGAGCATGTTTCGGTCTACTAGTATTTACTAACTAGATACCTCATCAGGCAACAACCCTTATTTTCGGAAATGGAATTCTAAAAGTAAGGATTGTTGCCTGAGGAGGTATCTAGTTAGTAAATACTAGTAGACCGAAACATGCTCATGACTGTGTAAGAAAAACCTACTGCTTATGTAAATACATATATATATATATATATATATATATATATATATATATATATATATATATATATGTTTGTGTGTGGGGGGGGGCTTTTGTCCGCCCATTTTTCGGACACGTCTTTACCTGTCGCTCTATGTTCACGTGTATAACACCTCTATTTCTGTTGTCTCGGGCCAAGTTTTTTCTCGCTTTTATGATCTCTTTTGTCCATATTCCTTGATGTGCCGTCACTTCGCATACGGCTCTGTCATTTTCATACGCTGGATGTCGGTGCTGCCTTTGTCATAGGTGCGTCCTTGCTTTGTTATATTCTAACTTCAGAGATTTTTAAGCAGCGTTAATATTTGTGAATGAACAGTAGATGAGTTTTTAATCTTGAAGGCTTATTTTGCTGCTATTTATTTTCTTACCCAGGATGGCAGAGGTAGACACAGAGTATGGCTTATCTTAATGTCAGGAAATCCAGCACTCAGATTTAAGGGAAAATAAACCTGTTTCTATCTAGAAAAATATTTTACCAAAGTAAGATAATATGATATAAAGTATGAAAACATGCACTACGCTTTGCTCCTAAAAAAGTCTTCTTATTTCATTAGCTGTTCGAGGAAGGGGGGCGTGGATATATTCCTACCTCATTTAATTATATTAAAAATGATTTTATTGCAATTTCAAATTCATAGCTTGTTACAGTATAAAAATAATTAGCTAGCTTAAGACCGACATGTTTAATTTCATTACTGCACAGGTATATACACAGCATTCCTACATGCATATATACCAGTGTGTGTGTGTGTGTGTGTGTGTGTGTGTGTGTGTGTGCACGCATGATCTTTCGAATGCAGGTCAGGAAATGTCATAGTGTCTGAGTTAAAGAGCAAATGCTACAATCAGAGAGAAGACATCCTCTAATTTTTTTTAATAAAATGGAAGCGAATGGAAATACGCGGGAGAAAATGGACACTCACAACGTTAGAGATAAAAAGAGAACAATAAAAATATTAGCAATGTCAATTGATTTTACACAAAAATTGCCAATAATTTCCCACTGGACATCCAACTTAAACGAATTATGAAACGTTTGGAATATCATTAACAAAAAATGGATAAAAATATTTATTCGACATATTTCTTTATTATTGTCAATGTTTGATTTTTACCTTTCTTGCTCTCTGTTTCCCCCCCTCCCTTTCTCTCTCCCTCTCTCTCTCTCTCTCTCTCTCTCTCTATATATATATATATATATATATATATATATATACACACAAACGGCACATACATTATGTGTGTGCGTGTTATATATATATATATATATATATATATATATATATAATTCTTCTTTATTACTGTGAATATATTTTTTTCATTTATACATACATATATGCATTGAAATTATATATATATATATATATATATATATATATATATATATATATATATAGTTATTCTTTATTACTGTCAATGTAAGACTGTTTGCTTTTATTTATATATATACATATATGCATTGATATTATACACACACACACACATATATGCATTGATGTATCACGTTCATAAATAAAATAAGTCTCTAAGTTACATTTCCTCGTTTTTGAGATGAGGTATAAATGTTTACGTTATGTGGATTACTCGGATTATCATTCTCATTTTGAATATTATCTGCACAATCCTTTGGTCGATGTAACCTTCGACATTTCTCAGGTACAGAAATAATTGTTTTAATTAAATCCATCAAACAATTGTAAGTACTTCTTATAACTTACCACTGGTTGCAGGATTTAATTAAACTTTTCATCATAATAAGTTAGAAATAATATTCCGCAATATTTTCCGATGATTTAATTATCTGCATAATTTGTGCAAACTTAATTTTAAATAAATCTTAAAATTCGAAACTTAGAATGCAGAGCTTACCTCACTTTTTCTCCTGCAAAAAAAAAAAACATGGCGATTTTGCACCTCAGCAAGGTCGATTGTTATATCTCCCTAAACCTGGTGTAAATAATACTGAATATAAGAATAATTGTTTGATTAATCTAAATAATCCATCCATATCGAGCGTGGCTGTAGTGTAATTCAAATCTTGTACGTAGCTGAATACTTGATGCTTCGCCAGGGTATTTTTTTATCGTGACGCCATCACTAGCTGGAGTGCCTACCACGACTTAAGAGTATCCCATCTACTCTCTAGAGAAGGATAGATCGCGCCAGTTTCTCAACCTGGTATTTTTAAATCGCAGTCATACAGCGCCTCACCTTCCAAAATGGTCACCCATCTGGTACTGGGCTGGTGCAACGTTGCTTCATTTGGTGATCTGGCGAGAACCGGTATGTCAAAGTGATTGTGCCGTATATCAATCTAATTAATGCAATTCCATATTTGTGTATATACTATGATAAACAACGTCTCCCGAAGAAAACTTTAACCTTAAATACATACATCGACCCCATAACAACAAACCTGTCATGAGAAATAACTTATTTAAATCACGCCAGACGATTAAAATGCAATAAGAACATCGATAATAATAAACGAAATAAAGTAGGTAACGTATGAATTGATAACACTAAGATTATTACAATATCTTCAGAAAACGTCTACAGGTTTAAAGATGCATTTCCACTTTCCACTGACCTTTCCAATGCATTTCCCTGACCTTTTATATATGTCTGTGAATTTATACATGTGTCTGTGAATTCGTTCCCTATCGACTCTAAAACGGCTGGGTCGATTTTTACGTAATTACACGCAAATCTACTTTATGTGTTCGTCGGTGTTCTTAGATCGTTTTTTTATGGTCGGAATGCTTCTGCATCAAAAATTGTTAATCCATAATCGAAAAATCTTATTAAAGAAAGAGCAGTTCGATTTTTAAGAAAGTTAACACGTTATTAATACTAACATCACAAGTGCACTTAAGAAGGACTATCACTGCACAAGCAGAAGAGCTCAGCTTAAAAAAATCCCTTGTAGATTTTCTTTAAAACTGGGGCGCGTTTGAAATGGATCTTGTTTAAAACACAATTGCAACATGATATTTTACTATTGCATTTTAAATTTTAATGTAATCCTTTATTTGTATGACATTAACAGTCGGATCTTTGATAAGACAGGACGCATTCGAAATGAATTTGTCTATATATAGCACAATAGGACTATGGTATTAACTTTTGAATTTAAAACGTTCTATAAATACAATGTAAACTAAAATGTATAATGAAGGGAGTAACTGCGGGAAGGTGCATAGAAGTGCGTTTCCAAATAGATCATGTAATAAATCAATTTGTTTGATAAATGGTCAATTTTACTGATTTCGATTATAAAATTATGCTATTGAATTAGTTTGGAATTATTTTGGAGATGAGTAAACTTTTTTTATTTAATTATTTGAACTATTATCCTCATCTTCAAGGTGTTGTTTTCACGAGCAGAGGAACCATTTGCCGAGCCTCACGAAAACAACAATTATAAGATGAGGATAATAGCGAAAATATTTAAATAAAAAATAGACAAAATGGTGGTATGTTACATTCGTACATTTTCCTATAATAGCGGACAAAATCGGATTTCCTTGCGTGTCAGTATTTAAATCAAAAGCAATATTTCTGATTAGCTACAAAGTAGCTAAAATATGCATCGACGTTGGGAAATATTAAACGATCAACATTTCTATTTGTATTAATTTAATGCTCCAAAAATATTATCTATTATATCTGTAACTAAAAGAGGGGGCCTAATTTATTAAACAAACAAGTTGAGCCCCCCTTCCACCTATTATAAAATGTAACCCTTCCCCATTAATTAACACCCATTGAACCTTATCCTATAATAACATCTGGGCCCTAATAAGCATAAAATTCTAATAAAAAATATACGATTTCCTACTTAAAGATTAATAACCACAAAATGAATACAACTAAAAGGAATAAATTGATTCTTCTGAAAGTAACCCGTCGAAACCGTAAAGTCATACATTTTCTTCACAGTAAACGTTCTTATTTTCTTGAGAACCTACTGATTGGACTTCGAAATCTGGCGCCCGAAGAATATTTTAACACTTTCTCGTGGAAGATACATTTATGGTTTCATCGTTTTTACTGTAATGGCAGGTGTGCGACTTAGCTCACAATTATAGTCCTCCTTGTAAAACATATAAACATAAACTCATCTAGCTGCGTGATATTGAACTAATATTAATCACTATAGGATATATATATATATATATATATGTACATATATGTATATATAAATGTTATATATAGATAGATATAAAGAGATAACTCACAACTACAGCCAGCCTTGTAAAAATTTAGAAGAAAAACTCGGCTAGCTATGTGTATGTAATTATCAACATTATTAAACACTATATGGCTTTTATATTTAGTCCCACAAATATTATATATATATATATATAAATATGTACATATATGTATGCATAAATGTTTTTCTATCTATTCATCTATCTATCTATCTATCTATCTATCTATATATATATATATATATATATATATATATATATATATAGAGAGAGAGAGAGAGAGAAATATATAGAAATAACTGGATAGATAAAACTATTTATAGTTTGATAGATAATATGAACAAATTATAAAAGCAAAAACATACTAAAAAAAATAATTTCATTATCGAATAAATGTTGCGTTCTCTATTAACGAATTATATTATGAAATAATATGATATAAATATATATATAAACAGAAATTAATAAGAAAGATTCTAATTTAATATTCACCCTGGTTATTATTATCCTCGACCTTGCTTCATCGCGTTTAATAGGCTGTGGCCTCATCATTTTATCGACCCTTTAAAAGTGATTTGCTTTTTTTCCTCCATCTTTTTTTCCGGTCTACGCTATATTCGTGTCGCGAACAGGTCAGAAAGATGAGAGTTTATTCTTAATTTGAATTTGAGTTTCCAGGAAAGAAAAAAAAAACGAAACACTTAGATGAAATATTCAATGTTGAAGATTTCTCTCCCCCTCCTTTCATCCGCCATCTTGATTTTCGTCGCATTCGCGTGATAGAAACTTTCCTTATCTTCCCGCCAAACGTCGCTTGTCGATCTGTTCCTCCTTCTACTCCTTCCTCCCTTCCCGCATCCTTCCCTTTCCTACATCCTCGTTTCGCTGACAGATATTGAATTAGTAAATGATGACCACCAAGTAATTGCCCTTTGACTTCGTCATATTCCCATCGTCTGTATTATTCAGCTCAGGCATCGCACTGGGGAATTCCTCGGGCTTGTGCCATGTTTACTTCCTTTATTCCTTTTTTATCTTTAGTTTTATTTGCTGTTTTCGATTACTTATTTCTTTATTTCTTTTTGCATTTTGAGTTGCGACAAGCATTGTGAAATTTGCGCCATTTTCTTTATTTGAATTTTTTACGTCTTTCCGTTCTCTGCATTTAGGATTTTATTAATTTCTTCTATTCGTTATTGAATTTCACTCACACACACTAACACACATATAGTATGTTTATTATGCAAACATTTTTAGTTAAATATGTGCATACATATTTCACAGGTATGAATATCTAGAGAAACCCAACTGATCAAACCGAAAAATAAGTTAATTTTTCTGTCTGGTGAGGTTGATCTCATTATTAGTGTTATATGTATGCACATATGTAGCCAATAATGCGGGTATAATAAACATACTGCTTACCTGCTCTGTCTTTTCTTGAGAACTCTTTAAAAACACGGGTTTCAGTGGATCGAAATCTAGGAGACCAAGCTGTACATCCATTATATATATAAAGTCCTGGTCAAAATCATAACCCCACTTAAGAAAGTAAGCTTTTACGCATAATATTGAATTTTTAATCAAACACATGGTTGAAACCATTGCCAAAAGGGAAAATATGATGGAAAAAATGAAATCTGCTTTATTCGAGACCTTAACCCTGATCTAATAATTATTTTTTAAAAAAACAAACATTTTCACCTGGTCAAAATGATAAGACCACTTTAATAAAATCGGCTAGTTTAAAAAAATAGATACGAAAAGCTTTCTATGTTATTAAAAGCAACTTGTTAGTGGATGAAAAACATCTTACTAAATTATAAATGGCAAAAGGGAAACCATTGTCAGAGTTTGAGAGAGGAAGGATCTTTGAACTTAATAGGCGTGAACTCCCATAGATCCATTGTAAAAGAAGTGACTCGTAGCAAAACGGTCATCACAAAATTTTTAAGAAATCCAGATCAATATGGGAACAAAGAGTCCAGGTCGACAAAAAAAAAAAAAATAAATAAAATCACCCCATCACTGGATCGCCGTATCAGAAGAAGTAAAAAAAAACTCCAGTATGAGCTCAAGTCGATTGAAAAGCCAAACAGCAGTAGAATGGAGTCCTAAAATCATCAGGCGGCATCTGAAAATGAAGGGTCTCAATCATTTAAAGCGACTGCAGGAACCACGCCTTCTTGAACAGCACAAAATTGACCGAATTAAATATGCCGCCGAATACCAGACTTGAGATGAAGAGAAGTGGGAAAATGTAATTTTTACCGATGAGAAAAGGTTTAATCTAGATGGTTCAGATGGATTTCAACACTATTGGCATGATAAAAATTTGCCCAAAGAGACTTTTTCAACTCGGCATAGTGGAGGAGCGTCTTTAATGATCTGGGGTGCTTTCCGTCAGCTGGGACCCTAAAGTTGTAAGTAGTGAAAGGCCGGCAAACATCATTGAAGTACATTTGAATGCTTGAAAATGCTTCTATCAGGCCTGAAGGTCCACGTCTGTGTGGAAGAAATTGGATTTTCCAGCAAGACAACGCTTCGATACACACTTCTCGACAAGCACGAGAATCCTTTTCTTCAAATAATATAGAATTGTTAGATCATCCAGCATGTTCTCCGGACCTCAATCCCATTGAACATCTTTGGGGATGGATGGCAAAAGAAGTGTTCAAGGATGGAACCTAGTATGATTTAATAAAGGAACTTCCTGATTCAGTTTTCAGTACATGGGATAAAATTCCTTCGCAACTGATAAAAAACTTAGTCGCAAGCATGCCGAAGAGAATTTTTGAAGTAATTTGTAATAATGGAGGCTATATTAAATACTAAGACCATTTTAGTAATTTATAATTGCCTTTTGTTAGATAAATTATCAGTGGTCTTATCATTTTGACCAGCTGAAAATGTTTATTAAAAAATAATAATAATTAGATCAGGGTTAAGGTTTCGAATGAAGCAGATTTCATTTTTTTACATCATAATTTCCCTTTTGGCAATGATTTCAACCATTGGTTTGATTAAAAATTCGATAATATGCGTAAACGCTTACTTTCTTAAGTGATCTTATGATTTTGACCAGGACTGTGTGTGTATATATATATATATATATATATATATATATATATATATATATATATATATATATATATATATATATATAGGACTGTGTATATATATATATATATATATATATATATATATATATATATATATATATCCTGCAGAGGATATCCATAGGAAGACGGCCATCGGGCATTCTGCGCAGGTGTCCAAGCCAACTCGATCATCAAATCTTGAGTGTCTGGAACAAGGAGCGGTTACCGGCATGTCTTAGCACCGCTCTGTTGGTGATTTTATCCCACTAATTGATGTCCATGATATATCGCAAGCATCGGAGATGGTAGACGTTCAGTCTTTTCTCGTGACGAGCATACGCGGTCCAAGTTTCTGTTCCATACAGTAGGGTACTCATAACAGAACATTCGTAGATGCGGTATTTTTGCGTGAAGTGATGTATTTATTGAACCATGCTCTTTCACGTAGTCGGTTTAAAGTAGACACTATTCTACTTATGCGCGTTTGTAGCTCCTGTTCAATGGATACTCCCTTGCTGATGTTGGATCCAAGATTCGCAAAGTACTCGACAGTCTCTAGTTCGTGGCCATTGATGGTGATTGCTGATGCGTCATCCTGGTGCATCACGACTGTCTTCTTCACACTGATCACCAGTGCGAACTCCGCACAAGCAGCGCTCAATTTGTCAAGCAGTAGCTGGAGTCCACTTGCGGAGTGCGAGACCAATGCAACATTGTTGGCAAACAGCAGCTCGAGCATTAGGACTCTTCGAATCTTGGTTTTGGCGCGTAGGCGAGCCAAGTTAAAAAGTTCTCCGTCAGTGCGAGTATGAAGGAACACACTGTCTTCGTCATCGGGATTTCCAAAACGTGGTGCAGAAGAACTGAGAAGAAGATGCCAAATAGTGCGGGAGCTAACACACAACTTTGCTTGACTCCTCTGCACACGGGAAGTTGTCAGACATGTCACCCTCGAAGAAGACTGCGGCTGTCATGTTGTCATGGAGCAATCTTATCAAACTAAGAAGAGTTGGTGGACAGTCCAACTTTTGTAGGATGGCAAACAGACTCTACTGACCATGTCAAAATCTTTCGTGAGGTCCACAAATGCGATATGGAGAAGCTTACGTTGTTCTCTGCATTTTTCCTGGATTTGACGCACTGAAAATATCATGTGCGTGGTTGAGCGCCAGCTGCAGAAGCCGCATTGCGATTCTGGATATACACATTTTGCAATCTGCTGGAGCCTTGGAAGAAGCATTCTGGCAAAGACTTTTCCGGTGACACTGAGCAAATATATACCACGGTAGTTATTGCAATCTCTTTTGTCTCCTTTCTTGAATAAAGTGACACTTTTAGCATCTTTCATAGCTGTTCGAAATTTTCCATTACGTAAAGAGGTCGTACAAATGAGGGAGCAGGAACTTGTCTGACTTGAGTAGGTCTGCTGGAATCTCCTCGGTACCTGGGGCCTTCCCTACATTCGTGTGTTGGAGAGCTGCTTCGAGTTCTGAGAGAGTTGGAATGTTGTCCAGTTCGACTAGGGTCTCGAAGTTCGGAGTGGAATTTAAAGCTGTGCCTGTGATCTTGCGCAGTTTGCCATATAGTACAGAGTAGAGCTCCACCCAGAGTGCAAGCTGCTTCGTAAAATCTATGAGCCCCCCCCCTGTAATAGATTTTAAAGGGCAAACTTTCAGTCCAGTTGCCTTGCGGAGTCCACGGTACATCGCACGTAGTTTATCGCAGTCAGCAGCAGTCTGGATTTCGTCGAACACGGTTGTTCCAGTAGTTGTTTGCATAGTGCCGAGTAGCTTTCTGGAATTGACTGCGAGCTTCTTTCAGCTTGGACAGGGTGCTGCGTGTCGGCCTGATCACATAGAACTTGTGAGCATCGTTTTTGGACAGTAGTAGAGGTTCTAAGATGTCTGCATTCGCAGCCATCCAGTCTTCGACTTGGCGCCCGCTTGGTTCCAAAGGATGTGACTGCTTCCCCTGGTGCAGAATATCTCAGCTTATTTTCGAGTGCAGTGCGAAACGCACTGATGTTGTCGTTGCTTTTCGTTGCAGTCGTGTTGCGACTACGACGTTGTCTTGGCTTACGTCGTGCAGGCTTCTTGTTCGGAGATCGAGTTGTGTCAGCACGAGTGAGTGGTCGGTATCACTAGCGGCGGAGTGGTAGGTTCTTGACCGCCAACAGACACGACGTTTCTTTTTCTACACAATGCAAGATCTAATTGGAGCCAATGTTTGGAACGAGGGTGTGTCCAAGAGACACGATGACATATTTTCTGTTTGAACCAGGTGTTTGCAATACAAAGTCCCTGTTGACTACAGAGCTCCAGAGTTCTTTGACCATTTTCATTTATTTTACAAGTACCGAAGTGACCAATAATGTCAGGCCAGGCAGTGTGGTTTGCACCGACTCTGGACTTGAAGTCTCCGAGTACTAGGAGGTATCGCTTGCTGGAATCCTGCTCAGTATTTCGTTGAGACAGTCATAGAATTCATCCTTCACATGATGTTCGCTATGCAGTGTTGGCGCATCGCCGCTGATGAGGTGTACTGGTGTATCAGCGCAGTTGATCTTCACTGTGATAATTCTCTCTGAAATGCTGAAAAGAAAAAAAAACAGGTAACATTCGTTATAAGTGTTTAAAGTACGCCTAAACATTGTTTAATATATTTTCCTAAAATAAAACACAGTTGGGGAAATTATGCAAAAATACTTTCTTTTCCTTTGTGACCTATTTGCGTGTAAAAATAAAAACAAAACAATTATTAATATTTATTACCTTTGAGAACCACAAGAAAAAGAAAAAATAAGCAATCCCCTAAAAATGAAAACAGCAGCGAATACCGATGCGAGCCCCGCGTGATCGGTTAGTTTTTATTTTTATTTAGCGTATACTAAAATAATTTTAGTTAATTGCAATTTATATATATAAAAAAAGAAATGATGGCTATCAGCATGTGACGATGTATCGGAAAACAGTGTGTACGGTGTAGATAAACACAAAACATATAGCATGGTAGTGTAGCAGTATAAGAAATTTTACAAGTACAGAATATTTAATGCAAAAATAAAATCATTTCTGACTGATGAACGTGTTTCAATGCATTAATGTGTTTTTATTTGGAGTATTTTATTTGAAACGATTCTATAGAGTTTACCCATGTTTGAAAATCGCAAAGGCGTTTATTTTTCTTGGAATATTTACATTCTGGAATGGACGAATAATCAAGTTTCAGCCAATGAAGTTTGGCGGTATGTGAGAAGGGGGAAAATCATTATTTTTGTAATCGGGAAATGGAAAGTTTATGTTGTGCATGTAAGTATATGAGCCAGAAAATAAGCGTGCGACCTCATATCTGTTCAAAATGCAGTGTTGAATGAGAGTGGTAGTTGTCCTTTTTATTAAGAGGAAAAAAAGCAACTATTTCCATTATAGATGATTGCTACTGTGATGATGTTGCTCTCAGAATGTAATGTAGCATTCTATTATAGCGAATAAATTTGTGTAAAATGGCATGCAAAAGTTACATAAGATAGTGGCTAATAGTGTGAACATAATGGATTGTATGTGGCGTCTGTTAGTTTAAACCTAAACTTGGTCTTGAGGGAAATTTCTGCAATCATTTTATTATATAGTAGATTATATTGAACCGGATATATATAGTAAGGATTTAAAAGGCTAAAAAAATGACTCATACGCCACCACTGAGAATCAAAACCCAAACGTATGTGTATTTATGTGCATATGTAAGTATGCGCCTAATGTATTTTAATTTTCTTATCTTGAAGGGGACAACCTTACTAGACCGTCATACATTCCCACCTAGAGATATTTTAAAGAGTTAAAACACCCTGTCAATTAAATTACGTGCAAATGTTTAAATCACTGTTGCACTTAGTTCACAGATTACAGTATCCTTGAAATAAAATTTCATGAGTTCGGTAACTCCTGTAATTATTGAAATGTGTACTTGAGCATTTAAGTATGTTTTTGTGTGCATTTATTTCGCTTTGTGTAAAAGGATGATTTTTATTGCCCGATATTTCTCCCTCCCGATAGCCACTCTCTATCACACACGCACACACGCACACACACACACACACACACACACACACACACACACACACACACACATATATATATATATATGTGTGTGGGAGGGGTCAAACAGACTCTCAGTATTTTACTAAATTATACTAAAACAAGATACGTAAAAGATTAAACATTAAACATTGAACATAAAGCATTTGCATCAGTTGATTTTCTTCTAGAAAGTCAACAATCATGCATATGAATTTACCTATAAACTGCTGAAATAAAACTTAAATTATTAAATGGAACATGGAGATCATCAGCTGCTTACCATGTAGCCGTTTCAGAGATTTTAACACAGGGCAGCTCTTAACTAAAACGCTCGCCAGTGGAATATACGAATTTCTCAATGAAAAATGTGGATATAATCCAGATTCTGTTAACATTACTAAGTAAATAAATAATATACTATATATATATATATATATATATATATATATATATATATATATATTTATATATATATAAATATATATACATATGTATTTTAAATAGATTAATAATAATAATAATATTTTAAGTATTTGCTGTAATATACTAATTAGCACTAATATATATATATATATATATATATATATATATATATATATATATGCATAGATATTCGTATAACGATCAGATCACTGTGACTGACGCAAAGAAACATAAAATGTTTAAATTCAACGTTATTTCTCGCGGTTAATGTAAGCTGATTGGATACCGTCTTTGCTAATATAGCCAGAGATGGCTCGTGTTGTCGGGTTCGAATCTGTCGGCTGGTTTTAATCGTGACACCCTGCGCTGAAGATTTCAGAAAGGATGAAGCACTAGTGCCTGTATGTATTTAATTATTATAGTAAAAAAGAAAAAATTATGTCAGCCCCTGTAAGAAACTCTTTTCTTATCCTTGAGCACTTTTAGTTGAATTAATCGATGTACGAGTATTTAGAGAGGTTTGTATCGGATTATTCCAGATAATGATGAGAAATCCATAGGAAAAAGCTGATTAAACAAAGAACCGTTTTATGTTGACCAAATTAGCACTCTGATATAACCTTACATCGCAAGTGTATTTAAGAAGTTTTATCATCGCATAAGTAAAAGAGGCAAGCGTATAAATTCAACAATAAGTTTATAGATAAGACAGGGGCGCGTTCGAAAATAACATTTCTGCTTAAAGCGCTACAGTGCAATGTAGCCTAAATGTATTCGGGATTAAATCACTGCGGGGAAGCATGTGAAGCTTTTACCTGGTGCACTGTGATGGGTGCTCAACTGGAGCAGACAATAACTCGATTTGATTGAAAAATGGGCAATTTCACAACAATAATAAGACTAATTCTGAGAATTATATTAATAAAAATAACAACTATATTAATAACAACAACAATAATAATAATAATAATAATAATAATAATAATAATAATAATAATAATAATAATAAACGCCGCATCATTAGAACATGTGTGCTCGCAGTGCCCATATTACATAAAAAGAGAACAAAATAATAAGGAATTAAATTATTGGAGAAATATGAAGAAAATTAGAATTTGTTTTCGTAAGATTATAAAGAACAAAAATTGAATTAATAAAAATGATGCAAAACGGAAACATTTCTAATCGATTACATCGAATGACTTCAATTCTCTGTTGTTCTTCTTTATAAGTTTAAAAAAAACTACTGACGAAATAACAGCCAGATTTGACAGGTTCATGGCCTACAATCAAGGATATAACATAGACCATGTAAAGTTAATGTAGGTGAACAATAGCAATAACCAAGTTAGGATACTGTCGACATGTATAAATTCTAGTGCATACATGAATTAGCCGATACTCGACGATTTTTCTTTACTTTTTGGCGTTGCGTTTGTCATACGGCATCTCAATTGTTATTTATTTTTGATTTTTTTACATAGGCATAACCACTTATCAAGACCAGAACCCACTCGAGGATAAGCGTTAAGAGTGGGCAGTAGTCAATTGGACAATAAAGTAATCTTTAGTAATGTACATTCGGTAAATTTGTTAACCCTAGTTGAACGGCTCATCAATAATTTGTTTACGTTGGACTTGCTCACTTATTGGCAAAAAATACGAAAATCACGAATCAATTTTTTTAAGATGAGAGTCCCCACTTCTCAAGGCCCGGAGACTACTTGAGGATAAGGATTATTGCCTGTACAGTAATCAATGGAATAATATCGTAGTAATCGTTAGTAATGGAGGTTTGATAAATTGGATTGTTTAAGGGGAGATTAGTTAGGAATTTTTTATGTTGGACTTGAAGACATCAAAGTTCTAGTCAGGTGGGAAACAGGCAAACAGAAGAGTTCTACAGGCGTGCAGTTCTACGAAAGAAGTTTTGTTAATGGAATATACGTTTTGATTAAGGCACAGATAAAAGAGCAGGGGAAATTATTGACAGTGATTTAAGCTAGATTGGTGTGTTTCGTGAAAGATTGGCGAGGGAGACCAGAAATTGGAGCTCAGACGAGCACTTACCATGGAAATAACGATAAAACAAAGACAGATTCGCAACGTCTCTTCTGTGGGAAAAAGGTTGCAGGGAAGAGAAAAATGCATCCCCCGATATGCTACGAAGTCTACTTTGTACTCTGTCAAGGCAGGATAAGCTGTTTTTAGCAGATGTGGAAGCAGTACTCCATCCTTGGACGTACTTTGCTTTTATTTAGACAGAGAATTGCATCAGCAGTGAGATATCTACTGGAGCGGTATAAGGATCCCGCCATTTTTCCAGCAACCCTGGCAACAGATTTGGTGTACGTGTTTTATTTCAGTTTAGGAGTAAATGTCAATCCCAGAAACTTGTCGAAACATGGAGCCTTCCGAGGACGAAATCAACCTATTTCAATTGATGGGAGATGCGGGTCAGAGCGTGTATGATGTAAAGATAAAAGCTTGGTTTTAGATGCATTAAAAATAACTAGCCACATTTTCCTCCATTGTACCACACGCTCAATATCAGAGGAGAGAATCAAAGAGAACTTTGTCATTTACGGCCTTTTATGTGTTGCCATAGGTAGTAGTGTCATCAGGATAGATGTCCACGAATGATCTACGTTTGTGTTTTTGGAGATCATTGATGTAGCTGAAGAAGAGAGTTGGGCCCAGGATGGACCCCTAAGGGACTTCAGCATTAATACTGTGGGCTTCCGGTTTCTGCCCATCAACCACTACTTCTATGAGCCTATCAGAGAGAAATGATTTAATAATTGAGAAAACATTTCCAGTAATACCATAGATGGAAATCCTGTGAAGTAGGCATTTATACCATACCTCATCGAATGCCTTTGATATGTCAAGAGCAATTGCCCTAGAAGGGAAGCCTTTGTCGAGAGATTCACTAATCCTATGAGATAACCCTTAGAACATCTGCTGTGAATCTTGCAGAACGGAAACCATATTGCATGTCACTCAGAACATTATTTCTGCTGAGATGGTTGACTACGTCTCTATTTAACATGGATTCCAGCAGTTAATCATGGAGCACAGGAGACTTATTGGTCTGTACTGAGAGGGAGATGGCATATCACTTGAATTGTTAAATATAGGGCATTCTGATAAGGTTTTTCATGCTGCTTTAAGACAACATTTAAACAGTTTTATAAGTATGGGGGCAAGTTCTGGTTGAAGCTTTTTCAATACTATTATTCCCATGCTGTCAGGACCAGCTGCTTTACTGGAATCAAGTTTTTTGATTAGCTTGGCGATATCACGCACAGATATGCGTATGTCGCATAGCGTGTTGTTAGTTAAAGGAGGAAATATGAGGGGGTGATGTTTACACATAGTTGAATACATGCTACTAGCATTGTATTTATTTCAGACACAAAAATGGATTATTATTAGAAAAAATGATACGACAGAATATGCATTATGATTTACATAAAGGGTGTTTTTAACTGGCGTCAGCTTCGGTTTTTCTGGTTTATTATATAATCAGTAGCGTACAGGATTGATCAGGCGAAACTTAGCAAAAACTTTAGTAGAGGCGCTGCTATTGGAACCGACAGTATTTGGACTTTGCAGACACAGTCGTCTCTCCATGTCACATTTACGCTATCTTTTATCATTATTACAGGTTTGAAGAATTATATTATGTCTTTCAAGTGTAATGATGAATATACTATCATAATCAAAACTTATATATCACAGAAATTATGTAACAAACTAAAAGCGAGGATAGAAGAATTGAGTTCTCTTAAATCAGGAGTTCGCATATAGTTTCCTCTACTAAGAGGTAACTACTTATCAAGGCAAAGTCCACTTGAAGAAAAGGATAATATTAGAGTCAGGTTGACCATATGTCAACGCAAGAAAAGTTGTTAAAGATAGTGGTGATTGGAAAGAATTTAGTTGTTTAAGAAAAAAACCCTTTATATTGTACTTGAAAAGAACCGTATTGTGGTCAGCCCCGGGATTATGTTTAGCACAGATGAATAGTTAATTTCTGAAATAATTTTCGTGACCTTATCCCTCGCCAGGTGTAAATAAGCACCTAGCCGATTATGCACATCATGGGAGGTAAAGTTTTATGAGAGAATTCGAGCTTAAACTATATAACCGATACAGTATTGGCGATAAAACAAATTGCTTAAAATATCAGATTGTTAACATGCGCTGAGAGTAAGTACAATACAACAATTTTTTAACAAGATCAAATGTTACACTTGGTTCTCGCACTTTTCCACGAAGGCACTAATGTTATGCTTTACTCATAAGAAACAACTGATAACTGTTAGGGGGAAAACCACGGATAAACGTTACATAAATTACTAGGTGAATTATAATCGCCCCCATGAGAAGACCGGAAACATAGGATGCGACGCGAAAAAGGTTATTAAAAAGAATTGATTATCAAAGAATTCGTACTAAAATACTAACTTTGCATTAGACCTGAAGACAAGTACGATGTAGCCAGCAGAAAAATACTATTGTGACACGGATGTAATCGTCTGAGAAAGAAACCTTCTTCCCAAGTGTGTCATTTATATAAAAAAAAATTAAAGGAAAAGTGAAAGGAATGTTTTGATGTGGTTGTAACTAGGCGAGTTCTAGCTGCGAATGTTATTTAGGGGGTAGAGTAGTGATTGCAGTTCAGTCAAACAAGCGCATTAAACATATCCATCCAGTAGATAAAAGCTGGCAACATCTCTTCCATGTTGCAGAGAGTATTAATACAAGATGGTTCTCAACCCTACATGGAAATTGATTTTAAATTTTGCCATTAAAAGAAAGTGCTCCGATCAGCACCTCACCAGATATGACAGAAGTGTTCAATCTTAAGACGGATTCCGTCATTTATATGGACGGTAGATGACGTCAGATGTGAGGTACTTTCTAGAGCTGTAAAATAATTTAATTCAATCTCCAGCAACGTTGGACTGATTATTATGTAAATCTTCTATTTCAGTTCCAGAAGCTTCTCCGCGAAGTAGACTTTCTTTAGATAAAAACTATTAATTGTGACTGGGGAGATTTGAGAATCCGAGCGTTGGTGACGAAAAGATAGAAGCTTGATTTTAGAGTAAAAATAACAAGCAACATTTTCTCTCACGTTTTTGGCCAAGTAAGCCGTGGTGAGACGATAACAACTACGGATGGCAGTAATTGTTGAGAATGCAGTTAGGAGATTCGGAGTTCCTATCCGTCGCGGTTACAACCTGACGAAGGCCAGAGGAATAGTTTGCTGAAACGTAGTTAAACAACACCTAAGAAAGATGAGAATAATAGGATGCAATAAATGAATTGATATAAATAATACTTATCTCAATAATGAATTCCAATTAAAATAATATACTTTCTTCTCTTTATTTATTTAAAAAAGCTGTAAACACTATCAATAATTTCCCCCACTCTTTATCTGTGCCTAAACCTAAACGTAGATTCCATGAACAAAGCTTCTTTCTTAGAACTGCACGCCTGTGGAATTGTCTTCCGTTTTCCTGCTTTCCGGCTGACTACAATATGGTTGTGTTCAAGTCTAAAGTAAATAAGTTCTTGATGAGCCGTTCCATATAAGTTATTAAATTTACCAAATTTTCATTACTAATGATTACTATATTGACCAATTTCTACTGTACATTCTTTAACCCTTATCCTTGAGTGGCCTCTGGGCCTTGAAAATGTGGTGATGTTTTTGTAAAAAAAAATAAATAAATAAAAATAAAATGCAACTTTGTTATATATGGATTGTGGAATTGTATTCACTTGCAAAGGATCTAGATAATTTGCATATTCTTTAAACATTAATTTCAATTGATTCCCTTTCAGGTTCTCGGCTTTCTTATCGAATGATCATCTTTAGTTAACTATTACGTGTAATTATATCCCTGACGATATTCTACACGCTTTATATTTTGGGAATATTTACGTAATAAGTTTGGAGTAAACACAAACCTATTTTAATATATATTTATTTATGCGGTTATATATTTGTTTACAAAAATTGCCTACTAAACTCTTTTTAGAGTTTTTGGTCCACGGGCATGAAACTTAATATATAAGGTATTCAAACCAATGCGAAACTTTATATTTAGGTTTTAGCTTGAGAAAATCGGCGGAAAAGTGTTAAAATTGAATAAATGTAATTTCCTATATGAAGATCGAAGGACGGCATTACGATTATGCGTGCGTAATAGTTATTGGTTAATGTTTTAATTTGTTAGCCTTGAAGCGAATATTTCTTCATATTTCAGGTATTAACGTTAAAAAAAAAAACATCGTAAGCTAAACGTTTTTGTTTCGTTGGTAACACACTAGTTATTTTTTAAACACACACACATATATAGTTGTGTGTATGTATGTATATATATATATATATATATATATATATATATATATATTTATACAATACGAGAATAAATTGATATATTAGGCTGAGAAGAAGGGTTGTGTGAATTTTTTACTTTTGATTTGAAATGATGTATTTTCCAATAAATTTTCGTTATAATATCTTTCCTTTACGTGTATCATTTTAAAGCGCGTTTTTCGATCTATCTACTCGTTTAAATAACAATCGTTTAAAAACTATATTCTTCTTTTCATTACCTTGAATAAAAGGTGGAAAAAGCAAATTCACACAATTTTCTTATTTCAATTCAAGCTAGGCCTAAAAGCTACAGAAACATCAAAAATGAAAATGTAGGATTTGGCTCATGAACCTCTATTGATCGCACAGCGCAATGGTAGTTTTAAGAAATTTCGTGGCGGCGACAAGGGTCTTGAAGATGATGAACGCAGTTGTTGGATGTTGACAAGAGCCTTAGTCAGAACACATTCACGGACAGCTGTTCGAGAACTTCCTTTCGAATTAGACATAACGTATACGACGATTTTCCACTACTTGAGAGAGATTGGAAAAACAAAAAAATCTTGATAAATGAGTGCCTTACTAATTAAAGGATAACCAAAATATAATGCCTTTATGGAATGTCATCTTTCCTTCTTTTATCGAACAAGAACGACTCTTTCCTCACCGGATTGTGAAAAGTGGGTTCTTTATGACAACCTGCGACGCTAATCTCAGTGGTTGGACGCCGATGAAGCTCCACGATATTTCCCGAAGTAAGAGTTGCATTAAAAAAAGGTTAAGCTGACTATTGGGTGGTCTAGGCCCGGTCTCATCTATTACAGCTTTATAAATGCAGGCGAAACAATTACGGTGGAGGAGTACAGTTAACAAATGGATTAAATGCATCCAGCATGTCAAGAGAAAAGTTCCAATTCTCCTCCAGGACGAAGATCGACCGCACGTTACTAAACCGACCCTGCAGAAAGTGAACGAATTAGGCAACGAAACTGTGCATCCTCTAGCCATACTCTCAAAACCTCTGACCTACAGACTGCAACTTAACCAAGCATCTCGACAACTCTCTGCGCATGCTTTTAAAACCAAAAGGAAAGTATACGCAAAGAGTGAAATATAATTGGAAAGCATATTGTCCCCAAACAACATATATATATATATATATATATATATATATATATATATATATATATATGTATATATGCATATATACCCACATGTGTACAAAAATATATGTATATATACATATATGTATGTATTTATATGCATATATGTGTGTATATATATACATACATATATATATATATATATGCATATAAGCACACATATATGTAGAGGTAGCATTATACATATGGATCCATATTTATCTTTATATATATATATGTGTGTGTGTGTGTGTGTGTGTGTGTATGCATAACGATACATATGTCCATCATATATATCGATATCTATAGAGAGTGAGATAGATAGATAGATATATAGAAAGAGAGAGAGAGAGAGAGAGAAAGAATGAGAAAGAACTATTGAGCCATTTGGTCGTATCGTTGAGAAGCATTATTTTTGTTGCAAGTTTTTATTAGTTGAATTCTTGTCACAACATCTATTTTTCAAGTCTGTCATACATGGTGTATATTTTATTTTTTTCCTATTTACTTTCTTGTCGATTTTTAGTAGCAACACTTTTAAAACGAAAATGGACGACACATAATGAAGCTACAAAATCTGAATAATAATAAAAAAAAACTACTCAGGAATAAACAAACGTACAAAACAATATATCAATTGTAAAAAAAAACAGGGGGAGACACACGAATAAAAAGACGAAAATAGAAAATAAAAAACGAGTTAAACGAATATGTGAACTGCATGAAGAAAACGATTTTAAGTTTGGGTCCGATTTGGTCGTACAAAATAAAATAAACAAAAAAAAAATTAAAACCTGATAAATAAATAAATATAATAAAAATGATGAAATAAATGAAACGAAATACGAATGGAAAACAAGAAATATAAACGCCATCAACGTTTCTTTTAAATAAGTTAACGTTTCTTTATTGGAAATGTTCGTCGTTTAGTTATCAGCATTACAACAAATGATAACCTGCCATTCAGACGAGTAAAACACTCCCCGACGCATCTCCATGATCCACAAATATCATAAGAAACTATGTTTTGATTCTACTCTTTCTGTCCCTTTCCTTCTATCAATGTATCTATTTATTATTTTATTGACTTGTTAGTAGTGATTCTTTTTTACTTTTTCATCGCAGCTTCCAGTAACTCTTGATTGAGCATCTTCCTTTCTTTTCCTATCAATATCAGCATCATTCAAGGCACTATTCCAGGTTCACCACTCTTTCACCTCTAAATAAATCACCTGGCAAAGCATATTCATCCAAAAGTTGATATTTTTGCTGATGGGAGTACCTTCTATACTGGTAATAGTTTTCGTTCCTCTTTCTCTGATCAGTTCGAAATATTCAGTTGATCTAGAAGTTGATTTTTCTCCAGTTATTGATTGTGGTAAGCAATGGCTTGGTTCGTATAATCCTGTAAGGTCTCAGCTTTTGTTCTCCAATCGTAGACGTGCTCCTTTTACTCCTGATATTATTATGAATGGATCTGCTTTCGATGAGAACTCGATTTTAAAACCGCTTTGTCTTTCTCATCACATCGTTTTGCGATGTGTATATTAAACCCATTGCTCTTTCTGTTTATCGAAAAATCGGTTGCGTCTTTCTTTCTAAACACCTTCTGACACTTGAAACTATTCTCTATCTGTACTATTATTTTTATTTTACTTATTTACTGTATTTAATTTTATCGCTGTCTATTTTCAGACGCCATTTTATCACTTTCTATTCTTATTTTTAGACGCCATCCTTCAAGGTACTGGCCCTGTCGGTGGGGCGTTAGAATACGCCGACTGCCCCCTGCAGAGGGTAAAAGTCCCTCAATGGCGGTCCTGGATATGACCTTAAACTATATCCAGTGGTGAGACCACAGCTTGTGGGATTTGGGACGTGTGGAGCCACCCTTTAATTACCATTGCTCCCAAGTCCACTCTGACCCGGAGTGGTAGTACTTATTAGGGTCCCAACTATGGGTTAAATAGAAATCGACGTGAAAACAACAAATATATTCTATTAAAAAAAAATTCTTCAAAATCTTTGGATTTGGCGTTAAATAACCGGAACAGGGGTGATATGCCGTAAAACAAACACAACCAACCAACCAATTAACCTTCAAGGTACTACGCTATTTTATCCCAATTCAATTGTCTCTAATTTTTAAACTATCTCCTTAATCTCGTTTCATTTTATTATTATTATTTACTTAATCAATCACGGTTATATTTATAAACGCAATCTTTTACATCTCTACGATATTTTAGCCCAATTAAATTTCTCATCTAATTTTATCAATTTATTTCTTTTAATACGTTTTTATTTTTAGACGCAATCTTTCAAATCACTTCGCTAGTTTACTCCAATATTTTATTATTATTTTCTCTAATTATAAAATGTATATATGTATATAGGAATCTAATTTACATAAGAAAATATGCAGCTCTCCCCCCTCCATGATTATATTTAGCCCCAAATCTTCCGATTATCACTCCAATGGTCATCACACTTGAAAAAGCCCGCATAAATCGGCCGAAACGTTGAGCGTTCACGCCTTTCCCCCATCCAATCTATTTTTAATATATATATATATATATATATATATATATATATATATAAATAAATATATATATGTATATATATATATATAGTAATTTATAAAATATATATGGCGATTAAGCTGCACTGAATATTCGACGTTTCATCCACTCTAGGATGCCCCAGGCTTATGCGCGAATTCTGTGGTTGTTTATCGTTTTTATATGGTCCTCTTCTATTGAGGATTTAGTTAGCCAACCAGCTTTCACGCATCCACCGCGCCCCTTCCTATCCGCCAATGGGCATGCATTTTATCGGACAAAGGATCTGTTTTAAAACTAGGTTAGTGTTTTTTTTATCGTTAGTTTATATATATATATATATATATATATATATATATATATATATATATATATATACATATATATGTACATACATATATGCACATATATATGTATATACATATATATACATACATATATGTGCAATCGTTTATGTATATTCATGTTTATTTAATTTATTTATTCGTTTATTTTCTAGTGTTTTTGTTAGTTTTAAAACTATTTTGTATCGCTATCCTTGAGTAAATTTTATTTTGTGAGCACAGTTATTTGCTATTTTTTTCTACAGTTTAATAGATGGTGGGGTTCATTAAATTACAGGATAGCAAATTTTTCATGAAGGCATAATCCACATGGGTCGTCTAGATGCCTACACGTGGTAGCTTGTCTTATAATTTTCGATTCGACTACTGGTGAATGTCCGCTTTCTTTGAGTTCCCAGTATTTATTCGCAAGTGTTGTTTTTATACGGTGTTTTTAATTGTTGAATGTACTTTTCTGGTCATAGTATCGGGTTTTGAAATCTAAGGAAGTCATGCCTACGTAATAGTTCTTGTTATTTGGGTTTCTTCCGCAAATATTGTTGCCTGATAAACTACGCTTTTTGTTAGACATTTATTTTGAACTGGGCAAAGTGTGCGGTGTCTACAGTTGAATTTATCTTGTTCGTTATTAGTATTTTTATTTATAGTATGGTTGTTCTTGTCCGGGGTTGGTTTATTATTATTATTATTATTATTATTATTATTATTATTATTATTATTATTATCATCATCTATATATAAATATGCTTGTCCGTACGGTGTCACGTCATCGTCATCGCAAACATTAATTAATGAAATTTGTCAGCATCATCGCAAACATTAATTAGTGTGAATTATCTCCCTATATTGTTCACTCTTTATTAGTGAAAAAATCATTAACCCCTTTTATTTTCAAAAACTTCCCGAACAACAACAAATATATATATATATATATATATATATATATATATATATATATATATATGAACTGTCTATTTATGGTTCTGAATTATTTTAAAGACAATTATGCATAGAAAGTATCGTTCCACAGTTTAAATAGTATTTTGCTTACATTTTTTAACGATGTCACTGTTTATTATTGTAGTGAATACGGAACGCTTATTCTATTTTATTCAGTAATAAATATATTTTTTTACATTTAACGTTACGAGTTCGTTTTTTTTTTTACTGTGCTACTTTATCTTTTTTTTTATTTACTTTTGAGTAAGCCTTTCATAACAAAAAGTATGTTTCGAAATAAATGTTACAAAAGTCAAGAATGACGTTATTGAATAAATCACCAAAGTCACCATTCGCAAATACACTGAGTAACACAGAGTCAACACATATTTTACGTCTTGTTCAGTTTTGTTTTGTTTTACGGCATATCAATCCTTTTTCGTGCTATTTAAATCGAGTAATTTTGTAACATTTATACATCTTCACGTTGTTTACATAGTTATTATTTATGTTTTGTCTGTTTTATTTTGCTTCTTTTACAGGCATTCATCATCTTCTAATGCCCACCGACTGGCTATACATATTTAAATACTATAAAAAATGGACACAACAATTTTTTTAATATGAAACAAAACACTTTATTTCATTACTTACGATTTAATTTATTTAAAGAAATATTTATTTCCTATTTAAAGATTTTCAGTATATTTTATTTAACTGAAGAAATATTTATTGTTCATACATATATTTTTTTAAATTATTTTTATAACATTGTTAGGTGAAGTTTCAGAATAGTTAACCCCCTCCCTATATTAAGAATTTCTTTCGGCATGATTCTTACAATAGCGGTATCAAAGTTTTTTTTTTTTTATTTTAAAACAGATTATAAAAAAAAAGATACAAGACCGTTAAATTTTTTTTCATTAAATCGCTATTTAGGTGAAGGTTCAAAATAGTAAACCTTCTCCCCATAACCGTTTTTTTATGCAGTAAAATACTGTTTCAATAATTATGGTTTAAATAAATATTTATTCCTTATTTAAAGATGTACAGTATAATATTATTTAACTGAATAAATATTTATTGTTCATACATATATTTTTCCCTTATTTTTTTACATTGTTAGGTAAAGTTTAAGAATAGTTAACCCCTCTCCCCATATTAATAATGGCTTTCAGCATGATTCTTACAATAGTGTTATCAAAGTTTATTGATGTTTCTTATTTAACAAAAATTATAAAAAGATACAAGAACATTTTAAATATTTTTTTCATTAAATGGTTATTTAGGTGAAGGTTTAGAATAGTCAAATACTCTCCCCTTATTAAGAATGGCATTTTTATTATTTCAGCATGATGCTTACATTTTTCTTAATATAAAAAAAAAGATACAAGAAAATGGTCAGCTTTTTTTTAAATTAAAATGTTTGATCAAAGTTCGGAATAACTTACTTTATAGCCAATTAGCCAGCTGTATTAAGATGTTTTAGCATTTAATACCTAATAAGGTTTTCGCTTCAATTGTCACACGCAGACGATATCGATTCAAACGAGGTAATTTGTCAACAATTGTTTTAGCCGAATTTTACGGTAAAGTGTAGTGGACTGGTGGATATATTATACATATCCCCCAGTTTGTATTTATTTGCTTACCCACTGAGCAAATTAGGCACAAGGGCGTTTTTTAATGTAGATAGAGAGGGAGGGGGAGGGAAATGGGGACCAGCTCCCGATGGGTGGGAAATATGAGTTTGATAGGAACTGTTGGTATGAAGGGTTGTCCCTACATTGACCAAGGTAAATATGTGGGGTTACCCCCGCATATGGTCTTTGCTTGTAGTATTGGTTTATTTGCTTCCCCACTGAGCAAATTAGACACAAGGCCGTTTTTTTAATGTGGAGAGAGAGGGAAGGGGGAGGGAAAGGTGGATCCAGCTCCCAAGAGGTGGGAAATGGGAGCTGGATAGTAACTGTGGTCTGTAGGGTGATCCCTACATAGACCAAGTTCAGATATGTGGGGTTACCCCCACATATTGTCTTTGCTAGTCATAGCTAGTCTTTGCTTGCAGCATCTGCCGGAACAGATACTACACTTTGATCTTGTCGCCCGTGGCCAGAGAGGGCTGGGTTGTATTTATTTGCTTCCCAACCGAGCAAATTAGGCACAAGGCCGTTTTTTAATGTGGAGAGAGAGGGGGGAGGGAAAGGGGCATCCAGCTCCCGAGAGGTGGGAAAATGGAGCTGGATAGTAACTGTGGTCGTAGGGTGATCCCTACCTTGACCAAGTTCAGATATGTAGGAATTACTACCACATATGGTCTTTGCTAGTCATAGCTGGTCTTTGCTAGTCTTAGCTTTGCAGCATCTGCCGGAACAGATACTAAACTTTGATCTTTTGTATTTATTTGCTTCCCCACTGAGCAAATTAGGCACAAGTCCGTTTTTTAATGTGGAGATGGAGGGAAGGGGGGAGGGAAAGGGGGGTCCAGCTCCCGAGAGGTGTGAAATGGGAGCTGGATAGTAACTGTGGTCGTAGGGTGATCCCTACCTTGACCAAGTTCAGATATGTGGGGTTAACCCCACATATGGTCTTTGCTAGTCATAGCTCGTCTTTGCTTGCAGCATCTGCCGGAACAGATACTACACTTTGATCGTGTCGCCCGTGGCCACAGAGGGCCGGGGGGTAATTATATACATATCCCCGAGTTATTCATTTGATAAAAGCAATGTTTAATGAGCATTGTTCTTCTTGCCAGGCAATGGGTTTACCTGAACCAACAGGTGATCCTCCAATAGATAATATGACTCGAAATACAAACGGGACTAATGTTGAATTGTTAAATAATAAACAATTGGATGTCTTTAATATTATAGTCAAGGCTGTCATGGCAACTGAAAAAGAAGCCCCACACAACAATTGCTTCTATTTAGATGCCCCAGCCGGATCAGGAAAAACCTTTTTATTCGACATGTTATATGATTACTTCACCTCCAGCAGTACTGTAATCGCTGTAATTGCTGCAATGCTACTAACTTCAGGGAAAACACTCCACAGTATATTAAAACTACCAGTACCTCTGACAGAAACCAGTGTCTGTAACGTTTCTCCTGTATCAGGTATTCATCATAGACGAAGCCTCTATGATACCTAATCATGCACTGCTTGCTATAGATAGATGTTTACAATATATAATGGCTAACGATAAAATATTTGGTGGAAACTTTCTCATACTTGGAGGTGACGTCAGGCAAATTTTGCCAGTAGTGCCACATGGATCACCTACATCTATTATAGACACCTGTCTTAAAAGATGTCCATTGTGGCATCATTTCAGTCAATTACAACTAACACAAAACGTCGGAACTAACATAAATGAACAGGAGTTTTCTATATAGCTCCTTCATCTTAGTAATGGTACACTAACGAGCAGTATTAATGACGTTTCTGTAGATGCCATAGGATCAGGAAAAACCTTTTTATTCAACATTTTATATGATTACTTCACTTCCAGAAGTACTGTAACCGCCACTGCGGCATTGCTGCAATGCTACTAACTTCACGGAAAACCCTCCACAGTATATTTAAATTACCTGTACGTCTGACAGACACCAGTGTCTGTAACGTTTCTCCTGTATCAGAGCATGCTTCTTTTTTGAGAAAGGTAAAGGTATTCATCATAGACGAAGCCTCTATGATACCTAATCATGCACTGCTTGCTATAGATAGATGTTTACAAGATATAATGGGTAACGATAAGATATTTGGTTGAAAATTTCTCATATTTGGAGGTGACTTCAGGCAAATTTTGCCAGTAGTCCCACATAGATCACCTACATCTATTATATACACCTGTCTTAAAAGATCCCCGTTGTGCCATCATTTCAGTCAATTACAACTAACACAAAACGTCAGAACTAACATAAATGAACAGGAGTTTTCTAGATGGCTCCTTCATCTTGGTAATGGTACACTAACGAGCAGTCTTAATGACGTTACTGTAGATGCTATAGATGTTCCTGATGATTCGGTATGTAATGATTCTCTAATCTCAGAAATATTTTATTGCATCCCTCAAGAAATGGAAAATTGAATCATCATGACTCCAAAAAATACAGAATGTTTAAGAGAAAATGTAGAAATTCTAAAAAATCTTCCCGGGGGCATAAATACATATTTAAGTACAGATTACATCTCCGATTATGATGCTGAACTTCAAAATTATCCTATCGAGTTCATAAATTCATTAACCCCATCTGGAATGTCACCTCACCGACTTAATGTGAAAATAGGGGCGACTGCGAATTTATCCATAAATGAAGGACTTTGTAATGGAACTAGGATGAAAATAAAAGAATGTCATCAAAACAGCATCATTGCTATTTTAATTACTGGATCTAATAGCGGTTCCACAGTTATCATTCCAAGAATTAAGTTAAAGTCAAGTGATACAAATGTTCCGTTTGCATTTCATCGGATACAGTTTGCAATACGATTAGCATATTCACAGACCATCAATAAAGCACAAGGCCAAACTTTGGATAAGGTTGGTATATATCTTCAACAACCTGTATTTTCACATGGTCAACTGCATGTGGCATGTTCAAGAGCTCGATCTAAGCACAGTGTCAAATTTAAGATAATGCAAATGCACAGAAATGATAATCAGGGAAGAAAGCGTGGTGTAACATATAATAAGAATATTATTTACCGTGAAGTGTTATGAAAACGATCAGGAACAGCTATGGAATCGAAAAATTAACTTGGATGTAAATATGCCTTTTGAAAATAAAATTGAAAAATTGCTTTCCTTATATTTAAAATTCATAATTTGATGAAAAAGCAGTGTACAGTTTGTTTAATTTTACTTAATTACATAACATTGGCATAAATTTGATAGGTACAACCTACCTCACATCATTTTGATTATCGAAAAATCAAAACTTAACTGTACTTCATAAGATTTACAGAAACATTTCATTTTATATGCATGTAATACACAAGAATCTGAATATTGTAACAGATTACAATGTTTTGTATGGAAAAAAACTTTTGTACAGACAATTCAAAGTGTTCTATTTATATTATCAGGAAGTTGTGATGCATTAATTGAAATCTATATCAATAATTCGACTTAAAAATATTTATGAATTTCCAAATCTTCATTGAATAAAATTCAAAATAAATTGAAAAGTATATTGCATATGTAAAGTTGACGGTTGCTTATTTAACTTCATTAAAAGCTATTAAAGTCAACCAAGAGCTGCTCAATATTCTGGCTTAATGGATCATTTAGCAAGGAATGAAGATGGCGATTCTGGTATACCAGTTATTCTACCATCTTCATTTACAGGAAGTCCTAGGAATCTTCAACAACTATATAAGATGCAATGGCAGTTTTCTGTAAATATAGAAAGCCAGACCTATTCCTTACCTGTACATGTAATCCAAGATGTCCTGAAATATTAAACAACTAGGGGTCATCAGAACTTTCACAAAATCGATGTCAACAATGTCACACAGTTTTTTTTTTAATTCACAGAACCTGCTGACTGACCACTATTCTCACTCAAAGCAGCAGATCAGTGTCCCTGTCACCGCCTCAATCAACACCAGCAATTCCTGACAATATCAACAGCATCAGTTACGATCGCATTGACCTTCAATAAAAGTTTAAACTAAAGTTCTTTGTTCTACTTGCTTCCATACGTTCATTTTTTGTAATATAACAATAAGGACTTTCTTACTGATGTGTTTTAAAAATTTTTTAACTACCGTGGAATTTCCACGGGTCCTGCTAGTTATTATTATTATTATTATTATTATTATTATTATTATTATTATTATTATTATTATTATTATTATTATTGTTGTTGTTGTTGTTATTATTATTATTATTATTATTATTATTATTATTATTATTATTATTATTTCTGCTAGTGTTAGTTTTATTTTTGTTATGGTGTGTACTTTTTTATTGTTTATTTTGTTTGTTGTTTACATTGCTTTATTTAGTATTTTGTTATGTGCTTTAATTATCATCGTTTAATTTTCGCAACAACTGTAGGATAACTTTAAGGTATTTTATTGAAGATTTTGTGTAAGGGGTTGGTTGTGGGAAAGTGTTTTTCAATAAGATCTAGAAATTTATTGCCAAGTTTTGTTTTTAACATTTGATTGTATGGGGCCGTATACCAATTTATAGTTCTTTTTCCTCTATTTTTAATTTTATTATAGTTATTGATGTTTTGTTGCCTATATTTGATATCGATATTTTTGTATCCACTATTTTTTAGGGCTGTTTTGTAGATATTGGTTGACCTATTAAAGGGGTGCGGTGGATACTCGAAAGCTGATTGGCTAACTAAATCCTCAATAGAAGAGAACCATATAAAAACGATAAACAACCACAAATTCGCGCATAAGCCTGAGGAATCCTAGAGTGAATGAAACGCCGAATATTCAGTGTAGCTTAATTGCCATATATATTGTATAAATTACTAACAGCTCTACCTACGTATTGAACACTTTTGAAGTAAATACGTAAAGTTTACGCATAAATCTATACTTTCGTATATTAATTTTATGTGAGTAAATGAAGTAGTTATACTATATATATATATATATATATATATATATATATATATATATATATATATATATATATATATATATATATCAAGTTCCTTCGTGGATGTCTATCGAATCATGTTGCACCGGGCTATATCTGTAGACGCATTTCCAAGATTAAATGTAGGAATTCTTGGAACCTTACGGTGGCCTTTTTAAAAGACGAAATAACATTTTATTCTGATGTGCTTCTTAGCTTACAGAGTAAACATTACTCGGTTTGGACTCTCGCTTGGAAAACGTTGTCTCCATTTGATAAAGTTCGATTTTCTAAGCTACTTTCAGCCAAGGATGTTAAGTGTCGTCATACAAATAATCAAAAATTTACCAATTTCTTAAACCTTTTGATTAAAAATAAATTTGGCGAGCCTTCATTCTCGGATCAGCATATATTTAATTTCTTTAAATTTAAATTGTCAGAAGTCGATACGTTTGTGTTGTCTAGGGGACTTGAATTTTGTGTCCCTCCTCGCCAGATTGACGTAACTTGACCGTCAAGACTACATTGCAAAAATGCTTTCTATTCTTAACAATGATAGCAAATTTATCTGTTTAGGTTCCCTGGACTCTGATGACACTCCTTCAATTGAAACCAAGCTTCAAAATAAACTACTTCGATGGCATAAACTTAAATATTTATCTAAGGAAGTTTATAATAATATCCGACCGGTGGGCTCTCAACGCCCCAGGATTTACGGATTGCCTAAGGCACACAAAATTGATACTCCATTGAGACCAATTTTGTCGATGGTAGGTTCGGCCCAACACAATCTGGCTAAATGGCTGGTTTTAATTCTTGAACCAGTCTGTTCTTTTTATTCAACACATTGCACACCTGCTTCTTTTCATTTCGCATCGACTATCAAGGAGCTTCCTCTTACCACTAACAACTGTTATTTGGTCTCCTTTGATATTAGCAATTTGTTTACCAATGTCCCTCTTGACGAGGTCATTGACATATGTGCTGATTTTTTTTATAGAGGCCCTGGCCCCCTCCCCTCTTTTCCTGAGGCGGTGTTCGTTGAACTTTTGGAACTTGCTACTAAGTCAGTTTCCTTTAGTTTCAACGATGTGATGTATCGCCAGTTCGACGGTATATCGATGGGATCACCCCTTGGCCCAACTTTGGCCAATATTTTTGTGGGGTTTTTAGAACAGACGTTGTTTGACAAGTGCCCTAGACCAGCATTTTACATGCGTTATGTTGACGACACTTTTTCTTGTTTCGCAACGCATGATGAAGCTATGTCCTTTTTCCACTTATTAAATAATTTACACCCTTCTCTCAAATTTACGATGGAGGTGGAAAAAGATAACTCCCTTCCTTTCCTTGATGTGTTAGTTTCTAAACGTGGGCTTTCCTTTATGACATCTATTTATAGAAAACCCACTTTCACTGGTCTTTATCTTAGTTGGGATTCTTTTGCACCCACAACCAGGAAACTAAATCTTATTAGAAACTTAACCCATCGGGCACTTGCTATTTGTTCCCCACCTTTTATTGATGTGGAAATTGAAAACATTAAAAGGCTTTTTATTATTAATGGATATCCACCTCCATTAGTTAACTTAGTTATTAATAAAAAAATTCAATTATTTTCTGAGCTACCAAAATACGGTCCATGTAGATTTCCGGTATACCTTAGGTTACCCTGGATTGGACTTGAAGGCCAACTTATTTGCGATAAGATTTCCTCTCTGGTGTCTTCTAATTTTGGTGTTCTATCGCTCCGTATTGCCTTTTCCACAAAAACCGCCTTTCCCTCATTTCGTAAGGATGTCTTGCCTATCTCCCAAACTAGTAATATTATTTATAAATTTCAATGTCGGTGTGGGGCCGTCTATATAGGCAAGACGACCCAGCGTCTTCAGGTCAGAATCGCCCAACATGTTCCCCGTTTCATCCGGGATCATCAACCTACTACCAGAAAATCTCAACTGATAGAATCGTCCATCGGCCAACACTTGGTCGATAAAAAGGAGTGCGGTCTTGTTTTCTCTCCGGAGTGTTTTTCTGTTTTGTACCGAGGACGCACAAAGTTCCACCTGTCTGTCCTCGAAGCACTTGCCATCATTGCTAACCCCCCTACTTTGTGCAAGCAGAGAAACCTCCGGCTTCAGTTAGAATTATTTGGGTAGTCAGGTTTTTTTTTTTTTTTCTTAACCTCCTCTCCGCTCGTATTCCATATCACTACCAAATATTCTAAAAAATAATAATTTTCAGACTTATGACCCTTGAAAATGTTTGTCTGAACGAAAAGCGCTTTGCGTATATTTTAACGATCGTTTTTTAATCGACTTATTTATTTTATTTAATTGTACATATAACTTGCCCCATTATATATATATATATTTTTTTTTTCTTTTCCTCACCCCGGTTTCCATTTTTTAGTTGATTGAATTTACGATATGGTTCACTTTTTTATAATTATTCTAAAATTTTGCCAATCGAATAAAGTTATATATATATATATATATATATATATATATATATATATATATATATATATATATATATAACTTTTGAATAATACCGAACGTAATGCCATTATTAATTTCTGAGCGTTTAGTTTTATGTATATATATATATATATATATATATATATATATATATGTATGTATGTATGTATGTATATATATATATATATATTTATATATATATATATATATATATACTAGACTAGACTAGACTACCCGTGACCCGTTGGGTCAAAATGCTATATAAGGTATGGATTTATAGCATGAGCGTTACACTTGTGACGTAAAGAAAATAGTTTTGTTGTGACATAACAAAAACATATCTATGAATGTATATTAAAATGAAAAAGAGAATATAGATAGATTTCTATGAGTCGTTCCATTTGTAATTGCTTACCTAAAAAAAAAAACTTACAATCATTGAATTATAAGTGGTTTGACATACTTATAGGTAAATTTGTACTGAACAGATCCCATAATACTTAAAGCTAAATTCAAATTTTGATATATCCTTTAATATAAACGCGAAAAAAAATTGGGACGCTGAAAATGTGCACAGTAAAACAATACCTTTTATTGTCGCGTTGATTATTTCTTTGTAACGCAAATAAAGAAAAACATAGATTCGGGGTTATTTATTTATGATGGTAGTGTAGAAGAAAATGTATGAATGTCTTTTTTAAGAAAGGTGTATTCAAATATGGAGAATAAATTATAACAGACGGAAGGCGGTGGTTAAATCGCTGTTGTACAATTCTCTTATGATTGTCAACGGGTTAAAGTAGTTTTTGTAAGAAAATTGCTTTAAAATAATCTTAATGTAATACGGAAATGAACGATGTAAAAATATGCAGAAAGTATTCACAATTCTTTATTTGGATAATTTAAACGTGATAAAAAAAAGGACGCTGAAAACGTACCCAGTAAAACATTACGTTTTATTGTCGCGTTGGTTATTTGTTTATGTACGCATGCGCAACCGGAAATCGCAAAACGGATGTTGTGTTACAGCACCTGTTAGAAGGTCATTTGAGTTTATAACTATATAGATATCACTCGTTTTACCAATTTTTTTCTCGTTTATTAACTTTTACTTTGTTTTTTTGCAGATAATCAAACATGGGCGATAAGAAACCAGCATAATACACGAAAAGACATCCTGTAATAATTACAATAGTGGCAGAAAACAACGATTTGGAAATTGCACACTACCTTAAAGTCGCCAGGTCATTTATTTTTAAATTCGCAAAGATAAGAAATAATGATGGAGAAAGTTCACTTGTTGCTAAACGTAAATAACAACAATAACGCTCTTGCAGCAAGTAGATCATACGAGTTCATTCAACACGTTCAAAATATAATTGATGAGCGTCCCCAGAAGTCCCCAGAAGTCAACAAAGTCAATTGTCTCTAAAGTAACAATTTGAAGGAATGTTTATTAAAATCTTCAACACAACTTCTGAGTGATAAAGAGAGACCACTTTATGTCTGAGACGACCAAAGAAAATCGTTCAGGTAAATCCGAAAACAAACTAAAATATCCTGCTGAACAAGATACGCTTTGTTTTCTTTTCTGATGAAAATAACTTTTATCAGGACCAAACAGTAGGAATGACAGATTGCTATGTGCTGACCCCTTCGAAGATCCAAGAGTCGTGCACCGAAAATTTTCTGCAGTTGTTACGTTTTTTTTGGGGGGGGTAGAAATGAAGGACATGTGATGCCCCCACATTTATTTCCACAAGAACTACAAACTAATTCTGCTGCTTACCTGCATTTTCGAGGTACTGTCGTCAAGGCATTAATCAATAGAGAAAGAAATAGAAGGCCCTACATTTTTCAACAACACAGCACCATCACACACGTAAGGCTCAAAACACTCAAGCATGATAAGCAGAATATTTACATGATCAATATTACCCCAACATTGTGGCCTCCAAGATCTTCAGACCTTAATCCGTTGGACGATTAGGTGAAAGACGTTACGAAGAGAGATGTTAATAGACATCCTCTAAACACCAAAGATTCTCTGAAAACATTCATTTTTAAGGTTATTGGACAACATCGACGCGGACCATTTCATACGCGCATGCCAAAGGTTTAGGTCTCGAATAGAAACTGTCATTGAAGCTATCTGAGATTTCATTGAATAAAATTATTAAATAAGAATTTGGTTTATGTACAAATGGTGATTTATTTACTTACCGATGAGTTGTTGTTATTTTTATTATCCTTAAAAATGCAATAAATGTTCTCACACACGGTGCGCACTCTGCAGTTTTGGCGGGGAGGTAATTAATAAATATTAGGAACAATAAAGGTCCAAGGATAGACCCCTGAGGCACTCCCGCATTTATATCACACTGTTTAGATGTACGACCGTCGAGGACAACTGGATTTTTCTCTTATCTAAGAAGGATTTAATTATGTTAAGTATTCTAATTTTCCTGAGGAGGCCCTTGTGCCATACCCCGTCAAAGGCCTTAGGTATATCTAGAGCTACCGCTCTGCCCTCCCCCGCTTTGTCCAGTGAATGGTATGTACATTTAGAGATTACAGTGAGGATGTCAGCTGTGGAACGGGCTTGTCTAAATCCATATTGTTTGTCAGTCAGACGTTTAGCATCTGTAAGGTGCCGGACTAGAGCATGGTTAATTATGATCTCAAATATTTTGGCGAAAAGTGGGAGGAGGGTAATGGGGCGATAATTTGATGGGTCAGTCCTTTCGCCAGAATTCTTGAATATTGGTACCACAGAAGCAGTTTTCCAATAGCGCGGAAAGCATGATTAATTAAGGCATTTGTTGTAGAGTTTGGAGAGAACTGGAGCTACTTCGGCTGACCACTTTTTTAATAGCACAGCTGGGATGAGATCAGGTCCACATGCTTTTGAAGTGTCAAGGTTTTTTTATGATAGCGTGTACCTGAGCAGGGGTGATTTTTAGGTTGTCTAGCGTGGCGTCTGTCCGCAAAAGAAAGTCATGTAGGGGGTGGCTGGAAGGGTCCAGTGTGGAGTTCGAGGAAAACCGGCTGGCAAGCATATTAGCCTTGTCGGTTGCTGAGCAAACAACCTCGTGATTGTTGGTTAGCGGAGGAATTGTTGATTGCCCATTATTGTAGATTGTACTGTTGTAGATTGTCCAGAAGTCACGATTTCTTAATTTTTGTGCTTCGATGCATTTTTTAGTGGTTTCAGTAAATTCCCTCTTAGCTGTCGCTATTTCTTTCTTAACGTTACTTCTAGCTTCTATGTACGTCTGTCTGTTGGAACTGGACTTATGTCGGTTAAATCTGCGCTATGCATTCTGCCTTTGAGCAATGACAGTTGCGCAAGTCAAAGTAAACCATTGGGGAGAGTGTGGCTTGCTATAAAATTTCCGCGTAGTAACATGTGCTTCCATTGCTGTTTTGAACCATTCAGGGGTCTCATTTGCGCACTGTTTAGCAGGACTAGAAAAAATATTTTCCCATGGGGCATCTCTGATAAGATCTCTGATGGCTTCCAGTCAGCCTTTTTATAATATCTCGTTGTTTTGAGCACTGGCTCTTCAGTTTTGGGTCTAGAATTTAGGGTTATTTCTACCATTATCACTGCATGGTCAGCGTTCCCGAGTGGGCTGTCAGCATTTGTTGTACAATCTCCGGGAACTGTAGTCAGAAACAGATCTAAAAGTGATGCTTGTTGTTCTTGCTGGTCAGGGAAACGGGTTGGAAACATAATCATTTGTGGTAGGGAGTGAGATATAGCAAAACAATGTGTCGTGCTGCTCGCTGCATCTGTGTTAGTAGAGAATCCAAGCCAGTTTGTGTGGTCAACCAAATACATGTACTTGCTCGCTTGTGTTGAGGGAGAGTACTGTGTCTATGCTGTCAGAGACGTTGTTTATTATGATGCAGTCCTGGGTCGAGGGAGAGCGGTAGAGAAAATAAAAGTAGCTAATGCTGTGTTGTATGTTTAGTCTAAAGCACATAAATGTTTGGTTCTCCGTTTCTAGGTTTGTTTCTCTAGTCAGAGGGAGGGTGGTTACGAATGTAGACTCCAAGTCCGTGCATATATCTGTCAGAGTCCTTACGGCAGAGTGGGAGATAGCCAAGCATGCTAAAGTTGTTAGAGGGGATGGAGGAGTGTAGGTTAGTCTCGCTTAGTGCTAAGATATCCGGGGTATTTGTTAGGAGAAATGCTTCAACATCAGCTAAATTAGTTCTAAGCCCACGGATGTTAGTGAATGCAAGCCTCAAGGGAGGAGGCGAGTTGGATTTGTTTGTCCGTAGGCCTGTTTTAAAACAAAAATAAGAGAAATAGGAATTATTCGTGTCTTTTTTTCTTGCGTCAGAAAATAAATGTGTCCCCAAACTGTTTTTGTATTTAGTAAAAAAAATAAATACGGTGTTCAGCCCTTTTACCTCACGGTCAGCATGTTTTTACAATTTTAAAATCATCCGAAATAGGAATATCTTTTCTATATCCGAAAAATATTGACATTTTAATAACATTTTCAGACTAATTAAGCAATTAGTGGGTATATTCTAACCGTTTGTAGTTCAACAATATTATTTTTAGTAAAATTTAGGTTAAGTAAGAATGAACCTTTTTGACAGCTAGAACATTTTCTTCCGTACTGACATCTTAAATAGCTTTCAATTTAAAAGGATTTAACTCTTGCGACGATCAATAGATAACTGAAGGTGGTTAAGTATTCTATTACGGTCGTCACTTCTTCACTTGATAAGGAAGGAAACTGGACCTACGTGCAGATTTTTTTTTAGATGTTTTTCTATGTGCACTGACTAAATGTAAAAAAGTATTCTCAAATGTTAGCTCGAGAATTGATTCGTACCTTTTGAGACATTTTCTGAAAGGATGACTGTTCGTCACCATTCATGCTTTAGGCCCGATTTTTCACCTCAATTTATGATCTTAATTAGGACTTACATTGTTATGAATTGACTTTATCTTTTCCATTTATATTCTTGTTAGGTTCAATCTAATACTATAATATTTTTCATTGGCGCGAAGTAGGGTGTTGTATTACCCTTACTAGAAACGAAAAAGAAAAATGTGTTTCGTACCAAGACATTTATCATTAAACTTCCAGCGGATTGTACCTGACCATTTTGCAAGTAAGTTGCTGAATATATCTTTAAAAAATTATACGTTGTCTTTGCATATTTTACTTGATATTAAAAATATAACCTGTATCATCATTGAATTGTCTAAAAATACAATGATATAAAAGATGTTACTCTCGAACAACTATTTATATTTCTAACATGCAAGCAGGGTATTAAATTGGAATCATAAACAGCCGATAAAAGCTTTATCTTCAGGAGACGTATTTACGAAATAATAAAATAAATTTATTTTACATCTATAAATATATTACTTGATTTGATACAACGGATCAGCTGAACAGCCGGCTCCTGAATCGTTCATTTTCTTTCCAATTTTCTTTTTATTTTGTTACAGCGAGGGATGGGACATACTTTCGGATATCACACAGCAGATGGCTTTCATACCAAGGGAATATTTTTCCAGATTACATCAAACAATTATTTGCATCTCCCCTGCACTTGGTCCATGTTTGCCAGATATATATATATATATATATATATATATATATATATATATATATATATATGTATATATATATATATATATATATATATATATTAGTTCTCACGCGAAAGAGCAGGACACAAAATGTTTTAAATAATAATAATAATAATAATAATAATAATAATAATAATAATAATAATAATAATAATAATAATACTAATAATAACAAATACATTCGCTGGCGAGGACTACTATTGACTGTAACCAGTAATACAGTTCTTTTGAAATTTTCATCTTTATTTTTTCTCGTTATGTACTGAATGTGTGTTAATGAAACCTATACGCAATATGTTTCTTATTAAATTTTAAAGATCTTCTATTCTGAAAGAAGTGTAAAAACATTTAATCTAAAAAAGTTATTTTAAATCTTTTGTTAAAAAAATTCAGATTTTCTCATTATTAAGACCTGTGTTACAAAGAGATGGTTGCAAAAAAATGAGTTGTGGTGTGAGGAGAAATACAAACTGAAACAGATAGAATATTCAGACTGTAATAATACAAAGACGAAGTTGCAAAAATGAGTTGTGTTGTGAGGAGAAATAAAAACTGAAACAGATAGAATATTCAGACCTGTAATACTGCAAAGACTGGGTTGCAAAAATGAGTTGTGGTGTGAGAAGAAACACAAATTGAAATAGAGGGGAGTTTTAAAATATAATCTTAAAAGGATACGATACAAGATAGGAAAGCATTTCATCCAAAGCATGAAAATTGTTCAACGAAATGTTTTTACTATAGGCTTTAAAAATAAAGGTACAAAATTCAATTTGAAATTTATTTATTAAAGTGCACTTTTATAAATTTTACAAAGTAAGGTATAAAAATGTAATTTAAATTGAATCAAAGCATTACCTAGGATTTATTTTATGTAATGGATATTCGGTTGAACTTTAAAACAATTATCTTTCATCTAGCAATTAATGATATAGATATAAAATTTTCAATGATTTTTTTAGAAAGTGCAACAAAAATCTGTATATATATATTATATATATTTTTTATTTTTTAGAAAGTGCAACAAAAACTTGCATATATATATATATATATATATAGATAGATAGATATATATAGATATGTATATATAGCTTATATGTTCATAGGTAATTTAAAAAATTGGGATAGTAACTACATATAGATATATAACAATTTTACCATTTAGATAGCTAAATAGTGCGATACTAGAGCTATAAATATTTTGATTAATAGTCAAATATTCACAAGTATTAAATCAAGTAGTTATGCAATTATTTAGTATGAGTCTGGTACTCGTCTGCAAAAATGGAACTCGTGCAATTGAGGGAAAAGAAAATGATTTTTCCTTTATGTGTGTGTGTGTGTTTGTGTGTGTGTATGTGTGTGTGTGTGTTTGTTGTCGATAAAAAATGATTATCTGCTGTATTAACAAGAATGTTCGTATTCTTTATCTGTAAAACATTTGAAAAAATGTTTGTTCAAAGCACTGATGACGCTTAAATTGGGCAAATTGCTGAACTATATACTTATACGCCAAAGGCGGGAACTGAAGCAATTATACACATGGTGTTACCATTAAGAGACCAACATTTTGAAAATGAGTAAATATTGTCTATTGCTTTTTGATGTCGTATTTTAAGAAATACACACACGTCTCTATATATGTATACATATGTATATATATATATATATATATGCATATGTATATATATATGTATACATATATATATATATATACACAATTTAGAATGATCTGCTTAAATATCTCTCCATATATATATATATATATATAAGTATACTCACATCTTTCATTATATCTGTATATACCTATAAAACTCAATCTATATTCAATTTACATTAAAACATACCAATTCGAAAGCACAAAGATTTAATTTGTGTTCAACGCAAGGAATACACAATGTTTTAATGTGTTGGTAATATGTGCATTTATTCAGTAGTAACGTGTAAACACATGTTTTGGCAAGAATAAATGTATAGGAGGGTTTTGCTGAGCTATTTTGCTGTACGAAATCGTTTCAAACACCAAACAGAAATCACGTATAAAATATAGAAAAAACTAAGTAAAAGTAATAAGCTAATCAATAAATTCATCTTGAATATCATCGGATGTCAGCTGAACGACGTACGATCTGAATACAAAATCGAACAGCTAACGCCTCGCATGAACATCACCGTCTCAAATCTAGGGAGAATGGAAGCCAATGTCGTTTAAGTGCTCAGGGTTTTTTTTTTTACGAACAGCTTAGGACGAACTCCTATCTCTGCCTCTGTCTTCCCGGTCATGTTTATTAGCTTGCGAAGTGTTCAATGCGTGTTCCCGAATATTTAGCTGTTTTTTTGTTCACTTTTAAATCTTATTATTATCATTATTATTATTATTATTATTATTATTATTATTATTATTATTATTATTATTATATCAGCTTCTACGACGTTACATTTGCTTTTCTTAGGTTTTCTGTATCTTATTTATTTGTTGGTTTCGTTAGCCGCACTTTTAAACCCCTTATGGATAAGCTTCTCGCTCGGATGTCGAAACCCATCATATAAATTGAAGGGGATATATTTTAGAATATGTATTATTGCATGCGACAAAGAAGCCGGAACTCGGCAAATCATTTATTCCGTATTCGGAAATGACAAGAAAGGCGATTGCGCGCGTCTTCAACAAACTTTAGTTATTCTTTGCAAATACATTATATCCATGAAATTAATCAATTACTCTCCAAAGCTTCTTTGCATCTACGTATAAAAATATACTACTGAAACTTTTCATCTACATCAAATATCAGTGACGGAAACTACTCTCTCTCTATTCTTCTTTCTGTCACATTTTGTTTCTTTTCTTTTACTCTTTCTTTTTATTACCTCTATTACTTTTTTCCGTGCTTTCTTCTTTAATATTCTGCCTTTCTTTCCTTCTTGTCCGTCGTATTTTGTTTTTTCCTTTATTAATATCTTTTTACACCCTATCTCTTTACTATCTCATTTTCTTACTGTCTCCTTTAGTTTCCTCTGCCCTTCGCTACATCTTCCTGCCATCATTTTTTCTCTTTACTCTTTATCTGCCATCTTTTTTCTTTCCTTTGACACTCCCTCTCTTTATTTTCTCTTATGACTTTGTTTCTCTCTTTCGTCCCCTGCTCTTTGCTTTTCTCTTCCTCTTCTCCGTCGTTTTGTTTTTTTTTTAATTTTTTATTTTCATTTGTTTGTCTACTTGCTATGCTTTTTCTTAACGGTCTGCTTTGTATCTCTATTTCGGTCTGTCACATTTGGTTTTCTCTTCCTTCTGTACATATGTCTATCACCCGTGCCTTGGTTTTACAGGGTGGAATGAAAAAGTTATCGCCATAAAGAAAACAACACTACAGCTTTATTTTTTTAAACTTTTATTGAAAGAAATACATTCAGCTTGCTAAATTATGTAGTAGACCTGATACTTTTCAATGTAGCAGCCTTCATCCTCATAACCGCCCCGATAAGGTCCTGAATTAGGAGCATGCATTTTCCACAAGCATCGGCGGAAGCTCGACGAATATTTAGGTGATTGTGGCGCTCAGGGTGTGTTTTTGTGCTGTGGGAGGTAATTTGGTGATAGTCTCGACAAAGTAGTCCAGCGAATGCCGGTCAGGAGAGGGGAGCGAAAGAAGGGTAGCACTTTTTCTGAAGCCAAACCTGGGTATCTTTGGACTTATGCGCCGGCGCCGAGACATGCTGCCACACCTACGGTCTGTCAGCGGCCACCTGATTTAATTAGGTGATCACCACAGTGTTTACATCCAGGTATACTTTGGTGTTTATTTCAAGCTGAAATTGAAGATGTGATGTTCAATGATGTAGCCCTCACTTGAAACCACATCAATGACCATCACCCTGGCTGGCAATTTTGTTTTCATCACCCGGAACACGTCCTTGTTATTCGGGGCAACATAACGATGTATTTTGAGCGTGCTGGCAATAGTCCAGTTATCATAATTTGGATCGGTAATGAGCACGAGATACACAACGGCGCATCTTCGATTTCGCTCGTTGAACATTGTGTCACTTTCAAACATGCGAGAAGATTCCTATCGCTTTTGGGATTTGAACAAATCTGGTTTTGGGCTTGAAATGATGTGGACAAAACTGGCAAACTAGTAGATGGCCTGCAACAATAAAAGAAAAATGGTTTCCATCATACGGAAATGAAATCATATCGTTTTTTGTAGGACGACAATCTGCTTGCTTCAAGCTGCCTACCTGGCTTTTATATACGAACGCTATGCCTTTACTTCTAGACGAATATTTGTTTCTTGTGACACAATACTTAGCGAAAAAACCATTACACGTATACGAAGTGATAACAAATAGCAAATATTTAGTTTGATACCTAGCGCTGTGTAAAATAATTTAGGAAAAATACTTTACTCTAATTTCTAAATAAAATGCATTTAGTATCTCCTTTATATATTGAGTATGTATTTCTCTTTTATTTTCAATTTTCTAGTGAAGGATTTTATGCTATATTACTAATCAATAATTTGAATCAAATTACAAGCGAACGTTTACCGTAAGTTTACAGAAAGCTGCTGGAAAAGCAGCCGGAAAATGCCGCCGCGATTAGCCAATCAGCAATCAGCTGTTAGTGGATGACAAGTTCTATCACATCGGTTCACTGAAACAAAGAAAATGTTTCGGTCGTTATAATAAAAATCATGCAACCTTCCAAAAAATTGTAAGATATGATCTATGACGTTTTTTTCATAGTTGTTTCTATGCTTTCTTGTAAAACACAAAAAAATTAATTATTGAAAACATCTGTTGAAAAAAAATTATAAACTTTTCTCAATTTTTTTCAATATGAACTCCATTGTTAAATATGAAAACTGAATTAAGATAAGGTCAGTTAAGGGAACGAACAATAGCAAATTTAAATATGTTGGAAAATACATCAGGTCGAGAAATAGGTTTGAGAAATTCATTGTCAAAAAAGTGGTTTGGAAACGTGCCAAACGGACGCATGTTAGGCCACATGGGCCTACACGCATATGACGTCATGGAGAAACGATTCTCAATATAGTTTGCTAGTTTGAGAAGATTAGGCAGAGATAGAGAGAGAGTCGCACAGACAGAGAGTTGGACGGGCCAGAGACAGAGCTGAAATCGCCAGAAAAGCAGGGACCCCTTTTGGAAGTGAAGAGTTAGAGAGTTTTTATCATGTAGTCATCTTTGAATTCCTGGAACCAATCATCGTTGCAAGCGAGCGAATGTAATAAAAGAAACATCATATTTTGTTACTGCATCTTCGTGTTGTGTCATTCTCAACAACTAAAGAAATAATTTTTTAAAAAATATTTATAGCAGGATTAACTAAAATAAATAGGATTTATTGTCTATTCTACAGCTGGAAATGTTGTAAAATAAACTTTTTTGTTATGCAGATCAAAAGCCTTTGATGTGTCAAGATCTATTGTAAATAACTAAAAGCTAAGTAATTAACATTCTTCATTCCATTCATTTTCAGTTTTTCTCATAACATTCTTCATCCTTCGATACATTGCATTAACTCTCATCACTTGATGGCGTTTATCCTTTATAAATGCTGACGCATTGTTATAAATTAACAAATATATTCGCTGACTTAAGTTTTTTGGGTTTAAAAAAAAAACAAAATTTATTCAATTTTCACCCCAAACAAGGCACAGTGCCACTTTGAAGCAGGGGCTACTATCAGGGACTTAATTAGCGGGGTCATTATGAAGGGAGATGAGTAGAAAGATGTTTGTTGACATTACACTTGAACTTCTGCATATCGTTGCAGTTGGGAAAGCAGAATCCCGGAAGGGAGTTCCAAAGACCCGCAGTTCTGGGGAAGAAACTATTGGAGTAAAAGGTTTTCTTGCACCTAGGGATCTCTACTGTAAAGGGATGAGACTTAGTAGCTTGTCGGGTTTGTCGGGGGTAGTTACGTCGGGGAGGTACAAGTGTTTGCAGTTCGTCAGTTATTCTTATTTTTATCAATTAGATTATTAGTTGTTATTTTTATCAATTAGATTATTTGAATTACGTAGCCCATCTTGGATGCTATTTTCACAACCGTTCGGCAAATGTGATGTCAAAGTTTCAATATAAGGACAGTAGTTTGAATTATGTAATCAATACTAACCATCTGTAAGATAATTGATGCCGAATCAGAATACCAATTTTAAATATATATAATTTTATGGTACATTTTTTCGACTGAATAAAACGTGATCAGCTTCTAAATAAATAATTGTCGAGGCTTTGGATAAAATAATCAAATTCTGCGCATAATACCCGTCATTTCAAATCCTTCATAGTCTTTTAGATAACTCGATGTGAATCATACTAATCATATTCCTCTTGTGACTGTTGGCCTTGATAAATTTCAAGTCATATTATAAAAACAAAATCCATTCTTTCTATACAGTTGCTTCGATTTGTATACTGTCTGTGTGAGCAGTTTACTTTCATAAACGTTTCAAGATGATCAGAGCGTAAATGATCCAAATATTTACGATTACATTCTGACTCAGCGTATCCAATTCTAAAATGCACGGCGCTCTTTTAATAATAAAAGACAAAGTTCTTCCTTTTCTGTCCTTCGCCCATACATCTTGTAATATTACATTTTTAAGTATTTGAACCGCAGCATAAATAGATCTAAGCCAGGTGTGCGACTTTTTGACGAGTTTCTAGGTTTTATTTGGAGTTCGTTAAAAACGCAGGAGGAGCAGTGAATAAAAGTAGTTGCTTGTAAGAATCCATCTGACGAATGCATCTTTTTGTATTGCTGATTTGGAGGGATCATTTTTTATTAATCCGTTGTTAGTTGTCCTTTTAGCCGGAGGCCTAGTTTTACCAATCAATTTTAAAATAATTTGCCATTGCCTCGGAGGAAGAAATTAAGTTTCCGAATCTTTCTCACGATCTGTTTAGGCGGTCAGTAAAGATGTACATGCGTGACTACAGGTGTACATTTGGGCAGGGTTTTACATAATGAGAGTGATCGTTTAATTTGAAACCGTAGGTTAAAAAGGGAACTAATAATTAACTTTGTTGAGGTTTAAAAGTAAAAATATGCGTTGACACCTGCTTAGCCCAGGGGTGATCAGCTTTTGAATTCTTTGCAGGTGATCCGAAAGCGGACTGTTTGTTTATTTTGTGAACAAGGGGAATATTTTGTCTTATAATAATTTTTACTTATAATAATTCATTAATGAGAATGAGATAGCGAGTTGAGGTACATTTTTTACTGAAAGAAAAAGATAAGGAAATCAAGTCACTAAGATAAAGGAAGGAATAGTAGAGGGGTGCCTGGAAGGAAATAGGGGAGGGAAAGAGATAATAAGGAATTAAGGAATGGAAGGAAGGTACGGATAAAGATGTAGTAATGATTACAAGTAAAAGGAAGAGCGAAAGATGCCAGAAAGGTATAAAGGAAAGAGAAATAACAGATAAAAGTTGGAAAAGGGAAGCAAGACAGAAAAAATAAAAAAGTATATCCGGCGTAATTGCGTTAACATATCGATTCCTGTTAGATCCTCTAAGTTAAGCAACGTTGTGCCTGGTCAGTCCCAGATGAGAATTTGGGAATGTCAGGTGTTGTATATATTAGGACGTCGATACTTCACTGCAAGAGCTGCAAACACCAAACATTGTAATCTCAACTTAAGGACCGCATGTGAATTCCATACTTATTTTTACAGAGGAGTCACAATTTATCAAGGTTCAGATGCCACTTGATGGTATGGATTAATGAGTTTAAGGTGGTCGGTGCCACATCAGCTCAGTGATAGCTTTTGATGTGAAATGGGCAAAGTTGAACTATTAAAGGGGGCATAATCGTCCCATGAAACTTTCTACTATGGAACATATCGGTTCAACTCGCCTAAGGTGAGTGCAGTCTCTGCTCGGGAGGTAGGGAAGGGGAACGTGGAAATTTAATGAAAAAGAAATAAAGAAGGTGAGGAATGAAAGGCCGATGGAAAGAAACTAACAGATGTTTTTAAGTAGAAAAAAACGAAAGGAAAAATGCGAGTGCGGAAGAGGAGAAATGAATAGATAAGATAGAAAAAGCGGGTGGAGCTGAAGATGAAAGAAAGGGGAAAGTTCAAAAGAAAGTAAATAAGTAGATTTAATCGAATTATTTGGAGAAACGAGATAAACACGAAACTCGAAATTAAAAGAATTAACAGGAACCTTATTTAAATATGAAAAAAATAGTTGGTGGAAATAAGGGAAATGGAAATAGGGAATAGAGAGGTAACGAGAAGTTTCAGAAAAATGTACTTACGCAATTTACGGATCGTACTTAATTAATAACCTTGTTATTTTTAAAGAATTCTTAACGTGAGAAAGGGGACTTTTTAAAAAAAGTATTCTGTACTGCAAATTAATAAACAAAAAAAAAACGTAAAAGTCTAGTTGAAACTGAACATCCTATTTAAAAAGAATAGTACGTTAGTAAACAGCACAAACATAGAAAGGAAGGAGATGAAGAAAGATACAAGTAAGACAGGCAAATGAGCGATGAAAAGAAGGGGAAATGATAAATGGAAGAGATTAGGAGGGTGAAAACAAAGAACAAAGAATAAAAGGATTAATGAAAATGGAAAATAGAAAGAAGAAAAAAAGGAATAATTAAAGAGTAACAGCAAAGCATAAATACATAAAAAAATAATGAAATAATGAAAGGATACAGCAAGTAAAAAGGTGAACATGATAAATAAGGGCGGGTGGAAGAGAGAACGCAAAAAATGATATGAAAACAGTAACTGTATTTACGAGTGTGTGTTTGTGTATAAAAATTTAATCGAAAAACTCTAAAACTACAGCAGAAATAACAGAGTAATTTATAAGAATATTAAACATAAACCAACTAGTAAGGATTGCACAGAGCAGCACAATTGTAAAATACGCTTAAGTATGATATTTTTCTTCATGAAGATTTCGTATAAATTATTATACAATTAATTTTCTATTGATTATATATATATTAAAGTTGTAATGTAAAAAAAAAAATGTCCATATGATTTTCGAAACCGAAATTAAAACGTATGAATATATATATATATATATATATATATATATATATATATATATATATATATATATATAACTACATTTACTTACATAAAATTGATATACAAAAGTATAAACTTATGCGTAAACTTTTAGTATTTACTTCAAAAGTGCTCAATACGTAGGTAGAGCTAGTTAGTAATTTATAAAATATATATGGCGATTAAGCTACCCTGAATATTCCGCGTTTCATCCGCTCTAGGATTCTTCAGGCTTATGCCTGAATAATACTAGGATGAAACGCGGAATATTCAGTGTAGCTTAATTTCCATATATATTTTATAAATTACTATATATATATATATATATATATATATATATATATATATATATATATATATAACTTGAGTTCCTTCAGCTTTAATCGAAACTGAAACCAAAACTTATGATGGTAAAATCTATTTTATAAATAGCACTATGTCTGTCTACTTGTCTCCATATATTTAAACTCTATATTTCCCGAAAGTAAATGTCGCAGAGCTGGGCTAGGGTTCTCAAATTTTTTTTATTATGGACTGTTATTTTGTGGGTCTTTAGCTGGTTAAAATAGTTATTAATGTCTCAAAAATGGGTCAAAATTAAATAAATCGTTATACATTTTGTACATTTCTCTTCGTTAATTTGTTTTAATGTTTAATCGATCATGTGTGTGTGTGTGTCCTGTTAGAACAGTGGTAACGTAAACAAGTTTAAATTCTACAGTTTTACTTTCACTTCCGATTCAAGCTAATAGCGCCAAAATACTTTTATTTTGTACCTTTAAAATCTACGAAATCTGGACAAATTAAAATATTATATTCAAGCGTATTTACGACCGGGCAATGTCGCCCCCCCCCGCTAGGTGTTTATTGAAAAATAGATGACTGAAGTGCACTCAGATATAATCTACACCGAAACCAAAACGTCTTAGGAATTCTTTGTAAAATTATTTATTACAAGCAATAAAAGGTTGTAACAATTAAACGACAGTAACTCGGAAGAAAACAAAGATGTAAACTTGACACACAAAATAACTCACACGCAATCGTAATGATATATAGATGATGGTTTATAATAAATAAAATCGTTGTTTCGGTGGATGAATATCGCGTACGTATTAATGATTGATGATTAATGCATATTTTGGCAAGTTGAAATGCAAAAAAAAAACAAAAAACAAATAAAAGAACAAAATGGAGACGAAAATTATAGAAAGTAGACTACAGGGTTTATAGAAGAAGGAACAATTGGTTTGTTTTGGTTTTATTGCTTCATAAAATCTCAAACTTTTCAGGTTATTTAATGCCAAATCCAGTAATTAAAAAAAACAAACAAACAAAAAAAAAACAAAGAAAAGTTTAATGGTGTAAGTTCTTTATATATATACTAGCAAGCAGCTAGACATCGTCTGATCGTAAAACACGCTTAAATATAAGATTTTGATTAATGCAGATTTCGTATTTATTTTTTCATATTATATTGAACCCAATATGTTGTAATGGTTTTAAAAAGTTTTTAAAAAATGACTCGTGTTCCACCACCGAATATCGAAACTAAAATATTTAGCTCACGATTTCCTTTTTCCTTTTTCCTTTGACGTTAATGCCTTAGCTATGAATACATGTTCGCTTCAAGGCTAAAAAATTAAATATGAACCAATATCTATTACGTTAAGCATGCATATTCGCAATGCTGCCGTTCGTTTTCACCTGACAAATGCATTTTTTTTTCATTTTTACACTTTTCCACCGATTTTCCCCGGCTAAAACAAAAATATAAAGTTTCGCATGGGTTCGAATACCCTATATATTAAGTTTTATGTCTGTAGACCAAAAACTAACAGAGGATTTTTGTAGGTAAATTTATTAAACCAAATATATATACGCATACATAAATATACAGAGAAAGAGGTTGGCATTTTACGCGAATATTACGCGATTATAAATCATGTAGTATATTAGAATAAATATAATTACACATAATAGTTAAATAAAAATGAAAAGAAAACTGAAAAAAGTAATAGGGAATTAATTGAAACGAATGTTTAAAAGAATATGTAATATAGCTAGACCTTTTGCAGATGAATGCAATTCCACGACTCATATATGAAAAAAAAAAATGAATTTCCTTTTAAATAATCAGTAAAATGTTTTTTAATATGAATATCAATACACAAAATACTATTCAGATGTATAGATAAAAATATTTCTTAATTGTGTTCATTTTACTCGTTCCGCTTTAGAAGATAGCAACCTGTGTTTGGTTCAATAATTTTGGTAAAAACATTTTTTATGCTTCGAGTTCTTTTTTATATTATCAAATATATTATTCATGCTGTTGGGTCTTGTTGTTTTGTAAGAAAGCATAGCTTTTTGTTGTTTTTGGAGTTGCACAACATGATAAATTTTGGCACAGAAAAAGAAAAATAACATCAAGGGAAAAATAAATATAATGGGAAATGAATAAAAGAAACAAAGAATAAGAGAAAAATGAAAAAGGAAATAAAGTATAAAAGATAAATGAATGAAAGGATATAGATTAAGAAGGAATAAAGAAAGAATGGGACATAAAAACAGGAAATGAAGATAAGATACGGAATGAAAGCAAAATGATAGGAAGATAGAAAATAAATGAATAAGATTATAAAATTACAAAATATATGAATAAGATGATACAATTAAAAATAAATATTAAACGAATAAGATTATAAAATTACAAAATATATAAATAAGATGATACAATTAAAAAAAGGAAAAAATAATGAATAAGATTATAAAATTACAAAATATATGAATAAGATGATACAATTAAAAATAAATATTTAATGAATAAGATTATAAAATTACAAAATATATAAATAAGATGATACAATTAAAAAAGGAAAAATTAATGAATAAGATTATAAAATTACAAAATATATAAATAAGATGATGCAATTACAAAAATGAAAACTAGAAAATCAACGAAATAATAAAGGAATGAAAAACATAAAAAACATTTAAAAATAATATGTTCTTTTTTAAAATTACATTTTCACCTCAAACAAGGCATAATGCCCCTTTAATGTAGGAGGATGCTACCAGGACATAACTTGCACGGATACTATGTAGTGAGTTTAGCAGCAAGATGTCTGTTCATATTACACTTGAACTTCTGCATGGCAGTATAATTGGCAGAGCAGAAACCCGGAAGGGAAATTCAAAGTCTAGCAGTTCTGGGGAATAAACTATTAGAGTAGATGGATTTCGTGCATCTAAAGATTTCTACTGTGATGGGGTACTGCTTTTCGGTTTTGTCGGGGGTCTTTAGGTCGAAGTGTCAGAGCATCCGCCATTAAAGTACTTGTAGAACAGGCAGAGGAACTTTGTTTATGGGACAGAGGCCGAAGATAAGATGTCAATTCAGGCTATATCAGGTTTGTGACTTTCTTTTCAATCTTGTCGAGAAGTTATAAACAAGAAGCGGATACACCAGCCCAAATATGACAACAATACTCCGTACATGGGCGAATGCTGGCTTTGTAGAGGTACAGCATACTTTCAGGCGCCAGTAATTTTCTATCTAAGTAGAGAGAGCCACCATTCTTCGCAGCAGCCTTAGCAATGCTCTTGATGTATCTGTTCAAACTTATGTTCCCTGTGAATGTTCAGGCGAGTAGTTGGAACGGTAATGTATCTTTAGACATAGCTATTAATGGTTAGGAAAGTTCTTGTAATTATTAAAGAAAACAAGCTTAGTCGTGACAGAATTGAACGTTACCATTCATTATTTATCCCACATGAAGGAAATGTAGAAAAAATAAAGCGAAAAGAGAGCGAAAATAAAGAAGAAAAATACCAGTACAAAAAAAAAAAAAACACGAGAAAAAGAATGAACGAAAATGGAAACATTGAAACAAGAATGAAAATATAAGAACAACAACATACACAATAAAAGACAACGGAAACATGATGGGGGAAGCAAATAAAGTTGGAAGAAGGACAAATTACGAAAATTAATGATAAAAAAACGTAGAACGTATAAATGAAGGATAAAAGAGGAAACAAAGATATTAAGAAAAAAAAATAGTTCACGAAAATGAAAAAGAAAATAAGGAAACAAAATGTCGGATTCAATAGATATGCATTTATTTGAATTTCTTTGCGTGATTTTGTATGTTGACGTTTAAACCTCAGAACTCGGGTTTTATATTAATTGATCATTATTAAACAGCCTGTAAAACTCACACGATATGATATTCAACAAATCACGAGTAAGACGTACTTCATAAAAATATAAATAAAATATTATGAGTGATAACTAACTATTTTTCTTGATTCAGGAATATTTAATAACTTTTCAAACACACACACACATATATATGTATATATACACGCACACATAAATATACATTTATTTATATGTATACTTATATGCATGCATATATATACATACACACACACATACACACACATATATATATATATATATATATATATATATATATATGTGTGTGTTAGATGGAACAGCTTATACAGTCTGGGAATTTTTTATTTACTGACATGATATTTGATATATGGTGTATTCATAAATATTGAAAGATGTTTCAGGATTTACATTCGGAGAAAAAGTTACAAAGGAATCAACATTGAAAAATTGGTAATTAGGGACTCATCGAATGTATCTATTTATCAACAGTTTCAAGACAGCACATCTGCGAATAGTTTACATGACAGCTTCCTTATGTAAGAAATAAGTAGGTTTGCAAATATTTTTTTTAAAACGTAGCTTGATGGCTTAATGGTTATCGTACTTGGCACACTTCCGTTCCCAGCTCGACTATTTACTTTTTACTTACAAGAAGTAAAGAGTCTAGAAAAAAAAAGTACTCGCATGCACATGTCTCAGTTTTTTTTTTTTTTTAACTTCGTTTTTATGAGGGAATTTAATGTTACGAAAGACCGGGTACATTTGCTAATATATATATATATATATATATATATATATATATATATATATATATATATATATATATATATATATATAAAGGTTTAAAAAACAAAACTTATCAAGATAGCAAACACTCAATACTTTTAAAAGGAGCAATTGAATACATTATTGCTTCAATTATTTTTTTAAATTTATCGTCTTATTCTCCACTTTTACTTTCCCTTATTGCACTTATATATTATATATTATATATATATATATATATATTATATTATATATAATTTTTATTCCTTATCTATCTATCTATCTATACATATATATATATTTATATATATATATATATATATTTATATATATATATATATATATATATATATATATATATATATATATATATACGTGTGTGCGTGGGTGTGGGTGTGGCTTCTAGTGATGTTAGTCGTCGCATAAAATTGTTGAAGTATCGAATTTTAGTATTATTAAGATATTTCTCATGTCAGACGACTGTAGGTTTTTATCATAGTATTTTAGGTGTGGTTTTATGGCACTATTGTCAGTTAAATTATAGGTTAATCGTCGGGAGAGTGTTATGGTGGTGCGGCCTATGTATGCGTTGTATGAGTTTTTAGAGTGGGATCGGAGACATTTTTCAAAGAGGCAAATAAAATCATACTCTACATTCTTTTGGTTTAGTGTGGTGTTATTACTATTGTTTTTATTATAAAATTGGAGGTTATAAATTTAGTCTAATATATTATTAGTTTGATCTTTTTGTTATGGTAGCTTGGTCTGGTGTATGTTTTAATTACGTTTGTTATTATTTTTCATCTGTTTTGTAGTTAGTGCGTAGTTGTTTTTTGTAGTGTACCTTTATAGTAAAGTTTTTCTTAGGGTAAGCGTTTATGATATTATTGTGCAGTGAGTTTAAATAGTGTTTTATAATCTTATCGACGATTTTATTGGGAAATTATTGTTTATTTGGGGGTGAAATATATTTGTTCATTCTTTGTAATCTATTTATACATATATATATATATATATATATATATATATATATACATATATACATAAATATATGTATATATACACATTCAAAGGTACACATATAGATTTATACTTTATGCATATATATATGTATATATATATGTATATATATATATATAGAGAGAGAGAGAGAGAGAAAGAGAGAGAGATGTGTGTGCGTGTGTGGCTAGATATTTTTGAATCTATCTATAGAGATTGGTATATTCATATGAATTTATATACATAATACTTCGCATTTAAAATTCCATTAGTAATATTTATCTGTCAATGTTTCGAATATCCCGTTCCCCTCTCTCACTTAATATATATATAGAGAGAGAGAAAGAGAGACAGAGAGAGAGAGGGAGAGAGAAAGAGAGAGATAGAGAAAGAGGTATATATGTATTTATATATGTATGTTTATACATACATATATATACATATATATATATACACACATATACATATACATAGATACTCTTATCTCTGTGAATATATCTTGAATTTACATAGAAGAAAACAAAACGAAACAAAAAGGCATTACTTTTCTGCCAGAAACAATTTTCTATGTATACAAATGTAAAAAGAAAAAAAAATGAAAACTCTTCTACTCTCTAAAAATCTGGAAAACTTCTTTGGCGGCACCCATTTTTAAATAAAGAGATAACAAATATTTCTTTTACTCTCTACCGCAAGACAACTTTCTGCCCAACAGCCACACATCAGAGCAACTAAAAAAGCCGACATTGCTGCATGCCTGGCAAAACAAGCACCAAGGCAGGCTCCAAGATTTATTCCCACGCGATACTGTACTAAAATATTTTCGCAGAGGGTGGCGACTTCTACTTTTTCTCATCTCACGTTTTCCAGTGAAAGAGAGTGTCCAGGCGGCACCAATAGCGTGACGTATTATCCTAGTTTATGTTTAATCTTTTCTATTCAAACAACAATCCCTCATTGCACCTGTCTTTTGAGAATTGACAAGAAAAAATATTTTTCATCGGACTTGTGGAAATGGATTCTATATGTTTGGAGGAAACAAACACATGCCCATCATGAAACGCCCAACGCATGTTTCTCTGCGACGTTTCTGTTTGTTGTTTCATTCATTTATACATATATACGGAGGCCTCGACTCACCTCTCTCTTTCTATATATAACTAGCAGGGAGATCTGATGTTGCCTGGGATTTAATGATGATCAACAAATATTTCAAAGTTCTGTATTTTAATGTCATCGAAATCCGTAAATCGAACGGAAGAAGTTAAACATTCCTCCATGCAGTAACTCAGTCCAAAATATATGTTATTCTACATCGCACCCTAGAACCTATTGTTGCTTTTATAAATTATTATTTACTATAAACTTCTTTCAAGTTTTGGAAAAAAAAAACATGGAAGAATGGCTTTATCGATGATTGCTCAATTATTATGACGGTTTCCATTATTGATTATCGGTAAATATTGGGAGTACTCTGAGACAAAACTTAACTAGAATCACTTCCAGACTTATACAGTAAAATTATGCCAATTTTAAAGAAAATCTGTTCAGCCGTTTCGAAGTCTGTAAGGAACGAACCCCCACACAGACAAAGCTGTATTTATAATATACACACACACACACACACACACACACATATATATATATATATATATATATATATATATCCGCATATAACTATATAGTATATTTTATATATCGATTTTCAGTATTTTAACGCTTCTCCATTGTGGAGTGAGATTAAGTATTAATTAATGAAAAATATATGGTGATTACGCTACACAGATGTTTCCACTATTGTTCGACATTAATTTGTATGTCGATTCCTTAGTAGCATTATATACGGGAGGATGAAGTATAATTAACCTATATATATATATATATATATATATATATATATATATATATATATATATATATATATATATATATATATATATGTTGATCAACACTGCTGGGGAGCCATGAAGTAATATACTGTTTTGTTTGTAAATCCCCGAAACAGTGTTTCATGGTAAACAACTGGCGATCCCTTGAAAAATAAAAAAATTGGTACTATAGTAAATTCGAGAGAGTTGATGCAGTGATTGCAGGTGATTAAATGACTTACTGACTAGATGTTTTTTTTAACGAATGATAAAAAGTAATTTTTTGTATAATTTCAAATGTTAAAAACTTCAAAGACTATATATATTTATATATATATATATATATGTATACATATATGCATATATATAGAGAGAGATATATAGATATATAGATATAGATATATATAACATCGCATCCATATTCCTATAAATTTGTGTTTTCTGTATCTTAATACTTATATTAAAAACCTCTTATTTCATTTATTGGCCCATCGAGGTAGTCGGATTTGGACCTTAGCATTCGCCCTCGTCCGTTTTTCCGTTCATTCCCAAAATTCACAATAACTACTCATTACATTTTTCTGAAATTTTGTTAGAAATTACAACTACCCAAGGGCGGAAATGAAACATTCTGTTTTTTTTTTTTTTTTGATAAACTTACTGGTTACGTCATCAGAGCTCAAAAGGGAGCACTTTTCAACAATTTAATTTTGCTGAAAATTACCCAAAAGAAAGATCACATGAATATATATTTGAAAAAAACATCAGAAATTCCTAGTTGCGTCTCCAAGGGGCCAAAAGGAGCCACAATATCAAAAATAACCATTTTCTGGACACAGAATATTTTCCGATTGCTAGATTTTGCTGAAACTAATTGAAAAGCAAGACCACAATGATATACCTCAGGAAACGAAATATTTGACCGTTGAAAAATTCTAAGATTTGAGCACCAGGCTATTTTAGGGATTAAAAAGACACTTTTGGGGGCTGATTTTTATTTTCCTCCTAAAAGTAAAGGCAACTGCCGGGGGACAATATAGTTTTTCGCTTGCTTAAAAAGAAAATAGATTTGTTATATTAGATTGACGTAAAAATAATGTCGTTGTTTTGAATTAAAAACACTATTTATGCACTAATCTAATACATGGGTCGTGTAATAGCATTGATTTACAAAAGATCTAGCTAATTTGCATATTCTTTAAACCATTTATTATAATAAATTTCCAAATAATTTTTTTTCGGTTTTCTTATGTGATGATCATTTTAGTTAACTATTAAGTGTAATTATATTAATGCAGATATTCTACATGATTTATACTTGTGTAATATTTGTTTTAAATGGTTATAGTAAACACAAATTTTTATATTTATATTTATGTATGTGTATATATATATATATATATATATATATATATTTGGTTAAATAATTTTGCCTACAAACACCTGTCAGTTTTTGATCTAGAATCATGAAACTTAATATATAGGGTATCTGAACACATGCGAAACTTTCTATTGGGATTTTAGCCGGGAAGATCGGTGCAAAAGTGTGAAAATTTAAAACAATTGGAATTTACCAGGTGAAGGTCGAATGACCGCTTCACGAATATGTATGCGTAAGGTAATAGCTATTCCTTCATGTTTTAATTTATAGCCTTGCTGCGAACATGTCTTCAGAGCTCAGGCATTAACGTCAAAGAAAAAAGTAAACCTTAAGCTAAACGTTTTGGTTTCGATTCTCTGTTGTCGCGCAGCAGTCATTTTTCTTTAAAATGTTTAAACTATTACTATATATTGGGTCAAATATAATATTATAATAAATACGAGATCTACAAATACGTGCTTTATATTGAGCAAAGCGACGGGCAATGCCGGGTGGCCACCATATATATATATATATATATATATATATATATATATATATATATATATATATATATATATATATATATATATAAAGTGATGGAAACAAGTAAAATCAAAATTATGAGTACATCAACGTGTCATCTTCATTTCAAGACTATCTCGGTATAATTAATTTGAAGGAAATAAGAATACCATTACAATATTCGAAAATTAAATTGCCCGTGTCTATTATGTAAATAAAATTTTTGTCAAATTCCAAACACAACACGTATATTTTCAAATATTGTACTAGTATTTTGTTATTTCTTAATAAAAATTTTCTCGCCAAACTGTCACGAAAAGCCCACATCTTCCTACAACCACTCTCAATATTTTGCCTTACTTTTTATCTGTGTAAAGTACAAACATAACTTCCATGAGCAGAACTTATTTCGTAAAACTACCGCCGGTGTAAATCTATCCAGCTCGTCTATTTTCCAGCTGCCAGCAATATGGCCGTCTTAAAGTCCAATGTAAACAAGTTCTTGCTTAAAAAATTAAATTCTACTCAACTTTCACAACTAACTATTACTAAATTGTTATCTTAGTTTATCTCATGCAATCATTACTCCTTATCTCCGAGTGGATTTACTAGTGACTTTAGTATAAATAAGAGAAAAAAATCGAAATACTGTTTTATAAGTAGAAGCAATTTTCATAATAAAATTTTCATAATAAATGTTAATACAATTAAAACTGAATCAATATTTGGTTATTACTAAAGAGCTAGGTGCTAACTCATGTATACATCTAATATCTTTGACAATGCAATAACTATCTAAACATAACGTCGACTAATAAATCGTAAGTAGTATTACAAATTAAACGCGCTTACCAAAAAAAAAAAAGACTCGAATCCAAGACAATTGAAATCTCTATAAAAAACATTTCAGACTCTTTATTGTTAACCGACAACTAACAAGCAAATAAGAAATTGAGAAAAAATAATGAAATTCCATTGCACGATCCAAAGGCAACTGAAATTGTTATGAAAAAAATTCAGATTTATTTCAGTAACCGTCTTTGTAGAGAACACGTTTGCTTGTTTCCATAATTTTTAAAAACTGTCCCATTTTCATTTAACATAATCCTGGATTTATTGCATAAGATTTATTAAATATTTGTTTCTGAAAAGAAACAAACGGAAAATATTAAAAACAAATTAAATATAATCAGGCTTTCAATAACATTTATTTAAGAAACAGAGTAAAATATCTTCATAAATCTATTAACTTGTAGTAAATTCCACAATAATATAATTTTTGATGGATGCCGCAAAATTCCGAAGTAAAGATGGCTACATATAATCGTCCTTAAACGATATTTACAATAACAACACTGACCTAATAATCAACCCTTTCATAATGCACTGAACGTGTAGCCTCCAACATCTAGAACAAATCTTAAAATGCATTAAATAAAATACAACATTAGAAATCAGGACATATTTCATACCTAATGTAATGAAAATTGTCATCAAAGTTGTTTCTTTCTGAGCAATATATATACACCGAACTTTTCTCTTATAAAGAAAGATTTTTACCTACTCTCAACAATTATCGAATAATTTACACACAATAAATACACTTTGAATACTAATAATACAAACTATTAAAAATAAATAAAAAATAAATAATACATCCACATTTGAAGCAAGAAGATATAGTTTTAGTCAATAAATGTAATCAGATATACATTTGTGAAACTCAATGTTGATTGATTACATATTTTGATGGAGAGATTATGAAATTAATATTTCTAAATGCACTATTTTCTAACGCATAACACTCTATTTAAAATTTCATTTAAGTATTTTGCAAGAATTTTAGTCTCCATATAAAGATTTTAACTATTTGAGATGTGCGTTGAATTGTATCCATCGTCATTTAAAAATGTCCCTGGAATTCTAATTTCTATTGTTAAATTTTACGCTTAGACTACAGTAATCAAAAACAGTCTTTTTTTCTTGAACCATTTGTGGCCAAAATACAACATACCCACTTATGTACTGACGAGCTTTAAAACAAATTTTCTAATGCAACTCATCAAGGAACATCCACCTTACTTTCTACAAAGACACTTTGGTGTCTTAAACTCCCCAGCGATTCCTCCCTTTCCTGATGAGGAGACTATATTAAAAAGAACACAATCTTTGTCATTTATTGTCAATGTTTATAGTCAATGTTAATAAAAAATAATATCGTTTCCGAAACGATCGTACACCTAATTTTATTTTCTTTGTTCATCTCTTTGAAACTAATTCATAATTTACAATTATTAATCTTTATACTCAATCCATATATATATACTAATGTAATGTGAACATATCGAATTAAGAAAACCAAAATTTAAACACGATATTTGTGTAACGGTATAAGTCTTAATCAATGCGTTCACCTTAAGTCACAAGTAAAAAAATATGCTTCACCATCATTGAAGATATCTACCTTAGATAATAATATTCTAAATAGATTTGAAAACTCGCGTTAAAAATTAACGTTTGTAAGATTCTGTTCTGGCGAATTTTGATTCGCATACAAATGCATGCACACGTGTGGGATAGGACACAATTTCCAGGATAAGATTTACAATAATATTCTAGTAACGCGTTAAGATAAGCTTGTATTAGTAATTACTACCTCTGGTCGGAAATAGTTGGTGCAGAATTAAAACTGTCCACGTTTTAGGTTTTGTCACGCACCATTTCAATGTTTTAGGGGTTAACTGGTAGTACTTTAGAACGTGTTTAATTGAAAAAGAACAGTTTTCGTTCTAAACGTCATTTAGAATTTAATCTATGCACATTACTTTGTTTACTGTTATATAATCTATTTTTAAAAATATCCGCAGTGGCTATATAAATATGGAAAATGTAGTTCATGCCAATGTGGAAGGTAAAAACAGAAGTGATAAGAGAGAATTGACAAATTCAAGACGAACAGCATTTCTGCAAGCGTTGCTACAAAGGTCTAAAGGCGTATCCTAGAACGGGGTGCAATCAAAGATGTTGCCACAAAATTCAGTATAGAAAGAAATACTGTAGGTAGAATTTGGTCACAAGCACTAGACAGTTCGTCCGATATATCGGTACTAATGGATTCTTTGAGCCGTAAGTTTCTCTGTGGCCCCCAAAAGAAGAACTATAGTTCACAGTTGGCAAAAATAAACACCATTCCCTTGAGAAAAAGAATCACTTTGATGTCTACTGCTCAAGCATGTGGAATACCTAAGAGAACGTTGATTGCAAGGATGAAAGATGGCAAAACTTAGGGCACATTCAAATGCTGTAAAGCCGCTTCTCACGATAGAAAACATGAAATGTTGCATTGCTTTTTGCCGTTTACAGTTGGATTTAAATCGAGGAACTTTTAGAGAAATGTTTGATGCCATACATATTGATGAGAAATGGTTTTACATGACACAAAATTCAAGGAAATTTTATTTAGGCAAAGACGAACATGACGCTTTAAGAACCACTAAAAGCAAGCGTTTCATTACGAATGTAATATTTCTTGCTGCCGTGGCTCGACCCCGTTGGGATCCTAATCGCAAATGTTTGACGGAAAGATTGGAATTTGGCCATTTGTCAAACAAGAGGCGGCTAAACGTAACAGCAAAACAAGCCTACTGGAACAATGGTAACTAAAGTTATGGATATAATCACGAAAATTCAGATTCATGAATTCCTTGTTGAAAAGGTCATTGTTTCCACACGGGAAAAAGGCGAAGTGGACCCATTGCACGACGAATCATAATTCAACAAGACAATGCTAAGCCACACGAACCGGGTGTTCAAACAAGAATCCGACAGATTAGGGCTGAACATTGAACTGGTTAACCAGCCTGCGAACAATCCGGATCTGAATGTGCTTTACATAGGTTACTTCAATACAATCCAATCCATTCAACACCAAAAGGCTCCAAGGGATATTGATGGATTAATTGAAGCAATTGAAACCAGCTTTCAAGAATTAGAAAAATTAAAGTTGAACAACATTTTCCTGACATTGCAGGAGACAATGGAACATATAATTTTGGCTGATGCTGGCAACAATTACAGGCTTCAGACAAGGTCAAAAGCACAACTAAAAAGAAAAGGAAAACTTCCCACTTCAATTTTGATATCAGAGGAATTGAAAAGTAAATTAACACAATTTAATAAATAGATGTTTTAACTTTTTGCATTACTTTTTTTGTATATTTATTTAATCCTATATTCTAAGAATGCACGTACAATCAATTGTAAATTTAATTAAGTGTAATTGTGTCCCTGATACTTCCGGTCAGTATTCTAGCCTTATAGACATTTTTCTCACAACTTCCCCTGAGCTATGTTCAAGTTCCGTTCTGTCTCCACTGTAATCTTCCAACCACGAGATTGTATCAGTTAAGATAAAAACGAAATGTAATGAGTCTGGAGATGTACGTCTCCCCCGTACTGTATATCGATAATCTACCGCTGACTGGGATAGCTTCCGTACACTAACAACCGATCTACCACTGCATTCCATGTTTAAAAAGGATGGGTCCTACATAGTATCAGACCTGACCGAATGGCTAATTGTAGGCATAGACCGATTCATACCATCCAAAAATTTCCAACAAAAACCTAGCAGCCAGCCATGGTTCTCCACACAATGTGCTGTTGCCATCGTGAACAGAAATCACTTTTTCCATAACTACCAACGTAATAGATGCACTAAGACTTAAGCTGCTTCAAGACTGTCAGAAACCACTGCAAAAGAGTAAGAAAAAATGCAAGAGGGCTATATGCTCAGTCCGTTAAATCCAAAGTAACTGAGCAGCGGATTGGTTTCCACCAGTTTTGCCAAATAGCAAACAGGATCCTGAACAGAAGCGTGCGTTCTATCCCAATCATCATCAATGGACCTGAGGTCATCTCGACAGAATCAGATAAGGCCAAACTATTTGCCAAGAACTTTGCAACAAATTCTACCCTGTGCGACGAAGGCCTTCAACTCGTCGTATTTCCTCCTATAAAGGAAAACACGCTCTGCAACATACAAATATATATGCGTGATGTCGCCAAGCTAATCAAGACCCTTGATTCCAGTAAAGCAACTGGCCCTGACGGCATTCCAATCATTTTGCTTGAATAGCTTCAACTAGAACTTGCCCCCATACTTACACACCTCTTTAAGCGTTGTCTTTAAGAGAAGTGTTTCTCACACCCTGGAAACTCTCATCAGTATGTTCTGTATTTAAGAATTCAGCCAATAAATCCTCTCCCTCTCAGTACAGACCAATAGGTCTCCTGCTAGAATCCATATTAAATAGAGAATTAGTCAACCACCTTAGCAGAAATAACCGTCTTAGTGGCATGCAATATGGTTTCCATTCTTCCAGGTCTACAGAAGATGTGCTAACGGTTATATCTCATAGGATAAATGAATCTCTTGACAAAGGCTACAGTTCTAGGGCAATTGCTCTTGACATATCAAAGGCCTTCGATGAGGTATTGCATAAGGGCCTACTTCACAAGATTTCCAGCTACGGATGCGTTTTCTCGATCATAAACTCATTTCTCTCCGATAGGCTCATAAGAGTAGTGGTAGATGGACAAAAATCGGAGACCCTCAATATAAATGCTGGAGTCCCTCAGGGGTCAATCCTAGGCCCAACTCACTTCCTGATATACATCAACGATCTCATAATACACATACTTAAAACATTCGTTGATATCTATGCTGATGACCCGACCATCTATGGTAACACAACAAAGACCGTAAATGACAAAATTATCTCTAATTCTCTCTCCTCTGATCTTGAGCGCGTGGTACAGTGGGGGAGGAGGTGACTTGTTACCTTTAATGCATATAAAACCAAGCTCCTATCTTTACATCATCAACGCTCTGATCTCAATCTGGCATCAATTGAAATGGGTGTCTCTCGTCTAGGGGAAGCTCCATGTTTTAATAAGATTCTTGGCCTGACCTTTACCCCTGCCTGAAATAGAACACGTACATCAAGTCAGTTGCCAAGGTCGCTGGAAAAATGTTAGGATCCTTCTACCGCTCCAGAAGATATCTCACCCCTGATGCAATTCTATATCTGTATAAAAGACAAGTACGTCCAAGGATGGAATACTGCTGCCACATCTATTTATCTTTTTCTTTTTTTTTAAATATAATATAAAATTAGGAATTTGTTTAAATAATTAAAATTTAACATGCGTGGGGGATCACGTTCGTATATAAATTTAATGTAAAATGAGAACGAATTTCTCTGCGACGTACCAAGACATATAACCGTTAGCATTTTATCGTTTGCTTGTGAGGATGTGAGCAGAAAGAGGAAATAGGATGGGGGTGGTGGTAATAAGTTCCAAACAATAAAGAAGAATACGTTGAAACACTTCAAAACGTGTTTCATTTTTAAAAAAGGATTTTCTTCGATAAGCTCTCACTGTTAAAACTTACTTAATCAGTTAAGTATTATTTCCCGATACTTTTAAGTCTGTTAAGACACACACACAGACACACACACACACACACACTCACACACACACACATGAACTCAAAAAATTATAGTGGACCTGTACAATGCACACTCTCTCCTAGTATTAATTTCGTTTCGTTTATTTTTTTTTCGATGGATTTCACCTCTCTTATATAAAACATTTTTATTTAATCTAAGGGCAATGATATTAAGACATTTATTATCCAATGTATTCTGCATAGTTTCCACTGCTGATTATGTTTGTTTTCGTTCAGGTATGCATTCAATTTTTGTGCGTGCGCGCGAAATTCCTTATTGTTATGACTGGTTTCATTGCGCTTTTATACAGTAAATCTATAAACTCACTACTCCATAGGTAGCTATGACATATACTAGAACGGATCGTGTTTAGTCTAGTCTAGTAAAGTATAATATTAATATGAATATATATATATATATATATATATATATATATATATATATATATATATATATATATATAAAGCACACACATATATACTCGTAAAGATAGATATACACATTTTATATATATATATATATATATATATATACATATATATGTATATATATGTATACATAATGTGTGCATATATATATATATATACATATACATATGTGTGTGTGCCACAAGTTTTTCTTAAAGCAAGTAATCCGTCATATTTGTGCAGCTGTTGTCGATAAATTTTTGTATATGCGCATCAACGATAAAGTACTTTTGTGTGTATGCAGTTGTGGACTTGTGCACTTTATTTTCAGCATTCAGGGAATACTTGACTGTTTCAGGCATGAGAGCAAAACAAACAAATTGAAAGAAACCCCCATCAGTTTGGCAAATATTTGTCTTCATCCTCTCCATCCCTTTTCTGGTTCCTTCTTCGCTTAGTGTTCTGTTATTTGTCACAAGTACAATCTGTTCTTTTAAGTTTCCTGTTTAACTTTCGGACTTTGGAGTTTCGTTCGTCTATTTCATGTTGTAATTTGTTAATCTCGGCACCTGTCAACATACAGTAATAAATTATAAGATTACGGTTCGATTTGGAACGAATTAACACATATATTAGGTACTAGTATTTAAGCCTCGCGTTGATCGTGGATGTGTATGTTGAGTTCAACGATTTGACCTTGAGAACTCTACGAAACTCCCCAGAGAATTTTGGATCTAAACACTTGAAATTTTAGATATAGGCTCCTTGGACATGGATATATATATATATATATATATATATATATATATATATATATATATATATATATATATATATATATATATTTTAAATATGCGTTCATTGGACATGGATATATATATATATATATATATATACATATATATATATAGAGAGAGAGAGAGAGAGAGAGATAGATAGATAAATAGATAGATAGATAGATGCACGTGTCCATTGTTTGTTTGTTTAGCTCTCATTTTTTCTAGCTTTGTAACAGTCTCTACAAAACTCTTTTGTATACAGACATGAAAGTTAATATATAAGGGAATTAAACCATTGGAACACATTCGATTTTGTCTTTAGTCGTTAATATAGCTACTAAGTTAAAAAAGAAATAATGGAACTTGCAAGCGTACGTCAATATTAATTGTTCTAGTAATTATGCGCAAATATACATATATACGGTAAGTCGGTTCATGTTTAAAAATTTCTTATCCATATCACGTAAGCTAAAACGGTAACGTATTAGGTTGGAGCGCTAAATGGTTTGGTTTCGATTCTATCTGGTGGCAGTTAAGTCTGATTTTCGACTTTACATTTGAACTGCTTATTTCTTTTTTTAATCACCACTATATACTCTGTTCAATACAATAAGGAATAGCGGATTTTCTCTATCATACGGGTTACATGAATTGGAATTTGATATGAAAATGTAATTTTCGACTTGATCACACTGGGGAAACACTCTTATATATTAGGCACAATATATAATCCTTAGAAAATCTGCACAAATAAAAAATATCATATTTTATGTTTTTTTACGACTGGGCAACGTTAGGCGGTTGCTAGTCTCTCTCTCTCCCCCTCTCTCTCTCTATATATATATTTTTTTCTTTCTGTCTCTCTCCCTCTATATATATATTATATATATATATTATAAATTATATATATTATGTATATATTATATATATATATATATTGTATATATATATATATATATATATATATATATATATATATATATATATATATATACATCTGCATGTGTACGTTTATTCATTTGGTTTCATGTGTTTGTGACCACGTTAAATATAATTTAAAGAATATTAAGCTCTCGGCGTCCATTTGCATAATCATAACAAATTCGACACCACAGGTCAAAAGTGGCTAAAATTATCAGAAATATATATCTATAAATAAGAGCGTATCCATATTGCTATTACAATATATATATATATATATATATATATATATATATATATATATATATATATATATATATATAAATTAATTTGAAACTTTGATTGGTAGTATCTCTTTTGGTTTTTGCAATGTGCTCTATTTAATCAATGTCAATGAACCCAGGGGAATTTGTCTGATCTACGTTTCACCCAGCGATGATCTTTGTCCAAATAAACACACGCCCTTCACTAGGATTATTGAAGGATTCTAAGAGTTATGTCTCTTCTTGGCTGCTAAATTGTTTCTGTCGTTGCTGACATCTCACCATTGATACGATTCAATTCAACAAACTCTAGAGATACCTTTAAGACAATTGATCTCGTCTCGTATTTACCCTGCGTCCATTTGACTATTCAGTTTTAATTTGATTCATCTTTTGACAGCGCTTTCTTTTAAATCCGACTAAGTTCAATTCAATGCAATCGACGCTCATTAAATGAAACTAAATTCGTATTTTATAAGACTGCTTAAACTATTTACTCTAACTGAACGATAAATGCGATCTTAAATTACCATATATTAAATTTTCTTTATTGTGTTTCGCAGGCATTGGTTGCAATCTCCAAAAGTTAGTGATCACAGTAGCTACGACCTGAATTATTTAAAATAAACTATTGAATATAGGAGGTGACTTCAATAAGTTTCTAGATTTTTCGTATGAGGATTTTTTTAATATTACAGAGATGGAACTCTGGTCACATTCAAATAAATCTGCTCTGACTGCAATACACGTGTACAGCTCAAACAACTCATAAAAAGCTTCATGGAAGTTCTCTTGTGTGAGCGTGACAATGATACTCATCACAACTGCTTTATTCTCCGTACCTGTTTCTTAACGGTAGCTTCCAACATTTTCCTTGAGTTCAGGAAATAAACAAATATCACAGGGAGCAAGGTCCGGAGTATAGAGGAAAATGAGCTGTTTCCTACACATCTTGTTAAAATACTTTGTGACAAAGATGGAGTTGTAGACAGGTGAAATGTCCTGGTGAAAATTTCACTGACTCGATTTGAAGGGTGGGGGTCTTTTCCAACTGAATCTCTATCTGAACTCTATTAAAAGCTCAACATAGTATTCTTTGTTAAATGTCTGTTCAGTGGAAAGTCAGTGTATGTATATCATACCTGTGCTGTCAAAAGTTGGGACATCATAAATTTCTGGTGGATTTGCTCTGCGTGGCTTTCTTGGGTCTGGTTGGTTTCTTGGATCAGCTTGCTTCCACTAGGAATTTTAATTTTTGGGTCATAGCAGTAGATCCAGCTTCATCTCAGCTCACCTGAGCATCAGGAATTACGGGATCTAAATTGATAATCTCTTGCTATCATGATAAAGTCTTTCTTTCCGATCTTCTCGGGGCTCCCTTGGGACAAACTTCGCGCAAATCTTCCGTATCTTCAGTTCCTCGCAAATAATCCTGTTTATATCTTCCACACTAACATCCCACTTTGAATTGATTGCCTTTAAAAACGAACGACGATCCTTATCTAGGAAATTCTTTATTTGGTCAATCTCATTACCTCTCAGAGAACCTCGGGCTTCGTTAAATCTCTAACGCCACTCAAAAAGTGATGCTCGACTCATGCAAGGTTATTAGGGAAGTCTGAAGCATTCCGTACGATTCTGTGGCATTATTTTTCTAAGTGTCCTCACGCGCAGATTGCATTTCATAAACGTGTCACAATGTATAATGAAAGTCCACCGTAGAAACTACCAAGGACAGATCTGTGTTTCTTCCGAAGAAAAACAGTCGTAGAATTTTTTCTTCTTAGAATAAAATAGATAGAGTCTAAGAAAAGTGTAGATAAAAGGAAATGTAGATTATTTTAATTTCAGCAATCATAAAAATATAAAATACTATTTATTTTATCAATATAAGCTCCCCTCCAAAAACACTGTATTGAATTCCACGCCCACGAAGAGACGCAATTTTATGGCAGGTGCCATACATGCATACATACATACATACATACATATAGAAAACTAAATATTTATATATATGTATATATATACATGTATGCATATATATGTATGCTTATATGTATGTATATGTACCAATTGGACTGTTGTTTTTCGTCGATTCCTACGTTGAGTTACTTGGAAAATTATGTGTGAATTTTTCAACATCATCATCATCATCATCATCATCATCATCATCATCATCATCATCATTATCATGTACTGTATATATGTTAGTCTAAAAAACTTTTTATTTTAAAAAATAAAAAAAAGGAAGGAGGAAAAGATCAGGAAAGAAAAAGAGACAAAGACGGTCCTGCCGCTGATCACTTACTATGTATGACATTTGGAATGTTCCTTCATGTGTATTTTACATGTACATGTGTGTGCGTATGTATGTATAGGCATATGTATGTGTGTGCGTATATGTGTGCATCTACGTGATTATGGTTGCATGTGTGTGCACATGCATGCGTATGCTGGCGTACATCTGTATGTACGCATGTGTTTATTGTCATGTATATGTGGGGTGGAGAGGGCCCCCATAAGCCGTGGTGAAGACAACCCCTCTAGGAGAAGCAAATCTTAGATAAAAAAAGAAATAAATAAAGCGGGAGACCAATATCCGCATTAAGCTGGTCTGCAGTTTGACTTGTTGCTTAGTGCTGGATGTCAACATTTTCAACAGAGAGAGAGAGAGAGAGAGAGAGAGAGAGAGAGAGAGAGAGAGAGAGAGAGAGAGAGAGAGAGAGAGAGAGAGAGATTTAGCTGTCGTACAAAGCTACAACTCTGTAACATCATCTATGTATAGATACGTCCTCAGCCATGGACAAGTTGTGACGCGTGTAGGCCTGAAATGCTGGAAGCATGTAATAATTGATCTGCCATCATTATATGTATAGATGTATGTATAGGTGTATGTATGTTCATATACGGGAGTATGTATATGTGTGTATATCTATGTGTACATGTATGTATATATGCATGTGGGTATGTATATACGTATATATATATATATATATATATATATTGTTTGTATGTATGTGTATATATGCATGTGTGCTTATGTGCATATATGCATGTGTGTGTGTTTGTGTATATATGCATGTGTGTATGTATATGTATGCATATATATATATTTATATATATATATATATATATATATATATATATATATATATATATATGCCAAAGGGCGAATGAACTCTTTTTCTGGGTCAACGGCCAACTAGCACCGTGTATATCTGTGTGTGTATATGTGTATTGGAGTGGAGAGCGCTCCCGTAAGCCGTGGTGTAGGCAACCTTTCTAGGAGAAGCAAATCTCTGATTTTAAAACCATAAAGCAGAAGACCAGTACCCGCATTAAGGTGGTCTGCAGTTTAATTTGTTGCTGGCTATCTTGCTCTTACTTGTTGCTTGATCTCAACATTTTGAACCGAGAGAGAGACTTAGCCGTCGTACAAAGCTAAGACTCTGTAACATCATCTTTGTATAGATACTCCCTCAGGTATTTGGCTTCATGGTTTTTAAATGTCTGAGGGAGTGGCACTCGTCTGACAAGACGTTGCAATCATCATATATATGTGTATGTATGTGCATGTTTGTGTATGAGTGCATATTTATGTATGTGTATGTATATGTAGGTAAGTGTATGTATGTATATATATGTGCATATGTGTACATATGTGTATATGTGGGTACGTATTTGTATATGTGTGTGTATTTATACGTATGTACATGCGTATGTATGCGCGTGTGCATGTATATGTATGTATGTGTATTATGCATTGTGTGTATATATGTAAATATGTGTGTATGTTTACAGATATGTATGTGTGTATGTGTATATATGTATACTTGCATTTATATATATATATATGCGATTGACCGTCTTGTGTATGTTTATGTATGTATATGTATGTGTATTATGTATTGTGTATGTATCTATGCATATATGTGTGTTATATGTACGTGTGTATGTGTATGTATGTGTATATATGTAAGTATGCGTGCATGTATATATATATATATATATATATATATATATATATATATATATATATATATATATATATATATGTATACTAGTGACCGTCTTCAGTGTCTTGTCTGTTTGAGCGTGTGAATTTTGTCGGCAGGACTAAAGTCATTTTGCGCTCATGCCTGAGGGAGTGGCACTCGTCTGACAAGACGTTGCAATCATCATGTATATGTATAGTCAGGTCATGTCATATGCTACTGTTACCATGTAACCCAGTACTACCTGCCTCATGATCGGGTCACCGGCGACTAAACTGATTCCCCTACCATACTTGTTTGGTGAGGAGGGCGGCTTGGATTAAAAACAAGACCTTCCAAAGGGCGAATGAACCCATTTTTCAGGGTCAACGGCCAACTAGCACCGTGTGTGTTTGTGTGTATGTATGTATGTGTGTGCTGGGGTGGAGAGAGCTCGCGTAAGCCGTGGTGAATGCAACCTTTCTAGGAGAAGCAAATCTCTGATTTAAAAAAAAAACATAAACCAGGAGACCAGTACCCGCATTAAGCTGGTCTGCCGTTTAACTTGTTGCTGGCTATCTTGCTCTTGCTTGTTGCTGGATATTAACATTTTGAACCGAGAGAGAGACTTAGCTGTCGTAAAAAGCTAAGACTCGGTAACATCATCCGTATATAGATACTCCCTCAGGCATTTTTTCTATAAAAATGGTCCGATGGAAGTCATTTTTGGGCTCACAAGTCTGAGGGAGTGGCACTCGTCTGACAAGACGCCGCAATCATCATCATCATTATGTATATGTATATTTATGTATATATGTGTATGTATGCATATATATATATATAGGTGTGTGTGTGTGTCTGTCTGTGTGTACTAGCAGGCGTTCAGCGTATCCTAGTCGTAATATACGCTAAAATATAATATTTTACTTTATGCAAATTACGTATTTATAAAACAATACTCTATCTATGAAACCTAAGATATAATTGTGAGATCTAAAATAAACATATTAGGTGAACATGTAAGTTTTTTGTTGAATTTTTAATCATGATTTCAAATGATGTATTTTCACAAATGTTTTCGTTAAAATAACCTAACAGGAAATATCATTTTAAACGGCGTTTTCCTCTCTATATAATTGTTTAGATTATAGTAATTTTTAAACAATTATGTTATTTTTAGAACGTTAAATTAAAAAGGAAAAACAAAACAAAAACAAATTGGGCCATTTTTTTACAATTAATGTTAGACCAAAAAGTTGTTGAAACAGCTTGCAATATCAACAAGGAGTTTTGCCCAGGAAACAGTACTGAACGCAAAGCGTAATGGTGTTTTAAGAAATGTTATTGCGGCGATGAGAGTCTTGCAGCTTATGAGCGTAATGGTCGGCAATCGGATGTTGGCAGTGCTCAATTAAGCACATTAGTGAAACCAATTCACGAATACCTCTTTGAGAACTTGATTCTTAATATAACACAACGTTTCATACTTAATGTGACAATTTCCAACCACTTGAGAAGGAATAGAAATACAAAAAAAATGATCAATAAAATTTTGTTTGAGTCGGGATATATTCATCTAAATTTTAATGTTGAAAACTGCAAAAACTTTCTCGTCAACCCATATATATATATATATATATATATATATATATATATATATATATATATATATATATATATATATATACATGGATTGACAAGCAAGTTCTTGCAATTTTCAATATATATATATATATATGTTAGAGAATAGATAGAGAGAGAGAGAGGGGGAGGGAGACTGTGAATTACAGTGTAGATACGTTTACAGGAAGTTAAGATCTGCTGATTCGATTGTGTGTGAGTCATGTGATCAGGTTAGCTGAATCGAGGAGATTTGGTTGCGACTTGGACGACAGCGGACGGCTTCGCCGTTGTCTCCTTCTCTTCACTGGGGGTGGGGACGAAGGCTGACGTGGTAGAAATAAGACATAGAAGAAGAAACCACAGGCCAAATTCACTTTCCACCTTCTGCAAGACATTTGGGAAAGTGAAATAAACTATAGAACCAATTTCATGTCTTGGTGTGAAATAAATCTTCGTCCCCCAAAACAGGTATCAAGTCTCCCTCCCAGACGAGAATTTCAAGATGGACCAACAAAATGGCAGAAGGTAGGTCCAAATGACATGTCACACACATATTCACACTTAACAGCATATGAACATATGTAATAGAAAGACCACTAGATGATCACACACAAACGACATTAACTCTGAGAAGTTAATCAAACGTACCAATCTTTTATAAATAGACACGATGTAATATATCATCTCCATTCCAGTTTCAACCAATATAAAACAAACGCTCATTTTATGATACGACAACGTAACATATATATATATATATATATATATATATATATATATATATATATATATATATAAGTAGGTTGTAGTTTGCTTGAAGCATTGTTGAAGAAAATTATAAGGTAAAATTAAAAGCCAAGAACAATGCGAGATTTTTTTTTTTATATAGAGTAAAATTAAATGCAAACAAAAGAAATAAAGTTCTTTTTTGTTGTTTGTTTTTTCTTTTTCACACAAATTTTAACTCTAAACAACAGTAATTTTTTTTTCTGTTGTATTCAATGGTGATATAAATCTCAATATATTTCAGACTTATTAGTCCATTTTCAAGAGAAGACAGCGGAAGAGTGTTCAAAATTGGAAAAGTAGCCGCCGAGTTTGCCACGTGATACCGCGAAATATAGAACAAAAAATGACGTTAGGAGAACGTTAAAATAAATCAGTTGATGTTTGAAATACTTGTTGCGTTTGTGAATCAAGGGAGATGACTATTCAAGCAAGGTTTTTTTTTTTTTTTTAATTATTGTTTTTCTTATGTTTTAAACTTATATTATAAAAGCGGAGCTCAATTCCAGTCTATTGTTTAGTGTGGGAGTATTTTTTGAAATAATTAAAGATTCGAGGATACGAAGTTGACCTACGTTTCTTGAAGAAGCAAGAATGTTGATGTGAAAATCTGGTTCTGAATTAATGCAAGTGCGAATATGTTTATAGAACGACGAAGCAGTAGTGTTTAAGTGCTCTTTAATGCGGTGATGAAGCAATCTGGTAGTGCTTCCGATGTAAGATGCACTGCATTTAGCGCATTGTAGGTCGTAAACAACGTGGTTCTTAAAGCATAAACCTGTGTGTGATATTGGGCAATTAGAGAGTGAACAAGGGGAAGGTGTATGCGATGGATGTTTTCGGTTGAGCTGTTGTCTTAAAGTAGATCCAGTGTGGATGAGTTGAATGTTGAGCCCCTCGCTGCGGATGGCTTTTCGGATTGAAGATGAGATTTTGTCACTGAGGAAGGGTAGTTTTAGAAAACAATTGTTAGAGAAGGGTCGGGTGTTGCGTTTTTTCTTTTTAAGTGAGGATAGGATCGTATTAGGGTAGCCGTTTAGTGAGAGGGTCTGTAGGAAATTGTTAGTGTGTGTATGTTTGTCGGAGATGTTAGTGCATTTGTCTTGTATGCGTGAGATTTCGGCATGTGCGTAGTTTAGTTTGTCCTTGAGAGGTAGCGCAGATTTGAAATGTACGAAGAGGCGTTTGCTGGCGGGTTTTCTGTAGAATTCAGTGCATATGGTACCATTTTTTTTATTTGTATTTTAAAATCAAGTAGAGAAAGGGATTCCGAAGAGTCTGGGTGTTCTATAGTAAATTTTAAGTTTGGGTCGGCGTTATTGAATTTGTGGAAAATGTTAATAGCTTCTTCGCGGGAGTATGTGATAATTAAAATGTCATCGATATATCTAGTAAAAAGGAGATAAGAATAGCAGGTACTAAGGGTGTGTCTTTCGAGTTTGTCCATATAAGCAATGGCAAGAATACCGGATAGACTGGAACCCATGGGTAGTCCAGATACTTGTTTGAACGTGTTTTGTAGGAAAGTAAAGTAAGTGTTGTCTACTATAATACGGAGGAGTTGTAAGAGATCTCCTGGAGTAATTCCGAAGCATTGTGGGTTTTTAGATGCTATAATGTCAAGAACAATTTTGAACACTCTTCCGCTGTCTTCTCTTGAAAATGGACTAATAAGTCTGAAATATATTGAGATTTATATCACCATTGAATACAACAGAAAAAAAATTACTGTTGTTTAGAGTTAAAATTTGTGTGAAAAAGAAAAAACAAACAACAAAACAGAACTTTATTTCTTTTGTTTGCATTTAATTTTACTCTATATAAAAAAAAAATCTCGCATTGTTCTTGGCTTTTAATTTTACCTTATAATTTTCTTCAACAATGCTTCAAGCAAACTACAACCTACTTATATCCCTCAGTCTCAGCCAGACAGAGTTTGCACTCATGAAGAGCATCTTCAAAACTACGGAAAAACGCGCTAGAGTCAACTGCCAAATCTACTTTTTGGAAAAATGCCGTAAAAACAAAATTATTCCTAACACAATCAGGAACATAAATCTGCCAACATGTTTCCGTTTTCTACACACTTCACGACAATTTATATATGACTATTGCTTCAAAATAATCATTAAGCAACACCACCGGACTCTACATGGACATATTAATTCAGTCAAGAACCTCCGGAATTCACTCACTTCATCTACCCCTAACGGTCATTCGCTAAACAACATCCAATCTCTGATCGACCGCGCATACCATTCCAGCTTCAACAATGAACAGAAACGTCTCATACGCAAATTTACTTGGCTTAAACAGAAAACTAATAAACCGGTCTACAACAGACACATACATAATTCACAGGATTCTTCCACCGACAAGTCCCTTAAAGATCATCTTCTCGTAACTGACCTCACTAACTCTCTTTCCACAACTGAAACGGATCTCCTTTCACTTGGCCCTAAGTTTATCACCACAATGAAACTGACGGATAAAGCTAAACTCAACATAGAAACGCAGTTCTGCAGAACTGCTTACCACCTTAAATGGCTGCACGCTTTTGCCCCGCACGATAACAAGGACACCCCCCTCAACCTCTCAGGTAATCACAACACCTCTTTTCCTGTTTTTCAGCTTGATCACCCTTTATACCTACCTCCTAACAATATATTCCACTAGATCTAAAACTTTCAAGGTTAAAGCATAAAATCCTCAGAATACTTGAACGCGAACAACACCATATTTCCCCCAATCTTACCAGGAACCAATACCTCACCCTTAAATCCCTTAAAGACAAAGATTTAGTTTACTTACCCTCTGATAAGGGCAGAGAATTTTGCGTTATATCACAGGAATCTTATAACAACCTTGCTATAGAGCATCTTTCCAATACCGACCTTTACACCCCAGCACATAATATCACTGCTGCTCGTATTGAGAACAACATTAACAAGACATGGTCTCAAATTTGTTTTAAAAGAAATCTCCCAAAACAACACAGACTAAATTTTATTACTAAATACAGCAAATTACCTACCTTTTATCACCTTATTAAAACCCACAAAAATAACACACACACACAGATCAGACCCATTGTTTCAAGCGTTAACGGTCCCCTTTATAAAATCTCTTGGTTAATATCCCGCCTACTTAAACCTCTACTCTCTACCTTCCCAGCCCATGTTAGTAGTTCCAACCAAGTAATTAACAGACTCAACGATCTACCACACCATCTACTCAAACTATACAGATACCCATTTAGCCTAGACGTCGTTTCTTTATACACCTCCATTCCTGCACATCCAGCCATTAATCTCATGGCAGACATTATAGCATCTAAAAACCCACAATGCTTCGGAATTACTCCAGGAGATCTCTTACAACTCCTCCGTATTATAGTAGACAACACTTACTTTACTTTCCTACAAAACACGTTCAAACAAGTATCTGGACTACCCATGGGTTCCAGTCTATCCGGTATTCTTGCCATTGCTTATATGGACAAACTCGAAAGACACACCCTTAGTACCTGCTATTCTTATCTCCTTTTTACTAGATATATCGATGACATTTTAATTATCACATACTCCCGCGAAGAAGCTATTAACATTTTCCACAAATTCAATAACGCCGACCTAAACTTAAAATTTACTATAGAACACCCAGACTCTTCGGAATCCCTTTCTCTACTTGATTTTAAAATACAAATAAAAAAAAATGGTGCCATATGCACTGAATTCTACAGAAAACCCGCCAGCAAACGCCTCTTCGTACATTTCAAATCTGCGCTACCTCTCAAGGACAAACTAAACTACGCACATGCCGAAATCTCACGCATACAAGACAAATGCACTAACATCTCCGACAAACATACACACACTAACAATTTCCTACAGACCCTCTCACTAAACGGCTACCCTAATACGATCCTATCCTCACTTAAAAAGAAAAAACGCAACACCCGACCCTTCTCTAACAATTGTTTTCTAAAACTACCCTTCCTCAGTGACAAAATCTCATCTTCAATCCGAAAAGCCATCCGCAGCGAGGGGCTCAACATTCAACTCATCCACACTGGATCTACTTTAAGACAACAGCTCAACCGAAAACATCCATCGCATACACCTTCCCCTTGTTCACTCTCTAATTGCCCAATATCACACACAGGTTTATGCTTTAAGAACCACGTTGTTTACGACCTACAATGCGCTAAATGCAGTGCATCTTACATCGGAAGCACTACCAGATTGCTTCATCACCGCATTAAAGAGCACTTAAACACTACTGCTTCGTCGTTCTATAAACATATTCGCACTTGCATTAATTCAGAACCAGATTTTCACATCAACATTCTTGCTTCTTCAAGAAACGTAGGTCAACTTCGTATCCTCGAATCTTTAATTATTTCAAAAAATACTCCCACACTAAACAATAGACTGGAATTGAGCTCCGCTTTTATAATATAAGTTTAAAACATAAGAAAAACAATAATTAAAAAAAAAAAAAAAAACCTTGCTTGAATAGTCATCTCCCTTGATTCACAAACGCAACAAGTATTTCAAACATCAACTGATTTATTTTAACGTTCTCCTAACGTCATTTTTTGTTCTATATTTCGCGGTATCACGTGGCAAACTCGGCGGCTACTTTTCCAATTTTGAACACTCTTCCGCTGTCTTCTCTTGAAAATGGACTAATAAGTCTGAAATATATTGAGATTTATATCACCATTGAATACAACAGAAAAAAAAAATTACTGTTGTTTAGAGTTAAAATTTGTGTGAAAAAGAAAAAACAAACAACAAAAAAGAACTTTATTTCTTTTGTTTGCATTTAATTTTACTCTATATATAAAAAAAAAATCTCGCATTGTTCTTGGCTTTTAATTTTACCTTATAATATATATATATATATATATATATATGACTAGGGTTCCATCAACTAATATCGAAACCAAAAAACAAAATTTTTAACCACAGTTCAATAATCTGTATTGCTATTCACACACACACACACACACACACACACACACACACACACGTATATATATATATATATATATACATATTTATATATATTTGTAGTGATCAACATTCAGTACTGTGTCGTTTTATCACAACTTATTAGTGGCGGTAGACTTGCACCTCTCCCAAGCCGAGGATTTTACCTTGAAGCACACACACACACACACACACACACACACACACACACACATATATATATATATATATATATATACTCTTAAATTTCGTTTTCCTTTTGTGTGTATTGATATTCATATTAAAACCACTCTTTTTTATTTATTTAAAAAGAAAACACAACTTTCTTATAAATGGATTGTGAAATTGCATTCAATAGCAAAAAATCCAGTTAATTTGCATATTGTTTTAAACATTCATTTTAAATAATTTCCTTTTAGTTTTTTTTTAGTTTTCTAATGGGATGATCATCTTTAGTTAGCTATTTCGTGTAATTATATTATTGCAGATATTCTAAATAATTTATACTTGCATAATATTTGCGTAAAATGTTGAAAGTAAACACTTAACTGTTTCCATATATATATATATATATATATATATATATATATATATATATATATATATATGTGTGTGTGTGTGTGTGTGTATGTATACGTATATATTTTTGTTTAACAAATTTTGCCTACAAAACTCCTCATAGAGTTTTTGGTCTACAGACATAAACTTCATATATAATCTATTTGAATCCATGCGAAACTTTATAATCGGGGTTTACCCGGGAAAAATCGGTGTAAAAGTGTGAAAATTCAAATAAAATAAATTTTCCAGTTGAGGCCTAACACCGGCATTACGAATGCATAATGTAGTAACTATTGGTTCATGTTTTAATTTTTAGCTTTGCATTATAAATGTCTTCATGGTCCAGCCATTGCCGACAAAGGCAAAAATAAATCGTGAGCTGAACGTTTTGGATCGATTCTCGGTGATGGCGCACGAGTCTTTTTTTTAACTTTTAAATCATTTATATATATGGTTAAAATACTCATTTAGATGTTTGCTATATCTTTTTACCTTATTGAATGATGAATTTTAAAAAGGGGGCACGCCCGTGCAATAAATTAGACTAATTATCCCCCTTAAACCCTTTAAATAAAAAAGTAACGAAAATATGACTAATTATCCCCTCTTACATTATGTAATTACACAAACAACATTCGAAATATAAACCGTAGTGTCTTTAAATCAAAAGTATACTAACGGAAATAATTTATTGCACGGGCGTCCCTCTTTTTAAAATTCATCATTCAATAAGGTAAAACGATACATCTAAATGAGTATTTTAACCATAGTTCCTGATTTCAAAAGGCGAAAAAATAAAAGGTAAATTTGTATATATTTTTATGTATATACCTGTATATCTATGTATATATATATATGTGTGTCTATTTTTTTCATATATATGCATGTATATATTTGTAATGTTGTACTTAAAGCTAACTAATAATTTAAATTCAAATCTATATTTTACTCTATTTCTTTTCTATCTCTAACCCATATTAATTTTCTGTTAAATTTTAAATTCAGACCTTTTATTTCAATTTTTTTCGGATACATCTGCCTTACTTTTAATGCTAGGTTTATTCATGGTGTCTTTTAAATTTAATAAAAACCCTTCAAAATTTGCTGACGAGGAGACCTTGCTTATTAAAAAAAAACTATATGTAATAATTATTGTACGTAACTTGATGTCTACCACAATAAAAAACATTGTTTTCCGAAACGATCGTACAGATAATTGATTTTGTTGTTGTTCCTTCTTATGAAACGGATTTTTTATTTAATTATAATTTGATTTTTAAATTTTAAATTATCAATCACATTACTTAATATTGAATTAGCGCTAGGATATTTACCTATCGAGCTTATTATATATCTAAATTACAACGAGAACTTTCTCTTTCCTGTATTTTAATGAAACTAGTAATTTCACTGATACATTGAAATACACTCAGCTCTTTAGACTATTCTTCTAATCTCCTTTAAATTATATATATATATATATATATATATATATATATATATATATATATATATATATAAATATATATACAAAATTTAACTTTTGCTCATTCACTATTTTAAGTCATGCTAATTTTACATATAACTTGAAGATCTTGGAGACTATTCAGTTTTGCTTGAAGAAGCCTTCCCCATGAAAGCAGAGGGAATGTCGCTTAGGTGTAAACGTTTCCAGGGGATATTACACGTATTATGAAAAAGTGAGAGCAAAACCGGTCAGAGGGCCTTCCCAATTAATTTATTTTTTTTATTTTCTACTTTTAATCATGAACATCCGAACGGAACTTCCTATCATGGTTGCAATAATAAAATTATATACACCGCATAAAATTATGATATCATCTAAACACTACCGTGTTGGAATATATGGTTACGTGGCAGTTTTAATTATTAAGAACTGCCTTAAATCTTCCATGCTCATTCATTTTTTGACTAAATTCGTTGCAATCATAACGATTTAAAGATCAACTTCTCAGCTTTATTGTTAATTTTTTTTTTCAATTTTCGTTCAGTAAAACAAACTTCATGATGAATTTTCCTGTATTTAAAATCGTAGAAATATGTACGGATGTGAGCGCCGCTTTTTATGACTTGTTTCCATAGCAAGCACGTTGCGTCAGCGACTACTATTGCTACTCATTCGCTGCTGTCGCGGAAATAGACAGAACACGTGAAATGAATAGAATAAAAGCATAAAAGGAAGATAACTGAGGAATTTTATTGAAAGCAGACGAGCGCCATCCATGTATGTTTATGGAGGCAAAAATGAAAACTGAAATTAAACAAAGGAAAAGTGAATTTATTGGAAGCCTGGAAAAATCTGGATTATAATAGAAAAATGCGAGTATGAAAAGTAATATTGTTAAGCTTAAGCTTGGAAAGTAAGGGAATTATCTGTGTCTGTATTAGCACATGTTTTGTTTACGGTCTGGTTTAGCAATAATATTTTAATACCTTATAATTGAATCTCTAACAACCATGTAAGGTAAAAAAAAACATATATAAAATCAAATTGCTCAATATAAGGGCACTTGGACCGAAATTTAATTTTTGACACAAAACTATGGCTGATATATGTTGATGACTTGCTTCTAAACCATATACAGTTTTTGAAGTTTCTGTTAACTTAACTTCTTGTTATTGCACTGAGAATGTTAGGGCAAATCTGGCAAGCACAGCTTGGTCCCATTTATGAATGATTTTCGAAGTTCATATTCCGAAAAATCGTCCGTCATTGCTAATTAAAAAATGCCACATTGTCCAATGTGTGGAATACGAATTAATAGGTTGTATTCTTTTTTAACTGTTTCCCGTTTGACTCTTCAATTAATACAAACATTAATTTATTGAATTATCAAAAAAATCCAATCTGCCCTGTTATAATAATTATAGTGATATTATATAAATTATTAAAAAAACGATAATATAACAAATATATTTATAAAACTAATTTGGTCAGTGATATAAAAAATGGTTAAAATTCTTTTAAACCCTTTTCCTCAAATTTGACAATGGAATATAGAAGGTTATTAGGTTGTAAACAAAATGTAATATCTAGTATGTTTCTTAATGTTATTTGCTATATTCCAGGAGTCAGCCGTTTAATCCCTTTGATAATGTTGAAAATTTGCACTTGCTGGTTGTGAAATTATATTTCTTCTTTCAATTCCTAATCAACAAGTTGCATGCACATTTACAACATTTATTGCATTTTGTTTTGTTATGAACCTTTCGGATAGGTTCCACGTGAGTCGAGTGGTCAAAATTAACTATCTTGCTTGGTTAAAACACCAGCTTTCTTGGGGGATATCTGGAACCAACTTTCTCTTTAAAATATGTATTGTGTATTCACACAGGAGATATTGGTTAAGACTGATGTCATGCATTTTATCAATTTTCACATTTACAAGACCCTTTTTATTAAATTGTCAGGTAAAAGCACAGATTAGTACCTTATCACATTCTCCTCCCCATGTTTAGAATAGGCGTCTAAATAATAACGTTATTATTTCAGCACGTTAACATGAGTACGTAAGTACCATATGTAAAATAAAATGTTTTTCATTACATGTGATAAATTGAAAAATAAATACATGGATTTAAATGTACTGTGCACCTAATTCTTAGATTAGCCCCCGTAAACAGGTTTCTAAATGAATAAACACTAACTGATGCATAGAACACTGCCTTAGAGAATTTATTATAAAAATATAAACACATCAGAATAAAGATTTAAATTGCATTTTTAATAGTTAAAAATATGATGAATACGATCATTAAGCCCATATACAGTTTTTAATGAATTAAATCGAAATTAAAACATAACGAACCAGAATAATTATTTTAGTTGTATTTGTTAAAGGGTAAGTCTATTCTGATGAAAAATTCAACATAAATTTATTATAATTAAAAAATTAACAATAAAAACATGGAAACACTTCGATAAAGGGAGAGTGTTCAATAGGCGAAATTAATTTTAAAATATCCTATAAATAAATCAACGCGTGTAAATAGTTTTGTGTATGAAATTATACATTATATTGATTTTATTTCTTTTTAATGGTTTATATTTTTATTTAATTTCTATAGAAAAACACTAATGATAAAACTTAGAATATTTATTATTGTATTATTATTTGGTTTTAACCTTTGACATTATTTTGCAACTTTCTTTAAATGCGATTAACTATTAAATCGAAATAACACATATATATATATATATATATATATATATATATATATATATATATATATATATATATATATGCGTGTGTATATAATTTGCTACACAGTCATGAGCATGTTTCGGTCTACTAGTATTTACTTACTAGAGACCTCATTAGGCATACAACTTTTATTTTCGAAAACGGAATTCTAAACGGTTTTCGAAAATAAAATTGTTGCCTAATGAGATCTCTAGATAGTAAATACTAGTAAACCGAAACATGCTCATGACTGTGTAGCAAAAAACTACTGCTTTTAGAATGGCGTTTTCGAAAATACGAGTTGTTTCCTGATGAGGTCTCTAGTTAGTTAATACTAGTAGACCTGAACATGCTCATGACTGTGTAGCAACAAACTACTGCTTATGTAAAGACAAATATATATATATATATATGTGTGTGTGTGTGTGTGTGTGTGTGTGTGTGCGTGTGGACGCGTGTGTAAAAGTGTACAGAGATTGCAACGAGAGAAAACTTGTATATTTAAATGGGTGGGATCAGCAACAAGGTTTATATCTTTATATACCTTTTTATTATTTGATATTTTAATATTTCCAATCATTGAGATAAAAATCGAAGTTTTAAACGGTTCCGGGCGAATTTTACGTTCCCTACAGAAATTTATTGATAAGAGAGGAGTAGGAAGAATCAGTTTGAAAATATTAATCAGAAGTGGAATGTGGCTTGTAATCATTTCTTCTAACTTAAGTGTACTTTATTCTTTTTACTTTTACTGGGATCAGGTCAGGGCCATTGAGTGAAAATTGAGGTCGTGAATGTGCTGATGTTTTTTTTTAAATTTTATATGTATTTTTTTTGAATTTTTTTTCCTCTTCCGTGTGTATAGATGTGCATAGGGTGTACATATGCGTTTTTTTCTACATCTACTTTGTTATATCAGTGTTTATGTGGGGGTATGTGTGGGTGTGGATGTGTGCGTGTTCGCATGTGGATGTGTGTATTTAGAGAATATGTCTCTTGTGTCTGATACATTTTGATAAAGATCAGATATACACACCAACAGATTATCCTTCATTCTCCTACATATTAATCTGCACGACTCCCGCTTTAATATCAATCGAGTCCTTTTTAATAATTTCTATTTTCTGGCAGTCATGCGTTAACTTTTTTAAGGTTAGGCGTGATTTATTTTCTAATTTTATTAATTTTCGTATCACGACCAGAAGTCAGTTCCTGCTCAAATATTAAACATTTAAAATTTTATGAACTGAGGTCTGCAGATTTGAACTCGTGACAATGTTTATTTATTATGGCTGCGTAGGTAACGAACTCTTCTTCGTCATTCTTCTGCAAATTCAGTGATGACGAACGATTATAGAATAGAGCCTTTCGAACTAAATAGTTCTCTAAGCAGTTTCACCGTCCCTGCGAAGGATAATTTACGTGATAAAATAAAATTCTACTTGACCCGCTCTAGTTTCTCTTTACTGATCCGATGACTGTTTGCAGTCGGTTCTAAAAACATCTTAATACCGACGAAAATAACCTCCAAATTATTTACCTCCTTTAGGTCCGTAGCAGAAATTGTCGATCTCATTCAATATTGAGCCTTGTAAAAATACGGTATTATTTTTCGTGGCCGTATTTTTCTTAATGACTTAAGTAAGCAGCTTTTTCATCTGCTGATGCTTGTCATATTGCTGGGCCTCTTGTTGTAGTGATTGGCTTTCTTCGGAAACTTTCTGTCGTTTAAATAATTGTGGTTGCGTGTTTAATAATTGGATAGTTCTTGAATTTTCATTTTTAATAATTGTTCCATCATACAAAGATGTACACCTTACAAAAGGTGGCCATACTTGTATGATTGGTGAAATACATAATTTTCTTGGAATTATCAAAACCGGGTCTAGATAAACCCGGTTTTAGTATTTTTAGAAAAACCGGGATTAAAGGAAACAGTAATTCGTGTCCTTCAATAATGTTGCAAACGAATTAATTTTTATTTTAAATCCATTGAATATAGCGTTAAAAATGTTCTTCCAAAAGAATGTCTTTTACATATACAAGAAAAATATGTGTTGACAGGAATATTCCATATTTTTTCAATGCAAGAATCATAGAACAGACACAAATGTGTAGAGTGAGGAAAAAGACCGAAAACCGTATTTTTTCTCGTAAGACAGGGGAAAAAAATACTGACACACTTATTTAATGACGCGAGAAAAACACACGACTAATTCGTATTTTCCCATCTGTTGTATTTATTGGTATATGAAGAATTCGTAATAGTGCCAAGAAAAGAAGAGAAAATATGAACATATTTTTACTTTCTACGAGTTTGCAATTAAACTTTTATGTCAATGCACTTATTTGGTTTTCGCAATTTCGTTTCTTTCTCCTTTCATCAATGTTTTCTGAACACTTGCTTTGTTTAATTCCGCTTTCCGTTGCGAGCTCTTTCGAATGCCGGAGGTATTGAAAATTTGAGTGACCTCTGTAAGTTCAAAATCTGATGTCGCCACTGTCATAGCCCTATTAAAAATACAATGACAAACATAACGGAAAAATAAAGTAGCCTCATGTATTGAAAAGCACACCATTGGTTGGTTGTCATATCTGACTAACAACCTAGGTTGGTTCGCCGGATATCGATTGCCACCTTACGGCTTAGGCCTATTTATTGAAATTGGAATAGTCTATTATTACGTAACATTGGTTAGTCCCGTGACAACATGGCCACATGTGAAGGTTGGGGAAGCAAAAAAACGCATCCATTATTTTATATAAAAATCAAATACGGTTTAACTTTCCTAGCTTAAATCAGGGGTTGGCAACCTTTTGAAGAGTGGGGTTTAAACAGTTAAGTGGAGTAATGGAAGAATATATATATAGTCGCATTGTCAAGGAAAAGAGCCATTAAATATGTAAACAAATATTCTGAGTGTTAAGAAAAGCAATGATTCAATATAATATTATTGTATTTATACAATACCACCTGCTTTGCTACAAGAATAACCATAATAAAAAATAAAATACAAACACATTTAGAAAAAAATCTGTGTTTCTCTGCATGAACAAAAAATATTCTCACAATAAAAAAAAGCAAATTCCTTGCTACAAACACAATACACTTAGAAACGGTAAATGCTTTAATGCGAAAGATATTTCTGCTTATTGTATGATAACTTCTTTCCATAAAGAGAAATATTTGTCGATGACGTGAGCATAACACAATCTAGGTGGTCGTCACGCAAACGCTGTCGAAGCCTTTTCTCAAAACCAGGAATTTGAATAAACATTTCAAATACAAGCTTTTTCATTACTTGAGGCATAGGATTCAGAGTGTTATGTGGGTCGTGATGTCCACTTAACAAACCTAACTTTACAACCACTGTGAATCCTGAAAGTTATTCTTATCTTGTATTTTGCTCTCTAAAATCGTGCAAATCCCTTCTCTCGATACATATATTTGCTCTAGTATTTTACGCGGTTAAGGCAGAGAACATTTGAAAGATATGTAAGGTCGCCATAATCTGCTTCGAGTTATTTAAGAAATTCTTTAAACTGGTGGTTATTTTGTCCTCGTGGCAATACAAATTTTAATGCTTTTTCGAGCATGGCCCAGACGTCCTAAAATTCAGTTATTTGAACACGAAGTTTCTTCATGAATAATGCACTGGAGTTTGATCATTATTTGATCAGTGCCTTGAAGGTTGTAGAGCAATGCAAAAGTCATTTTTCTCTCCAATCATTGCTGGTGCTCTATCTGTGATTATTCAAGGAAACTTTAATGAAGATAGTTCATATCAGCAATCCATTTTATTATGTTTTGCAAAATATCTGCTCTTGTTCTCGTGTTATTACTAGGAGTCAATTTCACACATTCTTCCACAATGTTAAATGTTAGTGTTGCACCCCTCAAAAACACTGCAAGTTGACGAGTATTCTGTTTATCTTTATTTTATTAATAACAATCGAATAATATGACAGAATATTTAAAATGCCCTCCACTCCACTTCTGACATTTGATAGGGAAGAGGTCTGAAGAGTATGGCGGATGAGGCAGAGTTTCATAGTCTATTTCCTTCAACTTCTGCAGGTTCGGTATATCAACATGCGGCCAGGCATTGTCGTAGAGGAGAACTGGGCCTTTTTTGTTGACTAATGTTGGGTTTTGTTGTTTCATCCATTTGTTGACAGTACTTCGTCGTAATGGTTTCACCGTCATTAAAATAACTGTAATGGATGATACCAGTCGCATACCAGCAAACAGTAAGCATGGTCTCCTTTGGTGCAACTCTGTTTTCGGGAGCCACTGAGCTGAGCGTCGCCGATTGTCGTAAGGAATCCACTTTTTATCGCAAGTCAGAACCAGGTTGAGAAACTGGTCGTTCTTGTTGCGTAAAAAAGAAAATATGACACTTCATAACGGCGTTTTTTTTAGTTGCCGTTCAATTCGTGAGATCCCCATTTATTATTGTTTTTTTTTCTAATCTCTGAAGTGATTAGAAATCGTCGTATATATTACATCTAATTTAGACACAAGTTCTCGAAGATTGGATTGGCTGTGACTAATGCTTTAATTGATTATTGTCAATATCCGATTGCCGATAACTACGCTCATAGACTTCAAGACTCTCGAAATCGCCACACAATTTCTAAAACCACCATTGTGCAGTGCATTTAGTAGTTATATTGCAAGACGGTTCGGCTTAGTACGAATTTAAATAAGAATTTTATTTTGTTTTCCTTCTGTATTAAAAATTCTGAAAATAAAACATAATTGTTTTGAAAAGATTATAATTTAAACGATTAGAGAGAGCTTAACACGCTTTTTAAGATAATGTAAAACGTAAAGGTATTATAACTAAAGCTTTTTTAAAAATGCATAATCTATGCTATTAATAAAATTCTAAATGTTTATTTATTTATGTGTATGTATATATATATCAATTAAACCTTTGGACGGATGCACTGAACTGAAAAAAAATATTTTTCCCTGAAAGATGTGTCTCTAGAATGTTCTTATCTATATATGGTTCGCAACGAACTACACTGAGTCACACAAAAAGCTCAAAATAAGGGGTTTTGTACCGTTTCGTGCAATTATCGAAAAAGTCACCTGCCCATGTCAACGGAATTTAGCACTGTCTGTATACAATCGCGGTAACATCTTTCGGCATACGGGCAGGATTTGTGATGAAATGGATAACGCATCAGACTACAGATCAGATTATTCCCGATTCAAATCCTGGCACGTTCGTAATAATTTTAACCATCACTTTATCAACGTTTACTCATTATCCTTACCCTTAGTTAGGGTTTTTTTCAGTGATTTTGTTTTGTGCATACAAGAATTCCCATGCCCCGAATTCACAGGGTAAGCCTTAATGGTAAGAAAATGTTGAACTTTTGACTCGACATTTTGTGTGCCGACGCAGCGTAGCCGCGAGTTTGAAATAAAAAAAATTAAACATTTCGTAAGAGCTATCTTGTGAACGATGCATATATCTTTAAACTCTAATAATGTGTTGCATGAAATATTGTAATTAAAATAACAAGTATATGAATTAAATGGTCAAGCGTGTCCGCGTTGGTTAATGGATAAAGTGTCCGATTTACAGTCAAAAAATGGCGATTTCGATTCATCATGTGAGCGAATTCTTTTCTTGTTTTACTATTAACCATTAGACATTATACATTATAAAAGCGCTGGTTGAGTTTGAGTAAAATAAAATACGTATTATAGACGATTGAAACAAAAACAACGCATTATTACAAAATAAACAGACATTTATTTTGTTTGAAATTCATGTTGAAATTTATAAATATATTTCGAAGGAAACCTTCTTCTTCGGTATGCCTTTTTTATTTTTCGCCAGCTTGTTGTTGTTGGAGCAGAGAATAAGCAAGTAGTATCCCGTTTGTTGTTTCTACGGTAGTTTTTTTTTTTAAATCTCGAAACGGTGCGTTTGGTCACGCGGAATTCACGTTAAGATTTTGTTCCTTAGAAGCGCTGGTTGAGTTTGAATAAAATGACATACGTATTATATCCAGTTGAAACAAAAACAACGCATTATTACAAAACGAACAGACATTTATTTTGTTTGAAATTTATATTGAAATTCATAAGTATATTTCAAAAGTAAACCTTCATCTTCAGTATGTACTTTTTTTCGCCATGTTGTTGTTGGAGCAGAGAATAAGAAAGTAGAATTCCGTTTGTTGTTTCTACGGTAGTTTTTTTTTTAAATCTCGAAACGGTGCGTTTGGTCACGAGGAATTTACGTTAAGATTTTGTTCTTAGTTCGAATAGTGCTTTTTATACTGTTTTTAAATACAATTTTGTAAGTAATTGATAAATAATTTGACTCTTTTAAATACATACCACCTGATAGGTTTATAAAAGTAGTGATTAATCGGCAGATGTTAGAAACTTATAGTATAAACGCGAGCGTCCAACAAGGGTCCATACTAGGCCCAACTCTTTTTCTGAGCTTCATCAATGATCTCCCAAATCACATTTTTAGATAATTCGTAGAAAATTATAGAGACTACACTACCATCTATGAAAACATTTCAAATACCGAAATGAACAAGCTCTGTCTGATTCTCTCTTTTATTCGTGAGCACGTGGTGCAAATGGGAAAGGTTGGCTGGATAATTTTAATGCATTTAAAGCCGAGCTTCTCTCTTTACATTATCTACGCTCTGACCCTCGTTAGGTTTTAATTGAAATCAATAGCGCTTGTCTTGGAGAGGCTTCATATTTTACAAGCATTTGAACCTAACCTTTATTCCTGATCTAAAATAGAACACATACATCAATCAAATCTGTTACCAATTGCGCTAGAAAATGGTTGGATGATTCTTCCGGTCCAGTTGCTATCTCACGTCCGATGCAATTCCCTACTTTTATAAGAGCTAAGTATGTCCTAGCATGGAGTACTGTTGTCACAACTGGACAGAAGCTGCTTGAAGTCACCTATCTTTCCTTGACAGAGTCCAAACCGTCTTAGTAATCTACTAGATAATGCACTTGTCTCTTCTCTGTAACGACGTTTCACAATAAGAGATATCGCTAGCCTGTCTTTGCTCTCTCATCATTTTTATAGAAAGTGCTTGTTTGAGATTTATCTACTAGCCCCCCACCCGGCTGCCAAACTTTCAAAAATGAACACTCGTTTCAATCAAACACTTCTTAATAATTTCTGCCACCCTCTATCGGTGACTTAATCTAAACGTTGATCCCATGAACAACACTTCTTTCCTAAAACTTCTTGCCTGTGGAACTCTGTTTTGTTGGATTGCTTTCCAGCTGACTACCGCATGGTAGTCTTCAAGTCCAACGTAAACAAATTGGTATTATTATTATTTCATAAGTATGAAAGAGCATCCGTACATTTTATGTGAATTAAAAAACACACATTGATGCCCTTATTAACCTTATCACTATCACTAACTATAAATCCGGGAGGAACTGGTGTGGTCACTTTTGCTGAAAGCAAACAAAAGTCATTAAGGGACCGTCAAATGTCAAAATTACTCTCCAAAGCATCATCATATGCAATATAGAAACATCAAGTTACTTCGGTAAGATGAACAAAAACCTAATTCGAACATAAATATTGAATATTGAGCATTGAAATATAAACAAAACATGCAATCAAAAATGACCAACACCTCTAGTGAATTGACGCCATTTTTTTACTTTGGTGCATGTTAGTGTACATTGTAAATACATTGTAGATATTAATCTCTAAGTTCTCTTTATATAAGAAAATAATAAAGAAAAGCATTATTTGTGATTTTGATTCCAATTATTGTTTAAATTCATGTTAAACTTTCCAGTTGAACATCGATCTTCAACGTTTAGGCAATACATTAAATGATTAATTCAAGATCGAAACCAACCAAGTCAGATATTCGATTAATTTATGATTTTCTAAAGTCTGTTTAATAGCCGATATATCAAAGCAAGTAGTCAAAGCGGACTGCATCGACGCTTCGCTGTACATTACGGGTAGGGAGTTGCGTGGAAGAACGCTGAGATCATTTTATTGAGGGTGATTTTATAATTCTGGCCAACGGTTTGCTAGGATTCCATATTGTAATTCTTCTGAGACTTACAAAGGCATGAGCTTTATAGCAATTCCGTTTTTATGCGAACATTCCGCTCTGAGAATAACGCTCTGATCACATAGCGGATGTAAAAAGGACCGTTTGAAGATGTGTTAATTTGGAAAATTGGAAGAATATGAGAAACAAATACTGCTTAACTCTCCGCTCAAAGACCACAGTGGCATTCAGAACCCCCTGTTCTTTAATTACAGCTTAATAAAGCGGACTTTAAAAGATGCTAAAAACTTGTAAAAATATATTGAATTGCGAATAAAACGCATGGAAATATGACAGGGAATATGATTAAGGAAAAGAGAGTTGCTCACAGTAGTGCGAGGTGTATTCTATCCTTTCGGATGTATGGGCATTACTATGTGGGAAGGAGAACATGTAAGGTTTTACCAGGATAGAATCTTAGTTTTGGTGCAACTGTATGTATAATAGGTAAGGAAACAGGACTAATTAAATTAACACAAGGCCGAAGTGTTTAGACTCCGAACATAAATTACAAGATAGATAAAAGGGGCTATCACGTTGATTTACGAATTAGGGAAAAGCAATATCGACCATCGGTTATTAATGTTGTGCATAATATAGCTTTATCGAACAAAATACTATGTAAAGAAGTTACTACACTTTAATCATAGACGGAATATGTAAAACTCTCTCCCACTCATCGTACTTATTAGATTAATAATGTTTTACCAGATTAGGAGATGCTTGTTTTTATCCAATTGTATATTTTAGACGCGTAATGCCTCATATTTTTATATTCCACACGAATAAATCAAAGTAAAATTGAATTTGCATTATTATGATGAATAAACTAATGAATTAAAGGTGTGAAAATTCCATTTTTGTGTTGTTTATATTTACAATATGAAACGTTAAGCAATGATACCACTACTAATACATACCAAATCTACATATATTAAAACATCATATAAAATCTAATTTGACGACCGGGCAATGAAGGACAGAATAATAAGATAAATAATATATAAATCCCCCCCTCTCTCTCTCTCTCTTTCTATCTCTCTCTCTCTGTCACTATCTCTCTCTTTATATATATATATATATATATATATATATATATATATATATATATATTGAAAACGAGTAATTATTATAGCACGTTGACTGAACACGACAGAGTTATTCTGTTTGTCGATTTAATTGATATCTTTTGCGCGCCATTTTATACAAGATGTCAGCTGAAATAACAAAACGCTCGGCGAATAGAACACATATTAAAAAAACTCGGAAAAAGGAATAACTCTATCGTGTTCAATCAGACGTGCTTGAGTATATGTATATATATATATATATATATATATATATATATATATAGACATATATGTGTGCGTGTGTGTGTGTGTGTATGCATATATATGCATGTATATACATATGTGTGTCTATATATATATACAAATGTACACATACAAGCTATACATAAAGTATATATATATATATATGTATATATATATATATATATATATATATATATATATATATATATATATATATATATAATCTCCTTCCATATATTATGGATCAATATGATATATTTGTGTGTGCATGTTTGTGTGTGCCCATGTAAACGCACGCACGTATTCAACAATTATTAGCATAATGTGTGTTAAAATATTATTGTTAGCATAATGCCAACGATAACAATTTAATCATCGATGAACGTTCGTTGAATAAGAAAATATATAAGTTCTAGTACCACATTTTTTATATTTAGATCGATCTATACAAACTTCCTAAGCGGGAAATACTTTTTATTAGGCACATTTTCTTTATTACACACACACGCATATGTGCAATAGATATATATATATATATATATATATATATATATATATATATATATATATGGTTATGTGTGCGTGAGTATATATATATATATATATATATATATATATATATATATATACGTGTATATATATGGTTATACGTACATGTATACGCATAATACATATACATATATATGTAAAGTATATGCAAGCACGTATGCACACGTGGATATATTTTACATATATATATATATATATATATATGCGTGTGTTTGTGTATATATAAATATATTAATATAATTAAGTATAGCATGTACATATATGAAATGTATGTATGTATATATATATATATATATATATATATATATATATATGCGTATATTATGTGCATGTAACTATACAATACTATGGTATATATATATATATATATATATATATATATATATATATATATATATATATATATATATATATATATATATACAAATATGTTTGCAATATAAGCCTTCAGAATATAAACCACAAGATAATGGATCGGTATTTGCTTATATAAACAACATGTAATTGAACACAGCAAAGAAAGAATAATACTTTAATAAGTTATATTCCTTTGTGATTGGTTTGTCCGAAGTTCTACCTCTTGGAACTCGGCGGGAGTGACATGGAACTTCGAATAGGAAGATTGAGAATGTCCCACGCTGAGACTTATTGAAGTTTTGTGACGAACACCAACCGGCATCGATTTCAGCGGAAAATGATTGATAATTCCATCATCAAAACCTTCGGAATTGGCAGAGTCACATGATACGAGCCAAAGTTGGAATCGAATCTCGTTCAGATCATATTACATCGCAATGAATACGGAACTCTCTAAGTCTGAAAATCGCCCGTGCCGATTATTGACACTCTGAGGGGACATCCCGGATTCACGGCTTGAACTTACGCTACTGCACGAAGTTTTCAACAATGGTCGCTGATTGGGTCTGAATAGGTTTGTGTTTTATGCCAAAATAACGGATCTAATATCAATTTAATCCGTCTATTTACTCATTACTTGCCCAAATCTGTTCCCGGGTCATTTAAGGAAGAGACACTGATTGAATGGACTGGGACTTCGTTTTGATAACTTTTAGTTTCATATCAGCAGAGGTATAATACTGTAACATGAATTCGTATGCAAAAACCGTCAAATTTACGAAGGAATAATTCCATTATTGTGTATCTGTTAGTAAAACTTTTCCTTTCTTAACTCCATGTAAATACAATTACAAATATACTTGCAGACTTTCGGTATACTGTATATAGTATCATTATCTTTTACTTCTATTCAATGATATATTGTTCACGCTTTAATAAATATATATATAAATATATATATATATATTAATAAATATATATATATATATATATATATATATATATATATATATATACAGGGTGACCCAAAAAACAAAAGCTTAATGAAGGCCATCTAGAACATATACTGTAGAACGGGGAACAAAAGGCCAAATACCCTAGTGTTTTGGTGTGATGTCTTAAATATAATAAACTAGTTATGACCAAAGTTTCATTCTATTCAGACAAACCACTATGAAACGGGGCCTAATAAGATTTGGGGCCCGTTTTTGGGGGTCACCCTACATATATATATATATATATATATATATATATATATATATATATATATATATATGGAGATAGAGAGAAAGAAAGAGACATAGGAGCCGATATGAGTGGAAAATGAATTCACAAAGACTATATATTGGAAAATATAGAATGACACATTTTTAATAAGGATATACATACAGTATAGTTATATATATATGTGTGTGTGTGTATATGTATATATATATATATATATATATATATATATATATATATATATATATATACTTTGAAGCAAAAGTTGTAAAAAAAGATAAAGCTGGATAAATTTTTTAGTAGAGCTAAATATTTTGTTATTTTACAATCCCAAGATATTAAATTAGATCATTACAATTGTTTCCGCAGGCAGAAGAGTTTGTTGTCTATTTCTTTTTATTGTACAGTGGGAAGCGTAATAGAAAATAAATCAAAACCCAGATCAAAAATATAAATGAGATCGGAAATAGGTAAAATCAGCCAAATAATCGTTGAAAGAATTAACTTACCAATTAAAATGCCTATAACTTAAACCAATAGATCCATATTAATGACACGATAGAATGGTTCACTAATATCCTTAATAAATGAATGCTTTTTTCATCCAGTTCGATATTGAGAGGTATTAATCTCCATATCATAAGGACTTTTTGATGGAGCTTTAAAATTCACATCCCTTCTCTCTGACATCCATCCAGATTGACATAAGTACAAAGTGTATAAAAACTGTCCTTATTAGCCAAAACTAGCAATGAATAAAAAATAACCAATTTCAATGTGGTCTTTAGATTCAGCAGAGGCAACTTATCTTGTTAGTTGTTTTATTCTTTACAACTTAATAAAAAGTAATAGATAAAAAAATATAGGACTGTATATGTATGACGGATTGGTAATTTTTGAGAACTCGACGCCCTAAATGTGAAAGAACGAAAAAGGCTTTAATTAGGAATTTAACTTAAAAATAGAAATAAAATCTTATATTAACACTGTAAACGTCTTTGATGTATCTTTTCACCCCGCAAATGACACATATGAATCTATATGTGTAAGACAATATCAATCCCGTGTATATACGTCCATTATCTTATCACCACAAACATTATTATCCACACACGAACTCCATTGAAAAGAGAATTAGCACCAAGTCATCGAAACTGATGATGTCCAATAATCATTAACGATATCGAACACAACCCTCATAACAAAGACAGTAAAATCACAGATCTAGAAAAAATATTTAATTTAACTCAATTTTTTATATAAAGATTGAAACTAAACTGGGAAAAATGTTAAAATTAATTGACATCCACTTTCTCCGAATATCCCTTCACACAAAATCTTTAATATAAACAGAAAAAAACTCAACTATTATTTAAGAGACAACGTCGAAAGAATAATTAAACATCATATAATAATAGAATACTTAAGAACGGCAACAATAATCACAATAATAACAGTAACACAAAAACTGTAACTGCACAAATAAATAAAGATTGTCCACTTAAACAACAATTGCCTACAGAAAGAAGTAGTTTTCAAAGCTAAAATCGCCCCTATATAAAGGCCTAATAATAAAAGATATTACATCGGACTGGCTGAAAATTTATTTAAAAACCAATTTAGAGTTCATTAATTCTCTTTTAATAACCACAACTATCCAAACACACCTCACTAAATACCCACTACCTATCCCTGATTCAAAAATAATCTAGCACCTGTAAATCGTTAAACTACCCCTGTTTTCTATGTCTATACGAAAAAGTATTTATTATTAATTTCAAAAATAGATTAAAAAATTATTAAAAATTAGAAGTGAACTGTCAACTATTTGTAGACATTAAAATCCTGCATCCTCAGCAACTTCACACCCTACTAATGTCCATCTAATATAACTTCCCAATCTATTGATTGCATACTTTAACATATTACCATTGTAGCTTATTACTACACAAAAAAATTACAACCATTAGCAATTGCATCGTAAACTGCTTTTCATTCGTTATATCGTTCTATATCAAATTATTTCATTTTGTAGTATAACCAGGAAATCATACTTCAAATCCTATATATTGCTTTTTAATCCTCACAAAACTCCACCCTATTTTACTATATCATTTTACCTTTTTAAGAGCATTTTGTAGGACCACTTTTATACGTTTTTGCTTTAACTAGTTTTTTTTTTTGTAAATATACCCATTATTAACACCACTTCACATCAAATACCTACCAAACAAAATCCCCCTTTTCTTAATTTTATAAACACGAAAGAATTCCCTAATAATCCTTATAATTCTTCTAACTATTCTTAATTTTTACTTGGATCATGCAATTGTCTCAAATTCAATACAAATAATAGGGCGTAATTTAAAAATGAAATTAAATCATGGTATGTAAAATATCTGCCATACAATAACTTCGAAATATTTTATATAAGTTATACAACATTTATGTTAAAATATAATTAAATAGACGTATCTGTACATTGTAGCAGTGATAAATATCCAAGAAAATGTTCACCTTATATAACCCTCCATCCAAGACGTCTCTCGTGTTGACACGCATAAACTCATTTAAAATACGTAAAGTCACACCCATCGGAATGCAATTCAGTCCGAATATCGTGGTTTTCAAGTCCAATACAGAAAAGAAACAGAAGAAAAAGCATTGTGGAGGATGGTTGCGGTTGGTTAGCTCTAAGGGCTATTTGTTGTCGTTTGGTATATTAGATTGACTTTGATGCTGTTCCTTCCTTTATGTCTGTTGTTCGATGAGTCGAAAGTGTTTGGATCTGTATTGGCCTCCCATACAGATTTCTTCAGCTGATTGTTTAATCGAAGTAGCAAGCGGCCTCGATGTTGATTCTTGCATGTAGTTGACTGAAGAGGTTTTGTTTCGGCAGTCATATGGCCAAAACATCTTAGTTGGTGTTTGATGATCAAGGCCTCAATGCTGGTGACGTTGGCTCTCTCGAGGACACTTTGATGTTATTCGTCATTCGTTTTGATCTTTTTTTTTGGGGGGGAATGAATATCATAGCCACAAGATAGAGGAAGAAAAGTTTGGGCGCCAGCACATAGCACTGTTTAAGCTCGCAAGTGATTAAGACGTGCTCTGACAGGTTACTTTCGAGGATCATTGGTAAACATCCCCAAAAAATCTTTTCACGTTATATAAACTCCTTTGACCCCCAAAACGTATGCTGTGTTGTCATGCTTATACTCATTTAAAATACGTAAACCCATACCCATCACTTTTCAAAATCCAACTGATTTTTTCATGGCACAAAGCTATATTTCTTTCTTTCTTTCTCTTTCCTTTTCCTTCTTTCTATCTCTTCTTTCTTTTATTTTTATATTTTTCCATCTATCTATATTTCTCTTGTTGTCGTAATATCCACACACGTTTCAAAAAAGCATATCCATTTTCTGTTCTAATTTTTTTAATTTACCATCTGAGGAAACAGACATGAAAATTCTCCTTCTGCGAAAACAATTGCAATGGTCTAAGTTAATATTTTGAGGTTGTAAAATATTATATATATATATAGAGGGTGACCCCCCCAAAAAACAACGGGCCCAACAGTAATTAGGTCCCGTTTCGTAGTGTTTTGTACGAATGAAATGAAACTTCGTCATAACTAGTTTATTATATTTAAAAATAACATCAAAACACTAAAATTGTGGGGTATGCGTTCGCGCCTGCCGTCCATAGAATGGAAATAGGCACAAACGTAAATAAATACTTTTCATATCTATCTGCGTAAGAATACTTTGATAATTATGCTTCAGTTTGAAGAAATGTGGTATAATAAAATTATGGGGTATTCGTCCGCGCCTGACCTCCATAGAATGGAAATATGCCACAAAGTTTAACAAGGTTTTTTAGTATAGATCCACAGAATATTGTGATAAGTGTTTCAGTGTGAACATGTATGGTATAATAAATTATGAGGTTTATCTATTTTATTTTTACTTTCGTCATATTTTGCTTTGGTTTTGATACCCCCGAATTCAACCCAAATTTACAACCCTTTATTTTCATAACCTATGATACTTTCATAAATCAAAGTCCATTTTCTGTAGGCTGTTTTTGAACCGAGTCAACAAAGGGTACTTTTGCTAGTATATATATATATATATATATATATATATATATATATATATATATACATATATTAGCATTATGTATATATATGTATATATGTGTGTATATATATATATATATATGTGTGTCCATATATATGGGTGGATGAATGTATACGCATCTGTATGTGTGTGTGTATATATACATATGTATGCATATGTATGAGTGGGTAAATGTGTTCGTGTGGATATGGATACACGAGTATGTGTGAGCCCCTGCATATGTCTGTGTGTGTGCATGTGTGTGTGTATGTGTATGTGACTACATAGTATGTGGATGTTTGTGAGTGGATATGCACATATATGTATGTATATATATGTATGTATGTGCGTGTATATGTGTGTATATATATCTTCTCCTACCTATTCTCCATCTCACTTTGTGTGTGTGTGTGCGTGTACTTACGTCTGAATGATTAAGCACGTATATACATGCGTATTTTGGTTGGGAATATATATATATATATATATATATATATATAATAAAAAATAAAAAAATAGAAAAATAAAAATAATAACCAATATGTGCCTGACGTGTTAGTGGTGGATGTGTGTGAGTACGTGTGTGAGTGTGTAGGTGGGTATGTATATATGTATGCGCCTACATATATTTCTATGTATGTGCGTGTGTGTATGTGTGTTTGTGTATGCGTGCGTGTGCGTGTGCATGTGTACATGTACATGCATGTATATGTATGCGTGCGTGATTGTGTGTGAGTGTGTGCTATACATGGGGAAATAAGGTCTTTAAAAAACCTTAAAAAACCATAAAAACCCTCACCAAATGGACCAAAAGCCCCCCTTTGAATCTAACTTTGACCGGACACTTTGAACACTTACACTTGGAGACAGAATGTCTGAGACCACACATCACTCTGAAAAACACATTTAGTATCAACGGAGGTAAAAATAACTCTTCAAACTCCCATTTTAAAGAAAAACTTTTTCCCAAAACATCTGAAGAGAGAACACCTTAAGCTCGAAACGCGTTATAACAATATTTTAAAATAAAAATATGATGAAAACCTTTTAAAAACCCCACAATTGTTGATGGCTACACTCTTGTAAATATACATTTTTTCTTTCGTCTGAACTACACAACCATCACTTTAAATATATATATATATATATATATATAGATATATGTATATATATATATATATATATATATATATATATAGATACATATATATATATATATATATATATAAGCTTATATATTCATATGTAATCTACTACTTTTGGCAGGTATTACATATGAATAAATAACACAAAATGTCAGTTAGATAGCTCAATGTCGTAATACTAGACCTATATATATTTTTCTAATGGTTACTCGCTGTATTAAAGTTCAGTCCTCGGCGAAGTAAAACAAAAGACTAAAAGATGTAGAGGCTTCCATTTTACGGAATGGTTTGCATTCTTTAGGGGATATCAAATAAACAAATGCGAGCACTTGTTCCCGTTATTGTGTTGTCTTTTTAACGGGATTTAATCTTTCATATATATTTTTTTTATTATCTCTATCTCTCTGTCTTTCTGTCTGTCTCTCTCCATCTATCTATCTCTCTATCTAATGTAAAAGGAATTTTATTTGCGTATATGTACGTTTGGGCGCTGTGAGTTCTTTCCTTATGGACTGGAAAACGGTTAGGTCATTTTTTTATGAAATTTCACACAAAGGTACTTTATGTGCCTGGTAGTGTTCTATGGTTTTTTGTCGGAATGTCTTCGATAAGTACCAATAATCGATAATCGAAATAATCCGACGAAAGAAGGAACAAACGATTTTGACCAAAGTTAACATCTTACGCAGAATCACATCACATATGGGATGTTTTATTATCACACTAGCCGAAAGGCAGATCATAAAAATTAAGAGTATGTTTTTTTGTTTGTATGACAGGGAGCGTTCGAAATGAGTGTCTTTGTTTAATGAACAATTCCAGAATGGTATTCGACTTTTCATTTAAAACTAAAATTTGCGCCATTATCACCACACAACAATTAATGCAGGCATATAAAATCAACAGTAATTCCTCGAAATTAATGCCTTTGTTTAGAGCACACGTGAAGCATGATACGTGACTTTTGCATTATAAATTTAAAGGCAAGCCAGTCTATATAAAAATAATTATAAAATCAGCAGTAGACTATCTACAACGCAATATAGGCTACAATATATTGTGAACTTAGGTGCATAGTGATGGGTACCCAATTAGAGCAGGCAATATATTAAAAAATGGCTTTTTCATCGATTTTTATAACAACAAATCCATGCGACTATTGATTATTATTCAATCCAAGGCAACATTAGATCATCCTGCTAGTACATATAAAATTCAGGTGTTCACTGGGTAACTGTTTATAATCAATGAATACTCTTTTCATTTTCTTTTCTTCTCTTAAATTTATTCTTAATTTCATAAATCTAAAACCAATCGAAATATATCAAAGCTTAACCAATTTTGATAATTAAACCGAAATTCTGCAAAGTGCCAACGTTTTCCGTTTTAATTTTTATCCAAACCGGGAAAACACATCAAAAGGAATATTCTAAGTGTGTTTATTACACTTTTAGAATCTGGTTTATGCAATCCAAAATGTGTAAAGGTAAAAGTTTTCATAATGTGATTTTTAAAATAAAATTATTCCCTAATGTTTTCTTCTAAACATTAAAGCAATCTAAACGAATATGTAACCAGTATTTTTAATATTAATAGAAAGAAACTATGATGAACATAAAAAACAAATTTGCAAAAAATCCTGTTTTTAACTGCAGAGTGGAACGATAACATTGTCGACATAAAACAGACGACATATTTCCATTTCAGTTTGAGGAAAAACCGGTTATTGTCTTTGGTGTGATTTCATGTGAGGACCACATCATTAAATCTCCCATCTTCGATGTCGGATTTAAACTCAACATCAAAATGAATCCGGATATGCTGAAGAGTGTGGTGATCCATGTTACAATCAGGTTGCAGGACTCGGAGTGGACCCAGAAGTCCAAAGAAACTAAGGCTTGATTTCAGAAGGAGTGCTATAACTTTGCACCCTTCTCTCACTGCCCCCCTCCTATTAAATCGACCCGAACTTGCGGGACTATTTGTTTGATTATACATCGAGAACCTAACCTACATGACCTTCCACAACACTACAGCCAGACTGATCGCCGCAATCAGTGCAGTATTCGCCGAGCTCCTTCTGGTGCTTGTGGAAAACACATGTTCCAAGTTCCAGTTTTGTATCGAGGCGATGCGTGATGCCGAAAGCGGCTACATTGAATACGTTGCAGTTCCATGTTTAAAAATGGTTGCGTCCTCTATAGTATCAGACCTAACGGAATGGTTAGTTGTAGGTATAGACCGTTTCATACCCTCGAAAAAGTTCCAGCAAAAACCTAACAGCCAGCCATGGTTCTCTCCAGAATGTGCTGCTGCAATTGCGCACAGATATCACTTTTTTCACTGCTTCCAACATAATAGATGTATGGAAACTAAAGCCGCTTTCAGGACTGCCAGCAACCATTGTAAGAATGTAATAAAGAACAAAATAGAGTTGTATGCTCAATCTGTCAAGTCCAAAGTATCTGAGCAACGGCTTGGTTCCCACCAGTTTTGGCAAATAGCAAACAGAGTCCTGAACAGGAGCGTGTGCTCTATCCCAACTATCATCAATGGACCTGAGGTAATCTCACCAGGATCAGACAAAGCCAAACTCTTTGCTAAGAACTTTGCAGCTAATTCTACCCTTTGCGCGTAAGGCCGCCAAACCCCAATATTTCCTCCTGTATCAGAAAACACGCTGTGTGATATACATATATATGTACGTGATGTTGCCAAGCTAATCAAAAACCTTGATTCCAGTAAAGCAACTACCCTTTACTGTATTCCAATTATAGTACTAAAAAACTTCAACCAGAACTAGCACCCATACTTACAAAACTGTTTAAACGTTGCCTTAAGGAGAATAGCTTCCCATCATTCTGGAAAATCTCATCAGTATGGCCTGTATTTAAGAATTCAGGTGATCGCTCATCCCCCTCTCAGTAGAGGCAAATAAGTCTCCCATGTGTCATGAGTAAGTTGCTGGAATCTGTGTTAAATACAGAAGTAATCAACCACCTCAACAAAAATAACCTTCTTAGTGGCACTCAATATGGTTTCCGTTCTGCTAGATCCACAGCAGATTTGCTTACAGTTATACCTCATAGGATTAGCAAATCTCGACGGAGGCAAGCTTTCTAGGGCAATTGCTCTTGACATATCTAAGGCCTTTGATAGGGTATGGCATAAAGGTTTACGTCACAAGATTTATAGCTATGGTATATCTGGAAATATCTTCCGAATTATTAAATCATTTCTTTCTGATAGGTTCATAAGAGTAGTAGTTGAGGGCAAACATCAGAAGCTCACAGTATTAATGCTGGTGTCCCTCGGGGGTCCATCCTGGGTCCAACTCTTTTCCTGATCTACATTAATGATCTTCCAAATCACATCCTTACCTTATTTGTAGACATTTATGCTGATGACACTACCATCTATGGTAGCACATCTAAGACAGTAAACGACCAAGTTCTCTCCGATTCTCTCTCCTCTGATCTTGAACACGTAGTACAATTGGGAAAGGAGTGGCTGGTTACTTTTAATGCATCTAAAACCAAGCTTCCCTCTTTACATTATCAACATTCTGATCCACATCTGGCATCAATTGAAATGCATGGCTCTCGTCTTCAAGAGGCCTCAAGTTTTGACAAGCTTGACTATTACTCCTGATCTTAAATGGAACACGCACATCAAATCTGTAGCCTGGGCTGCTGGAAAAATGGTGGGATCGTTCTATCGATCCTGTAGATATATCATTGCTGATGCTATTCTCTATCTATATAAGAGCCAGGCACGTCCAAGGATGGAACACTGTTGCCACATCTGGGCAGGAGCTGCTAGAAAGGACTTGCCCTACCTTGATAGGGTACAAAATAGACTTCGTAGCCTCGTAGGAGATGTCCTTTTCTCTTCCCTGCAACCTCTATCTCACAGAAGAGATGTTGATAGTTTGTCTCTGATGTATCGTTATTTTAATGTAAAGTTTTCGACTGAACTTCAGTCTATGGTCCCCCCTCGCCAAACTTTCACAAGAAACACTCGTCTAGCTGAAAACACTATCAATAATTCCCCCACTCTTTATCTGTACCTAAACCTAAACATAGATTCCATGAACAAAGCTTCTTTCTTAGAACTGCACGCCTGTGGAATTGTCTTCCGTTTTCCTGCTTTCCGGCTGACTACAATATGGTTGTCTTCAAGTCTAACGTAAATATGTTCTTGATGAGCCGTTCCATATAAGTAAACAAATTAACCGAATTTTCATTACTAGTGATTACTATATTGTCTAATGTCTACTGTTCACTCTTTAACCCTTATCCTTGAGTGGCATCTTGACCTTGATAATGTGGTGATGACTGTGTAAAAAACAGCTATACTACATAGTCAAGTTACCTGAATTGATTTGTCAATAAAAGTGTTTAATAAAGACGTAGTGCGACAAATTTATCTTTCCACTGTGCACTAGCACTGATGTCTAGAAAAATCAAGATATTTGAATAATACAGTCTAAAGCACTAAATTCCGCATATTTGAAGTGCACTTCTGACCGGCACCTCTAACATAGATGTGAGAAAATATAAAAATAAATATCGAAAGCAAAATTAGATCTGATAAAGATCAGCAACATAATTATTTCATGGCTATTTTATGAATTCGTTTTGAATCGCTTATCTTTACTTTTTTTTACAAAGGAGTCACTAGTCATCAGGATGGAGGCGACACAAGGATAAAGGTGAATGCATGTAAGGTGTTAGTTTAATTATCTTTAATGGTGTAAATTTGGTAGAATTTGATTTTTTATGGAGACGGCTAACCAAGAATTTGTTTACAATGGATTTGAAGGTTACCATGTTGTATTCAACTGGGAAGCAGACCAGCGGAAAATGATCCACAGCTAGAAATTTCTGTAAAAGAAGCTTTGTTCATGGAATATGTGTTTAGATTTAGATACATATAGAGAGGGGAGGAAAGCGTATATAATGTTTGTAGGTAGTCGTGTGCTTTTACGAAAGTTTGGTAAGAGGAAACAATAGATTATAAATGAAAATAACGATAGAACAGAGACAGGCTCGCAACGTCTTTTCTGTGTCAAAGAGCTTGCAGAAAATAGAAAATGGCATCACTTACTTAGGTTTCGAAGCCGGTTGTGAACTATATCAATACTGGATAGGGCGTACGAGCAGCTCCTATCCAGATTTTACAAATGTACGCCATTTGACGTACCTAATTGACGTACCTAGCAGTGACGTACCTAATGGAGCGGAAGAGTGTTCTAACCATTTTCTATCGATCTTGGTAACACATTTGATACATGTGTTCTATTTCAAATCAGGGGTGGGAGATCAGTCCAAAAGCTTGTCAAAACATGGAGCTTCTCCCTAGACGAGATCAATTCATTTCAATTGAGGCGTGATGGAGTACAGAGCGTTTATAATATAAGAAGAGGAGCTTCGTCTTCGATACATTATCATAAACCGGACGCTTTTCCCTATTGCACTACTAAACTTTTATATTTTTGTTTAACACTAAGCATATTATATAATATGGTTAATGGTAGCGTTGAATATAACTCATTTTTCTTTACAATTCTAAACACCTAGTTTTTATTATTTTATTAAATACCGTGAGCAACGGTCGTTTCCTGTGTTTAAAACAATATGAGGGTGCTTATGTATACCTGCCAACCTCGTGTTGCAGATGTTTCTTCGTCTAGAAAATTACAAAAAATACCTTTAAACGTGAATTCAAAAATATTAAGAAATTATTATCGAATCAAATTACTTCGAAAATGTCTAGAATTTTATGTGTGTATTATCAATAAAGGTGTCCATACGAAAAAGTCTAGACACTTATTGATGGTAACTGGTGCATACGAGTCTGTTTCATGGTTGGCTGAACTATCCCGTTAAGGCTATTGTTTGAAATAGGATTTTCTCGATTGAATGACTTTTGTTTTTTAATGTGTTGATGCATTCCTATGTAATGCATTGTTATTAAAACTTAAAAACACTCATGTAGTTTTCAATGTGGTTGTATATCTCTTTGTTTCATCACAGGTCGAGTGGATTAGCCAACTTATACCTAATAATTTGCTAAGTTCTCTTGTATGCACATGTTTAAATCCTTCATTCACAAACAGTAAAAATAAAACATACATTATCAGCTCTGTGTTTTATTTTTAAGTTTTGTTCATTCTTTTCTTATATTACGTACATTAGTGGAATCGCTCTATAAACACACTCTATCGTTTTCCCTGTTCTTTAATAGTTCTCGTACTCAAGTAAACTCCGAGCTCTTACATCCCAGTTTTTTTTTGTCAAGTATTGAATATATATCAATATTACGTATTCACGTATACAACGAGTTTCGGTTTTGAAACCATCGGAGTGTAACCGGTATTAGATAATAATTAGTAATTTTCCTCAATCTGAAAAAAAAACATTATGTTTCTTTAAATAATCTATTACTCATCATGTTTTAATAATGCTTAGTTAACATTCATTCATTTGCTTTTCCATATAATTAATGTACAGGCAATTCTTATAATTAAACATACATTCCAATTTATGGCCATTCATTTATTTTATTTTATTGTCATACTTTACTCTCAATACTCAGTATTCCTGCATGCTGTTTTTGTAAATAGCAATAATAAAGTAAACAATTTACGGCTATTTCGTTTTATTATATTTTAAAAAATATTACTATCAATGTTACTTATATCTGTATAAATGTTATCCCAATAACACATAACTCCAAAATAGTTTACGATTTTGTGTATTTATTATATTAAAAAATATATTTTTATATCAATTGTTTCTATAAAAAAAAAACCCTAGAATACAGATATGTTTATGCTATGATTATAATTGCCGGCGGGGTCTTAATATAAACTAACATCGTTTACCTCCGCGGACTTTCAAAACCGGAAGCCGCTGAGCTCGATAAAAAAAGTTATTTGCCTGAACTTTCTTATTTAGAAATCTTTACACTCTCTGTCCTTCTATCAGTCATTTACGCGAAAGTTTGAGAAAGAAAATTTTCTCAGTTAAACATGTATTATTAAATGGGCGCAACGAAAGAATAAGCGTAACTAGTTTTTAATATCATTTCGATGGTTTTCTAATTTGTTTTAATTCAATAATTTTTCATTCATTCGTGTCATTTCTCACATGATTTTCAAATCAATAAAATTTTGCAGGTCGACAGACACTAAATTCTATAATAAGCTAAGTTTAATGATTTTATTTAAATGACATCTTCCTCGGCCGTAACAATTCGCTTGGGACAAATTAATGACACATCATTTCTTTTGTCGGGCTCTTATAATTTTGAAATGTTAAAATTGCTCAAATAAAACAAATTCTAAAATAGTAAGCACCTGACAACATGAATATTTGGAAATTGTTGCAGACAATGAAACCCGTTTTTTTTTTCAATGGCACGTAATAATCATAGAGAAAATCGCTTCGAAGCAGCAGCTTGTATCCAGATTAGTGGAGATGTAAACAAAGACTAAAATAATATAGGATTAACGTTTAACGGCACATTTTAAGCAATCATAGGAAGAAACGAACAGATTTAAAGGCCAATTTAGAGAGTTATGTAAAGGGATTGTGTGGATGTTACAACGGCATTCATCTTGTTTAGTTTGGATCGACTTCTTCTTTGGCTTGTATTACAGTCCGTAAATATGCGGCCAATACAAGGCTATTTTGAACAAAGTTGCAAAAGATGTCTAACTAATCTCGAGGTAACTGTATTAATATGGGGTAACCCCAAAAGCTGAGGGATTTAAAATTTGAATTCATACGAAAGAACCACCCGGTGGTATTAGCTGTACAAATCTTTTAGGACCCTTGCATGTTATTACCTAGACAGAACAAGACTGAACACGACGAGTAAAATCTAACAAAAACGCCCTTCTATTTCTTACAGCTTTGTTGTACTTATCATCAGAAATTGATGCATAAAAAAAAAATCAAGTTATTCCACGAATTGTCTACACAATATACCTGAGATTAATTTCGATCCTTTCGTCTCTGAGGCTATCAGAAAATATTTAGCGTACGGTATTTCTTTTGCATATCAGAATTCATGAATAAAAGCGTGAAATAAACGTATTAAATCTCGCACACTTCAATACTAGCATTAGATTAAGTAGTGTGTAAATAATAATAATTATATATATATACGCCTATAAATACATTTTTCTTTTGTGTGTATTGATATTCATATTAAAACCCCTCTTTTCTCTTTATTTAAAAAGACAATACAATTTTATTATATATTGGTTGTGAAATAGCATTAACTAGCAAAAGATCTATCTAATTTGCATATTCTTTTAAACATTCATTTTAATTAATTCCCTATTAGTTTCTTCGGTTTTCTTATGGGATGATCATCTTTAGTTAACTATTACGTGTAATTATATTCAAGCAAATATTCTACATAGTTAATACTTGCATAATATTTGCGAAAAAAGTGTATAGTAAACACAAAATTATTTCCATATATATTTATGTATACGTATATATTTTTGTTTAACAAATTTTGCCTACAAAACTCCTCCTAGAGTTTTTGGTCTACAGACATGAAACTTCATACATAAGGTATTTGAATCCATGCAAAACTTTATATTTGGGGTTTAGCCCGGAAAAAACGGTGCAAAAGTGTGAAAATTAAAAGAAAAATGATATTTGCCAAGTGAAGGTCGAACGTCGGCAATACGAACACATAACGTCGTAGCTATTTGTGCATGTGTCTATTTTTAGCATTGCAGTAAACATGTTTTATTGCCCAGTCATTGACGGTAGAGGTAAAATGAATCGCGAGCTGAACGTTATGGTTTCGATTCTCAGTGGTGGCGCATGAGATTTTTTTTATATTTTTTAAATCATTATTGTATATTGCATCCAATCTATCTATCTATCTTACTCTCTCTCTCTATCTCTCTCTCTCTCTCTCTCTCTCTCTCTATATATATATATATATATATATATATATAAAGTGAATGTGTGTGTGTGAGTGTACATTTCCCTACGCAATAACTTTGTCAATTTTAAATCTACAGACTCGAATTTTGATATAAAGGGTACTGCGATTTGGGAAATCCATGTGATCCGTTTTCGGCCAGAAATTTGGCTATTGAGGGGTCAAGTTACACTATTTGACTTTTGAGAACTCTACCAAAATCCTCCGACAATTTTGGGTCTAAACACTTGAAATTTTAGAATATATGTTTCTTGGACATGGATCTAACTACATAACTTGATTTGAGCCCAAAACAATACATATTAAGGGGGCATAGTAAGGGTCAAAATTTTAAACAATTTTACCTCTGCGGTCTCTCCCAAATTACTCAGACAATTTCTGGTCAAAACATTTGAAATTTTACATAAAGTGTATTCAGAGATAGGACAAGCTTTTTAATCGGTGTGGGTCGAAAACTTTCAGTTACCAGTATAAAATGCGTGTATGTATGCATGTATGTGTGTTTGACTGTCCGCTTTACCAAGATTAGTATGGTTTTAAAGTTCTACCTTTCATACGACAAACATCGAAAAATTGGGTAAAAACATTAATATCTTCACCTGGGCACTTTTCTACACGGCGGTCGGTTTTTTCGCCGATATTGTTGAAAGTTATGCTCTCCTTTCGATTATCTAGCCTAAATGTTAACGTAATCCACTTCAGGTTTGCGGTGGTCGTAACCGTAAAGACGTCGGCGTTTTTTTCCTCGTTCTTTTCGTCCTTCGCTGTACGGTTTCGAGCTTGCCTTCCTACTACCACTTTTTTTCTCAACAGACAAATACAAACACCCGGGCAACGGCGGGCTGAAATGCTAGGCTATATATCTATACCTCTATAAATTCGGTTTACTTTTGTGTGTATCGATATTCATATTAAAAATGTTCTTATAACTGCACGCCTGTGGAATTCTGTCCCATCTGCCTGCTTCCCTCCTGACTACAAATTGGATGTCTTCAAGTCCAATGTAAACAAATTCCTGATGAACAGCCCCCTTAAGTAGACACTTTAAATATCCACACTAACGTACTGTACTTACAATAACCCTTATCCCTGAGTGGCTTCCGGGCCTTGATAAGCGGTGACCACCTTGTAAAAAAAAAATATTGGTTGTGGAATTGCATTCACTAGCAAACGATCTAGCTAATTTGCATATTCTTTTAAACATTCATTTTAATTAATTCCCTATTAATTGCTTCAGTTTTTTAATTGGATGATCATCTTTACTTAACTATTACTTGCAAATATATTCATGCAGATATTCTACATGGCATACACTTGCATAATATTTGCGAAAAAAGTTTAAAGTAAACACAAAATTGTTTCGATATATATATTTATGTATATGTATATATTTTTGTTAAACAAATCTATCTATCTATCTATATATCTATAAAAGTGAATATGTCTGTGTATCTGCCTGTGAACATTTCCCTACGCAATAACTCTGTAAATTTTTAGTCTACAGACTCGAAATTTGATATACAGGGTACTGAGATTTGGAAAAATCTATCTGATCGGTTTTCCGCCAGAAATTTGGCTGTTAATGAGTCAAATGTCCAGGATTTGGCCTTTGAGAACCCTATTAAACTCCTCCGACAATTTGGGGGTCAAAACACTTGAAATTTTAGATATAGTGTCCTTGGACATGGATCTAACTTAAAAACTTAATTAGAGCCCTAAACAATAAATATTAAAGAGTCATAATAGAGGCAAAGTTAAGAAAATCGCCCTTTTTTTTTGTTCAGCATACACCTCACACACAGGCAACACCGGAACCCATGCTAGTATATCTATAAAAGTAAACGTGTCTGTGTGTCTGTCTCTGTTTCTGTATGTGTGCATTCTCCTACGCAATAACTCTGTCAATTTGAAGTCTACAGTGTCTATATTTAATATACAGAGTACTGAGATTTGGGAACATCTATGTGATCGGTTTCCTTGGACATGGATCTAACTCAAAAACTTGATTAGAGCCCTTCTCAGTATACACCTCACACACGGGCAACGCCGGACACACAAGCTAGTATATCTATAAAAGTGAATGTGTCTGTGTGACTACGTGCCTGTGTGTGTGTCTGTCGGTATATATTTCCATACGCAATAACTCTGTCAATTTTTAGTCTACAGACTCGAAATTTGATATTCAGGGTACTGAGATTTATGAAAATCTATGTGATCACTTTTAGACTAGAAATTTTGCTTTTAAGGGGTCAAAGTTCAACAATTTGACCTCTAAGAACTTAACCAACTCATCCGACAATTTGGCGTCTAGACACTGGAAATTTTAGATATAGGTTCCTTGGATATGGATCAAACAATAACTTGATTTGAGTCCAAAACAATAAATTTTAAGGGGTCATAAGAATTTTTTAAATTGACTTTTTTTTTTTTTTTTTGCTCAGCATACACCTCTAAACACCCGGCAACACGTGGCACCCATGCTAGTATATCTATAAAAATGAACGTGTCTGTGTGCCTGTCTCTGTTCCTGTCTGAGTACATTTTCCTACGCAATAACTCTGTCAATTTTTAGTCTACAAACTCGAAATTTGATATACAGGGTACGGAGATTTGGGAAAATCTATGTGATCGGTTGTCGGCCAGAAATTTCGCTGTGAAGGGGTTAAAGTTCAATGATTTGTCCTTTGAGGACTCTACCAAACCCCCCGACAATTTGGGGTCTAGATACTTGAAATTTTAGATAAAGATTCCTCGGACATGGATCTAACTGAATAACATTATTTGATCTCAAAAAGATAAATTTAAAGGGGTCATAATAGGGGTAAAAAAACAAATAACGTTTTTTTTTTTTTTTTTTTGCTTAGCATACACCTCCAAACACCCGTGCAACTCCGGGCACCCAGGCTTGTATATCTATCAAGTGAACGTATCTGTGTGTATGGGTGTCTGTGTGTCTGTGTGGCTGTCTGTGTACATTTCCCTACGCAATAACTCTGTCAATTTTTAATCTACAGACTCGAAATTTGATATACAGGGCACTGAGATTTACGAAAGTCATTATGATCGGTTTCCGACCAGAAATTTGTCTTTTAAGGGGTCAAAGTCCAACGATGTAAAGTTGGAGAACACTACGAAACTCCTCCGATAATTTTGTGTCTAAACACTTGAAATTTTAGATATAGATTCCTTGGACATGGATCTTACTTAATAATCATAGTTGACCCCAAAACAATAAATGTTAAAGGGTCATAATAAGGGGTCAAAGTTTAAAAAAGTGACCGTTTTTTTTTGTTTTATTTTGCTCAGCATATACCTCCAAACCCGCAGGCAATGCCGGGCATATATGCTAGTATATCTATAAAGTGAAAATGTCTGTTTGTCTTTTCTCTATGGTAGTTAAGGAAGACTATTATACAGAAAGGCATTACTTTACATATTCACAATTTTAATATACAAATATGCACATTAGGACAGGTCGATTTGCAATTTTTCTCAGAAAATCAACATGGCAATGGTGATAATCGTTGGGAGTTGATGTGATAAGAACATATACAAAAAATTAGATTCTCATCTTTAACAGAAAATTGTAGCATTTAATTTTAAAAATCGTGTAGGAAAATGCTGAAAAATCCTTCATTTTCATAGCATTTTTCACAACACTGACTTTGAAATGTCACTATTTTTATAAAAAAATCCAATTAAATTGATATATTTATATGAAATCCATTGAAAGAAAAATAAATACATGAATTATAATTTTAATTATGAATCACAACTAGCAAAATATCTAAACTTTTACTGCATTGATTATACAAAAATTGTAAAAAGCTAATTAGCATCTAAGTCTTTTAAATTTCACAATTCAGAAAGATATGTGGACATGTATTACACTATATAACAACCTAATACAAGTTACAGAACCATGTATTTTAATTTTTTATTAAAGGCAATAATATAAACTTATAATAGAACTAAATTGTTCTGGATAATTTCCTTTAGAGGAAAATGAACTTGCTGGCACGATGACTTTGTAATAATGTGTCTATGTCTTGCTTCCTGCCCATATACAACTTGTTGAGAAAAAATCAATCAAATTTGACCAGTGTGTGACTGCAAAATTGATTGCAGTAATCTTTTTCATTTTTTTTTTAGTAGTTCACTATTTCTGGAAAAAAAAGCAGACACAAAAAACAATTATTTGAAAACACTTATTTTTTTATATTTTTGCGATGTAAAACTAACTATTGTTTGGGTAAATTAATAAAATTAATAAAAATTAATGGATAAATATTTATTTACCTAATGGACAAAATCGTTTGAATGCCCTCTTCTCTCACATACAATTCATCTGAGTTCATCATTGATATTATATTTTCCGGAAGTAGTGCAAAAGCACTATATTTTGAGCAGTTTAAAACACTGATTTGGATTTCAGTTAACTGTTTTGTTCTCTGAATCATATTAAAATATACTGTTGTTGGTTAAAAAAATATGGTTGGTTTGGATCTTAAACAAACTAACTGCATACACTTGAATGATAAATTTGACCAAAATGTTTAATTCATAATAGTTTTTGAGGATATACATCTCTGGCCCATAAACACGTTAACCTTGTGGCTTATGTTAGCCATCTTCCTATATTCAAGGGCCCAATTTTCTAAGTTAACTTCTCCAGAAAAAATGCCAACAGCATACTCAAAAAGTAGGCTCTGGTCTTCACACTTAAATTATTTCTTTCTTCTGCTGTCAGATAATGATGATCGGGAGGGATACTAATTTTTTAGAATTCTACTTGAGGCTAATATTGATAATTATTGATACAAAGTTTCCCCAAAGGACCAGTAAATGTTGTTAGGCTTTTTGTTGTTCCATCAATTAATTCAAAAAATTGTGTAAATCGCAGTTCTTCTAGTGGAACCTGAAAATTGGAAAATTTGAATGTTTAATAATAGAGCTAGATTACATAATAAATACTAATATATTATTTTATTTTCCACAAAAAAGGAACATAATTGCAGGTGAATCTATAGAATTATTTTTACCTCCTTGTTAGGAGCACACGTGCAGACTATGTGCCTTGTTTGGCAATTTTCAGTCCTGCACTTTACTGCAAAGTCATCACATCTCAAGACAGAAAGTTTACAGCTACAAGAAGATATACCAAACAGTCTGTCTAGCTGTTCCTTCATTCTTTAACTTTGATTGCTGCAAGATATTTCCTGTCAATCAGTTTGGCCCTCTTATAGCAAAATATATGGACCTTCTGTCCTATATAATGTTACCTTAACAAGGGCAATTGTGTATTGACTGCTTGCCGAATACTAATTATTTCCTTCGCAATTAACTAAGGAATCTCACTATTTTTCAGTGGGGATAACTGTTCTCGAGAAAATAACTAAACTGGATAGCTTGTCGTTAGTTGGGAGTGCTGTTTAATCCAAATGACAAGGTGGGCCATCAAATTTTGTGAACCACGTGTTAAAACTGAATGTCATGATATTACTGACATTCTAATCTGAACAGTAAAATAAACAAATGGATTATAACTGAAGGAAACTGTATTAGGCTATCTTTTAGTTTCATACGTAAAAATAAGCGCTAGTTATAAGAAATAATGAAAAACTTTGTAGAGTTGAATTAGATGTATTGAAGAGAGAGGACCAAACCAAATCAGACGCATAGTAGTGTTTACTTTCGACGTTTCTAGCAGATTTTAGCTCCTCCTCCAGTAACATGAATTTATCCATAAATAAATTCATTCTTGCTGTAGCTGTGCTATTTTAAACGAACGTTTAGTGTTTAGAGTTTGAAAAACCAGTGCTTGTCTATCTATCTTACTATGCTATTTTTAATAGTATTTTCAAGTTAAATTTAATTTTTATGAAATTTCTGTTTATTAAATTTTTAGTTGAAAGTGCAGAATAGTTACAATGCAACATCCTTATATTAAGAATGGCTTTCTAAATAACAAAGTTATTTTTTTTTATTTTTTTGTTATTACATTTTCACTCCAAACAAGGCACATTGCCACTTTAATGTAGGGGGATACTATCAGGGGAAACATCTACTGGGGTACTATGTAGGGATTAGGGAAGCGAGATGTTGGTTCACGTTGCACTTGAACTTATGCATGTCAGTACAGTTGGGGAAGCAGTGACCTGGAATGGAATTCCAAAGTCTAGCAGTTCTGGGGAAGAAACTACTGGAGTAGAAAGATCTTTTACATCTAGGGATCTCTACAGTGTGGGGGTGGGATTTTGTAGTTTGTCGGGTCTGTCGAGGGTGTTCACGTCGTGGGGGCACAAGTGATTGCAGTTCTTCAGAGCATTCACCATTATAATACTTGTAGAACAGGCAGAGGGATGCAACGTTTCGACGATGGGACAGAGGCTGAAGTTTTGATGCCAGTTTAGGGCCTATCAGATTTGCGACTCTCTTTTGAACCCTGTCAAGGAGCGAGAGACTAGTAGCCGATGCACCGGCCCAAATATGACAGCAATACTCCATACATGGGCGAATAGTGGCCTTATAGAGGTACAGGATACTTTCGGGTGTTAGAAGTTTTCTAGCACGGTAGAGAGAGCCCACCTTCCTCGCAGCAGCCCTGGCAATGCCCTCGATGTAATTGTTCCAGCTCATGTTTCCTGTGAACGTTAGGCCAAGGAGCTTGAAAGACGTACTCTCAGCTAAAGAGTTGTTGGCCATTGCTATAGGTGGTAGAGAAGGTTTCTTGTAATTATTGAATGAAACCAGTTTTGTCTTGGTGGCATTGAACGTTACCATCCATTTTTGTCCCAATTCCACTACTGATTTGAGGTCATCCTCTAGTGTTTCTGCCATTACTTTAGATATATGTTCATTTGTTTTCCTGTCGTGCCTGCTATAGAGTGTGGTGTCATCAGCATATATACCCATCTCAGAGGCAATTTTGTCGGGGAGGTCATTTATGAATGTCAGGAACAGCAGAGGACCAAGGATAGATCCCTGGGGCACTCCCGCATTTATATTATATTGTTTAGACGTACGACCGTCGAGGACAACCTGGATTTTACTCTTATCTAAGAAGGATTTAATTATGTTAAGTATTCTACCAGTGATACCGTAAGATCTAATCTTCCTGAGGAGACCCTCATGCCATACCCTGTCAAAAGCCTTAGATATATCTAGAGCTACCGCTCTGCCCTCTCCCGCTTTGTCCAGTGAATGATATATGCGTTCAGAGATTACAGTGAGGATGTCTGCCGTGGAACGGGCTTGTCTAAATCCATATTGATGGTCGGTCAGAAGTTTAGCATCTGTAAGGTGCTGGACTAGAGCATGGTTAATTAAGGTCTCAAATATTTTGGCGAAAAGTGGGAGGAGGCTAATAGGGCGATAATTTAATGGGTCAGTTCTTTCGCCAGAATTCTTGAATACTGATACCACAGAAGCAGTTTTACAACAGCTCGGAAAGCAAGATTCATTAAGGCATTTGTTGTAGAGTTTGGAGAGAACTGGAGCTACTTCGGCTGAGCACTTTTTTAATAGCACAGCTGGGATGAGGTCGGGTCCACATGCTTTGGAAGTGTCAAGGTATTTTATGATAGCATGCACCTGAGCAGGGGTGATTTCCAGATCGTCTAGCGTGGCGTCTGTCCGCATAGGAAAGTCAGGTAGGGGGTGGTTTAGAGGGTCCAGTGTAGAGTTGGAGGCAAACCGACTGGCAAGCATGTTAGCCTTCTCGGTTGCTGAGCAAAGAACCTCGTGATTGTTGGTTAGTGGGGGAATTGTTGATTGCCCATTATTTACTACACTGTTGTAGATTTTCCAGAAGTCACGAGTTCCTAATTTTTGTGCTTCGATGCGTTTTTTAGTGGTTTCCGTAAATTCCCTCTTAGCTGTCGCTATTTCTTTCTTAACGTTACTTCTAGCTTCTTTGTACTTTTGTCTGTTTGAACTGGACTTATGTCGGTTAAACCTGCGGAATGCATGCTGCCTTTGAGCAATGGCAGTTGCGCAAGTCGAAGTAAACCATTGGGGAGAGTGGGGCTTGCTATAGAATTTCCGCATGGGAACATGCGCTTCGATTGCAGTTTTGAACCATTCAGTGGTCTCAGTTGCACACTGTTCAGCAGGAAGAGAAAATATATTTCCCCATGGGGCGTCTCTGATAAGATCTCTGATAGCTTCCCAGTCAGCCTTTTTATAATATCTCGTTGTTTTGAGCACTGGCTCTTCAGTTTTGGGTCTGGAGTTTAGGGCAATTTCAACCATTATTACCGCATGATCAGCGTTCCCAAGTGGGCTGTCGGCTTTCGTTACACAATCATCAGGAACTGTGGTAAAAAACAGATCTAATAGTGATGCGTGTTGCTCTTCCTGATCAGGGAAGCGGGTTGGGAAAGTAACAATTTGCGATAGGGAGTGAGATACAGAGAAGCTATGAGTTGCGCTGCCTGCTGCATCTGTATAAGTAGAGAATCCAAGCCAGTTTTTGTGATGGACATTAAAGTCACCAAATACATGTACTTGGGCGCTAGTGTCGAAGGAGAGTGCTGTGTCTATGCTGTCGGATACTTTGTTTATTATGGTGCAGTCTTGGGTCGAGGGAGAGCGGTAGAGAAAGTAAAAGTAGCTAATGTTGTGTTGCATGATTAGTCTAAAGCACATAAAGGCTTGATCATACGTTTCTAGATTTGTTTCTCTAGTCAAGGGAAGGGTATTACGAATGTAAACTCCAAGTCCGTGCATATGTCTGTCAGAGTCCTTACGGCAGAGTGGGAGATATCCAGGCATGTTAAAGTAGTTAGAGGGGATGGAGGAGTGTAGGTTAGTCTCACTTAGTGCTAAGATATCCGGGGTATTTGTTAGGAGAAATGCTTCAACATCGGCTAAATTAGTTCTAAGCCCACGGATATTTGTGAATGCAAGCCTCAAGGGAGGAGGCAAGTTGGATTTGTTGGTCCCTAAGCCTGGTTTAAGCTTATTTTTAGATTGTACTGTCATCATGTTTTTTAACGAGTTTCAGTTGGGTTAGGGGAAGCCGAACAGGAGGTTATGCAGAATATCACACATGCAACACAAGTAGACCATCAGCTGACCCTCCGTCAACTAGGACTGTGGCCTCAGGAAAGCCCACCGGGGATGAGTGCAGGGTCCCTTTCCATGCGCGCCATGGCACTGCAAACATCCCGATATTATTCAACTGTTGATGGAGCAGCCGCTCTAAGCGCTACCAAAGAGTTAGGGCTCCTGTACTACCAGTCGGAAACAGCAGCCAGTAACTGTCAATCCGGTACCCTCAACCCATTAGAGGAAGGTCAACCCAATCTAATTGCTCAGGCATATGTGGTACTCAAGCATTCTCAAGTGCCCAGCTTTAGGGGTGGGGTGTGTCGGGAGTGGGGGAAACGGCGTTCATTGCCCTAGACAAGAAACAAGATCTACCAATGGGTGTTTCTGTCGAATCACTGTGATAGTATCTCTGCGCCTGACTAATAGGCAAAGAAGGAGTATGGAAGCCGGGCGATAGGCAGGACCTATCTACTCCTTAAGCAATTTAGGTATTGCAAACCGGTAATTTGTTTGAGTCACCAGCTCTAGGAAGGTTGTCATCCAAGACTGAAGAGGCCTCCCTCCTCTTTGGTTTAGTTTCAGAGTTTTCCTTCTCCTAGACGGATTATCTGGAAAGATCCACTGGGTCCGTCACCACTGAGAGGGTTTGCTCCGCGCCTGGGGTCTAATCCAGGTATTTCTGCGACCCCGCGTGGTTAGTTAATGTTAATGGGTTAGTTTGTAGAGGTTATATCTGCTAAATAGTTACACTCCTCAAAGTGGATTAGGGATATTGTTATTTCATTGTTAGTGGATAAAGGGGTTGAGTAGAGCTCATGCAGTGTAAGCAACTATGATTGTAAGGAGGCTTGTTAGGAGATAATGTGGTTTGAGGCTTTCACTTTTGTTTATATATATTTTTTATTATTTTTTTTCCTTTTTTATTTTTGTTTTTATTTATTTTTATTTTTTGTATTCATGTGAGCTTGGGTCTAGTATAATATTAAAGTTCGAGTAGGTGTTAAGAATTGAACTACGAGTTGTGCCAAAACTATATTTTAGATGATAGCAGGGCATGAGATGCGAGTGCAATATAGGATGGGTAAAAAAAGTAAGTTTTGAGTCATGTGTAATTTGGTAAATAGATATATACATATATATATATATATATATATATATATATATATATTTTAGCACAATAACATAGGTGCACAAATAACGAAAAACCTTTAAAGGAGTTTCCTTATTTACTCGTATTGATCGCTGTAGGTTATCTGATTTGTAAACTATAATTTTAGAAGAAAAACAATTACCCCCTAGAAATAAAATAAATTAAAATTTGACACTCATTTTCTGCAAAGTATTTTTTATTAATAAGAAAAACTTGAGAATTTTCGTGGTTATGTTTCGTAAAGAATATGTAGAATAAAATTGCACGGACTATTTTTTTTTAATATAAAACTGGATTAATACCATATTTTAATAACAAAAATTCAAATAAAATTTGATGTGAAATATTAGGTTGGTGCAAAAATAATGTTTTTAACGTCCGTTTAAACATCCAAAAATGCCAAATTTTTGCACAACATAATAGAAAAACACATTAAAAAAGAGAAAACGAATATGTTTTAATTCACTGCAGACTCTTGAAATATAATAATATGTATTTTAAACAAGTCTTTTTCGTTTTTCCTTTCGAAATAATTAAGCCTAAATCGTAATGTTTTCAAAGTAAATAATAAACAAACGTTAATTTTCAATATCAATAACGAGCGTTTTTTGCAACGGTGAAATTTAAAATGTTTCCACCCAAAAGAAGTTCCTGAAATGAAAAAGCGAACTTTGGTCGTTATTATTAAAAAAAACAACATAATTTTGCCTTTACACTTAATATTTATTTTATTAATTCATTATCCTCGCATATTTTATTTAAAAAATGTAGTTTAAAACATATTCTAAATAATGATTCCATTTTCTTAACAGTATGGATGGTTTGGATGACGGGATGTTCTTAACAATTCACCGAAAACACTTTTAATCGCTTCAATTTTTCAACTTTTTAAGTCATTTCCTCAAGCAAAGATAACGATTTTGAGAAAAATATTCCGTGTAGGTCTTTTCTATGTAAAACCCCAACTATCATCACCATTGCCTCACCGGGGTTCCAAAATCCACCTGCTCTAATGCACACACTCTTATGAAGAGTGCATAGGGCCCGAACAAAGCCGGGCGGAACTCCTAAGAGTGAACGTGTGCGTCTGTGTGTCTGTATACATTTCCCTACGCAATAACTCGTTCAATTTTAAGTCTACACACTCGAAATTTTATATACAAGGTACTTAGATTTTGGAAATCTTTGTAATCCGTTTTCGGCCAGAAATTTGGCTCCTAACGG
>NC_136489.1:38220514-38223014 GCF_053919585.1 Euprymna scolopes
GGTTCCTACATCATTGCTATTCCGAGCTGTTTTTTTAATCTTAACGATAAGAGGTCGTCTATGCTTCTTTCAATGGTCTCATCACACAAAAAGAACTTGACAACGTTCTACCACTACCAAATATTCCATTACACACTGTAAGTACCTAAATCTAAACCCTAACTTAACTAAAAATTCCATGAACAAAGCTGCTTTTCTAGAACGATCCGCCTGTGAAATCTGTTTCACTGTCGTGCTATTTAGTTGCCTACAACATTTTTCACACCTACATGCAAAGGTTCTGTCTATCCCACCTCTTTTAATAATCAAATTCTGTCAGATTCTCACAAAAACGATCATTGAGCTCTTGTCACACTATCTACCTTACATTAATTTTCTCGTATCTTGGAGTTGACTAAGACCCTTGAAATATGATGATTCAATTGTAAAAAAATAGCAAGAAAAAAAAACATATTTTTAATTCAATATTTTCGGCAAGCAAAGCACCCTCGTCAGGATAAATATAATTTGTGTTTTTTCGTTCATTTTTTCGTGGCATGATGTACTTATAAATGCGAGATCCGTGCTACGAAAAGAAAATGTAAAATAAAAACCGTTTCTCTCCCGAGGAAGGTGCTATAGTCGTGGAAGATTTAAAAAACAATTTTTAAACAAATAAATTGTTATCGATTAAAAAACAATTTTTTTCAATTTGAATTTAATCTACACTTGCATCACGAAAGAAAACATTTAATATATATATATATATATATATATATATATATTGCTCGTAAATCAATTAATTGCTTGTAATTACTGAATTAGTTTCTTTTCAAATATTAACAATAGTCCTAATGTTATTTCAATGAAAATCATTTTTTAACAAAGTGCAATTTCTCATAATATTTAAAACAAAATATAATATGTAATAATAACTATCCATCAGCGTTGATTAGACAGCATCTTCCTTAACAACAAGAACAAATATTTTGGATATTTGATCTGTTGTTTCTTCACAATACTGCGGAAGGTGGAAGGCATAATAAAAGAGGTTTCGAAGCTGGTTTTAAACTCAGCCCCTTCTTTGATATTTTTATATATTTACATCGTTATTTACTCACAATATGCTCATATTTATTAGTTTATATATATATATATATATACATATAAATTATATATATACATATATAGATGTATACATATATATATATATATATATATATATATATATATACGAATATGATATATAAATACCCGTTGCATACACCTTTCACGATGAAGCTAGAACTCAGAATTAGATAGAATCGAGCAATTGCATCGACAACGGACAACGCCAAACCCGAAGTGGGTTTCGATGTACTGCATCTCATTAGTGACATTCTCCGGCATAGGCGCGAACCCAGGTCGTCGCACTCATGAAGTGTGAAATACTGACCCATATGGTTAGGTCGTCAGCATTGTACACTTCATGAGTGCGACGACCTGGGTTCGCGCCTATGTCGGAGCACGTCACTGATGAGATGCAGTACATCGAACCCCACTTTGGGTTTGGCGTTGTCCGTTGTCGATGCAATTGCTCGATTCTATCTAATTCTGAGTTTTAGCTTTCTCGTGAAAGGTGTATGTGAACGGGTATTTATATATATATATATATATATATATATATATATATATATATATATAATCTCCTCTTAATGTCTAATATGTATATATATACATATATACATACATATATATATATATACATACACATATATACATATATATATATATAGAGAGAGAGAGAGCGAGAGAGAGAGAGAGAAAGAAAGAAAGGGGAGATATTATCTAAGTATTCTCTTTTCGATATTGTTTTTAATTCACCAGCGCTCTTAATAAATATGAGAATTATGTCCAGAATCGGTACTTCTTTTTCAATTCTTAATAGTGTTGAAAACATCTGGCACAAAATGCAGCGTGTTTGCTCAGTCACCAGCCAACAAAGACGGACAGTTTTAAACGACCGACCAAGTGAATGGTCCTATCGCGTGTCCGCCGAAATATTTCTCACCTTCCACAGCCGACCTTCCGCATCCAAACAAGGTGGACGCCCTTCCGTTTCGCCTCATCCCCACACACGGGAACTAATCGAAAAACACTGCCAAGCGCTATAAATTTTCAGGGGCAGAGCGTTGTTTTTGCACGACACATCAGCACACATATAATTACAACGGTGACCAAAAAAAAAAAAAAAGACAAAACATGATGGCGTCTGTGCTTGCGAAAGTACTTCGCTTTAAAGAAAGACAAGTTCACCTTTGGCCTCTTTTTCGATCCCTAATTTTGTTGATAGGTTGTGAGGCGCGGGTGATGGGTGGACTTGAGACATAAATAATAATAACAAAAAACCTTTGAAACAAAAGAAAATGAAAAAGAAAAAGGGAAAGAGTAAAATTATGGTTGTTGTTATTAAAACTGCGTTGGGTTGACCTGAGTTCTTCATTATGACGACGTACGCGCGTATTTCCTGGTCTCACGGAAG
>NC_136489.1:38225514-38233014 GCF_053919585.1 Euprymna scolopes
AATCAAAGAAAGTCAATTAACATATAAACACAGTTTTACGTATAAACACATTTTAACATAGTAACAGCTTCAATAAGATGTACAATCCACATACGTAAAAAAAAAAGAAATAAGGTTACATACGTAAAACTTTATCATGTCATCAAATCAATAAGGGGTAAAAAAGTTTCAAGCGAAGCTTAATGCATCTCATCAGAAGAGTAGGATAACCAAAATTATAGAAATACAAAACGAAAGACGTGATGAAGAACATTTTCTTTTAAAAATAGATAAAAAGATGTATAAGTATATGTGAGTAGATATAAATCTAACAAATATATGTAATTAGGAAAAACAAATTAAAAATGGGGGCTAATACATCTGAGTAGGCAAAATAGGAGTAGATGATAATGATGGGGGAAGTAGAGAGGAAATAGGAAAATATATATAATTGGTATTGAATTGAAAATATGTATAATTAGTATTGAGATAGGTCAATAAAAAGAAACTAAAACAAGATGAAAGAAAATTTTATATAGCTTTACCAAGTAAAATCCGTGAAATAACTTTCTACAAATAAAATAAAAGTCTAAATTATAATGAGCTGATAATAACAATCAAAGTTATATAATAAAGTCTAATGTAACTTTTGTTTCTTATCTTTAACTTTAATATCTTTACTATTATATTCAAGGACATTTTTCTGTGTGCGTTTGTGCCTGTATATATGTGCTCGTTCCCTATGGACACGAAAACAACTAGGCCGATTTTTAAGTTTTGCACGACGGAATTCATGTGCCTGGCAATGTTTTAGATAGATCTTGTATCGGAAATTATTTCATAAAACCAACAGTAGGTTCTCTACATTGCAATGTATCCCACAATATGTTGTGAAATAAGTTATAGCGAAAGGCATCTGAGTTCCTCCACTCGCACCGCCATGAGCCCTCAACTAGAGCAAGCAACTAATCCATTTGATTATAAATGGACAATTTCATCAATTTCGACGAGAATATAGATGTGAAACCTACGTTAATCATCATTTAATCCCGGCCAACGTCGGGCCACCATGCTTGTATACATCAAAAACCGAGCTTTTTTCTCAGTCTAACGTTGATGTTTACAAGCCTATATATTTTTATTTTAATTATAAGAACGAACTTTTTAAATATACTGATTTGCGTATATGTGAGCGACTCCATAAAGATAAACTTTTTTTGGATATTTTATTGAAAAACAAGTGTTTATTAATTACTTATTCATTTGATGGTTTCTCATTAGATGATTGGTTTCATTATTACGTATTATGCATAGTTTCTAGATCGCGTAGAATTTGAAAGGTAAATGTCCTAGCACACAAAAATATATAAACGTTAACTTTGTTAGTGTGAATGCGAAAAAAACCCTTCCAAAACACTTTTTGAATATATGGTTTAAAGATTTGAAATGGCATACATAGGGTGTTTGCATCTGTAGCACAATTTTTTTTTTTTAGCCTGTAAAGTAGCTGTTAATCGGTAAAACAAAAATAGACGGTCTGCATGTACATTTCCATCTACAATTTGCTTAAATTTAGCCTTTTTATTTCCATCTAACTATCGACGAAAACTAAAATGATAAATAACAATTAAGATTGGATCACTGGAATCTTTGCTTTCGATTTCAGCTGATTGCATTGAAAGTCATGTTTCAAATATTTGAAATCATTGTATATATATATATATATATATATATATATATATATATATATATATATATATATATATATATGCGCACACACATAGATAGGAACATTCTTTTAGCATTTAAATTACCTGTAACATTGTTAAAATTACCTATAGTGTTAGAAAAGATGCCGGAAATGCTCCCCGTTGATATCTATGCGTTTCCGGGCGTGAATAATAATTAAGCGTATTTTACGACCAGGCAACCCCGATTAGCCTGCTAGTTCTCTCTCACTCTCTTATAGAAAGTTATGTCTATATATGGCAATTAAGCTACAAAGAATATTCCGCATTTCATTTTCGTGAGAAGCCGGCATAAGCATGAAGAATTCTCACGAGAATGAAACGCGGAATATTCTGTGTAGCTTAATTGTCATACATATTTTCATGACTTACTACCAAACCCTAGCTATGTATCGAGCACTGATGAAGTAAATACTGAAAAAAATTAAGCATAAAATTATACCTTCGTATATTAAGTTATGTTATTATATGAAGTAATGATACATATATATATATATATATATATATATATATATATATATACATTCATATATATATACATATATACATATATATACATATATACATATATATACATACATACATACATGCACATATATACATATATATACGCATATACATATATACATATATATATATATATATATATGTTACCATTTTACATATTTACTAACAGTATAAACTGGAAGTCAAACCTTACACTATCGCTTTGCATTTCGGTAAAACAAAAATAGACGGTTTACATGTACATTTGCATCTACACAAAAATTGGCAAAATTAAGACAAGACAATTTCAACAGTTATGGATAAAGATTTTAACTTAGCTCTGAAGGCACCGATCCTTTCTTCCGAGGTCATCTCGAAAACTGACTAGTAGCTAGCAGACCTGGGTTGTTTACCGAAATTATAGAAACGACTATTATTTTCATCTTGGTTGGTTTTTGCCACAACGTTTCGGTCGATGTAACCTCTTACTTTCTCCAGGTATATTCACACGGGATATGAATAATTAAAAATGTGTAGGCTTTTGCTTTCCCAACGAACATAGCTGTTAGAAACTCAAAACGTAAGTAGCACCAAATCTTTTTTAATACATCCGGTTCAATTTTTTTATATGAAAAATGTATATTTTTGAGATGAGGATTTATAATATTTTTTTTTGTATTTCGCGAGTTTTTGGACTATTATTCCCAACTTAGTTGGTTTTTTTTTTCCTACAACGCAAATACCACCAACAAACAACGACAACAACATAAATACCAACAACAACAACAGCGCCATACCACCGCCACAAACAACAACGGCGTACCACCACCACAAACAACACAAGCTACGCAATTATCATCACCACCACCACTACTACCACCACCACCACCACCACCAACAACAACAACAAAAACGCCAATATTACTACTTCCACCAACAAGAACAAAACAACGCCAATACCACCACAAACAACAACAGCTAATCAATACCATTACCCACGAAACGCTATTACCACCAACACTACCACCAACACCAGCAACAACAGCAACAACAACAGCAACAGCAACAACTAAAACACCGCCAATACAACCACCGCTTTCACAAACAACAACCCCAATACCACCACCAACGCCAACAATGGTAACAACAATCACAATAATAATAATAATAATAATAATAATAATAATAATAGCAACAACAACAACAACAACAATAATAATAATAATGATAATAATAATAATAATGGCAAATTTGTAAGTTAATATCTTCAGCTAAAATACTGCCGAAAATGAGATTCTACATTTTTAGTTTATTACGTCCTCGAATCAAAAAAATACAATTATTTGAGAGCTTCGAATAAGAAATCGGTTTCTTTAAAAATTTAACGTAAAATGATTCTTAGTTCGACCCGATTCGAAGTTTTCAGAAATGTTCGTTACCAGTAATTCTTTCTAATATAATCGACCCAAATTGAAAATGAAAAAAAAAAAATACTGGTACGACATTATATTTTCGCATAATTGTTGATAATTATTTGAGGTGTTTCTACCAGAATATCATTAAATTTTAGATTGTTAACTGAAATCAAGAGTTCTCCTGTAGGCATTAGTGATAAATCTTTTTGTTCTACCTTAAGAGAGTGGCACTAGATTTATTTTGAAGTAATAAAACACGTTAAATTAAGTTTGAACAAACATTACCTTATCCACATAGTTAGAAGAGTACTTTATAGAAAAGAGTTGTTTCATATATGTTTTTTTTTTATCTTTACATAATTTTAGTTACAATGTATTCTTCTTTACAGATTTTTAAATGCTGTTATAAAATATTTTTTATCCGAAACCATCAATACGTTTGAACTTTATGCATTTTATGTGAAGTTTTTATAATGTTATAAGATTTCTATGTACATTTTCACTTGTATCCAATACAAGTAATATTTTATTTGTGGCCAATACAATTAATGTTTAACTTGTGTTCAATACAATTAATATTTCACTTGTGGTTAATAGAATTATTCTTTCACTTGTATCCAATACAATTATTATTTCACTTGTGGCCAATAAAATTATTATTTCACTTGTGTCCAATACAATTATAATTTTATTGTGCCCAATCCAAATAATATTGTACTTGTTTCCAATACAATTATTATTTACACTTGTGTCAAATATAATAAATATTTAACTTGTGTCCAATGCAATTATTATTTAACTTGTGTCCAACACAATTAATAATTAACTTGTGTCCAATACAATTATAATATCACTTGTGTCCAATACAATTATTATTTAACTTGTGTCCAATACAATTAACATTTAATTTATGCCAATACAATTATTATTTTACTTGTGTCCAATAAATTAATATTTCACATGCGGTCAATACAATTATTATTTCACTTGTGTCAAATACAATTTATATTTTACTTGTGTCCAATACAATTATTATTTCACTTGTGCTCAATACAATTAAGATTTAAACTTGTGTTTAATTCAATTATTATTTTACTTGTGCCCAACACAATAAATATATAACTTGTGTCCAATACAATTAATATTTTACTTGTGCCCAATACAATTAATATTTCACTTGTGTACAACAAAGTTAATATTTAACTTGTGTCCAATACAATTAATATTACACTTGTGGCCAATACATTTATTATTTAATTTGTGTCCAACATAATTATTATTTCATTTGTAACCAATACAATTACTATTTCATTTGTGGCAAATACAATTATTATTTCACTTGTGTCCAATACAATAAATATTTAACTTGCGTCCAATAGAAATATAATTTTACTGTTGTCCAACAGAATGCATATTTAACGTGTGTCCAATACAAATAATATTTCACTTGTATCATATATAATTATTATTTCACTTGTGTCAAACAGAATTAATATTCAACCTGTCACATACAAATATTTTTCACGTGTGTCCTATACAATTATTATTTCACTTGTGTCCAACACTATTAATATTAAACTTGTGTCCAATACAATTATAATTTTATTTCTACGCAATACAATTAATATTTTACTTTTGTCCAATACAATTATTATTTCACTTGTGTCCAATAAAATTATTATTTTACTTGTGTCCAATACAATTATTATTTCACTTGTGTCCAATACGATTATAATTTTATTTCTACGCAATACAATTAATATTTTACTTTTGTCCAATAAAATTATTATTTCACTTGTGTCCAATAGAATTATTATTTCACTTGTGTCCAATACAATTATAATTTTTCTTGTGTCCAATACAATTAATATTTTACTTATGTCCAATACAGTTATAATTTTTCTTGTGTCCAATACAAGTAATATTTCACTTGTGTCCAATACAATTATTATTTCACTTGTGTTCAATACAATTAATATTTTACTTGTGTCCAATACAATTATTATTTAACTTATGTCCAATACATTAATATTTCAATTGTGTCCAATACAATTATTATTTCACTTGTTTCCAATACAATTATTATTTCACTTGTGTCCAATACAATGATTATTTCAATTATGTCCACTAAAATTATTATGTCACTTGTGTCCAATACAATTAATATTTCGCTGCTGAGCAATACAATTAATATTTCACTTGTTGACAATACAATTATTATTTTACTAGTGTAAAATAACATTATAATTTAATGTATGGCCAATAGAATTATTATTTCTCTTGTGTTCAATACAATTTTTATTTCACTTGTGTCCAATACAATAAATATTTAATTTGTATAAAGTACAATTATTTTTTATGTATGTGCAATACAAGTAATATTTTTCTTTTGCCCAATACAATTATTATTTCACTTGTGTCCAATGCAATTATTATTTAATTTGTCTCCAATACAATTAATATTTCACTTGTGTCCTATGCAATTATTTTTTTATTATTTCAGATACAATTATAATTTCACTTGTGTCCTATACAATTATAATTTGCGCTGTGTCCAATAAAATGAATATTTTACTTGTGTCCGATAGAACTATAATTTCACTTGTGTAACGTACAATTATTATTCACTTTTTTCCAATACAACTTTTAAATGGTGTGCAATACAATTAAAATTGATCTTGTGTCCAATACAATTAATATTTCACTTGTGTGAAATATTATGAATATTTCACGTGTGTCCATAGCCATTAATATTTCACTTGTGCCCTATACAAATAATATTGCCCTTTTGCTCAATACAATTATTATTTTACTTGTGTCCAATGCAATTATTATTTCACTCGTGTCGAATACAATTATACTTTTACTTATGTCCATATCAATTATTATTTAACTTGTGTCCAATACAATTTTAACTTTACTTGTGTCCAATACAATTAATATTTGACTTGTGTCCAATACAATTATTATTTCACTTTTGTTCAATACAATTATTATTTCACTTGTGTCCAATACAATAATGATTTCACTTGTGTCCAATACAATTATTAATCAACTTGTGTTCCAGACAATTATAAGCTCACTTGTGTCCAATACAATTATAATTCCCTTGTGTCTAATTCAATAATTTTTTCTCTTTTGTCCAATAAAATTATTATTTCTCTTTTTTCCAATACAATAAATATTTTACTTGTGTCTCATAACATTTCTAATTTCACTTCATGTCAAATATACTTATTATTACACCTGTGTCCAATACAATTAATATTTCACATGTGTCAATACAATTAATATTTCATTTTTGTCCAACACAATTAATATTGAACTTGTGTCCGACACAATTAATATTTCACATGTGTCTAATAAAATTAATATTTCCCTTGGGTCCAATACAATTAATATTTTATTTGTGTCCAATACAATTAATCTTTCACGTGCATCAAATACAATTAATATTACACTGTTGTCCAATACATATAATATATAACTTGTGTCCAATTCAAAATATATCTCATTTGTTACCAATACAATTATTGTTTTACTTGTATCCAATACGATTATTATTTCTCTTGTGTCCAAGACCATTATTATTTCCATTGTGTTCAATACAATAAATATTTTATTTGTGTCTAATACCAGTAATATTTCCCTTGTGTCCAACACAATTAATATTTAACTTGTGTCCAATACAATTAATATTTAACTTGTATCTAATACAATTAATATTTCACCTGTGCCCAATGCAATTATTATTTCACCTGTGTCCAATGCAATTATTATTAAACTAGTGGCCAATACAATTAATATTTTACTTGTGACAATATAGTTACTATTTTACTTGTGCCCAATACAATTATAATTTCACTTGGATC
>NC_136489.1:38238014-38278014 GCF_053919585.1 Euprymna scolopes
TAATGAGACTTGATTGTAATACTAGAGATAGACGGATTGAAATGGTGCGTGAAAAGATTGACGACAAAGTTTAATTTTGTAATACGGCACTATTTGATTCATGATAGAAAGAGAGAGGAGAGAGAGAGGGGAGAGGAGAGAGACACATCAGAGACAAAAAGATGTAGAAAAAAGAACGGAACTGAAATATATAGGGAGAATAGATTAGATGAAAGAAAAGGAGAGAGATAATTGCATAGAAGAGAGGCAAATATGAGCAGAGGGGAATAAAACGAAAGTGAAAAGAAATATAGTAGATATAAAGAGAAATAGAGAAAAAAAGGAGGAGAGGTGAGAGGGCTAGAGGACAGTGCGACTGAAGTTTTCACTTCCATGTCATTGATGAGATTGGCTTTTATTGGGTACCACTCCGGCTATAAATCAAAGAAGTTCGCGCCGAGACGAAACAATATGCCCCAGGCATACAGAACGGCCTCGGTCTCCCTCCAGTTTTGCGATACTCTAGGGCCTTGCAAAATAAATGACATCTTTAGTCACGCAGTTGAACTAAAATGTTTTATTTTAGAAGCCGACCTCCGCGGGGAGAGAGCGGAGACAGGGGAAATAACCGCGAGTGGTTCTCTCAAGTAAACAATCTTGTTATGGGCGCAAATTGATGACGTTTGTAATGCTCATTGGACGGAAAAGGCATGCATTAAGCTGAGGAGAAATAAGATTTTTCAGTGGACGATATTTCCGAAATCCCAATTGGCAAAGAAAAAGTGAGGGTGCAAGGATGCGGTGACATCCATGCCCCTTTCCAGCCTCTCTACCATCCAGGTTGATATGTAATAAACATTTCGCCGATATGGAAAACCAGCCATTTTATGGGCATTTCTTTTTTATGCGTGCATTAAGCACAGGCCAACCAACCAAGCTTTTAGAAGAGTCAGCCCTACCCCTAACCCTAACCCTAACCCGAACAAGACTGCATCCACCTCGTTATTTCATTTCTTAGCACCTCTACCGCTCCATTAATCACCCTGCGTTTGTCTTTCAAAAGATTTCTTCTCACAGTGAAGGAAATATCCATTCGACTCTATCGTTATTGGCGCATTCTTTTCATATCCATTGCAATTTCTCGATATCAGTTTCCAGTGTTATTTCTTCTATTATCTTATGTATCCATATGATTGTCTACCCATATGGATCTCTGTATAGTTATTTTCTAATATCTATGTCCGTGTTTCTATTGTCTCAATTCTAGTATACACGCAAACACACACGCGCACACACACGCGCATACACACACACGCACACACATATATATATATATATATATATTTGTCACATAACATGTTTATAAGATATAATATTTTATTCTCGATTTTACTGTAACAGTAGATCATCCCAAAGACAAACTTTGAATAATATATAATTTTTCCGCTTTTTAAAATATATAGAGTAGAACCCCGGGATACGGCATTAAAAATTAGTAACAAATATATATATATATATATATATATATATATATATATATATATATGCGCATACACATAGATAGGAACATTCTTTTAGCATTTAAATTACCTGTAACATTGTTAAAATTACCTATAGTGTTAGAAAAGTTGCCGGAAATGCTCCCCGTTGACATCTATGCGTTTCCGGGCGCGTTGTACAACGTTTGCAGATACTGCCTGCAGATCTTCTATGGTGATTCTCCTGAGAGCGTTGGGAATATCCTCCTTTCGTTGGTGTAGATTGTGAGGAATATTTGCATAAACATTTTTTAAATCCCCCAAAGATAAAAATTACTTGACAACAAGTCCGGGGAACGTGGTAGCCATAACCGCTTTGCTTATTCTTCTCTATTTCGTAAACCTGTAATGAACTCGGATCAGTAATATGCTGGACGTGTGGCATGTAGGGTAATCTTGCTAGAAAAAGAATTGCATGTTGTCTTGTGGTGTCAGTAGGTCAGATTGTGATACTTTTAAGTGGATTACTCTCTGTCTCTCTCTCTGTCTCTCTCTCTCTCTCTCTCTCTATATATATATATATATATATATATATATATATATATATATATATATACAGTGATGATCATATTTATTGGCACGGTAAAATAAAAGTTAAATTTTGTCTAATAAATTCTAAAAAAGGGATTAAATTAAAGAAAATAACAAAGTATATTATGTATTTTTAACTGGCCTTTCCGATGCAGCAATCGGATTTTAGAAAAAAATAAATAACAAAGGAACAACAAACATAATTGCAAAAAACCCTTGTTCAAAATTATTGGCACGATTTATTTTAGAATCAATTGTATAGCCTTTGGCCTTGATTACCTTCCTCAGTCGCTTTTCATAGTTTACAACCAAGTTGTTGCACTCTTCAGTAGTAATTTTAGCCCACTCTTCCTGACAATAATCCTCCAATTGAATAAGATTCTTAGGCTTCCTTTGCATTACCCTCAATTTTAATGTTCTCCATAAATTTTCAATTGGATTAAGGTCTGCGCTTTGTGATGGCCACTCCAAAACATTAATATGATTTCTTAGTCAGTTTAGCCGAATGCTTTGGGTCATTATCTTGCATGAACCACCAACGACGACCAAGTGAGAGCTCTTTAGCAGAGTCTTTCAGGTTTTCATCCAATATTTTAACATAATCTCTCTTTTTTATGCTACCTGTGACCTTAACAAGTCGCCCTGGTCCAGAGGCAGCAAAGGATCCCCAAAACATCAAACTGCCCCCACCGTGCTTCACTGTGGGTATGGTGTTCTTAGGCAGGAAAGCTTCGCCAGATTTTCTGTAAATATAAGACACTTTATTATGGCCAAATAACTCTATTTTCGTTTCGTCAGTCAATAGAACACGTTTCCAGAATGCAACATCTTTACCAATATGACGTTTTGCAAAGGCTAGCCTTGCTTTCAGGTGCATAGGCTTCAATAAGGGAGTCTTTCTCGGACGACATGCTTTTAAACCAGCTCTCTTCAAAACTCTACCAACTGTATGTCGAGATACATTCACTCCAGAGGTGCTCTGTTCATCAACAATCTCCCCAACAGAGATCCTTTGGTTTTGTTTTACTTGTCGAACAATTTTCCGTTCATCTCTTGGGGAAAGGATCCTTTTTCTCCCTCTACGCTCTAAACTCATAACGTGGCCTTGCGATTTGAACTTGTTTATTATTGCTCTAACAGTGGATTTGGGAAGGTTTAGCTTCTTTGAAATCTTATCATAGCCCTCCCCATTGGTATGGCATGCTACAACAAGCTTCCTGACGTCTTCGCTGTGTTCCTTAGTTTTAACCATGGCGATTGAAAATTATAATTTAGTCACTTATAATAGTTTAAATAAATCGCTATCTAAAAATTATCTGAAAAAAAATTATTCACTGAATTAGCGTTAAACAAGCATAATATGGCTATAAAAAAGTTCAGAAAGCACGTAAACCGGAAATTGATTGATATTATACTGATACTAAAAGAAAAACAAAGCCGTGCCAATAATTTTGAACAAGGGTTTTTTGCAATTATGTTTGTTGTTCCTTTGTTATTTATTTTTTCTAAAATCCGATTGCTGCATCGGAAAGGCCAGTTAAAAATACATAATATACTTTGTTATTTTCTTTAATTCAATCCCTTTTTTAGAATTTATTAGACAAAATTTAACTTTTATTTTACCGTGCCAATAAATATGATCATCACTGTATATATATATATATATATATATATATATATATATATATATATATATATATATATATATATATATATTAGTCCATATACATATATTAGTTAGATAGATAGATAGATAGATAGATAGATAGATAGATATCTGTTACATCTTTTTGTGCTCGACACAACTTAGCTTAGTATATATCCTCCTTATTTAATATTATATAGCGATATATTATATGCTTCCAGTTCTGCAGTAAAAGTGAATTTTCACCTGGGATCTGCTCCTTCGACCGGCATTAATTATAATCTCCTAAAGTGAAGGTGGCTTATTCATAAATCAGTTGTGCCAATACTTCTACTACTACTACTAAACCAGATTGGAATCTAATGATTAAAATTTTCTAATATCATATGCGATAAGCCAACGGGATGTACTCAATTGTTTTTACTTTATATATCTTGCAAAGATGAATTTTTGCAGTAAAACTCAACTACCAACATAAACGATCAGAGACTTCCAGGTTTATTTTTGCGAAAAAGTAAAAGCTTTAGTAAAATTTAGTAACTTACACGCACGTAATCTCAAATAATTGAGTTACACACAACTCGAAATTTCTTACGTCTATAAGAAAAAGATTAAATATAGATCAGGATCAAATTTTAGCAAAAGATGTATATGTTGTTGAAGAGTGTTGCTTTTTTTCAAATAAGTGATTTCCCCAAAAAATGGCAAAAGTCAAATAAGAATGCAGGAGAAATAGACAATGAAAATTTTACTGCAAAATCACAATCTAATTTAAATTGAAAAGTCAAATTTCTGATGCAGCAATGGTTCAAAAATATATTTTATTTTAATTTGTTCCCTCTAAATTTATTATCGATGCAGGTATAAAAGGCATTTGTGTTTTTGCAAGTTCTTTTCTCTCTAGACTCGGAAATAACTGAGCCGCTTATTTATAAATTTCACACGAATGTACTTAAGGTGTATTGAAGTGTTTTTTATTTCGCCCGGGTGTTTGGATGTGTCTGTTGTGCAAAGAAAAAAAGTTGTAGTAGGAAGGCAGGCTCGAGCCCGAACAGCGAGAGAGAAAAAGAACAGGAAAAAACTTGACGTCTTTGCGATTACGACCACCACCAAACCGGAAGTGACTTATTTCTAAATTAAGGCTAGATACTCCAAAGGAGAGGATTACTTTCAAAAATATCGGCGAAAACAGTCATGTAGAAAAGTGCCCAGTGAAAGGTGAAGATATTTATGATTTTAGCCAATTTTTCGATGTTTGTCGTGTGAAACGTCGAACTCCAAAACGATACTGATCTTGGTAAAATCCGTCGCATTTTTCGAAAGTTTAAGGCAGACATGCATACAAACATACACACATGTATATATTGGTAACTGAAAGTTTTCGACCCAAGCCGATTAAAAAGATTTCCCTATCTCTAATAACCTTTATGTAAAATTTCAAATGTTTAGACCAGAAATTGTTTGAGTAATTTGGCAGAGATCGCAGAGGTCATTTTTTTAAGGTTGACTTCTATTATGACCCCCTAAAATGTATTGTTTTGGGCTCAAATCAAGTTATTAAGTTAGAACCATGCCCAATGTACCTATATCTAAAATTTCAAGTGTTTAGACCCAAAATTGTCGGAGGAATTTGGTAGACTTCTCAAAGGTTAACTCGTTGAACTTTTACCCCTTGACAGCCAAATTCCTGGTTGAAAACCGATTACAAAGATTTTCCCAAATCTCAGTACCCTGTATATAAAATTTCGAGTCTGTAGACTTAAAATTGACAGAGTTATTGAGTAGGGAAATGTACACACACAGTGTATTCTGCAACAGAATTAATAACAAATATACTCATAGTAATTGTTTCTGGCTTACGAAGGCCATGTCTTCACAGTTCGAGATTCCGATATCTCATTAATCTGGTCATTCTGCAGTTTTGATTTACGATGGAATTTAGATCTCGATCGCAAAATAATTTGTCAGGCGACTTCACATTATAGTAATACTTAGTATCTCTGTAGTGCATGATTTTTAATAAAAGAATGAACGTATTATTATTATTATTATTATTATTATTATTATTATTATTATTATTATTATTATTATTATTATTATTACAAGCAGGGCTTATTAACCGGCGTTGTCCGGTTGACGTAACCTTCCTAAAAAATAAAGTACGGAAGCACGGTTGTTTTTGGTGACCAACCCTAAAATTTCCTTATGTTAAGAACGGCTTTCGAATAGACAATCCAACCGCCTCATGTTAAGAACGGCTTTCGAAGTAGACACCCACAATCATCGAAAAGTACTTGCATTTGCCTAATTTAAATGAGATTTTTGTAATAAGCATATTCGAATAAACATAAAAGGGGTCATGTTAAGGAACATTCTGGAGGAGATACTAATGTAAAAATTTCCCCACAAAAAATACAAAGTTATTGTGAGGTGCATAGAGCGACGCTAATCGGTTAATGTGTTTAATTTTTTTATCAGCAAGATTTTAATCTGTAGAAAGCCACGTCAATCGGTTTATGTTTAATTTCGTCTTTTTTTTTGTTTTTGTTTTTTTTACAGCACGAGTGTAATTTAGAGAGTGCTACGACTATTGGTTAATATGTTAATTTTGTATTTTTTCTTAACGAGGCCAATCGTTTAATATGTTTAATTTTGTTTTTAGCACGATTTTCTTCTGTAGAGAGCGATTCCATACTGTATAATTTTTTAAGCCTTCGTTTATTTATCGTAGAATGAATTTCGATATATGCGAATAGTCAGGTATCAGCCAATCATAATCGCGTAATTTTAGGAGGGAGAAGTATTATTCTTGAATCAAAAAATTGAAAGATTATGTTATATGTTTGTATGTAATAACCAGTTTATGGTGGTGCAAGCATAATCTCAGAGAAAAATATAGAATCTCAGCTGGTAGCAGTGGGAGAACTAAATAGTGAGAGAAAATAAGACTTCCTTTGTAAACGTGTCGATTGTGATAATGTTGCTCATTGGATGTAATATAGACTTTTATTACCACGAGTGATTTTGGTAGAAAGTGTGGTCGTAAGCTAAAGTAGCAGTCAGGGTATATGTATTAAATTTGTATGCGGCATATGTTGTTGCAAACCTACGGTACTTTAGTCTAGAAAGGGATTGTTGCAATCAAAATATTATGTATGGAGATTATTATTATTATTATTATTATTATTATTATTATTATTATTATTATTATTATTAATGTTATTATTATTATTATTGTTATTATTATTATTAGTAGTAGTAATTGAAGGAGGAGGAGCAGGAAATGGAGCAGGGCAGAAGGACTAATAATAATAATAATAATAATAATAATAATAATAATAATAATGATAATAATGATAATAATAATAATAATAATAATAATAATAATAATAATAATAGTTATAACGCCCCGTTAATAAATACATTTCAGCACTTTTTAGAGTATTAAGAAAAAAAACAGTCAATTAAGCAGAGAGGATTTTTTCCGATTTTCCGTAGTGTAATAGCTTTCAAAGATTTTTTTGTTTATATTCGCTCACATGTCAATTATATACTATTGATTTCTAAAATATTCCGGTGGTATTTGCCAGTTTCCTTGTGCAGAATTCAAGACTAATGTGTTTAAGATTACTTTATGAACGAATCCCCCACAAAAAGTTATTATCGCTTCCTAAACTAATAATTTGAACATATAATGTGCCACAGATATAAAACTAATTATTAATTTTTATTTTTTTTTTATTTTGTGTGTGTGCATAAATTTACACACACGCACACATCTCTCTCTCTCTCTCTCTCTCTCTCTCTCTCTCTCTCCCTCTGTATATATATATATATATATATATATATATATATATATAGAGAGAGAGAGAGAGAGAGATAGAGAGAGAGATGTGTGTGTGTGTGTGTGAACTGCCGACTGTCATCACGACGGTTCTAGGTTCGATCCTCGGCTTGGGATAGGTGTTAGTCTAGCGGCACTGATGAGTTGTGAAACAACGAAACAGGACTGTATGTTGATGACTAAAATATATTTTATATTTTATATATATATATATATATATATATATATATATAAAGTTGTAGCGTCCGTACGTGTGTATGTATATGTGTATGTACAACTCTCCTGCAGCGCACATCATGGACCGATCATGAACCGACCTGTGATGATGATTGTCCCTCACCTAGGGACATTGCACATAATTTTTCAAGGATAAAGGTCAGGATCATAACGTATGAATATATACTCCCCTACGGAACACGCGACTGGGCCGATCATGACCAAACCTTGCATGGTGATGGTTCTCCCCCTACGGATGTTGCCCACCATATTCCCAAATTAGATCACATTTATGAGCATGTTTCAGTCAGTTAGTTACTTATAACTAGAGACCTCTTCAGGCGATACCACCAGGATAACTTACTAACAGCTACAGTATAATTCTCCTTTCACGCATAATTACTTCGCACCTAATAAAGCTATCGCTAGATGTCTTATTCCTAATATGTTAGCTAACATCTTCTGTCCCTTTCTGATGAGACGCATGAATCTTCGAAATACCATGGTATAAAGAGTTTCCTTACCATAGACCCTTAATTGATGCACCATACTTTAAAATAAACGAATATATCTATATGCATTGGTATATTGAATTAAATAGTATTTCTTATTTTATTGATATTCTATATACAATACAAAGAAATTTGTTTAGCTTTGCACTATCCCGATGAGTCTCTCTTAAAGAATCGGTCTTTATCTTATAAGTTACTCATATATATATATATATATATATATATATATATATATATATGTATATATATATAAATATATACGCACATATATATGTATATATTCATACATATCTTTATATATGCATGTATATACTCATACATATATATATATTTATATATATATATAATCATACATGCATATATATATTTTTAGATACATATATATATACATTTATATATACATATTTATATTAATACGTACATGTATATATATATATATATTTATACATACATATATATTCATACATACATTTATATATATATATATATATGTTTATCTAAATATATGTATATTTATATATACGCACATATATTTATATATACGTATATATATTTATATATATATTTATATACGCATAGATATTTATATATACGTATATATATTTATATATATGTACATATATATATATTATATATACATATATATTTATATATGTATATATGCATATAGATATATATATATATACATATATATATATAGATTTATATATACATATATATGCATATATATTTTTTCATATACCTATATTTGTATATTTATATATACTTATATATGTTTATATATTCATATATATATTTATATATGCATACATATATACATATTTATATATACATATATTTATATATACATACATATATATTTATATATACATATATATATATTTATATATACATATATATATATATATTCATATATACATATATAGTCATATAATCATACATATATATTTATGCATACACACATATATATTTTTATATATACATACATATATATTTATATATGCATACATATATATATTTACATATACATACATATATATTAATATATGCATGCATATATATATATTTATATATCCATACATATATATTTATATATCCATACATATATTTATATAAACATACATACCTGTATATATATATTGATATAGATACGTATATATATATATATATACATACATATCTATATTTATATATATATACATACTGATATATATATATACATATATATGCACATACATATATAAACATTTGTATACATACATATATATATATATTTAAATATATGTACAAATATATTTTTTTATATACATACATATATAATATTTATATATATATTTATATATATAAATATTATATATATATTTATACATATACATATATACACTATTATAAAACGGAGCTTTATCTACGTGTCTTAATCTCTGTAAATGTGAGTTTTCCGCCATGCAAAAAAAAAAAAAAAAAAAAAAATTATAAGTATGGCTTAATCCATCATTTCCAGCAACCCTAAAAGTTGTCAAGTCCTTAACATCTTTAAATTTGAGTTCAGCACCCTGTAAAACTGCTAAATAGGTGCACATTAAATTTTGGGCTAATATGGTAAAATTGTCCTTAAAAAGGAGTTTTTTTATTAGCCCTGAATGTGCCCCTGGGGCACTATGAAATATAGACAAACAACATTATATAGAAATCAGTTAGTTACAAATTTTCGTAAAGTTTTATTAACATCCAAGGTATCGACTTTTTATGAGCACAGAGGTGTCAATTTTAGGCATTTTTAACCCGAAAGTAACCCCTGAGGGACAATCGGAGTTTTCCCGGAAAATCCATTCATATATACATTTTTTTCTCATATCACGTTTAATGTTTGTGCAAAATAAAAAAAAAACATCCAAGGCGTGTAGTTATTGCGAAAATGAGGCAGACGAACATACGAATGGACAAAGGTTTATGTACAGGTACACCCTCCTTTTCTGGGGGATCAAAATGTATAGATATATTTTCGATTTCGAAAACATACAGCGAAAGAAAATTGATCATTTATGAACCAAAACATTGTGCCAATAACAACTAAGACGAAACGTAATAAATAAAAAAAAAAAAAAAAAAAGACAGACAAAAAAGAATGAAATTACAAATGCTTATCTTTCAAATCTGAAACAGCAAGGATTTTCGTTCATTAAAAAATAATTGAACGGATTATGTTTGGAAGTTAACGTGAATTTGTCTAATGTTTTCATTAAAAAAAACAGCAAATTAAATGTAAGAAGGCCGTTCCAAAAGCACTGCCTCCTTTTTTTTTTATTACGTCGATTAGATAATAGGCCTCGCAAATTTCAGTGTTATAATAATTGGGCTTATGAATGTTTAACCGAAATGTTTCATATGTTTGTTGCAGATATTGGCAGTGTGAGAAAAGTACCCTTTTATTTTAAATATTTTGTTTTTCAAATTTAAGTATTTCTTACTTTTCTTTCAGATTACAAATTACTAACGAGTCAAAGGAACCTTTCAGTAAAAATTTAAAAAAAAAACAAAAAAAAATATCTGACCTAAAATTCCTAAGAATAATGTGTCCGTTGGGAAAACTGTCAGCACATCAGGTTCGCATACCTAAACTTTGTTTACAAACTTTTTATACATTTGCCAGATATATCGCCTAATCAATAATTTCCATCGCTACTGTTGATTTCTTCCACTTTTTCTCTTCATTGTTCCTTTTCCTCTTAAATGTATACATACCTAGCTACAGAATATTTAGTATACAGAATTAATAAATACGTATGACAAACAAATAACATTTTTTTAAATCACGTACATTGATAAAATATATTCCTTTTTATATAAGAAAAACATTTTTGTGCAAATAATTAAAATGAAGACAGATAAATAGATAAGTAAATAGATAGATAGATAGACTAACTGATTACTCTGAGTCGTTTCAACATTACATTTAATTATGATCCAAGCCCCACAAGTGCAGGGGGCAAATGTTCTGATTTAGGGCGGGGTATATTATAATGCTATTTTCCATTTGAAATTCGCAATTATTTGGGTAGTAAGTTTCAATAATCAAATTATTAGAAACAAGTAGAGAAGAGTTGAAAAACCTGCCCCTTTTGTAAGATGACCTTTCACGTAATCTTTCAAGAATGTACTAGTCGTGCTGAAATGAAATAATACATATATATTAATCGGAAACATAAATAAAGCAGAGTGTTTACCATTCGGTCTTTTCTTCTGATCAGATAATTATTATGTATAATATGATCAAACAGATTTAAAAACGATAATGTAATTTTGGGGGTAGAGTGGTGTTTAAAATAAAATTCCAATAACTTATGTTAAAAATTAACTTTTATAAAATATTAATATAAAATATTAATGTGCGGATTAACAAAAATATATATTAAAAAATTGGTTTGAAAATGTGCCTATAATTTTCTTAATTAAATTGTGTATGCGTTCTCGAGAACGCAAAAAAGTATTTAAAATTATAAGATATAAAAATTATTCTACTACTATATAAAAATAACTTTGTGTGTTTGTTTTTCTGGGAGTATCTGAATTCGGTCCTCATGCACTCGGAAATGGCAGGGTCGATTTTTATAAAAAAAAAAATACACAAAACCACATTATTTTCCTGGCAGTGTTTAAGACAGGTTTTGTGTCTGAATGTGTTCGGTAATTACCGATGATCGATAAACAGAATAATCTGATCAAAGGAGAAACGATTTTGATCAAAGGTAGCATCCTATAAAACCTAACATCACAAATGCATTTAAGAAATTTTATTACGACAAAAACCGAAAGGCTCAACATAAAATATCAACAGTAGGTTCTTTGGTATGACAGCGACTAATTAAATGAATATTTATGTTTAAGGCATAATTTCTCAATGATACTTGACTTTTGAATTTTAAACTTTATGCAAGCTATTATATATAAACTTTTAAAAATAAAATCAACGGTATGTTCACTATAGTGTAATGTAGAATACATTATATTGTAATCTCAGTTACTGCGAGAGGTATGTGAAGCTTGCTGCAAATGCACTTCGATAGGTCTCCAATTATAGCAGGCAGTCAATCGATTTGATTGTGAAATGAGATATTTCATAAATTTCGTAACAATAGAAATATGTGAGTGTGAAATATTTGTTGATCATCATTCAGTAACGATCAATATCTTATCACCCTGCTAGGTGTTGATGAATGAATACTGAGTACTCGAGCTAAACTCTAATTCTACCCCCCGCCAAATTCTTATTGACAATAAAGAATGACTAAATAGTTGCAAGTTTTAAACAGAAAAAAAAATAACTTTAATAATTTTTAATTGTAAAATACAACGTCTGCCTTCACAGCGATACAAAGAACTTTCATTTTGTTCTATTTTACTGATTATTTGTCTATTCTGTTTATTTTTTTATACATGGATATAAAATTGACTTAAGTTTACTATGGAAAGTGAAAAGGACTATTAAATTCCCTTCTTGGATGTTCTTGTCGAACGTTCAAGGGGGTGGGGGGCTTTCTCACTACAATTTATAGAAAGCCGACATTTACTGGCCTATATGTGAACTGGTCGTATTCTGTACCAAAATCACGTAAGGTCGGCTTAATTAATACTTTGGTACATAGAGCCCTCATGATTTGTTCGCCTAACAAATTAGACGCCGAACTCGATAAGATCAGGGAAATATTCATCAATAATGATATCCTGTTGACCTTATTGATGACTGTATTTTTCGAAAGGTTGCGGATTTTAAACCCCCTAAAAGTTTGGACCCTTGAAATGCCCGGTTTATTTAAAATTTCCGTAAAGATTTCTAAACAGATTCGCAGAAGTATTTACGACTGCTTTTCTTCTGTGTCCCTGCGTTTGGTATATACTACGAGACCTGCTTTTCCGTCATTTCGCAAGGATAATTTGCCTTAGATCCAAAATAGCAATATTGTATATCAATTCAAATGCTAGAGCGATGCTGGTTTGTTGGGTGAACATCCTTGCATCTTTTGACTCGTATAAACCAACATGTTCCATCGAAGATCATACATGGGAGGATGGGGTCTGGTGGTCTCCCTCCTTCTGCAGCCTTGGACTCTGCTATTGGCCAGCATTTGGTTGACAACCCGTGCTGTGCCGATAGATATAAAATAGCATGGTTCGAGGTGCTACATAGAGCGGACTCCAGAAACCAGTTAAATATTTTGGAGTCTGTCTCTATTGCGGTGCGTCAACTTTCTTTGTGCCGGCAAAAGGAAACATCAAACGCATTGTTTCTCTTTGGGGAACTTTGAATCTTTTCTCCCGTTTTTTCCCCCTCGTTGTGCCAATATTTTAATCGTTTTTAAACGTTAATTAATTTATGTTAGTGTCCCCGTACTTTTGGCACATTCAATAAGTTCCCCATTAGAACTCTTTGTTTTCGACATAATATTATTTTGTACGCTATCGATTTTCTCCTGATGAGATGATAGCTGAAAGAGCTCTTGAGAAACTTCCGCCTATTTTATTCAAAACAATATACACACACACACACACACACATATATATATATATATATATATATATATATGTATATATATAAATATATGCATACCTATTTAAATGAATCTTATATATATATTTAATTATATATATATATGCATATATTTATATTTAAATTCACATATATATATTTAAATATATATAAATCTAAATATATATATATATATATATATATATATATATATATATATATATATATACTATTACTTTGTGTGTTTCCATGTTTGTGTATGAGTTCAGTCCTTATCAACTCGAAAACGTCTGCGGAAATTTTCATAGAATTTCAGATAAATGTATTGTATTTGTCTGGAAGTATTCTTGGTTGGTTTTCTCTCGGGCTGTCTTTAATAATATCGATAATCGAAAGAATCCTGTGAAGGGAGGAGCAGGTGATTTTAACCAAAATTAACGCCTTACACAGCTCAATATTACCAATCAAGAAGGTATATCACTACACAATCTGAACAGTCCGACATATAAAATACAGTAGGTTATTTTCATATGACAGGGGCGCGATCTAAATGTGTGTTGAGAATAATTAATACATGATACTTGACCTTAAAATTTTAAACACACACATACACACGCACACACACACGCACGCACACACACACACACTCATATATATATAATTAGTGTTTTTCGGAAAAAATCCATCAGAGTGCTCAATTATGAGGAAACTCCAAAAATAAGGGCGTGTTATTTATGTTTTGTTTGCAGAACGTTTTAGATGAGATCCCACATTGGTTCAGTTGGTGTCACACCGGATAATTAGGGACCATTTTAGATACCAATATTAAGATTTCTTCAACTAATCATCACCTCTTTATTAACCGGAAGTGGAAACACATATATACATTACGAGTTCACGTTTATTTTTCGTTTTGTGAAAACCTCCCTCATATATCGGATATGGTGATTTTATTAATTTAATTTTTTTTTAATTGAAATCAAATTTCCATTAAAATATTTTTATTAGTACCTTTTATATTAAAACGAAAATTATTTGGATGATTTATTTTCTAAATTGAAAACTAAAGATTTATCTCAAACGCGATTAAAGGTTTACATTCCATTTAAGAAATACATTTACAAATTTAAACTCTTTAAGTTTTTTCGGAGAGGGGGGTTCTTATCTAGCCTACGGGATTTCCTACTATATTAACTTCAATACTATGTTTTAAAATTGAAATAGATTGTAAAATACATTTATAAAAAATGATTTTTTAAAATTTACATAATAAAATAATTTAAAATCTATAATAAAATGATTTAAAATTACAATTTGAATCCAATTTTAGAAACTAAAATCAATTTAAGAATTTAAAATTTTAAGAAAAATGTAAGGTTCCACTACCGAATATAAAAGAGGTGAGTATTGGATTAGGAGAGCTTAATATAGGTATCTAAAACGGCCCCTGATTATAGGGTTTTAAGCGGGCGGTTCCAATGATTTATCTAAAACTTTCTGTAAACGATATATACCTTCCGCTGCACCAGCACCGATTTGTAGCCTCAACTAGAGCAGGCAATCAATCGATTTGATTTTAAAAATGTTCTATTTTACCGATTTCTACGACAATAAAAATATAGGAGTGGAAATATTCATTGATAATCTTTCAGTACCGAACTCACTGCTAGTATATACTATTATATTAAAGACAATATGTGTATGTATGTGTGTGACTTCATTCTTCATGGATTGGAAACCTTTCAATCGATTTTTATGAATTTTTAAACAACGGTACTCTATGTGCACGGCAGTGTTCGTGGATTTGTTTTGTATCGAAATGCCTGGATAAATATCGATAATCGATAATAGAAAGAACCTCAATCAAAGAGAGAAAGACGAGTTGAGCCCAAACTAACATCTTACACATCCTTACATCACATGTGCATTTGAGAAGATTTATTACCACACAATCCAAAACATATGAAATCAACAGTAGGTACTTTGATAGGGGTTTCTGCACAAGTGCACTATAATACTTTAACTGTTTATTTTGAACTAAAATTCAAGTCATTATCACCGCACAACCAATAAGATAAGATATAACGTTCATGGTTGCGAGATTAGCCTTTTAAACAAAATTCGCGTAATCAACTTTTTTTTTTAAACTGCTTGACCTTCAAATATTGTATTTGGCCTTTAAAAAAATTAATTTGGTCTTAAATTTAACTTTTTTTCTGTTTACTTTGTTAAAATATTTATTTAATATTAATGATTTAAAAATCTATAATTAATTTATAGCAGTTTGGTCTAAAAAAGGCCTTTTCTTCTACCATTTTACAAATATTTCTATTTCCTTGCAGTCCTTAGTAAAAGCGGTACAAATAAATATTCTTAACTCAGCTTGGGATTCCAGAATTTTATTGCCCCTTTTTAACATAAAGTTACATTTGGTAGTAACTATGAGAAACACATTATAATTAAGTAGTTTTTAGTTGTTGAGAGGAATAGTGCGTTAACAGTGATATTTCCATTAATCATTAAACAAAATTTTCATTATTATATATTTTTTTTACTAATCAAAGGACACTATTATGCAGTATAAAAAGCTGAACACACCATATTACCACGTCTTTTTAGCGATCACCTATGTTTGCGTTGCAATTTTACCGACACCGTTTAAGGCCAGAACGAGTCTCAAAACATTTAAATCAGTTAGCCACACTTTCTGTTCTATTATTTGTCATCCGTACCCAATGTACTTAGGTGTGTCCTGAAAAGCTAATTTTGGCTACTAATAATTAAACACCTGCCTGATGAATAAGATTGTATGGACTTCTACATAGACAGTAAAGCATATAAATGTTGCTGAACGAACGCCCAAATACAGTTCTTAGTTCTTTCTGATTCATATTTAAACTTCTATGACAAAATGTTTTAATACATACTTCTTATTACTTATACATATTTCAGAGCTAAATGTTGTAATTATTGATACCTGCATCATTATTTCGATCGCCCATTAACATTTAATCAATAAAAACTTATCGAAAGTTAAGACAGAATAAAACAACCTATGCATACAAAATAAATAACCTTTGATGACAACTTCTTCAAGAAAATGTTAAATAAATGTTAATAAATAATGAAAGTTCCAAGAATCTGTGAATGTTATAGCGAAACAAGTGAAGCATACATGCCCCCCGCGAGTGAACAATGAACGATGCAGAAAATGAATGACTAAGTTAAGCATTTGCCATATTTAACCTCAAACGTTAGCAGGAGATGTAAAACATGGTGAAAATGAACAAACGGTACAGTTTTATGCCTTAAAATATGAAAATTTAAGTTCTGCACTATGCATAAAAATGACTAAGTCCATCATTTCCCCGCCATTTAGCCCTTAAAGTCCCCAAGGCTTAATATACTTAATTTTGAGTTCAGCACCATGCAAAATTGCTAAATAGACAAACACAGAAAATTTTGGACACCTATAGTAAAATAGTCTGAAAGATGGAGTGTTTTGATTAATTCTAAAAGAGCCCCTTGAGCACACCCAAGTGTTATCGCGAAATATAGACACACACCATTACAACTTTTCATGAAGTTTAAAAACTTTTTTTAATAAGCACAAACTTGTCAATTTTCGACATTTTCATCCGAAAAGCACACCTTGGGGGCAACTGGAGTTTTCCCGTTCTGTTACATTTTTTACGTATATCATGTTTAATGTTTGTGCAAAATTTCCAAAAATTCCAAAGCATAGTTATTGAGAAAAGTTCGGATAGACGAACGGACGAACGGACAATAGAGAATTTACAAGCCCACCCTCCTTTTGTAGGGGGAGCAATAAAAATGTTTCTCCCGTCAGGAGAAATTGAGTACTTATTTATTTTGGATGTATGTAATTTTAAAGAAACCAATAAACGGGAAAGAAAACCGGTCGTTTAGGTTTTTGTAGGATGCACACCAATTTGGGACTTAGTATTTCTGGTGCTGTAAACCATTGCGCAAAAATTGAGGAATTGGCATATATAGAGAACCATGACTAAAAGAAATCTGTATTTCGTCAAATGGCTCGGGTTCTTTCTTTACAAATACCGTTATTTAAATTAATCGGCTAGGCAAGTTTTAAAAGAATGACAATTTCGAATCTGCAGTTGATAAAGCATTGCTTTTTGCTTCTTCTTATAATTATTATAATTATCAGTTGAATTTCCATTTACTCGCTGGCATGTATTTGACAGCTTTTAGAAATTGACTTTTAAATTAACATATAAACTTGACTGTTTAAGCAAAGCAATTGCTTGATAAATGATATTTTGAAACTACTTTGTCACGAGGAATGTTATGGATTTAAACACGTTCATACAGATACAAATTAGTCTGAATTGTGTGATTGTCCAAATCTTTATCCGAAATAACATAAAAACGCCCACGAACCCATTTTGGCCAATTAAGAATGAAGTTACATTAGATAGCAAAAGAGTTGAGGATATTATCATTTTTCATAGACTTTGTCACTAAGAACGATGTGTTTAAAATAGGCACATTTTTATCATATTTAATAAAAACGTGTTGGCGAGTCAAATTTTTATTTGCAACAGTTTAAATGCAACAAGAAAGTGTTGTTTGCATCAATAATGTAATGCGAATGAAATATGCATGCAGCATTCAGCAAGTGAAATCTGACCAAAAATACAAGCATCAGCAGGTAAAGTGTTGGCCTTTGTATTTTGAGCTGTAAAAGGTATATTGTTCAGTGATTAGCTTTACAACCATAAACTATCAATAAAGAATATTATATAAATTCATTGGCATGTTTGACTAGAGAAATCAACAAATAGTAACACAAATTAAGAAAAAATGCTATTTTACCAAGCCGATGCACAGTATCACGTTTTTATCACCACAATCTTATAGTAGTGCATATTAAATTATTTTCACACCAAACTTTTTTTCGAGAGCTGCTACATTCTTGTTTACTATTAGTTGTTTACAGACTCCAAGAGAATTCTGAATAGACACATATTTGGCATCCATGAAGAATTAATATTGCAAAGTGAAGTATATTCTTAGATCAAAGACAATTTTTTAATACAAAAAAGCCATCAAATCTTTAATGAAACATTGAAATCGGTGTACCACATTTGTAGAAGATAAAGTTAATATAAAAAGCTAAATTTTGCATAAAAGTTATTGTTTTCTTTAGTAAACCTGGAAATTATTGGTCAATGTGTTAATAAAACTGCTGAATTTAAATGTTGTACAATGTAGTACCGACACCTAAAATAACGTAAGTTGTTGCTACTACTTCAAAAAACATAAGTAAATTGAGGTGCTTTTTGATTAACTTGACACAATCCCAGATGAGAATAAACCATTCAATTAATCTGTAAATATTGCTTTTCAATTCGTATTATTTGGATTGTCTGGACTACAGTTCTCATCTTGAGTGTTATTTGCAAAACATATCGGTTTATGTAATCTCTGTCCATATTAGGCCAACGATTACATCAACCGAAATTGTGAATGTTTCTGTCGGAGTTGACACTCTTTCTGTAGAACTTATAATTCTTTCCGTTAAACTCTTGAATCCATACGGAATTCCGAACAGAACAATTAATTTAATCCACAGGTGTAGCATGCTCTCGTTCCCTCAGCCCTGATTGGGTTTGATATAAATATTTTCAATTCGACAAGATGCACCTGAAAAGATCGAAGTTTATCGAAAGTTAAGACAGATTAAAACAATCTATGCATGCAAAATAAATAACCTTTGATGACAACTTCTTCAAGAAAATGCGAAATAAATGTTAATAAAGAATGCAAGTTCCAAGAATCTGTGAATTTTATAGCGAAACAAGTGAAATATACATGCCCCCGCGCGAACGATGCAGAAAATGAATGACTAAGTTAAGCCGAAATTTTGTGCTAGTATCATTAGTCCGAAACATTGAAATAATACAAATAATCAGTATTTATTTAAACAATTCAGAACCATAAGGATGCTGGAGTCCTGCAGGGGTCCATCCTGGGTCCAACTCTCTTCATGATATACATCAATTATCTCCCAGAACACAAACTTAAATCATTCGTTGACATCTATACTGATGACACGACCATCTATGGCAACACACCAAAGGCAGTAAATGACAAATTTCTCTCTCATTCTCTCTCCTCTGATCTTGAGCACGTTGTACAATGGGGGAAGACGTGGCTGGTCACTTTTAATGCATCGAAAACCAAGTTCTATCTTTACATGATCAACGCTCTGATCCCCATCTGGCATCAATTGAAATGAATGGCTCTCGTCTTGGAGAGGCTTCATGTTTTGACAAGCTTCTGGGTTTTACCTTTACTCCTAGTCTGAAATGGAACACATACATCAAATATGTTGCCAGGGACGCTGGGAAAATGTTGGGGTCCTTCTACCGCTCCAGAAGATATCTCACTACTGATGCAATTGTCTATCTGTATAAAAGCCAAGTACGTCCAAGGATGGAGTACTGCTGCCTCATCTGGGCAGGAGCTGCTAAAAACAGCCTATCCTGCATTGACAGAGTACAAAATAGACTTCGTGGTTTAGTGGGGTATGCCCTTTTCTCTTCCCTGCAACCTCTCTCTCACAGAGGAGATGTTGCGAACCTGTCTTTGTTTTATTGTTATTCCCATAGCAGGTGCTCGTATGAGCTCCAATCTATCATCCCCCATCACCAATATTTTACAAGAAACACCCGTCTGGCTGAAACTACTGTCAATAATTTCCCCCCACTCTTTTATCTCTGTCTAAATCCAAAGGTAGATTCCATGAGCAAAGCTTCTTTCTTAGAACTACACGCCAGTGGAACTCTCTGCCGCTTGCCTGTTTCCCACCTGACTACAACTTGGACGTCTTCAAGTCCAACATAAACAAACTCCTGACAAACCGCCCCCTTAAGTAAGACACTCTATCAAACCCCCAATACTAATGATTACTACAATACTATCTCATTGATTAATGTACACGCAATAACCCATATCCATGAGTGGCCTTCGAGCCCTGATAATTGGTGACCCCCATGTAAAAAAAAATGAGTTTTTCTGTTCAAATAACGACATTTGAAAGTTGCAAAAAATTTTCTTGTTTTAATTAGACAATTGGATTTTCAAATAAAATATCAACTACAATCTATATTTCAACTTCTAAAGATTTTCACAAATATAAAATTGACGTAAAATAAAATCTAAGTAATATGAATGCTAAATTCCAGATGAACTTTTGTTGTTTAAGATATTTAGCTTAATCACACGAACACACCTGAAAAGTTATACTTTTTTAGGTTGATATGTATGAAAAATATGAAAAACTTAGGTACAAACAACAACTATTTTTGATTAATGGGTTAGAATCAATTGTATGCTTAATAAAAAGGAGTTTTACTTTCTGGTCAGCTAAAATTTAAATGATATCTAATCATTCTAGTGAACTCTGAAAATAAAAGTATAATTATTGTTTCGTTTTTAGTTGGGATAAATCTGAACTTAAGATTAATGATATGATTGGGAAATATTTCGTGGCTATTGTCAATTAGCATAAGCTTTTTGGTTGATTCCTTACATAAATAAACGTGGGAGAATAAGCAACATATAAAAATAAATATATGAGTAAATAATAGTGCGAAATAGAAAACTGAACCACTATAAATAATGGGGATATAAAAAAAAACTGGGAAAAGGAATGAGGAAATGAGTGGACAGAAGTGAAAGTGAAAGTAAAAAGTCCGAAATAGTAATACAAAATAACAAATATAGAAATACTTATAATAGAAAAAAATATACATATAATAAAAACCAAAAATATTAAAAAAAAAAAGGAAAAGTCCAAACTTTAAAAAAAAATATATACTAAAATACTCAGCATGGTATTCTGGACAAAAAAAATAGCAACCATTCAAGTGAAATATAAGTCGATAGTGAAATCGAGGTAAAATCCAAAACTGACTGTCAAGTTAAAATATATTTTTGTCCGGAAAAATATGTATTTCGAGATGATTGGCGCGCAAAAGATGGCGTAGAAACACAATAAAAATCCGAAAATATCAGGTACATCAGACAAAAAAAAAACTCCAAAATAATTGCCATGGATACGTCTAAAAAGAAAAATAAAGAAATTAAAATTAATCTCAAACAGCCACTCTATTGTGATATAGTTTTATGTATATGTACACACACACAAGCATATATATATATATATATATATATATATATTCATATATATATATATATATACATATTTAACAAAACTGGTAATTAGTAAAAACCTGATGAAAGTGCTCAATACTATTGCAGAGCTAATATATATATTTTTTATTTCCGTTTTACCTGCTTGATTACAAATGTTTCGGTTACCGAATTGTATCAATGATCCAGAAATTAATCAGACTTTAGAGAAATTGTTATTATGATTAGAAAACGATATTAGAAGAAGCACACAAAAACAAGAGGGGGTGATAATTTCAATTCTAATACGACAACGGTTAAGTTTTAAGATTTAATAAACATTAGAAGGTTGTAAGGGGCGATGGGAGTTTAAGTTATTCAACCAGACACGGATACGAATAGAAGCAAGGGCTGAGAGAGAGAGAGAGAGAGGGAGAGAGGGAGAGGGGAGAGGAGGAAAAGAAAGGAAGGACGTAAGAGGCATAAGACTTTGAAGGCGGGTGTAGGGGAAAAAGAAAGAAGGGACAAAAACTAAAACTAAGAACTAAAGGGTGATGGAGGAAAACAAGCAGTTCAAGACGTGGCTCTAACTAGCGGACTATTTGTTGTTGGAGACATAACATATGGATTATGACATGTTAAAGATCTATAAGGATTAGGGAGGGGGCGTTGTTTGCAATAACTTAGATGCGCTCTCTCAAAGCAGGTTTAGTTACATCCAACTTAAGTGCATTTATCTATTTTCATACATTGAATATATAAGGTTTCTAAGAAATTACGTAAAAACAAAACTATGTCGTAATATTCTTTTTAAATTATAAGATTACAATTTTTCTAAAAACACTATTGCTGGTAACAAGATAAATATGAAAAATACTTACAGTAAAATATAACTTTTTGGAAATAAAATATATACTGTCAAATAATTTTAGTTAGATTTTTTAAACTTTTTTATTCTATTATTTACAAAGGTTTCAATACCACAGTAATTATTTTTGTAAAATACAATCTAAATTACATGGCACTAAATTAAATATCAAATTAAATCATTTTACTTACATTTGATTTTTACTAACGGGTTTTTACTATAGAATTACGCATGCATATGCATACATATATACATATATTTATATATACATCATATTTATTCATTAATATTAATTATCACTATTATAATCATGATAATTTTCTAAGTATAAGAGGTTATTTTTATGGTTATAATTAATAATCAATTAATATGTTTTAATTTAATTGTCATGAATTTTTCAGTTCAAATTTCAGATGTATACGTCATGGTATTATTACAATTTTATTTTCCAATATATCCTTTCTTACTTTATCTTTCAACAACATCTATCAATTTTTTCTTTTAGTTTTCAATAATCCCATAATATATAAACCATTTTAACTAAGACATCTACTCTAGTCTTAGCCCTGAACTAGTTTATGAAGACAATATTGGACCATTTGTTATCTTTTGTTTATCAAATTTACGATTTTTAATTGCTTATCTTTTACTGCACTGCTCAAAATAATTATAGTTTTCGTTAAGTTAGTGTTTGTTAAAAACCAAAATTCATTTAATTAGTATATATATATATATATATATATATATATATATATATATATATATATATATATATATATATGTATATATATATATATATATATATATATATATATATATATATATGTATTCTTAGACTCGGGTAACTGTTATAAAGTCAAGGTTGTGAACCTTTTAATAGTTATTGCAAATCGTTTTTTAAATATCTAGTTCTCTTTCAGTTTTATTAATCGTTTTGGAAGTGTGTGTAAATCATCAATGCCAAGGCGGCAAATTCAACCATTGTCTGCAAATATCTTGAAAATGGCACGCTTCCTTGAATGCGGAAGCGCAACACCATTTTAAATGACTTGAATTATTTACTAAACATGCTTTATTTCATTTAGTCCGTGTAAATGGTTCGCATTGCATTGTCATGATGACTGGACTTATGCATTTATCTATATTGAATGTGGTAGTCTTTTAAGAAATACCCATAAAACGCAGATATGCCTCATGAAAATCCTAGCGAAAGTGCAATAAGTATAATATTCACCATGTAAAAAAATAAAATCGAGATCACGATAGATCGTTAGTTTTAATGAAACCACTGCTGTTGTCGTAACTATTCCATTATCTTTTTTAATAAAAAAAGTCGCTTTATGTTTGGAATGACCGGCGTATTAAAAAGCACGCTCCGGACGCCCATTCACAGCCATCGTTCAGTGTATTGAGAATGATGGTTATTATGTAGAAATATGAATTCTGAAGTGCAAACAGTTGCGTGTTTTAATGGTGTTACTCCCGTTTTCGTAGTTATTCAACGTTTGGACTTTAAAATATATAACCCCTTACTGTTAGAATGACCCTGTATTACAAAGCTGATCGTTCATCCCTAGAGAATCTATTGACGATATTGGTGACTATGTAGATAAATAAATTTTGCAGCACAAAGGGTCGCTCATTTTATTAGTACCATCCCCGTTTTGGTAGCACTTAAACTTTTAGATGAAAAAATTGGAAGCGTTATATTTGGAACGACCCTCGTACTATATATTTTCACATGTTACGAAATAACGATTAATTATAGAAATTGAAATTTCGTAGTCTTTCTCCAAACAAAACCTAAATCGAAAATCATGCATATATGTGCTGAAAAAGGCTAACCTCTCACAATCGCTTGCTACAGAGCGACCATTCACGTCTAGTCCATGCTTGCAAATTTGGATCAAGTTTCTTGTTTCTGGTATGTCAGCCTGCGAATTCTCTAGCGCCGTGTTAGGGCGGATGGTGTTGCTCATGTGTCAGAAATGCTTTGGTCCAGTGTATGGTGTTGCAGCCGGCCGCACCCGATCTGACCTGACAACGATGCGCTGTTTGAGTCCACCGCTGTGCGGCCAATTTACCACCAACCACAGCCCCGTCCGGCTCAATCCCTAACCTTGCCCTGTTTGGCGTAACAAAATTGTTTCCTGGGGCTCGTTTGTCTGTCCATCCGTCCGTTGCTTTGTCCGGTCAAATGATTGGACAGACTACGTTACCAGTGAGAAAGTCCACGGACAGCGAGCAAGAGGAACAAGGATCAATTTTCATTGAATATTTTTGCTTTGGTGAGCGCCCCGCGCGCTCAATTGCATGTATTCCCAGGTCGCCACTATACCAAGTAGTCAAATTATATTAAACATAGATTAGAGAAGGCATTTGAACCAGAAATTATCTTGCCTTACACATTTAGCAGCATAATTCTTATTTTATAATATACCCGCTCCGTACATAAATCTGGAAATGTATTTAAACGAACTATTTATATCTTACTAGAAAAAATATATCCGTCCCAAGAAAGATTAATACTATAAATGCTTCCTTGAAGAATCTATCTATCTATCTATCTATCTATCTATCTATCTATCTATCTATCTATCTATCTATCTATCTGTCTATCTATCCATCTATCTATCTCTCTCTCTATCTATCTATCTATCTATCTATATATATATATATATATATATATCATGCTTCGTGCATATATATGCATATATATATATATATATATATATATATACATATATAATGGAAATAGTATTCCGACATAATAGAGAAATAGAAAGGAAAACAAAACGACTTATGTGTTCATCAACGTTTCGTCTTTATTTCGATTTCCAGGGAGAGTCTGGAAGGTTGATGAATCCATTGCTTTCAGAAAAATACTCGAAATAAACACCAAAAGTTTAGGAACACATAACAGAAAACATTGATGAGCACAGAACCTATGTGCTCATCAATGTTTCGTCTTTATTTCGATATATATATATATATATATATATATATAAATATATATATATATATATATATATATTTATATTTATTATTTAAAAAAGAAATGTAATCTACGGACATGCGTGTTTCGGAGCTCTACTTCTCTTCAGCAGTATATATATATATATATATATATATATATATATATATATATATATATATATATATATATATATATATATATATATATACATATATACTGTTGGTTGGATTCGAACCTTGGACATTATGTATTTCAATCCAGCGACCTAATCCACTCCGCTTTGTTGCCATAGATGATTTACTGCTCCGTTTTTATCGTTCATCTGTTTAAGTGGTTTTTCTTTTAATTTTTTTAAAAGATAGTAATGTTTATGTCTCTGCCTCGGAGAACCGATGTTTTTTCTTAGAAAGTCGCCCATTGTTTATTTGGACGTATTATTTATTTATATATGTATTTATTATTTTTATTCTTATCGAATCATTAACGCGATTCTGATAGTGAGGACATGTGTCACTAAGATCAAAAACGGTAATACAAAAACTATTGTTAGTTCAGCTCTTTTCATGTTTTACTACTACCAATTAATCATTGTATATGTATATATATATATATATATATATATATATATATATATATATATATATATTAAGTGATGTGATTGATAATTTAAAATTTAAAAATCAAATTATAATTAATTAAAAATCCGTTTCATAAGAAGGAACAACAACAACATCAATTATCTTTACGATCGTTTAGGAAAACAATGCTTTTTACTGTGGTATACATCAAGTTACGTACAATAATTACATATAGTTTTTTAATAAGCAATGTCTCCTCGTCAGCATATTTTGAAGGGGTTTTATTGAATTTAAAAGACACCATAAATAAACCTAGCATTAAAAGTAAGGCAGATGAATCTGAAAAAATTGAAATAAAAGGTCTGGATTTAAAATTTATAAGAAAATTAATATGGGTTAGAGATAGAAATAAATAAAGTAAAATATAGATTTGAATTTATATTATAAGTTTGCTTTAAAAATATATAGAGATATTTACCTTTTAATTTTTCGCTTTTTGAAATCAGGAACTGTGGTTAAAATACTCATTTAGATGTTTGCTATAGCTTTTTATCTCATTGAATGATGAATTTTAAAAGGGGGAGACGCCCGTGCAATAAATTATTTCCGTTAGCGTATTTTTGATTTAAAGACGCTACGGTTTATATTTAGAATGTTGCTTGTGCAATTACATGTTGTAAGGGGAGATAATTGTCATGTTTTCTTTACTTTATTTATTTAAAGGGTGTAAGGGAGATAATTAGTCTAACTTAATTTATTATAAAAAAATTGTAATCTATTTTTACTAATAAGTAATTTTTAATGATTTAAGGTGGGTTATTTTTATTAAATTAAACAAACATTTATGACTGCATGTAAATATAAGCTCCTGTCTTGAATTTAATAGTGTGGTTGTATTTTTTATATCTTCATATTTTAAAATTTTTAGGGTCTCTTTTGTACATAGTGCACAAAATTTATCTCCTGGTTTATATGATTTGCAAGTCAACCTAAAATGGCGAATAATTGATAGTAAGAACATGTGTAACTAAGCAGATAAAAAACGGTAATACAAAAAACTATTGTCCGTTCAGCACTTTTCATGTTTTATTGCTACCAATTAATTATTGTATATATATATATATATATATATATATATATATATATATATATATATATGAAATAGGTTAAGAAATTCCAACGAAAGAAAGATGTATATTTAAATAAGGGAGTAGTCACCAACAATGTGGAAGCAAATAACCCCACAATACTATAAAACAATATACACATTCCCAAACCAATAAAAGCAAACACACACACGCACACACACACATAAACACACACACACCCTACCCCACCCTAAAGGAAAAGAAAAAAACATTAGCAGAAAGAGATAGCGACTACAGCCAGGTCAACGTCTCCATGGACAAGGCCAATAAAAGAGCAATAAAAATTCAGCATACCAATGAATAATAAACACTTACAATATATATATATTCAGAGTTTGAAATTTCAAAAACAAAATTCAAACTATAAAAATTGTCCTTCATTGTCAAATATTAGTGAGTAATTTCCTGCATCGTTCAATCGTTTTATTTTTATGAACTACACGTAGTATCAATGTTCTTAAAGGGATTACCATGTTTTTTTTTATTATGAAATAGTGTTTTGGGAATTTTTACAGACACACACACACACTTGCACACACACATATACACACACACATATATATATATATATATATATATATATATATATATATATATATATATATATATATGAGCAAACTGTTAATAAAATATGTTAAAACACTTTTAAATGAGTTAAAACATATTTAATCTGAAAAGGAAACACTAAATATATGGATAGTCCTTAAGGCGCGGAGTTTCGAAAAAATACTTTCCTTCTCATCAGGTGGTAGGAATTAGCAAAATGCGGGATCGGATTTTGCATGCAGAAGTATTTGATTAAACAACAAGTAAGTCAAAGATCTTACTTAAAAACAAAAAAACGTGAGCAGAGGGAATATGGTGAAGAAAAAAGTGATTACACATGAATGAATAGTCTGGTGGAAGATAAAAAAAAAAACATCCAGTGACGGTAAAATCCAAATGTAAAACTTCAAGAAAGTTAAAAGAATATATATATATATATATATATATATATATATATATATATATATATATATATATATATATATATGTATGTATGTATGTATAGAAAGAGAGAGAGAGAGAGTATTGAAGTTTTTAACCCTTCTAAACTATATAAAAAAACTTATTTAATTTTTATGTTTTTCATCATTCGTTGGGAAACTATTTAGTCAGTATGCCATTTCATCATCTGCAATCGCTGTATATACTTGCTTGAATTCACAATAGTCATATCTTACGGCTTTCACCATGAAACGCTATTTCAGGTATTTCATTAAAAAAAAAAACAATATATTAAATCCCAACACCCCAGCAGTGTTGACCAATCAGTGCCTTCCTTAAACCTAAGAACTAAAATATGTTCCGAATATTGGATTTAGTTTCTTATATATATATATATATATATATATATATATATATATATATATATATATATATATATATATATATATATATATATATATATGATTTTTTCTTTTTGGAAAAAGAATTCCAGCAGAGTGCTCAATAAAAAGGAAAATCCAAATTTTAAGAGCGTACTTATATTTTGTGTACAGAAAGTTGTTAGTTGAGACAGATCATTGGTACCGTCGGTTTCAAGCCCGATAATAAGGCCCGTTTAAGGTATCCTTATCAAGCTCTCTTCAGCCAATATTCGTCTATCTTATAACCGGAAATGTGAAGTATATATACCTCGCGAATTCACGTTCAAATCTCGTTTTGTTTAATCCCCCCTTGTTATATATATATATATATATATATATATATATATATATATATATATATATATATATATATATATATATATCGGATAATGTAATATGTAATACCTAATTTTCAACTTTGAAACTTAAAATTTTCAACTTTATATTTTATAAATGTAATTTATAATCTATTTCGAATTTAAAACTATAGAAAAATATAATAATGTTAATAAACTAGGGAAATCACTTAGGATTGATAAATACTCACTTCCCCAAACCTTGAAAGATTTGGATTTTTTAAAAATAATTTTTAAACGTAATTCGAAATTTTTAAACGTGATTCGATATAATTAAAATATATATTTTTAAACTTTAAACGTATTTTTGGAAACTTTTAAATGTAATTCGATATAATTAAACGAATTTTTAAGTTTTTAACCGATACCAATACAGATTTTAAAGTGTTTTATACATAAGGAAAGAGATTTTAAAATTAAATGGGGTTCAAATTAAAATCGATTCATGTAAAGAAAACATTTTTTTCGAAATTAGATCTTAAATTTAAATAATTCAAAGTTGAAAATTATGTATTACATTATCCGATATATATATATATATATATATATATATATATATATATATATATATATAAAGGGGGGATTAAACAAAACAAGATTTGAACGTGAATTCACGAGGTATATATACTTCACACTTCCGGTTATAAGATAGACGAATATTGGCTGAAGAGAGCTTGATAAGGATACCTTAAACGGGTCTTATTATCGGGCTTGAAACCGACGGTAGCAATGATCTGTCTCAACTAACAACTTTCTGTACACAATATATATATATATATATATATATATATATATATATATATATAGGGAGAGAAAGAGATAGATAGATAGATAGATAGATAGATAGATAGATAGATAAAGAGTAGTGTCTATAGGGATGAACAAATGAGTCAAGCATGTTTCTATCGGTGTTGAACAGATTTACTGAAGGAAATGAACAGGTTGAGTTTGAACCCCGGTCTGGAGAACCGAAAAGTGCACGCAAGGAGGAAGACATTGAGGTATTATGAAGATTAGTGATGCAAGACGGTCGGACAACTGTGAGGATGATATCTGAAGCTGTTGGTATTAGTATTGGCACGGTGCAGACAGTTTTGACAGAAAATCTCAATCTACACAGTCGGTGCCAAGTTCGTGCCAAAAATTCTCTTCGACGACCAACAGCAGTTTCGTGTGAAATGTAGAACTGACATTCTCGAAACGATAGAGGCTTGTTTAAGTTTCCGGAATAAGGTAGTGACTTGCGACGAGAGTTGGGACTTCACCTACGACAATGAGAAAAAAAACATCAGAGTGCCCATTGGAAGCACCTATACCCCCAGCCGCAAGAAAGCAACGATGAGCAGGGCACAAGAGAAAGCAATATTCATTCATTTCTTTGACTGCCAGGGCCTCATTCATGTTGAATGGGTTATTCAGAATACAAACTGTCAACAAGGACTATTGCCTTACTGTTCTGAAAAAGTTCGGGGAGAAAGTGAGGACGAAAGGAAAACAGTAGTTGAGAAGAAGTTAGTAGTGGTTCCACCAGGACAATATTCCATACCAGCAACGCTGATGACCACCGGGATGGCAGACAGGGGAATGACAATTGTACAGCACCCATTGTACAATCCTGACCTAGCCCCATGCAACTTCTTCCTGTTCGCACGCATGAAAGACAGCCTCTGGGAAATCAAATTTCAGTCAACAGAGGAGTTGAAAGAGTAATCAGAAAATTACCTGAAGTGACTACCGAAGACGGACTTTAGGTAGGTCTTCGAGGATTGGAAGAGACGCATAAAGTAGTGTGTAGATGCTGGAGGACATTATTTTGAAGGGGACAAATTTTTGTAAGCTTATAAAAATAAATATTACCTCCCTTGACATTTTCTCGTTGCTTATTGACCATAACTTGTATTTGGTTTGGGAGTCATATTAACTTCCGCAATTTGATATGGAGTATTTTACATGTAATTATTTTCATATATATATATATATATATATATATATATATATATATATATATATATATAGGGAGGGAGAGAGAAAGGAGGAGAAAGAGGGAAAGAGCAAAATGAATCTTTACTCTTTTTGGAAGTCCTTGTAGAAAGGAGAGAGAATCGGTTTAATACAACTATATGCAGGAAACCGACATTTACACACCAGGTTTCTCTCTCCTTTCTTCATCTTACTTTTATTTTACAATAACTCTCCTCTCCATCTTTTTTAGTTTTCTATTAATTTGTATTATTTCGATTTTCGGACGACTGCTTTCAATTCCAATGTTATTTTTTTTACATTGCTCGGTGGAAGCACCGACTATCGTCAAGTTTATCTTGTGGAACCTGACAATCATTTTCTCAAACGTAGAAACTGTAAAGAATTTCGAATGAAACATTTGATTTAATCAATGTGGGTAGCATGATCTCGTCCCATCAGCCGTCATATGCTAGAAGTCCTAAGTAATTTGCAATGTTAATTTGAACGTCGTCCGCACCAAAATTACGTGCACATCTCCAAGTTCGACAGAAAGATTTCTGAGTCTAAGAAGATACACCTGAAGAAGGTCGCAGTTTACATCGACGGAAATATTTTTGAAAGTGGCATTGAAGATAGGAAAAGCAGTCCAGAGAACCCAAATGACAATAATAATCAACCCTCATCTCAATATTTCAGAAATATTTTATTTATTCGGAATCCCATTTTTTTCTTTCAGCCTGCAATACCTGTGTCTTCTTTATAACTTTCATATTTTACCTTTTTCCTTGTTCTTATATTCATTCTATTACATTTTATCACGTCATTTCTCCGAGTAATTGTTTTTTTACATTCTTTACTTTATATGGTTGATCTGCCCTTATCTGCCTATTTTTTATTTATTCTTCCCACTTCTTATATCTACTGCTGTTCTATTTCCTTATTCATCATCTTCTTCTCCTTTTTTAATGTTTCAATTCCGTTAAACTTCTTTTTTCATGTTTCATTGAGATGTGCAGCCGTTTCTTTCTTTATTTTTATTTTTCAACACCTTGTTTTTTTACTATCATTCTTTCCTTCTTCTCCACCTCATCCCCTGTCTTCAGCCTACTTTTTTGGGGGACCAGGGTGGGGTATTTAAGAAAGAATGATAAACAGAAACACCCAGGCAAAACAATCCTAGATCTTATGTCTTGTTCGCATAAGACATTATATAAATGCCCACTTCCTTCCGCATGCCAATGAAAAATACTACCATCTGCTAAGACTGCTTTCACAGAATGCGTTTATAATAGCTTTCTCTGTTTCTTAGTGAGTTTAACAGCAGTGAAAATGCGAGGCTCGTTCCTAACAGGAACGCCATCTATCGTAAAAAAGGCCGGTTTAGGACACGGAAGTTAAAGAAATGTTATTTAGGTTTCAGTTTGCACATTATGTTCGTGTGTGCGTGTTTGTGTGTGTCCGTGTAGTGTGTGATTAATCAATTGGTCACGTGATGTTCATCTGTGGTGGCGATGGTGGCCCCTCAACTAGTTTTTGTATAGGGGTGATAGAAGCGGGGGTAACTCTTGTGTTAAAATAATTAACGGATAACTAAAACATTTGCTCTTCATTAGCGACAATAAATGTTGAGGGCCGGTAATTTGCTTCTCCCCCGTCGCATACCCACTCCCGAATGCATCATCCCCATTACCAACGCAGATGTGTGGCATATCTATTTTTCTGGCGAAGATATCTTTCGCAAATAAAATATAAAATAAAAATACTATCATACAAACAAGTGAAAAAAAAAAACAGAAACTTTCATGGGTCATGCAGCGTTCTTTAACCACATCCAACTCTTTCGACATTATTTTTCTCTATTCCATTTCCTTCTTTTTCCTTTTGTGTGTTGGTGTTTAGTTGCACTCCCCAGGAGTGAACGATAAGCTACAAAGTCAAAGTTCCCCTAAAAGGGACACTAGGAATTACAAGAAAAATATAAATTATTGCAGTCTGCAATAATCGAAAACAGAACATATGAAGTTGCGTATGCAAACAGGTACTACACATTTTGCCTGTGTTTCTTCATATTTCAAAACCATTTTCGTCTACTTCTTTTCGTTATTTACTGGTATTTTTGTTTAATTCATTAACTTCTTTTTCCTTTTTAATTTATTGCTTCCTGCTTCGTGTGTTTCAGTTTTTGGTTTGTTTTACAAGAGCGTCACTACTTATCGAGGCCCGAAGTTACTCGAAGATAAAGCCTATCCTGCCTTGACAGAGTACAAAATAGACTTCCTGGCTTAGTGAGGGATGCCCTTTTCTCTACCCTGCAACCTCTCTCCCACAGAAGAGACGTTGCGAGCCTATCCTTGTTTTATCGTTATTTCCATGGCAGGCGCTCGTCTGAACTCCAATCTCTGGTCTCCCCTCGCCAATCTTTCACGAAAAACACCCGTCTGGCCGAATCCACTGTGAAAAATTTCCCCTACTCTTTATCTGTGCCTAAATCAAAACGTGGATTCCATGAACAAAGCGTCTTTCTTAGAACTGCACGCCTGTGGAACTCTGTTCTGTCTACCTGCTTCCCACCTGACTACAACTTGGATGTGTTCAAGTCCAACGTTAACAAATTCCTAATGAACCACCCCTTAAGTAAACACTTCATCAAATCTCCACACTTACGTAATGTACTTGCAATAACCCTTATCCCTGAGTGGCTTCCGGACCTTGATAAGTGGTGATAACTGTGTAAAAAAAAAGAAGGTTAATGAGAGGGCAATGTGGTTATCGATAGTGATAGCAGTTTTATAAAATATAATTATATAAAGGGGACGGACTAACAAGAACTTGTTTATATTGGGCTTGAAGACGAGCATATTGTAGTCATCTGGGAAGCAAGCCCGGAGAACAAAGTCCCACATACAAAAGTTCCAGGAAAAAGCTTTATCTGTGGAATTTGTGTTTACATTAAGGCATGGATCTTCTTTTTTCCTCGATTTCATTTGATTCGTCGTTTCAATCTTTATTTTTATTTTATTTCTTATTTCATGAATTTCTTCCGACGAAGGTAGATTGTTCCCCCAATGGGCATGCTGAAGTATTAATTATTATGCTATTCTTAGTATGTCGTAGATCTTGTGCAAATCTCGTTTTTGTTTGAAAACCGGATGTGCATATGTTTCCATTTAAGGTTATAAACAGATGAGATAGATCGGCTGAAGAAAGTTTGATATGAAGACCTAAAGCGGCTCCGTTATCAAGTTTGAATCTAATGGTACCGATGAATTATCTCATGGAAAGTTTCTGAAAATAAAATATATGTTTTGGTTTAAGAATTCGGTTTAGGATTTCCGGTTTCGTGCAAACACTTCGTAGGTACAGACGATATAGTCGAGATTTATTCATTTACAACAAATAATGATAAAACAGAAAAAGTTACTCTTTGCAGAAACGACCATCGCCGAAATAATAACTATTATTTAACATGGGGAGAGTGAGGTGCTTTGTAACTTTTCTGTACATTTATTTTACCATTTACTAAAAAAAAAAATACTGTAAAGATGAATTTAACTTGAAAATACTATTTAAGTTATAGCAGGGGATGTTAAATGCAAAAACACCATTTCAATAAATAATATAAAATAATGGGGGCGTGGCGGATCGAATTTTTCAAACAATAGGAATAAACAAAACAAAGTAATAATAATGCCGGGAGGAAAGTTAAAAGAGCCAACATGAAACTGTGACTGAAAATCGGTTGTTAAACTGGGAAATCGATTTACTAGAACGTCGTATATAAAATTAAACCCCTTTCTATATTTTTAAATATTGAATTTTAAAACTTTTTTTTTATAATCTGATAGCTTTGTATCTAAATAATCCACAGAAATATTTTTAAAAATACGAAAAGGAAAAAAGTGAGGGGGTGTTTATTGTTCAACTGCACCTACACCCCTTTAAAAATATTTTCTATATTCAAGGTGTGCATGATTAACATTAGAATTTTATTTTAAAAAAAATGGTTTTCTGTGACCAAAATAATTTATTTGCGATTATTGTATTTGTATTGTTACTTGAAATTAGGATTTTCTTTCAAGAAAAAACACAAAACAATATTTTTTTCTAATGTAAAAAAAAAACTATTTGATCAATTTACATATTTAAAAATATATTTGTTTCTTTTACGACCTAACCCAGCGTAGTTAACAACCTTAGAATATTTCAAAATTTACTTTTTTTGTCTAAAATGTTTCAACGGTTTTTTCAAAATAAAAAAAAAGAATGATTTTTTTTTTAATAATTAAAATTTAACATTTTACCATAGGGGATCATTTCGTTATAAAAATTTAACGTAAAATTAGACTCAAGGTCTTGACGACGTAAGGAAACGTGTAACCGTGAGCATTTTTAAAGTTTAGTTGTGGGTATGTCGGCAGACAGAGGATATGGGGTGGGGATCGGGTCATAATTTCCTAAGATTTAAAGGATACGTCATAACTCTTCAAAACGTGTGTGTGTGAGGGGGCTATTCATTAAAAAAGAAGACTCGCTTTAAAAAGCTCTCACCATTAAATATTACTTAATCCGCTAATTATTATTTGCTGGTAATTTTTAGGCTGTTACACCCCCACCACACGCACAGAAGCACACCCACAACTCTAAGTATAATGCACACTCCTTCTTTGTATTTTTCTTTCGTTTCTTTTTGTTTAGTTTTTTTTTACTTGTTTTCAACGGATTACCCACCTCTTGTGCAAAGTATTTATCATTTAATCTAAGGCCAATGATGTTAAGATCTTTACTATCTAAGGTATTCCGTATGGTTTTCACTGGCCGCTATGTTTGTTTTCGTGCGTGTGCATTTAATTTTTGCACGTTTATACATTAACTCGATTGCACTTTCACACATGAATTCTGTATACTATGTATTCTATAGCTAGCTATAATATACACTGACCTAATGGGACACGGGTAGTCTAGTATATATATATATATATATATATATATATATATATATATATATATACATATATATATATATAATAAATGACAAAAAGTTATATTCCAAAATTCATGATGTTGACCACCTTATAATTTATTCGTTTAATTCAGTTAACTTATAGAATACTTGACAGTATATGTTTCGTGGCGCAAAATCAATCACTTTATTATTATATCAATCAATGAATCTATTATGCCTTTAAATCATCAGAGAAAATAGCAACAATAAATGCTGTTATTTTTGTATTGTGGCCAAAATACAAAATAAACACAGACACACAAAAACACACATACGCATATACATATATATATATATATATATATATATATATATATATGTGTGTGTGTGTGTGTGTGTGTGTATGTGTGTGTGCGTGTATCAAGAAATGTTATTTATGTGCCAAAGAGATTATATCGGATGCCAACAATAAGCTTTCTGATGAGTAAAGGGTATAAGAGATTCACTGATTGATATAATAATTAAGCGATTGATTTTGCGCTACGAAACAGATAGTGTCAAGAATTGTATAAGTCAACTGAATTAAAGGAATAAATTATAAGATAGTCAACATCGTGAATTTTGGAATTTAACATTTTGTCATTTATTCTCTGTATTGCTCTGTAATTGCACTGAGCTTTTTTAAGTATAGATTGATGTATACCATAAGAACATATATTTTTACAGGAATATATATATATATATATATATATATATATATATATATATACATACACACACTCACACACACGCACACACACACACACACATATATATATATATATATATATATATATATATATATATATATATCGTCTAGTGATCTATAATGTTCTTCTATTTCCGTATATGGGTGAAATATGCATTTTGTAATGTATGTATATAGAATGTTCATATTGTATATGATCGCTTTTTACAAAACCACAGATTATTCTAAAAAATTGTTTAAAGTGGCACATCAATTTTCAAAGACAACTCTTTACAATCAAATCATAACAATATGTCTGCTTGTCACACATACGCTAGTTAAAGCCATAAAATAACGCCATAAAAAACGCGTTATATTTAACATGGATTTTATTCTTCTTATGGATTACTTTATCAGAGTTTGGCATCACTCGTTACCCTGCCGCTACCTACAGAGTCGTCGGCACATCTCTTCGGAAACGCGTTTCTCAGCAACCCCTCAGTTGCTCTCTACAAACTAACTATTTCGTCAGCAAAACCCCAATAACGTGTTCAAGAACACAAAACAGGCGAGTTTCACGCAGCCTAAAATTGTTTACTTAAATATATTTTTTATCCCTAAATCGACTTTAGTTTATTACTGAGTGAAATACTCAACTAAACATTCCAATTTGTAAATACCCATTTTCTAAACTCAGATTTAAAAAAAAATTACTTATAATTATTATCGATCAGGTTACCCGTCGTTGTCTGGTAAATATCTAACAACAAACAAAACAAAAAAAAATAAATACTGCTCTTCTTATTCTGATAACCGCTCTGGTACAGATATCATGCCAGTATCTATATATATATATATATAGTCTTTGAAGTTTTTAACCTTTAAAACTATACAAAACTATTTTTTATCATTCGTTAGAAAACCATCTAGTCAGTAAGTCATTAAATCACCTGCAATCACTGCATCAACTCGCTCTCGAATTTACTATAATACCAATAATTTATTTTTCAAGAGGTCATCAGTTGTTTACCATGAAACACTGTTTCGGGGATTTAAAAACAAAACAGTATATTACATCATGGCTCCCCAGCAGTGTTAATCAAACACCACTACCCTTAATCTTAGGAAGAAGACATGTTACAAACATTTGATCAAATTTCCTATTCTTAATTGCAATTACTAACGTTTTCATACTATAAAAATGAATTTCTTACCTGTGCGATTCATCAATTTCCACATTTTAAATGGTTACATTTTTTAATTTATCAGTCTTGTATTTATAAGATTTGGATTACTCTATTTAACTACTTATCACCCCCACTATGATTAGTATTTAGTATATTTACATTCTCATTTATTTAAAATTAGATATATACGGGTTAAAAATATTTTTACATATATACATATATACATTTATATATATATAATATATATATATAAATATTATATATATATTATATATATCATATATATATATTATATATATGATATATATATTATATATATCATATATATATTATATATATCATATATATATTATATATATATCATATATATATATATATATATATGATCACATATTATATATATGTCCTTTTTAGCGAATGATGAGAAAACCGTGTTTATTTCTTTCATGTGAGTTATTTCAAATCTATCATGAGAGAAGCTTAATGACTTACACTTGCCACGAAATCCTGATGCAAAATGTTATTCCAACTAAACGTCTCTTTAGACGCCAGCAATGTTTATTCCGGTTAATTCCCCATCAAAGAACACACTAGGCTAAAAAAAAAAGTAGAAGTAAAAAAAAAAATGACAGGAAAACGGGAAAATCCATTATTTACTCCATTTGAAGTTAGTAAAACAATAATAGAAGAGGAAAAAGAGCTTGTCGGTAATTTCAAATACATTGGTCATGCAAAATTAAAGATTAATTCCTCTCCCTATATGAATGTCTCAGAAAATACCCACTTACAGACATATATACAGATATACATATAATAATTCAAGAAGTTATGCAAAATGAATATTCTATCATGTGGTGAGCCATACCAAATAATACAAAAGAAACGACACACAAAGACAGATATAGACTTCTCTTGTATACTAGAACATGTATATATATATATATATATATATATATATATATATATATATATATATATATATATACATATATATACATATATATGTACAAATATATATATCTATCTTATGTATTATATAAATCTCACTTTTCTGTTAGTGTGTATGTATGAATGTATGTTTATATGTCTGTCTAAAACATTCGACGGAGGCGACAGATTGTCACGAGATCGGTAACCTTCTTAAGCTCGACCATTTCGACGACAAACATCGTAAAATTGGACGAAAAAACTAATTCCTTTACCCTTAACTGGGCATTTTTTACAGGGAGATGTTGCTCTTTTCGCCGATATTTTCAAAAGTCATCGCCACTTTTCGATGATCTAGCCTTAATTAAAAGCTACGACACTTCCGGTTTTGGCGATGGGCTTAACAGTTCACGTGTCACTGTTTTTTTTTTTTTACTTTCTTCCCCTCCTTCAGAGTACGGCCTGTTTGCCTACTACCACCTTTTTTTGCGCTTGCAATTTTCCTTTTTTTTTCTTTTTTTGCTCAGCCAACACACTTGCACACACACCTCCACTTTCTTTTCCGCCTTCGCATCACGAGTTCGAACCTGCCTGCCAATTGCAACTTTTTTTTTTGCTCAACACACACCTCCAAACACCTGGACAATGCCGAACACCCAGACTAATTTCTATAAAGCATAATGTTAATCCTATAATTTAAATTATAACTATAGCGATAACTATATATATATATATATATATATATATATATATATATATATATATATATATATATATATATATATATATATGCATAGATCATCGTATAACGATTAGGTCGCTCTGACGGAAGTAAACACATTCAAAAATAAAAAGGCTTAAATTCAACGTCATTGCACACGGTTAATGTAGCCGGATTGATACGGTCTTTGCTAATCAAGCCAGAGCGCGCTTGTGTTGCCGGGTTCGC
>NC_136489.1:38280514-38323014 GCF_053919585.1 Euprymna scolopes
TGTTTTCCCAATAAACACATTAAACACACACACACACACGTACCCATATATATGTATATATATATATATAATATATATATATTTAAAATATATATAAATATAAAAAATATATATATAAATATTTGAATATATATACAAATATTTTAATATATATATATGCATATATAATACTTATATATATATATATATATAGATATATGTACACATATATATACATTTTTTAATGTATATATATATATAAATATATAATATATAAATATTTGAATATATATATAGATAGATAAAGAGAGAGAGAGACACACACACATATATAAATACTTATATGTATATATAGACAAATGTATATATGAATTATAGATATATGTGTATATGAATATTATAAATAAATGTTGCTTTTAAAAATAATTGCATATGCCAAAATATGTGAAAGAATTACGAGTGAGGTCATTTATCTTTGGCGCCCAGTTTCTCTTTGTTGGTTTAGCTCAGTCTGCAAAACGAATTAAGCCGGGGTCCCGGATTGCAACCAGATGGAATTAAAAGAACTCGTAAAAACTGCAGAAACGATTAGCAATGGATCAGATATACACAGGAAACGAATGACAAAAAGCTAAGAACAAATGGAAACGAAAGGAAATATAAAAAGAAAAGAACACGTTTTAATATTGAGACAATTACATTTCAAATCAACGACTTTATCGAATTTAATACTTGTATTTTTGAAGCATCTTGTGCCATAGTTTAACTAGTATATTATTCTCCGAAGATATAGAAGCACAAATTTATTTATCGTAACTGATGAACTTTTCACATATTATCTTAGATAATATTCCATTGAACACACCGATAATTCGTTGTAAGGATCTTTGATTTATAAGAAGAAAATTTAATGTGTTCTTTGATTGTTAAAAGAAGAAACTTTATTAAATCTTATCTGAATGTTCTAATTGTAAATATATCCACCTCTATTCGATGCCTCTGTTCAGACTCGAAAGACAAAGGATATCCCCTGTAGGGACAGCTGCACGTTTAACTGTGATACAAGGCTTGCGGAGTTTTTATCCAAACCTCTCCGGAATTGGCAGTGTTTTAGTCCTGTGGTAGGGAGAATCCAGGACGGCTGGAAACTATGCCGAGAAAAGCGGAGAGCACATACAAGTCCCAAATAATCAATTTCGTACCTACCAGGTTCAACGTTGCTTAACTTCGGTGATCCAACGGGAACCGCTGTTTTAACGTGATTATGCCGTATCATTCGACTTCTAAAATACATTAAAAAATATTGTTTTTTTTTATATAAACATGAGACGAATCCCGGGAATACTTGCAAAATTAAAACATCCTATTTATTTTCATTCTAAAAGTTGTACAGCTACTAAGATTGAAGTGTTACTATAAGAAGGGAGGATCTATTTGTAATCTGAAAGTAATTTTTCGTCAGAAACACCAACATTCTTAATTCCCTTTGTCCAGCTAGGAACGATGCTATACGTGGGTCGTTTAAAATTTAGAGCCTCCTATTTTTTAAACTAAAAACGCTGATTAGTTAGGAAGAAGCGAATGAATCAGAAGGCCGTTAACTATTGCATTTTTATGATTACTAAACATATGCAATTATAATCAGAAAGTTTATTTCTCTTTTGGAGATATTGATAGTATAAAGACCCTGGGAAATCAACAGATGTCATCGATGTGCGGCGTCAAAAGCACAGATGCGTCATCAAATTCCTGTGAACAGTTCATTAAGAATGTTGGTGACTATGTAAAAACATCAATTCTAAAAAACAAAAGAACGCTTGTTTTGATGGTATCACATTGGTCTTTGTGCCTCATCAGCGTTAAAATACGATGTTTTATTTTGGAAAGCTTTTCATCTTTGCAAAAATACATTGAAAGTGTTGACAATGTCGTAAAATAAATTCCACAGCACAAAATTTACTCATTTTTATGGTATACATCCCGTATTGATAGCTTTCCAACTTTTTAGTCAAACAAAGTAATTATGATTTTGTGAAAGACCCTTGTGCGTCTAAATATATATATATATATATATATATATATATATATATATATATGCATGTGTGTATAAATGTATAAAAACAATACATATATTAGATATATATATATATATATATACATACATTATATCTATAATACATATACATTTGTTTGTGTAAACTGTACTGTACGTACATATACTATATTTATATACAGTATACATATCATGTATATATATTAAGTATGTATGTATATATATATGTGTATATATATATATATATATATATATATATATATCGAGAGGAAGAATTATAGGGAGAGATTTAATGTAAACTTTTAAAAGAATCTAAACAAAGAAAACAATTCTTCGTGTCCATTGATGGGATAACAGCCTAATACTGGATTAACCATTAAAAAAGAGCGAAAATAATATATCGAGTATTCAAACAGTCGAATGAAATATAACTAGGAGTATTATATGTCTGACACGCAAACAAAGTCGCTTCACTTGGCTGGAATGTTAGGAGGCATTTTATCAATTTATAGTTTTTCATATGATCAAGTGTGTATTGAATTCTAGGGATGTGTAATTACCGCTCTGGATATACCCGTTTTGATTACTTACTGATGTATGTTCGTTTGAAAATTGTTTTCATGTGTATGATATATTTTGTTTATGAGATATTTAGAAGCATACGTTTAAGATGTTTACATTGTTTGTAGGTTATCATTGTTTTGTTTTTAAGCATGCGCACATAGAATGTGATTTTAAGGTAGTGATATGTGTTGGATGTTCTTATTTGTGCGCGTGTATTTGTTTGTATCAAATAGATTGTGTGTTATGCACGAGCGCTGCTTGTATTGTTATAATCGTTCTGATGTGTTCGTTTTAATTCGTCAATTTATGGTTCCAAAAATAAAATGACAATTGTCTCGCACCAATCCCCACTCTTTAAAGTCCAGTATTGACGTTGCCAAGTTAGATAGCGACTCTGATGATAATTGATATTTTTCTGTCCGACTCCACAAATATGATTTTTTTTCTTTTTTTATATAAATGAATTTAAGTATAAAGTTGTGAGCACGTCTATATACTATACAGTAGCGAAACCAACGCAAAAGAAGGTGAAATCTCTTCCTCCGAAGAAAGAAAATTTCATGGTGAAGAGTTAACCAGCCGTATGTATATCCCGGTCAGGGCAGATGACCATGCTAAGATCTGCAACCCTTGCACGGAAGTGTCAATGTCCTCCTTCATAAAACGCCTGGTATTTCGAAATGGTAACCCATCTGAAATTGACCAGGTTCACAGCTGCTTAACGTTGGTGATCTAACGTAAATCTGTGTGCCAACGCGATCATACCATACGATCATACCGACGATGTACACGATAATGCATCATATTTTTCGTTTTGACAAGATTAATTTTGTATACAATGTAGATTTATGTTATTCCTCTTTGTATTGAGTATTTTCTAAAAATAATATTGCTTTCATGTTCATTTATTAATACTCCTGAACTGAGGCAGTAAAATTGTGTTCTATATTTATTTGGTTCATGTTACATGCAGACATCTTGAACAGCTATCATGAAATTGAATTCAAAATACATTCATTACATAACAAGAGAAAAGATTTATATGAGCAATATTTGTATAATAGATTAGTCTGAAGTTTACTAATACCTTATATTACAAAATTATAATCCATAGTCTAAATTCAATCAACCGACCGTATAATCTGAGTATATGTTTTTGTTTTACTACGGTTATGCAAAACAGAAAGAAAATTAAATTCAGTCGTCCAAATTATTCTTTTTATATCAAATATCGCTTAACAGATTCCCAATTAATACCTTTTAATTTATATAACAGCTGAAAAACATACAATACTTTGTGGAATCTAATTATGTTTGGTAGAGATACACCTCAGTTTATGTCTGAAATGTTTAACAATATTCAGTTATGTTTAACACCATTCAGTGATATGGGTTATTCACAAAATGGTGTCATTAGTAGGATGGTCGATCAAAGTGAGTAGGACACGTATTTTAACTTAACTGGTAAGAGACTATAAAAACAAAGACAGTATATCTTGATGAACACGTAAGGCACAAGCGGGAGTTTGTAGTATTTTTTATTATTCACCCTAATGTTCTCATCTTGCGTGTTATTCTAGCAACGTTTCGTCTTACATAACCGTTCACCACACGCAGTTTTTCTCGTCAGATTAAAACACCTTTTTGTCAAACTCAAAAATCTTCACAGAATTAAGGAACGGATTACTTTTATAAATCAGCATCTTATATATCCAAAAGATTTAGAGTTGAATTGTGAACATAAAGGACAACAGACTACATTTCTGGATTTAGATATAAAAATTGAGGATGGGATTTTTCTTTATAAAATATTTGATAAAAGAAAAGTTTTCCCCTTTCAAATAGTACGTATGCCGCATAAAGATAGTACCTGCCCTGTTTTTATGTTTTATAAAACCATTATGCCAGAGTTTTTGAGAATAGCTCGCATTACTTTAAACGTAATAGATTTTATTCCACCAGTCTTTAGTTTAGTAATAAGGATAATAAAAGAAGGTGGGGATAAAAATTAAAATTTTTAAACAGTTAAATAAAGCATTTGTTCGTTATCCTGACGCTTTTGCATCGTTTAAGATAAACCAGAATATATTAATAAAGGAAATCCAAAACTATATTAGTAATATATAAAACGTATTTATAATTACATAGTAATATATATATATGTATAAATATTTTTAACCTTTATATATTTAATTTTAAATAAATATGAATGTAAATATACAAAATGCTAATCATAGTGGGGATGATAAATAGTTAAACGAATTAATCCTAATCTTATAAATACAACACTGATAAATTAAAAATATATCCATTTTTTGGAAACTGATGAATCACACGGGTAAGAAATCCATTTTTATAGCATGAAAAGGTTAGATAATGCAATTAAGAATAGGAAATTAGATCAAATATTTGTAACATGTCTTCTTCCTAAGATTAAGGGAGGTGGTGTTTGATCAACACTGCTGGGGGCCATGATGTAATATGTAGTTTTGTTTTTAAATCCCCGAAACAGTGTTTCATTGTAAGCAACTGATGATCCCTTAAAAATAAATTATTAGAGCTATGGTAAATTTTAGAGCGATCTGACGCAGTGATTGAAGGTGATTAAAGTACTTACTGACTAGATGGTTTTCAAACGAATGATAAAAAATATTTTTTTGTATAGTTTTAAAGGTTAAAAACTTAAAAGACCATATATATATAAATATATATATATATATATATATGCATATATATATATATATATGAATATATATGTATAAACTGTGTCGTTGGCTTTTCTGCAAATTAGTAAAATATTTATATTTCACGTAATATGTCATAATAATATTAAAATTGTATGATCAAACGACTGCTTCAAATGTATTTTCCAAAATTGTATTCAAATTCACGCGATATTCGGGAAGTTATGGCATTTTATTTATTATCGTTTTATTGTATATCTTTTACAATGCCAAAAAATTGCGATTGTATGTTATAGAGAAGCAAAGAATAATTTCTGGACTCACAGAAGGATTGTCCATCGAGGATTTAGCAAGTGAGCTGGAATGCGATGCAAGAAACTTTGCTTCAGTCCAGAACAACCCCAACACCAAATCCAGAAAGGATAAGGGCACCAGGAGAAACCTTCCAGGTTGTGATATCCGGAAAATCCGAAGGATACTCAACGGTTACCTTAACACCGCCAGAGCTTTCATTTTTGCAAGGGCTAGAATCGCTCCAAGGCAGACTCGGTGCAATGTGTTGAATGAGGGGGCATAAAACCCGTTCAAGGCCTTCATTGAGCATACTACATATGGAAAAACCAAATGGCTTGTCCTAATCTCGCTTCTTCTACTATTTGTAATATACGTGTATAAATCAGCCTCAAAGATGTAAATAAATTGGCTTAGACATCTCTCCCGGTGTTTGTGTATTTTAATAAGACAATTTTTTTCCAACATGTCTCCATATTTTTTAATATTTTGTTGTCAACTTTCAGCATAAAATCAACAGTCTGCATTGATCAAGGTATATGAATTTTTAACTTTTGGCTTTATAATTAACCATCATGTAAGAGTCGCTTCTCCAAAATTTTGTTATTATGGATAACACAAGTTTCTAATTCAAAAAGGCAAACAGAAACGAAGATGCAGAAAAGTTTCAATTTACATGTATATATTTTTCGTATTATTTAGATGTCTATAGCATAACATTCTACTATTGAGAGCGTGCGTGAATTTCATTAAAGAAATAAATCAGTATATACTATAGCTTAGTTAGTAAATTATAATGATCAGTTTATTTACCTCTGAATTATAACTGTAAATATAAAGATACAAATATGTCAACAGACTTAACTTTATATAATTAATTATATGTATATGTGGAATCAATTTTCATCGATCAAATATACACCTATCGAAAAAAACCTGGATTTTTCTTTTATGACCAACTTTTTTGCTATTAATCTTGAATAGTTTTTCTTGTTGTAATATATATTTGATCTGTGTTGAAATAAAACTAAATATACGTCCGGCAACATCATACGATAGATTTTCATGAGAGGACAATCATGCAAAACCCTGTCAAGTGTCATAGATATGTCTAGAGCTGCAGAACTCTCTTCTTCTACTTTGTCTGGTGCTTTGTACATACGTGAAAAGATTACAGTAAAGAGTAGATAGGTTTTTATATGCATATATATATATTATATATATATATATATATATATATATATATATATATATATATATATATATATATATATATATATATATATATAGTAATTTATAAAATATATATGGCGATTAAGCTACACTAAATATTCGGCGTTTCATCCACTCTAGGACTCCTCAGGTTTATGCGCAAATTCTGTGGTTGTGTATCGTTTTTATATGCACCTCTTCTATTGAGATTTTAGTAAGCCAATCATATTTCTAGTATCCACCGCGCCCCTTCCTATCAGCTAATGGGCATGCATTTTATTCGACAAAGGATCTGTTTTAAAACTAGGTTAGTGTTTTTTTATTGTTAGTTCATATATAAATATATATATATATGTGTGTGTGTGTACATACATATGTGCACACATATATATATATATACACACATACATATACATACGTACATATATGTAAGATCGTTTATGTATATTCATGTTTATTTATTTTATTTATTTGTTTATTTTCCATTGTTTTTGTTAGTTTTAAAACTATTTTGTAACGCTATCCTAGAGTAAATTTTATTTTGTGAACACAGTTATTTGCTATTTCTCTTCTACAGTTCTATATGTTGGGGTTCTTTAAAGTACAGGATAGCAAATTTTTCATGAAGGCATAATTTACATTGGTCGTCTATGTGCCTACACGTGGTAGCTTCTCTTGCTATTTTACATTCGACTACCGGCGAATGTCCGCTTTCTTTGAGTTCCCAGTATTTATTCGCTAGCGTTGTTTTTATACGGTGTTTTTTTTTTATTGTTGAATGTACTTTTGTGGTCATAGTATCGGGTTCATATATATTTTATAAATTACCAACTAGCTCTACTCACGTATTGAGCACTTTTGAAGAAATACTTAAAGTTTACGCATAAATCTATATGTTCGTATATTAGTTTTATGCGAGTAAATTAAGTATTTATTTATATATATATATATATATATATATATATATGTGTGTGTGTGTGTGTGTGTGTGTGTCTTTGTGTGTTTGTATGTGGGTATTCCTTTTCAAGTATTTACAATTTTATATACCTTCCTTACAGCGTTTAAAGGTTGTTTAAAATTTTTATATTTTCAATATCAATATTTTATTAAATCTATCTATCTATCTATCTATCTATATATATATATATATATATATATATATATATATATATATATATATATTAAATGAAATAGTGAAATACTATGAGCTATGTGAGTACAGATTGTATAATATTGAAAACACAAAGTCCATAACAGAATATATGGAATGATGTTCAATACCAAATTCGATGCTAATGAGATAATTTTCTTAAATAAGTAAAATTCCACAATGATGTATAATTTTCTATTTGTATGCTTTTCTTTTTCTCTACATCATGGTTAGTGTCAATTTCTATTTTTTCCGCTTTAGAAAATATTCCAAAATAACTGAAATTTAGGAAATTAATATTAACTGATGAAGAAATAAATAAATTAACATTTAATATTACCTGATGAATAAATAAATACAAAATTAATATTAACTGATGAATAAATAAATTAAAAATCAATATTAACTGATGAATTTTAAAATAAAAATTTAATATTAACTGATGAATAAATAAATTAAAATTTAATATTAACTGATGAATAAATAAATTAAAAATTAATATTACCTGATGAATAAATAAATACAAAATTAATATTAACTGATGAATAAATAAATTAAAAATCAATATTAACTGATGAATTTTAAAATTAAAATTTAATATTAACTGATGAATAAATAAATTAAAATTTAATATTAACTGATGAATAAATAAATACAAAATTAATATTACCTGATGAATAAATAAATACAAAATTAATATTAACTGATGAATAAATAAATTAAAAATCAATATTAACTGATGAATTTTAAAATTAAAATTTAATATTAACTGATGAATAAATAAATTAAAATTTAATATTAACTGATGAATAAATAAATTAAAAATTAATATTGGCTGATAAATAAATAAATTAAAAATCAATATTAACTGATGAATAAATACATTAAAAATTAATATTAACTGAATAAATAAATTAAGGAAATTAATATTAACTGATGAATACATAAATTAAAAATTAATATTAACTGATAAATAAATAAATAGTTTTACTTTATCGAAATCGAAGGTATCTGAATTTTCACGGATCCATTTCGTTTTATTATACTAAATTAAAAAATATACCACATATTATTCCAAAATTTATAATAATCGATTTTGTTTATTTTTTAATTATTCCGACACCTACACAAAATCAACAAATCCACATATTCCTTATATGAATAAACAAGTTATAATTTGATTTGTTTTAAATAAAACAATATCTCCAGCCCTGTCTATTTTGTGGAAGTCATAAACCCATTAACTTGATAATCATTACGGAACTTCGAACAAAACACTATATATAAGCTGCAAGTGCAACTTGCTTTTATTTCCTATATGTTTTCATTAATTCTAAAAAATACCCTGTTTGTGTTTTTCTTAGTCCATGCATTACAATTTGAAAAAAGTCCAAAGGCAATTTTGGAAGGCCAACACGCCCCAGAAAAAGGGCAAGATTGCGAAATTTCCCACAAAAAAGCAAATCTGGCAAACTTTGAAAAGGTCTGAATACAATTTTGAAGGAAACACTTCGTATAAAAAACAGAATTGCGAACTTTGAATTTACATATATCAATCTGGTAACCATGAACAATTATATGAGAGTGTCATCCTTTTGATGTAACCTCGTCCCTGAATACCCTTATAATAATATGTGATCATTATTGTAATGATGTTAAAAAATCTTCTCCGATAACTCAATCACCGAAACCTTACGTAAAATAGTAAATATTCGAAAGACACAGGGCAAACAAAGTCAAATATTCTCTGTTAAACGGTTCGACACTGAGGAAGAAAATTAAAGACTGATTCTCACGATATGATTTTATTATTTGTATTGAACTATGTAGCACAATATTATCGGGTTTTAAAGCAACAGTACAGCTGGTGAGGGTTTCTGTTTTTTTTATTTATATATTTGTTTATTTATTATCTTTGATTCTCATTTTATAGACTATCATTCCAATCTATTTCTTTTTTTACTCTCTCATTATTCTCCGTGTACCTCTCTATACTTCGGATTGTCACGATCTCTATCTCTATCTATTTCTGGTTGTCAGAACACTTTCTATGCTTCCATCTGATAGTCGCTGTTGTTTTCTGTCACAAACAGCAGCGTACAAATTTAAGAAGGACATTGTTTTCTGTCCGAATGTTAAAATGTCTCTTAAGAAACGTCGAGGTGTGAATGAGACTTTCAATGCAGGCCCTGTCTGCTGCAAACTTAGTTCGAGTGCTTTGCGTCAACTCAAGGCGTTTCTTCTCGTCTCCAAAGACCTCGGTTTTTGCTCGGCATTAAATAGTGGGAATAAATATTTAAGCGCTCAAAAGATTGCCCCGGCGTCTCAGAGGAATCCACCATGAATACATCTGTCACGCGGCATCCATCTTTGAAAGTGTTCTGCACTTTATTATTTTTTTCCACAGAGAGACGCTGCACACACAGCAGAACGGAACGTTGTCAAATACGTCCTGCAAGAATATATTCGGGCCATGTTTCTGTCTGTCAACTGGATGTATTGTTTGTATTATTCTGGGCGAAACGTGATTTCGGTTTTAAAGAAAGAAAAGACGAACGAACGAAACAAAAGCTAAAAAAAAAAACACACACACAAGAAAGATCAGAATAAATAACAATAAATAATGCTATGAAGAAAAAATATGTCGCTTATTTATAATTCCAAATTGAAATGTTGACGATGGAAAAGTTCTTTATAATAAACACTGCAATTAATTTTGGCCTGCAATAAAAATGCGCGCGACGCCGGCGCGATGTCACAGTGTAGAAATATTTTCGTTTTTTGGAATGCGACAATATATGAATGGCAAATTTTGAAACATTTGAAATAAAATAAATATCTTTATTCCGCTTGTGTTGGTTTTATTTATATATTTTTTTATTTTCTATTTATTTCTATAAAATCGGTTTCCTTCCAGAAAGAAAATCCCTTATGAATTCGGCATGGAATACTTAAAAGTTTTATTTTTACAGGTGTTTTTTTTGTTCTTTCTTTATTCTTTACTCTTTTTTGCGTTTATTTTCAAATGTGAATATAGGATCTGATTTTTCATCGATTTGTGTTTTGATGGAGTGAAGATGGAACAACGAGACGAGCCTTATATAAAAGGATGAGAAAAAGAATTAACGTTTGATGGACACGGAAGGGAAGAAGAAATACTATTGTTTGTGAAAAGACGGTAGATTGAAGAAATTCACAAAGAGACTATAGGGGTAGAAATGTATTAGAAATGAATAAGCAGAGATAGATAGATAGATAGATAGACAGATAGATAGATAGATAGATAGATAGATAGATACTGAATGAAATGACGAGAGCCAGAGAGAATAACTAAGAAAAAGACGTATGAAAATACGTATAATACAGAGACTAATTCATTCTATGAACGAATAAAAAACAGAAAAAGAAAACACAATGATATAATTAAGTTAGCAAAGGATTGATGCCGGAGGGAATAGGAAAAAATAAACATGCACTAATTTATGTAAAAATTAGGATAGCTGGATGTAATAAGGGTAATATTTCCATGAATAAAAAAGACTGATTTAAGACTGATTTAATCTATTATTGTATGTTTTCAATAAGGGTGGATAGTAAATTATAGATTCTGCGGTCATAAGACCTTCCTCTCAAGATTTTACCCTTCTTTTATTAAAGAGTTAAGTGTAATCTTTCCAAGGATCACGTTCTTCTTTAAAGGACCGGGTAATGTATTATGATTACATTGACATCAACATATATTCCAAAGAACTGCCCTATTCCTTAGCCGAGGTGGCTAGTGTAGTATATTCTCACTTTCCATGTCAGAGGGGGGGTCGTTAAAAAAATGCATTCTATTTTTTAACTCAAAGATTCAAGGTTAAAGGGCTACGAAGCCGGGTGTGGTACTATTGAAGTGAGCGACCTTTTTTGGTTTAATATTCATGTTTCTCACAAATTCACCCACATTCTCATTGGACTTGCCAGCCTGTTCTAATCCATAGATCGCAAAAGTCTGTAGCGCGCTGTGTCACTTCATTGAAACCATTCTGAAACCGACGAACAGTTCTCCTTACAGTGCTGATATCAACTGCATCGCCTTAGTAACCGTTCCACAAGCGCCGGTGAATGTTGATCAATTCCATTTTTTCTGCGTGGAGGAATTCAATTATGTACGTCTATGGCAAGGGTACCGTGCTTTCTCAATACCTGCAACGGAGAGATGAGATTTTCCGGTCATGAATGCGTGTTCAATAATCATAACAATGCAATTTGCAATCAATATTTTTATTTATTTATTCGGGGGAATAAAAGTGGGAGTCATTAGGTTTGGAACAGCCGTAGTGCAATACTCACAAATATTACGTTCTCTTTTTGATGGCTACAGTAATCCGTCCATTTATTAGGTCCTCTATTGCAGTGTATGTTCTGCTGCCATGGCATAATCCTACCAGTCAGTAATTTGTCTAAGTTCTGGAACTCGTGAACTGTACCTGGGAATTATCACGTAAGTTGGGACAAACACTTTATATAATTAAAGAAGTTGACTTGCTTTCATTTCGTCTGTCATGATCTGGCAGACGTTTTCAGTAATTCTACATAATGTTCTGAGGGTTCCTTCTGAAGTTAGTCTGTACGTTATAATTTAAAAACGCATAATCATTTTTTGGAAAGTAAAAACATCAAAATGTCCCTAAAATTGCGAAATTTGTTTTTAAAAGGGACAATCTGACAATAGTTAAAAAGGTTAAATACAATTTTAAAGCTACAATGCTAACAAAACAAATTCATTAAATTTGACTTTACATAAGATAATCTGTCAATCATGGGCAATGATATAAGAATGCTCTTTTTATGCTGGCTCGTTTTCGACTATCGCTATTATGATATGTGATCATTGTTGTAATAGTGTGAGAAAGCAGCTCGTAGTAATTTCATCAACGGGCAGCCATTCTTCTCCGAAAAAAGAAGTGAACGAAACTGTACGTACAAAAGTGAATCTTCATAAAAATCAGGGAAAAATTGAAAAATATTGTCTTAATACTAAATGTGATTCTATTATTTGTATTTAACTATGTAGCACAAAATTGCTTTCTGATTAGTGGGGGGTGCATTTTCTCTTCCCTGCAACCTCTTTCTCACAGAACAGACGTTGCGAGCCTGTCTCTGTTTTATAGTTATTTTCATGACAAGTGTTTGGCTGAGCTCCAATCTATGCCCCCCTCGCCAAACATTCACGAGAATCTTGTTTGGCTGTAAACATTATCAATAATTTCCACCATTCTTTATCTGTACCTAAACCTAAAGGTAGATTCCATGAACAAGGCTTCTTTCTAAGAACTTCACACCCATGGAACTCTTCTCCTTTTACTTGCTTTCAAGCTGACTACAATATGGCCGCCTTCAAAACGATAAATAAGTTATTGATGAGCCACCCCTTTTAACTAATCCAATTTACCAAATTTATACTTCTAACGATTACTATGATATTGATATTATGATATTACAATATGGCCGCCTTCAAAACGATAAATAAGTTATTGATGAGCCATCCCTCTTAACTAATCCAATTTACCAAATTTATACTTCTAACGATTACTATGATATTGTCGTTGTGACCATTTTACACTCTTATCCTCAACTGGCCTCTTGGCCTTGATAAGTGGTGATTCCTTTGTAAAAAAAAATTAGTACTTATAATTTCATCTCAGTTGGGTTAATTTTATATAGTATAAAATAGGCACTATTTTCATAGAAATATTTATACACTCTTATTTGCAAGGTGCTATTAGTTTTTTTTTCATCCAACAGCTCATATTTTGCCCTATCCAGAAACATATAAATTTTATCTAATTATATTTGTTGACATATATTTTCTGAATTCGTGGAATTTTCTCAGGTCGTATTAGTTCTTAATGTTTCGTTTATTATCGAATGAAACAAACTTCAGAAGACTTTCATTTTTATTTATTTTTTTCATTCGTCTTCATTTATTATTATTGTATCATTTATCTTCCCTTTCCTCCTTATTTCCAGGACTGAAGAGTTAATTACAGACAAATACAGATATAATCAATGAGGTAAGAGTAAAAGAGAATTTATATAAGGAAAAATAATTTAGAATTCTCTAGCAGAACATCATATTGCAATATTCATGTATCCATAAAATATATATGTTAAAAAATATTTGATGCGATTCGGAGAATTGACTATGGTTTACGTCTATTTAAGTAGAGCCCAACTGCTTGAAATAAATTATTAGGCGTAAATATGAATGTGAGTATTTATCGGTTTGTCAAAATACTTATAAGTTGTTTCTACCTGACACTGACTTCTAGTGTTGTACATAACGGAATCACTCTATTTTATATTTTATATCTGTATATTTCTTTTCACCGTCACCAAGATATTCCGTAAAAATTCTAATATAAAAAATGAAATCAAAGTAAAATTTAAAAGAAATAAAGAAAGGTCGTATATCTGCAGTCCTCCTGGACTGGTATCAAAAATAAGGAAGGTTTAAATAAAATTTCGACAGACGTTTCACATTACTATTTTGCACCCACAATTCGAACAGTGTTTGGAACGGGAAATGATTTTTCTTCTTTTATTCGTATTACTAAATACAATATGTGGTCAATCGTTTTCTCAGTAAGTCTAAACTGACTATATGGGGCATACCATTTAGCGCTTAGAAGTTAGAATTTCCCAACATGTCTCTCTTTCTATAAGTAGGCACAAAATAATATTCAACGTCCACGCATGTACAGGCTCATAAGTAGACCATCGGTAAACGTTTATTACATTGCCAGAGTTTCTGTTCATATCAATCTCTTTTTAATAATATATTTACAACAATAGAAATTACCTCAACAATCTATAATAATGGGAGTGAACCCAGTATTATTTGAATGTTTTATACAATTATATATATATATATACATATATATATATATATATATATATATATATATATATATATATATATATATATATATATACTAGCATTTCAGCCCGGCTTTTCTCGGGTGTTTGGAGGTGTATGTTGAGCAAAAAAAGTGGTAATAGAAAGGCAGGCTCGAACCCGTACCGCGAAGGACGAAAAGAACGGGGGTAAAACCCTGACGTCTTTGTCGTTACGCCCACCGCCAAACCGGAAGTGACGTAGGTTTAAATTAAGGCTAGGCAATAGAAAGGAGAGGATGACTTTCAAAAATATCGGCGAAAAAAGACCCCCCCATGTAGAAAAGTGCCAAGTTGACGGTGAAGATATTAATGTTTTTAGTCAATTTTCCGATATTTGTCGTCTGAAAGGTTGATCTTTAAAACGATACTGATGTTGTAACAATCCGTCGCATCTGTCGAGAGTTTTAGGCACACAGGACAACATAAATACATGCATACATGTTTATATTGATAACCAAAAAATCTCGACCATAACCGATTAAAAGGCTTGCCCTATCTCTGAATAGCCTTTATGTAAAATTTCAAATGTTTAGACCAGAAAGCGTCTGAGTAATTTGATAGAGACCGAAGAGGTATTTTTTTAAAAACTTTGCCCCTAATTATGACCCTTTAACATTTATTGTTTGGGGTTCAAATCAAGTTATTAAGTTAGATCCATGCCCAAGGAATCTATAACTTAAATTTCAAGTCTTTAGATCCAAAATTGTAGTAGTAGTTTGGTAGAGTTCTCAAAAGTCAAATAGTTGAAGTTTTACCTCTTAATAGCCAAATTTCTGCCCGAAAATTAATTACACAGATTTTCCCAAATCTCAGTACCTTGTAATCAAATTTCTTGTCTGTAGACTTAAAATTGACAAAGTTATCGCGTAGGGTAATGTACATAGACACACACACAGACACACACAGAGGCACGCTCAATTTATATATATATATATATATATATATATATATATATATATATATATATATATATATATACTAGCATGGGTTCCCGCCCTTTCCCGGGTCATTGGAGGTGTATGCTGGGTAAAAAAGAAACAAAACACAAAAAAGCGGTCAATTTGTTTAACTTTGACCCCTATTATGACCCCTTAAAATTTATTGGTTTTGATTCAAGTACAGTTATTAAGTTAGATCTATGTCAAAGGAACCTATATCTAAAATTGTAAATTGTTTGAGGAGTTTGGTAGAGTTCTCAAAGGACAAATCGGTGAACTTTCACCCCGGAACTACCAAATTTCTGGCCGAAAACCGATCACATAGATTTTCCCAAATCTCAGTGCCCTGTATATCAAATTCCGAGCCTGTAGACTAAAAATTGACAGAGTTATTGCGTAGGGAAATGTACTTAGACACACACACATACACAGACATACCTACACGTTCACTTTTATAGATATACTAGCATTTCGGCCCGGCGTTGCCTGGGTGTTTGGATGTGTCTGCTGAACAACAACAAAAATATGTGGAAGTAGAAAGGTAGGCTCGTACCCGTACCCCGAAGGAGGAAAAGAACTGGGTAAAAACCTAACGTCTATGCTGTTACGTCCACCGCCAAACCGGAAGTAACATTTTTTAAAATTAAGGCTAGACAATCTAAAGTCCGCAAAAATGTGACCCCCCCTGTAGAAAAGGGCCTAGTTGAAGGTGAAGATAGTAATTTGTTTAGCCAATTTTTCGATATTGGTCGTCTGAAAAGTCGAACTTCAAAACGATACTGATCTTGGTAAAATCCGTCGCTTTTTTTTAAGTTTTAGACGGACATTTTTTTTTTTTTTTTTTTTTTTTTTTTACAAAGGCATCACCACATTATCAAGGCCCAGAGGCCACTCAAGGATAAGGGTTAAAGAGTGTACAGTAGAAGTTGGTCAATATAGCAATCATTAGTAATGAAAATTTGGTAAATTTAATAACTTATATGGAACGGCTCATCAAGAACTTATTTACTTTAGACTTGAACAAAACCATATTGTAGTCAGCCGGAAAGCAGGAAAACGGAAGACAATTCCACAGGCGTGCAGTTCTAAGAAAGAAGCTTTGTTCATGGAATCTACGTTTAGGTTTAGGCACAGATAAAGAGTGGGGGAAATTATTGATAGTGTTTACAGCTAGACGAGTGTTTCTTGTGAAAGTTTGGCGAGGGGGGACCATAGATTGAAGCTCAGTTGAACACTTTCCATGAAAATAACGATACATCAGAGACAAACTCGCAACATCTCTTCTGTGAGATAGAGGTTGCAAGGAGGAGAAAAGGACATCTCCTACGAGGCTACGAAGTCTATTTTGAACTCTATCAAGGCAGGACAAGTTCTTTCTAGCAGCTCCTGCCCAGATGTGGCAACAGTATTCCATCCTTGGACGTACCTGGCTCTTATATAGATAGAGAATAGCATCAGCAGTGAGATATCTACTGGATCGATAGAAAGATCCCACCATTTTTCCAGCGGCCTTGGCAACAGATTTGATATACGTGTTCCATTTAAGATCAGGAGTAATGGTCAAGCCCAGAAGCTTGTCAAAACTTGAGGCCTCCTGAAGACGAGAGCCATTCATTTCAATTGATGACAAATGTGGATTAGAATGTTGATGATGTAAAGAGAGAAGCTTGGTTTTAGATGCATTAAAAGTAACCAGCCACTCCTTTCCCCATTGTACTACGTGCTCAAGATCAGAGGAGAGAGAATTGGAGAGAACTTGCTCGTTTACTGTCTTAGATGTGGTACCATAAATGGTAGTGTCGTCAGCATAAATGTCTACAAATGATGTAAGGATATGATTTGGAAGATCATTAATGTAGATCAGGAAAAGAGTTGGGCCCAGGATGGATCCCTGAGGGACACCGGCATTAATATTGTGAGCTTCTGATTTTTGCCCCTCAACTACTACTCTTATGAATCTATCAGAAAGAAATGATTTAATAATTGAGAAGACTTTTCCAGCTATACCATAGCTAGCGATCTTATGAAGTAAACCTTTATGCCATACCCTATCAAAGGCTTTAGATATGTCAAGAGCAATTGCCCTAGAAAGATTGCCACCGTCGAGAGATTTGCTAATCCTATGCGATATAACTGTAAGGACATCTGCTGTAGATCTAGCAGAACGGAAACCATATTGAGTGTCACTAAGAAGGTTATTTTTGTTGAGATTTTTGATTACTTCTGTATTTAATACAGATTCTAGCAACTTACTCATGACGCACAGGAGACTTATTGGCCTGTACTGAGAGGGGGATGAGCGATCACCTGAATTCTTAAATACAGGGCATACTGATGAGATTTTCCAGGGAGATGGGAAACTATTCTCCTTAAGACAACGTTTAAACAGTTTTGTAAGTATGGGCGCTAGTTCAGGTTGAAGTTTTTTGAGTACTATAATTGGAATACCATCAGGGCCAGTTGCTTTACTGGAATCAAGGTTTTTGATTAGTTTGGCAACATCACGTACAGATATACGTATATCACATAGCGTGTTTTCTGATACAAGAGGAAATATTGGGGGTTGGCGGTCTTGGTCGCAAAGGGTAGAATTAGCTGCAAAGTTCTTGACAAAGAGTTTGGCTTTGTCTGATGCTGACGAGATTACCTCAGATCCATTGATAATAGTTGGGATGGAGCACACGCTTCTGTTCAGGATTCTGTTTGCTATTTGCCAAAACTGGTGGGAACCAAGCCGCTGCTCAGCTACTTTGGACTTAACAGATTGAGCATACAACTCTCTTGCGTTCCTTATTACTTTCTTACAATGGTTGCTGGCAGTCCTGAAAACGGCTTTAGTTTCCATACATCTATTACGTTTGAAGCAGTGGAAAAAGTGATTTCTGTGCGCAATGGCAGCAGCACATTCTGGAGAGAACCATGGCTGGCTGTTAGGTTTTTGCTGAAACTTTTTAGAGGGTATGAAATGGTCAATACCTACAATTAACCATTCAGTTAGGTCTAATACTATAGAGGACACATCCTTTTTAAACATGGAATGCAGAGGTAGATCAGATATAAATGTACGGAAGCTATCCCAGTCAGCCTTAGTGTATCGATATACTGTACGATGAAGAGGTACGTCTGGGGACTTATTACATTTCATTTTTATCTTAATTGATACAACAGAGTGGTCGGAAGATCCAAGAGGCGACAGAACAGAAACTGAACATAGTTCAGGGCAAGTTGTGAGAAAAAGGTCTAGTAGGCTCGCATACTGGCCGTCATTATCGGGCACACGGGTAGGTTCCTGAACAATCTGAGTGAGGTCATAGGCAATGGAGAAATCATGACAGAACCTCCCCTCATCATCGGTCTTGTTTGAGTGGGTCAACCATTCGACGTTGTGAACATTGAAGTCTCCACATACGTGAATGTTAGCTGAAGGATAAGTAGAAAGGACTTGGTCAATTTTCTCAGATATGCTTTGAAAGATAGTAACTCCGCTGTTGTGGGGGCGATAGAGAGTAAATATAAATGCAGTAGTGTGAGCTAAAGCAACCCGGAAGCACATATAAGGTAAGTTAGGATCTTCCCTAGAGATGTCCCTCCCACATGGAAAGCTATCTTTAATATAGGCACATATTCCATGCCCATGGCGATCTTGGGGGTCAGATTTAGAAGTTAAGTTAGAGTATCCTGTAATTGCAAACTCATCAAGGGAAATAGCCTGTCCAATGCCAGTTTCACTTAAAAATAAAAGGTCTGGTTTAGTCTCCTGTAATTGGGTTTCAACCTCTGGAAGGTTAGAACGTAGACCCCTGATGTTGGAGAAGGAGACATGGTAGTAGGGGTCTACGTTGGAAGTTGGAGAACCGGGTTTAATCGTGTATTTTTTTTTTTGAAACTTGTCATGATGAAATTTTGGAATTTGTGGACTAGGTCGACAGATTTACTTAGAGCAGGACAGAGAGGGGAAACTAAGAGAGAAAAAGAAACGAAGAATTTTTTTTTTTTTTTTGTACCACATGATAAGGTAAAGCCGTAACAATTACCCACTAGTATGGCATCGAGAGGCCCCACCAGAAGCTACTGCATGGTCCAGATTCCATTCACCAAATGGCAATACAGCAGCCCCAGTACTTTGCACCTGCTGATAGGACAGCCTCCTTAGTGGTTAATCCAAGGTTCGGGTCCCTGACTATCAGGCGGATAACGTCAGCCCAGACAAAACGTTTACCTCCAGCACCCTTACTAGTGACATGGCTACAAGGATAGACATAGAAACAGAAAATTTCCACCTACTCTGCCAACTGTTCGCGCAAAAATACTGCCAACCTAGAAAACAGCTTTTTCTTCTCCCTTTGTCAGAAAAATCACTCATTTAAAAATGAGGACTGAGGGACAAATAAAAAGAAGCGAGAGTAACAGGAGCTGCCGATAACGCATCCACAATGCGTTTTCTACTCTCCATTAAAAAAAAAAAATAAAAATAAAAAACTATTAAGTATTATACTTAATAAAAGTCCAACGGACCTGTTTAAGGGAAAGTATGGTGATAGATTCCCCTCCCACGAACTAAAAATGAGTACAATTAGGTAATCAATTTTTGCAATCAACTCGGTAGATAAATAAACATTTATGGACGAGAAAAAAAAAAAAAAAAAAAAAAAAAAAAAATTAAAGCAAGCATTTAATACAACAGAAATACATAAATTAAATACTGAAATAAAATGTAGTTATTAATATTTGAATCTTAAAATAAAAAGTGCGAATTAATAGAGAAAATCACTTATCACAACAACGCATTCCGTCTCCAAACTAGTGAAGAATTTAACTTTTAATAGCGTTCAGAAGATTTTTTTTTTTTTAAATTAACCGTTAAGAGAAAGCGTGATTTTATGACATGCAAACATACAAACATACATACATATATTTATAACTTGGTAACTAAAAATTTTCGACCAAAACCGATGAAAAAGCTTGCCCTATCTCTGAATACCCTTTATGTACAATTTAAAATATTTAGACCAGAAATTGTCTGAGTACTTTGGAAGAGACCGCAGAGGTCAATTCTTTTTAAATTTGACCCCTATTAGTACCTCTTAACATTTATTCTTTTGGGCTCAAATAAAGTTATTAAGTTAGATCCATGTCCAAGGAACCTATATCTACAATTTCACGTGTTTAGACCCAAAATTGTAGGAGGAGTTTGGTAGAGTTTTCAAATGTCAAATCGTTGGACTTTGAAACGTTAATCGCCAAATTTCTGTCCGAAAACCAATCACATCGATTTTCCCAAATCTAAGTACCTGTATATCTTATTTCGAATCTGTAGTCTTAAAATTGACAGAGTTATTGTGTAGGGAAATGTACATAGACACAGACACAGACACACACACACACACACTTTCACTTTTGTATATATACTAGCATGGGTTCCCACCGTTTACCAGGTGCTTGGAGGTGTATGCTGGGCCAAAAAAAAAAGTCAATTTTTTTTTTAATTTGACTCCTATTATGACCCCTTAACATTTATTGTTTTTGGTTCAAATACACTTATTCAGTTAGATACATGTCGAAGGAAGCTATATCTAAAATTTCAAGTGTTTAGACCCAAAATTGTCGGAGGGGTTTGGTAGAGTTCTCAAAAGTCAAATGGTTAAACTTTGGCCCCTTACTCGCTAAATGTATGGCGGAAATCCAGTCACAACCATTTTCCCAAATCTCAGTACCCTGTATATCAAATTTCGAGTTTGTAGATTAAAAATTGACAGAGTTATTGCGTATGGAAATGTACACAGACACACAGACACACACACACACACACTTTCACTTTTTGAGACATAAAAATAATAGGTGGATACATTTGTTTAACAAAAAAATATACTCATACATAAATATATATGTAAACAATTAAAAATAAATAGAAGAGAGGATTTTTAATATGAATATCGATACACACAAAAGAAAACCAGATTAATAGGAGTAAGAAGAAGATAGATAGATATGTATGTTCAAACCCAGGATATAGTTAACGTGACCGGAAATCAGGAACACTCCAAAAAACTAATCGACCACATTTTTATTTCCGAGTGCTCTATTTTAAGAAATTTATCCTGCCATATATTTGAAGTCAATTTATTTATATATATATATATATATATATATATATATATATATATATATATATATATATATATATGTGCATATATATATATATATATATATATATATATATATATATATGTGCATATATATGCGTGGGGGTGTATAGCTATAGGGTATTGCCCCTTTAATAGCCAGACAAAATACAAGATTATCAAACATTTAATTTAAGGGTGACATGCATTTTATAATAATTAGATCTAAGCCTTATGCCACATCTCATATATTAATCTCATCTAGTTTTAAGTAGATTATGTACGTTAATAATAGGGAAAACTAGAAGAGAAATGGTGTTAACAGAATTAACCTAAATAAGATGAATCCATATATCTATAAAATGAATCTGTCTGTGTGTGTGTCTGTGTACATTTCCCTACAAAATAACTCTGTCAATTTTCGGTCTAGAGACTCGCGATTTGACATAAAAGTGTTGAGATTTGGGAAAATCATTTTAATCAGTATTGGGCCATATATTTTGCTTTCAAGGACTCAAAGTTGGACATTTGAAAAATCTACCAAACTTCTTCGCCAATTTTGGGTCGAAACACTTGCAATTGTAAATTTATGTTATTTGACATGAATCACATTTTTAATTTGATCTGAGCCGAAAAAAGAAATTTTAAGAGGTTAAAATTGGGCCGAAGTTTAAAACCATTCTGCCGTCTGCGATCACTACCGAATTATCCAGCCAATTTTTGGTCTAAATATTTCAAATTTTACATAAAGTTTATTCAAAGAGAGCCCAATGTTTTTAGTTTGATCGGGTTGTAAATTTGAGCTATCAAGTAGTCAAAGTATAAAATATTTTCCCTTGGCGGTGACTAGCAAACTATTCAGGCAAATTTGGATATAAACATTTAAATTTATACATAACGGGTATTCAGACATGCGGGAAAAATTGACTTGGGGGGGGGCGAAAATCCGGCTGCCAATTTATCAAACTTGAAGAGTTGTCATTTTCAGATTCTCCGCAATTCCTTTGCCCATTTTGTGGTTAAACACTTGAAATTTTAGATGTACATAACTTGGACATGGGTAAAAGCTTTTCTATGATTTGAGACAAAAACAATACATATTAATGGGTCAGAATTTGGGTCCTATTCATTAAAAAATTGACCTCTGTGGTTTTTACGAATTACTCAGACAACTTTTGGTCTAAACACTTGAAATCTTACATAAAGTGGATTCCCACGTCCAGCAAGTTAGGAACAGTGCATAGGGGCTGAGTAAAACTGGGCTGAACTACTAGGTATAAAGAAAGGAAAACAAAATAATACGAAAAAGCTGAATACAGAATATTACTAAAAAGGAATCAGTAAGATAATATGTAGAAACATTTAAACGAAGATTGCGTTTCAAAAAAGAAGAGAAATATAATCCAACGGAAACCAAATTATATTTCCAATTTCGAAATAAAAAGATAAAAACCATAAAACTGGAATATCTGGTTTGGTTAATACATTTAAATAATTATGAATGAAACATTGGAACTAATAAAAGAAATAAATGAACACAGATATCATGTATAAGATATCTGGAAATGGAAGATGCTTTTTGAAATCATGTTTGCGGATCGTTTCAAAAGTTTATTTTATTTTTGAGAAATTTTTCATATTATATTAGTTAATTTGTTTAATATTTCTCAATTGAAAAATGAGGAAAATTTCACATTTTTTTTAATTTAAATTTATTTGCAAGAATGCTGATAGCAAAAATAGTTGTACAAGAATGTTCCTTGCGAAAATGCATAATTATAAGGTATTGAACTTTAAAATAGCTCCCAAACTTTGGACTGCTTTTTTTAATATTTCAGTTTATAGGAACAATAAATATTAAAAGAAAGAGAACAAATACCAACATCAAAAATAAAGAAAATGATTGAAATGTTACACTTTGGATAAAACAACACTCGTTTATTCAGTGTTTCTTTATCATTCCGTACCCCAAAAAGAAAATAAAGATATTTATAAAAAATAGCGGATATGAGTTCTTGAGGAATTTTCTTTTGAAGAGGAACGCCATTAAGATAAATAGAAGATTAAAATTATAACCGAGGATGGGTTTACCTTTGGGACAGGCAAAAGAGAAGTTAGATGAATGCCAAATTTAGCGCATTGATGCAGAACACAAGAAATCGTCTTCATAAAATCTAAGAGGCATGTACATTCTGCAAAATGGCTCGACCAAAAAATCAACGTCATTAGAAAATCTTTTTTCGTCGTATAGAATTAGTTATTTTCGCTTCCTTGTTTTGCATGCATTCCCCGGTGACGAAGCGAGTTAAATAAGATATTTTGTGTTTCCTGCTGAACGGTTGTTTATTTATAAGTGAACAAATAACTGTAGGCTTGCTTAATATCGGCATTTTTTTTTTTTTTTTTTTTTTTTGTGATTTGCACTAAGACATTTTTTGGCTCAAACTATGAGTACAAAAATAAATAAACTTTATCGATAAGAACACAGGTCAGCAATTATAAATTGTACAATTTTTAGAGCTAATGATAATGCTAAGTATTAACATGTATCTATATGCAATCGTTTGTTCACATACCTATCTATCTATCTATCAATCTATCTATCTATCTATCTATATATATGTATATAAATTTGAGAATTTATGTGTTTTGGTGAGGACAATATACACCTATATACTAGATGATATTTTTTCTTCAGACTTGAAATTTGATACATAGGATATTCAGATATGTCCAATTGTTTAAACCGATTTTTCTCTGGAAAAAAGGGTTGCCAAGGCGTCAAAATTAAAAAGAAAAAAAACTTGGCAGTAATTGGATTTTATATCTTTGTTAACTGTTTAATAACTGCGCGTGCTCGAATTGCTCACGTGACAGATTCCTTATGTTGAGAAGAGGTAGGTTTGAAAACACCTTTTAAAGACCGTGAATAACTCGCCTCATTGTTATCGTACTTTACTTAATCTCTTCAGGTTTTGATTTGATCAAGCTCAAGTATTTTTTTTTGTTTTTGCTTGCAAGAATTGAACTGTTAAAAAACATGATACTTGCATGCACATATCTCAGTTTCTGAAAAAAAAACCGGAAAAGCGTGTTTTTCATTTTTTCAAATGAATTTGACGTTACGTGTAGTCCCTACTGTATTTCTGTTTATTCTTTCACACAAAAATACGTTATACGTTACGATATCAAATTTGTACAAATATGCAGAATGGCTTTCTAAATCATTTGTTGCGTTTCATTTTGTTTTTGCCTTTTGTAAATCATTACTATTGGGTTTAATATAACAATCAATAAAGATATTGCTCTAGTCAATACGAAATCTGCATGTATTAAAGTTTCATATTTAGTGTATTTTTTTAACCGGACAACGCTGGGCGGCCTGCAAGTTTTTTTTTACAAATATTTATTATTTTATTATGTATCCATTTATCCCAAGTCTTTTTGTTCTCAACATCTACTTAACGCCTGTCTTTTGTATTAGAATATAAAGTGGTTAAACATGAATGCTTCCTCTTACTGGAATTTATGGCTGTATGTTTATGAACTCGAACATTTGTGAAATTTCCCGCGAAGTAACTTTATTCGGCTGCCGAGCTCAGTTCTAAAAATTTGAACTTTGCAGTCTTCAGCAAACAATTCAGCAATTTCGAGTTTAACATTTTAAATTTTACAAAACGGATATTAAGACATGCATCAAACTTTAAAATCAGTTTTGGACTAAAATTTGGCTATCAAAGGGTTTTAGTTGAAAGAGTTGACCCTTTCAGAATCTACTAAACACCTCCGCTAATTTTGCATCTAAACACTTGAAATTTTAGATGTAGGTTACATTGACATGACTCAAACTTTTTCAAAAATATATATACATATGCACATAAAGTTATGACCAGTACACAGGGACCGGAGAAAGACGTGCTTACCTGCTTATATATATATATATATATATATATATATATATATATATATATATATATATATATATATATATATATAAACAGGTTCCTTCAGTCTTTTGGTAGGAGATGTTCAATCTCCAACCATATCTCTCTTTATTTGACATTAAAGTGTATGGTCAGAATGACTGGAAACAAATGCCGAGATAAGCGCAGAGCACATACATCGACTAGAATTCCCAAATGGCTACTCTTCTTATACTAACAAGGCTCAAGGTTGCTTAACTGCGGTGATCGGACGAGAACCAGTGTGTCAATGCGATTATGCCGTACACACACACACACACACACACACACATATATATATATACATATATATATGTATATATATATATATGTTCATATGTGTGTGTATAAGTGTGTGTGTGCGTGTGTGTGTGTGTGGGTGTGTAGGAGAAACTGCTCTCTACCAAAACGTTCTCTCATTTTTTTATCTACAATATAGAAAATTGGTCTATAAGAGATTTAAAATGGAAGAAAATCAATTTTCTTATTCGAAAAAAAATTGACGAATTGGTCAGAATTAAGAACGAATAGCAACAGTCAATAAACTACACATGTTACTTATATACATTTATGTTAAAGGCACTTAACGTTTAAAGTTATCACATCCTTCAGTAACTATCAGAGATAGGACGTTAAATATTTTGGTTTTGATTCTATCTGATGAAACCCAAATCATTTTTAACCTCTGAAATCATCACGATACATTCGTTGCAGAATTAGAGCATATATTGTACTATAGAGAAACTACTGTACATTTTATAATATTGCTTTTACATTATGGCGGAGATAAAAGTTTGGAATGAAAAAGTCAAACATCATGGCTCAATTTTTTCATTTAATACAAAGATTGGTCGCTTTTTTTTCAATTTACCTATTGCTAGTTACGTAGAAAGAACGTTACATTCTGGCTTGAACTGAAGTTTAAAATGCAAAAGTCAAATATCATGGCTCAATTGTTTTCTATACAAAAACTCCCTTAGCAGACAACCTACTGTTGATTTTATACGCCATACCTCTTGTGATAAGAAAGAAACCTCACAATTGCACTTGCAGTGTTAGATTTTATAAATATCCGTTCTTTACTTCCTGTTTTCGATGATCGATTTAGGATTTCTGATAATTATCAGACGCATTTCGAAGATGAAAATCTATATAAGGTTAGTCCTCAACACAAAGTATATTTCGGTAACATTGTGTGTGACACTTTATAAAGAATCGCTCCAATTTTTCAGAATACATAGGGAAAAAAGCAAACACAAAGTACATACATACACACACACACACACACACACACACACACACACACATATATATATATATATATATATAATTTACATACAAGCGACACTGGACATGCTAATGTTCTGGATAAATGATCGGTTAAAACCAGTAGTTTTCGCCAGCCAATTTATTAAATAGTTTCTTTTCCCAGAAGAGAATAGTTCTCAATTTGATTTAAACCGGCTATTTGTCCGAAACACTATCATGTCCAGTGTCGCGACCATGTAAACTTGTTTGCATCAATAAAAAGATGTGTTGCTCCTATTTTAGTGAGCACTCTAAATGACCTCGTTAAATTCATTGGCTATCACTCTTGAATAATTTTATCTCGTATATATATATATATATATATATATATATATATATATATACGTGTATGTGTGTGCATTAGTGTATTGTATTTTCGAACGTCGGCATATGCCGTTGAAATGTGCAGACAATATCAATCCTAGGATGGATTTTATCAACGATAAATTAGTACCAGTAATTCATTGATAAACTTTCGATGGAGATTGAAACAAAATTGCACCCTAAAAACTAATGATTTACTTTAGTTTTCATTACAAAATGATTGCAATCATTAATATAATGTAAATATTTACATTGCTTTTTTTAAAATATATTCTATTGTCTGTTCGTTATGTATATATATATATATATATATATATATATATATATATATATATATGTATATATGTAGAGTATGCCAAAAATTAAAAAAAAATGCTATTCTTTAAAAACGATACCATTTATTAAATTGTAAGAGAGAAATTTCGAACAACCATGTGCACAAAATAAACTTTAGGATAGCGATACAAAATAAATTTTGAAATTGACAATAACAATCGAAAATAAACAAATAAGTAAAATAAAAATTAAAAACACACATATATTTATAAATAAGTCTACACACACACATCACACACCACACACACACACTCACAAACACACACATATATATATGTGTATATATATATATATATATATATATATATATATATATATATATATATATATAAACTAACGTAATGTCCAAAATATAGACAAAAACACAAAATACCATCCATACCTACACCTGAAAGTAGACCTGCTTATTACAACAATAAGATTGCTACCTTTTCCATAAAACACACAAATAAAAAAGGTGATTCGGAGGTCAACTGTGCATTTGTCGTGTAAGTTCTTGCCTATTGACCGCTTAACATGTGCGAGCTAGGAACTAGTAAGCTGATTGGCTACCTATAAAATAGAACAGTATGTGCTTCTAAATAAACGCGCGATAACTACAACTTTTCGCATGAGCTTGACGATTTCTCACGAAAACGAAACGCGGAATATTCTGTGTAGCTTAATTGCCACATATATATTTTATAACTTACTAAATATATGTTGCCAGGATCGAATAGATCCACTGGTGTTATTCGTGACACCCTGCACTGATAATTCCCGAAACAATGGAATACTAGTGTCTCTAGGTATTTAATAATTATTATTGTTGTTAATAATTATGTCAACGCCTTAAATAAAAACTCGTTTCTTATCGTTGAAGACTTTCCATTGAAATAAAAAGTCCGTCAATTTAACTCTTATGCGCAAATCATCATATAATATATAATTCTGACAGACATTAAAAGCATTAAAAATAGATGTTTATATATCAACAACATTACTCGCGGTTACCAGTAGCCGAATAGATTGGATCATTGCTAATGAAACCAGAGAGGGCTACTATTGCCAGCTTCGCATCCCTCAACTCGTGTTAGTTGTTACAACCTGCACTGATGCTTCCCGAAAGAATGATACACTAGTATATGTAGGTATTGAATAATAATAATTATATATATATATATATATATATATTATATATATATATAGTTAATAATTATATACATATATCTATATAATCTATCAATCTATAAATATATATATATGTGTGTGTGTGTGTGTGTGTGTGTGTGTGTGTCTATGCATAATTAATGAAAGACGTATAATTAAATAAAAACATTTTTTTTCGAAAGTGAGAAATAATATAGAGCTATTATAAATGAAATTGCAGAAACATTAGAAAATGTCAGCTAGAAATAATATATGTTTTAACAATGGTAATCGTCTTCTCAGAGGTTCCAGACAAGATTGTGTTTCCTTGAAGTGTATATATATATATATGTATATATATATATATATACATATACATATGTGTGTGTATATATATGTGTGTGTGGCTGTATGTGTGTGTGTATATAAGAAATGATTCCAATACATCAAATAAATTTGTATGATATTCCAATCATTGTATGTGTTGTATTGTACCTTGTACACGTGTGTCCTTTAATGGAATAAACAACTTGTAATACACCAGTAAAAATACGTGAGAAACTGACATTTTTTAATAAATGAACAAATTCAGGTATTTTTTAAAAACAATTGTGTTGAATATATATGTATATATATATATATATATATATATATATATATATATATATATATATATATATATATTTTGTCGGATATTTATATATATGTATTTATATGTATATTTAAAGTATATATTTGTTAATATCAAAAGTTTTGTATTTATACATATATAAGAGAACTTTATATACATATATATATTTTGCCATATATATATATATATATATATATATATATATATATATATAAATATACGTGATTTGGACCACGAATACTGTTTGCTATTGAATATTTAGTCAAGTTTACATGTAGGGTAAAGTATACGCCTGCTGTGTTGTCCTGACAAACGCTTCATCAGGAAGATCTTATACCATCACAGATGTTCTTTTCTAGGCATTCACTTTTATGTATTCATATGTTTGTGTGTAATTCAGTTATTCATATACATATTAAAAGCAGATATCATATTTCTGTCTCCGCCAAAAGTATTGTTACAGAATAGAATTATTGCCCTTAGGAAATGGTTTTCCCCAATCAGTTTAATCAATGCACATGTTTTTATTTGGACTTGAAAATTCGATTTTGTTTAATGTATTCAATTTTTGCTAAAATAATTAAAAAAGATATGTCCGCAAAAAATCGATGAAATTGATGTTCTCTCAAAATATATTTGTATTTTTTTAAAACTTCTTATTAGGTAAATCAACAATTAATTAAGAAAAATGGATTACATGTATAAAAACTCTTAAGTGTTTCGCGTGTTTAATAGTATAATAAATACTTAAATAGACACTAGCTTAAACTCAGCTGAATAGTCTGAAGTTTACGTGGGCCTGCAGCAAGTTGTAAAAATGTCGCAAAAACGTCGCTGAAAGCAATAGATAGAAGGTGCACAGTTAGCAAGAAACCGTTCTCAGGCAAAAAAAAAAAAAAAAACCTGCAGGAAATGAAAACCACTAATTGATTAAGCCTGCTAGACTAACGAGTAAAGTGAGCTACATAAAAACAAGAACAGGGAAAACATCAGACAGTTCTAAAGAACAAAAAAGACTGAGACAAGCAATACCATATCTGTAAGAGCAGAATTGTAGAGGAAAAAATGAGGTCAAGCAAATTACACATAAATCCAACCAGCTTATCAATAAACATCAGATACACCAGCTTATAATGAACACATAACTCTATACATAATGACTTTTAAAGATAGAGAATAGCTTTAGGTGCAGTTAAATGTTTGGAGTATTAGGAATACCTACATTACGAAAAGAAGAATAAGGAATACTATCTAATCTATGAGTTCAAGGAATAAAAAAAAACAAGAATTTCCGACGTCTATATTTTTCAAGTGCGGAAGCATTTATAAAAATCGCAAGAAAGACAAAATAAATACGCCTGTGATATAAAAACGAGTTTTGAGCTTGGAGGTATATAATCGAAACAACCTATCCAAATCCCCAATTCACAACTGAAGTCACATCAACTTTTATATCAGCTATATAGATATTTCAATAGATCTAAAGGAGATAGATGTTAAGATAAAACGATTTATGCTCAGCACAGATATGATTTTTCGTAATATTATTCACTGGAAGAGCATACACATAGAGAAAATCATTGATGACCGGGAGTAAGGTGCTGAGTAACACCAACATGGATAGGGAAAAAAGTATGAGAAGACACCAAAATAAGTAATAATGTCAATAACTTACATCTAATGTCATAACATTAAAGTTTTAGTATGGGATCAATATTTATCAGGATTTCAAGCAGAAGAGACATATTCTATCGTGAATTATTTATGCACCGGTATATAGGAGTTAAGAGAGAACAACTAAACCTACACTGAAGATCATTGATGTGACCAAAATATCTCAGAAAATAGTCATACTTATTAACTAACCTTTTAAAACCCTTGGCTTATATGTGAGAGAAGACAAACAGGGTGATTTTTACTTGCGTAAGGCTGATTATCAGCATTTTAAAGATAGGACTCTTTCTTACGAAAACGCATACAGGTTAGTGGGAAACAGATTGAACAGTTATGATATAATAGAACGAAGTTCAGAAACCGTATGCTTGTATGCATAAATGACAATGGGAGGGAATAAAGACCAAACGTCTTAAACCCTGAATATCAGAAAGAACTTTAGCAAAATATGTTCAGATAAATAACAGGAGAGTGAAAAGCGTGGCCAGTTTTCATGGGAAAATCAAGAACTATAGCACAATTAATAAGGAAATCGTCAATAAAACGAACAGCAGTGAAGTTAGCCTTATCATTAGAATGTAAAATAACTCAGAGAAGCCTCGAAAGCATCAGAACAAATCCAACCAAGCTGATTAAAAATGGTTTCCCTGTATAAGAACCAAGTGAGTCCTAGTATGAAGTTCTGTTAACAAATATCGGGAAAAGCTGCTAGGAGAATCCTCTCCTGCATCGACAGGATACAAAATCACCTTATACATCTTCTTATACATACATTTTCACTTTCCTGCGTCTTGGTTACTCGACTCTTATTTCCATGACAGGTGTTCGACTGAGCTTCACTTTATGTTCTCCCGAGTAAGTTTTTCGCGACAAACACCCGATTAGCTGCAACAACTTACATTAGTTTCTCCTAATCTCTGTCTGTATCCAAATCTAAACGAAAATACTATGAGCTGAATTTTCACTAGTGTTGTTCGTCTGTGGAACTCAATGCCGCAGAGCTGCTTTCGGGCTGACTACAACATGCTCGATTTCAAGTCCAACATAAGCAGTTTCTTGAAAAGAACGTCCTCTAAAATAAATTATGATCAATTTCTCATTACGGTCCCCATTAACCGTTAAATTGATTATTAGTGACTATGTAGAAATTGTAATTGTTGTGACGGAAAATAAAGCAGATGAAAATTACAGGAAGGAAGTTGTGTCAGAAAATCTCAATGAAGGAGCAAAATGTTGATTCCAACAATAAATTAATCAGATTTTATAATAGATTTTGAACCAAAGATAAGTCCGTATGAAACATCACATAGGAGGCTGGGAATTTACAAATGAAATGGTACAAGTTTATCAAAACCCTGGAGATAATATATTAAGAGCAAACATTTAGAATTTTCTAACTTAGAAAATAAATATTATTTACATTTAAAACACGCTTTAACATATGAAATTCTATTTTTAGGCAATAACGTGTGAACACATTAAAGCATTATTTCAGAATTTCGAATGGGGTTCAGTTGTGCACATAAATATAATGTAAAATGATCACATTGCCGATATATTCTAACTTTCTAATTAATTAAATAATTTTTACCACTAAATCTAAATCCGAAAAACAAAATTATAAAACCACATTTAATTGCTCAATATAATAATTTTTCGTATTACCACCCAGACATAAGGTTAGTAGTTGAAAACAAGCGTGGGTTTTATAACTTTAAACAATCACATATTTTATACTAAAGTTAGATTTGGGACATTAACATTCCAAAGATTTAAAACAAATAAAATTGGTTCTATGACCTTAAAACATTGACTAACAAGGTGGTTTGATCATTTTGCGTTAAATTTATTTACGAAACTTATTGTCCTGTTTTTCATTATATGTTTACTACTAAATTCCCAAGCTATTTACATGTAATCGCTTAAAAATGAAGGATCGTATTATGTAAAATATATATAATATAAAATAAAATAATAAACCTGGATTTTAATACGTAATTTTATGTTTATTGGCTAGATAGATGTATAAAAGTTATTGTAAAAATCATAGATATTTGCTGATACACCACGCTGAAATTTATCTAACATGTTTGTTTTGTTTTAGAAGCAAAACATCAACTTCATCTCCGTTGGTAGATTTAAAACAGATAATGAACAGAGATTTTCAAATGTAATTTTATATTTATTCGCTAGATAAAAAAAATACAAAAAAGTTATTTTTCTATAGAAATTTGTTTTTTTATGCGTGAATGAAAGTTGGTGCATCGTACATTTTTGCAAACCAAAATGTCGGATTAAAATCTGACGTCTTTGGGTGTGCGTGTTGGCGTGCTCGCGTCCCAAAAAAGAATTACCGATTATTTTATGTTCAATTATATTCCAAACTGATCTTTGACTCTAAATACAAAAAAAAAAAAATGATTATTTTGTATCAAGGTTTTAAGGGTTATAAAAGTAACATTTTATTTAGGAATGGGGATTAATCTGAGAGTGTTAATCTACAAGTTTGTCATTATTATTATGATTAGTATGATTATTATAATTATTATGATTATTATTATTATTATTTTATTATGATCATCTCGTCGTTGATGTTATATTTGAGCAAAGCAAATCAATTTAATAACCCATCAACATTTTATAATTAAAATAAAACGTTAACTTCGTCCATAGTGATAATGCACAGAATAGTATACAAATCCTTCTTCACGTTAAGCCGGTTTTCGAACTAGTAACATTATTTGTTAGAAAATCGTACTTAACTATGACAGGGTGTTATTATATATATTTTTTTACGTTGTTTTCTCAGTTTACCTAATAATTATCGACTATTGTACCCTTTCAGCAAACTGATAAATTCGTGATTTAATCATTTGAGAGTATAAAAAAATAAACCATACATCTCTAATTAATTTTTTTTTATTATTATTACATGTTCACCCCAAACAAGACACATTACTACTTCGATGTAGGGGCTATTATCAGAGACAAAAGCTACAAGGGTTATATGTAGAAAGTTTGGCAGCAAGTTGTCGATTCACGTTACACCTGAACTTTTGCATGTCAGTACAGTTCTGGAAGCAGGTGCCGGGAAGGGAATTCCAAAGTCTATCGGTTTGGAGGAAGAAACTACTGGAGTAGAAAGCTCTCTTACATTTAGGGATCTCTACTGTGTAGGGGTGAAATTTAGCTGCTTGTCGAATTCGTCGGGTATTTACGTTGAATTCTGCATCTCAGTACAGTTGGGATTGAATTCTGCATCTCAGTACAGTTGGGATTGAATTCTGCATCTCAGTACAGTTGGGATTGAATTCTGCATCTCAGTACAGTTGGGATTGAATTCTGCATCTCAGTACAGTTGGGATTGAATTCTGCATCTCAGTACAGTTGGGATTGAATTCTGCATCTCAGTACAGTTGGGATTGAATTCTGCATCTCAGTACAGTTGGGATTGAATTCTGCATCTCAGTACAGTTGGGATTGAATTCTGCATCTCAGTACAGTTGGGAAAGCAGAATCTCTGAAAGGAGTTCTAATGTCTAGCAGTTCTGTGGAAAAAACTATGTGATTAGAAGCCTTTCTCCCACCAACAGATCTCTATTGTGAAGGGGTGGGGCTTATATTATTGTCGGGATTTTCGGGGATAGTCACGCGAGGGGGGTAAAAAGCTCGTAGTTCGTCGTAGCATTCACCATAACGGCATTTATTGTAAAGTTTGGTGAGAATTGGAGCAACCTCAGCGGAACATTTTTTTAATAGCACAACCCGGATGAGATTGGGTCCACTTGCTTTTAAGGTGTCTGGGTTGTTTATGATACCATGTACATCCATTATAGATCTAGCAGAACGGAAACTTTATTGCAAGTGACTGAGAAGTAATGGTCTTCAGAGTTGGTTGGCCATTTATCTATTTATCACGGATTCCAGCAACTCAAAAGACTGATTGGTCTGTACTGAGAGGCAGATTACTGATCTCCAGAAATATTTCATATAGGGCAGACTTGTGTATTGATTAGGTTGTTGTGAAGCATCTCTCTTTAAGGAAAAGGTTTAAGTAAGTATAGGAGATAGGAGATAGTTTCGGTTGAGGTTTCTTGCGCACTATGTTTGGAAAGCCGTCAGGACCAGTAGCTTTACCAGAATCAAGGTTGGAAAAGATTGGCACGTACAGATATTTTTATGTCGTGTTGCGTATTTTAAGCTACAGGAGGGAATATGTAAGTAGGTCGCCATTGTCGAAATAGGTAGAATTTACTGCAAAGTTCTTGGCAAATAGTTTTGATTTGTCAGATGCTGATGAAATTACCTCAGGTGCATTGATGATGATTTGCATAGAGGATACATCTCTGTAAAGGACCATGTGGTTTTATTCGACCAATCTGGTTTGAAATAAATTGCTGTTCAGCTAATTTTAAGTAATCCTACAAAGCATACTAATCTTTATTACTCGTTTACAGTGGTTGCCGGCAGTCCTAAAGCTAACTTTTTTTTATTACATATTCACCCCAAACAAGGCACATCGCCACATTGGTGTATGGGGCAACAATCAGGGGCAACAGCTAGTTTGGTAACAACTATTTCGTTGAAAACAATGAAAATAATTGTTTATCTGCGCAATGCGAGCGGCACATTCTGAAATGAACTACGACGGGCTATTAGGATTTTGCTGGATTTTCACGGATAGCATGACTCAGTGTAAGCGATAATTAACCATTCAATCTGGTTAAATACTAGAAGCACGTTTTTTAAAGCATGGCACTCAGAGTTATACCTGATATTAATGTTCGGAAGTTATCTCAAGCAGATAGAGAGTATTAATTTGCAATACGAGGGCTAGGTACATCTGAAAAATTATTACATTTTGCTTTTTTTTATTTTATCTTAAAAGAGTAAACAAAGTGGCCAACAAGATTTCAATAGAGGCAGAATGGAGGATGAGCACACATGTTTTATTAAATAAGATTTTTAAAGGAAGACTTTCGTTTTATTACCTATAATATATATTTCCAGCCGTTTGCAATAAAGTGATTGATAGTTAAAATTACATGAAAATAAAATAGGGACCATAACTCAAAAACTATATTTGGAAATATCACAATATTTATGGAAATATCAGACCCTTTTATGTTCTTTCAATGCACAAATTTATATATATATATATATATATATTTATATGTGTGTGTATGTGTGTGTGTCTGTGTGCGTGTGTGTGTCTTATTTATAGTATGCCGTATTTTACTGGGTGTATATAATTGAAAATTTGGAAACCGTACGTAATAAGTTTTACGTCAAAATGAGATGTCTTATACTGTAAGCTATAAAATTATCATATTTCATAATTGAGCATTCATATGGTGTTTTAACAAAATCAAGACATCAAGGAATGGATTGATAGCAACAAATAGTGTATTTCATCGTTAGTTACATTTGTTTCAAGACTATTCGGACAAATTCAAACCTTATGCCGTTTCCAAATTTTTTAATTTTTTTTATATTTACCTATTTTCGTATCCTAATTAAGAAATAAAAACAATTTTCCATCAAATTATCATACAACGTTACCACTATTAATTACCTATGTTTACTTAATATATTTTATTAATACTATTAATTAAATTCTTAAATTAAATTTCTTTATTTGTTTATTTAATTTAAATTATTTTTTCTAATCAACTAAGGTTTCAGATATATTTTTTCGATTCTAAGTTAGTTTCGTATCTGGAATTTGCTTTGCTCATTTACAAATATCGCCTAAGCTATTTGTGTAATTTCAAAAAGCGGGTTTTGTTTAAAATGTATTCCATACGGAGGAAAAACGTTTAACATGAGTCTATTATCAGGGCAGTCTCATTCCTCATTAAAAATTAAGGATCTAAATTTATTTTTAATTTTTATTGGTTTTGGCTCTTACCTATTAAGATTAACAAATATCGGATATTATATATATATATATATATATATATAATATATATATATATATATATATATATATATATATATATATATATATAGCATAGAATAGGCCCGACCACTTCCCAAGATGAGTTCATAATTAACAGATACTCTAACTTAACAGCTAAATCTGACCCCCAAGATAGCCATGTGCATGGAATATGTGCCTACATTAAGGATGGCTTCCCGTGTGGCAGGGATATGTCTAGAGAAGATCCTAATTTACCCTATATGTGCTTCAGGGGTTGCACTTACTAACACCACTGCATGTATATTTCCCCTCTATCGGCCCCAGAACAGCGGAGTTACTATCTTTAAGAGCATATCTGAGAAAATAGACCACATACTGTCTGCACATTCCTCGGATAACATCCACATCTGGGGTGATTTCAACGTCCATAACGTGGAATGGCTGACTCATTCAAATAAGACAGACGATGAGGGGGGTCATGATTTTGCCATTGCTTATGACCTCACTCAAATTGTTCGCGAACCCACCCGTGTGCCCGATACACCCGGTCAATATGCAAGCCTCCTAGACCTTTTTCTCTCAACTTCCCCTGAGCTATGTTCATGTTCCGTTCAATCTCCTCTAGGATCCTCGGACCACTCCGTCGTATCAGTTAAGATAAAAACGAAATGTAAGAAGTCCCCAGACGTACTCCTCCACCGTACTGTATACCGATACTCTATGGCTGACTGGGATAGCTTCCGTACATTCATATCTGATTTACCTCTGCACTCCATGTTTGTCCTCTATAGTATCAGATCTGACCGAATGGTTAATTGTAGGCATACACCAATTCATACCATCTAAAAAAATCCAACAAAAAACTAATATCCATCCATGGTTCTCCCCAGAATGTGCTGCTGCTATCGCGCACAGAAATCACTTTTTCCATAGCTACCAACTTAATAGATGCACTGAGACTAAAACTGCTTTCAGGACTGCCAGCAACCACTGTAAAAGAGTAATAATATATATATATATATATATATATATATATATATATATATATATATATATATGTATGTATATATATAAATTCATAAATATATATAGATATTTATATACATATATATATATGTATATCCATATATATACATATATATACATATATATATAAGTATATATACATATATATACGTATATAGATACATATATATATGTACATATATACAGTGCGTTACTTGCTTTATTGCAGATCATATTTTATTCAATAGCTTTCTTAATACTAAACATAATTAATTGAAATGTTGTACAGCCATTGAACATACTTTGACAGGTTAGTCTCTAAAATTTTATCCAAATATTCTTACTAGTTAAAAAGTTATACCAATTTTTGTAAAAGATGAACTTTCTACTGTTCCTCGCTTTATTGCAGGAGTTCTAAAAATGCCTAAAAATGGACGATTGACTGCACCAGAGAAGAACAGGATAACCGCAGGTCTTGCAGAGGGTCTTACAATTCTCCAGTTATCAGAACTTGGTAGAGATAAGAGAACTGTTCCATCCTTTGTGGAGAAGCCAAAGATTTCACCACGTAAGGATAAGGGCAAGAGAAAGGTCATTTCTCCTCATGACATGCGAAAAATAAGCAAAGAAGTCAATAAGGACCCAAATGACACCAGCAGGTCTATTTTTATAAAAGCTGGCGTTGCTGCAATGTCAAGAAAAACAAGATGTAGTATTTTAAACGAAATTGCAAGAAACGTAAAACCCATTTCAAAACCTACTTTGAACCAAACCAACATGAAAAAACGCATAGCTTGGGCACAAAAATACATGAAAACAGACTGTCAACAAGTTTTATTCCCGGATGAATCGAGAGCCACGCTGGATGGTCCAGATGGATGGGCTAAAGTTTGGAGTCCTAAGGGAGATCCTATGCCATATCGTATCAGGCGTCAACAAGGAGGGGGAGGAGTTATGTTGTGGGCTGGAATCGTTGGAGATGAACTCTTATGACCCTTCAGAGTGCCTGACGGCGTTAAACTTACATCCGGTTTTTGGAGGAGCATCTGTCACCTTGGCTGGACGACCTTCCACTTCTTTGTCGTAGACGCCTTACTTTTATGCACGATAACGCTCCATCTCACGCTGCAAAAGCTACCAAATCCTACCTTGAGTCTCTGTGTATCAAAGACGAAACTCTTATGACCTGGCCGCCTTGTTCTCCTGACCTGAACCCAATAGAGAACTTTTGGTCAATTCTGAAAAGAGGGGTTTATGAAGAAGGACGGCAATTCACATCAAAAGATGTCCTTTTGAATAAAATTCTTGAAGTGTCCAGGACCATAACACCTTCTCAAATAAAAAAAAAACTAACCTCATCTGTTGATAATAGACTGTTTAAGGTGATTGCAAGGAAGGGAAATAATGTTGATAAATAATTCGTTTTTCGTTAAAATGTCACGCTTTGTGGGTTGTATTTGATTTCTATATGGTTATATATCTGTTATTGTTACTAATTTGAATTAAATTAACAAATAAACTCATACTTTTATTACCTTTAAACTGTATTTTCAATACGTTGCAATAAAGCGAGAAACAGTAAAAAGTTCATATTTTTCAAAAATTGTTATAACTTTTGAACTAGTAAGAATATTTGGATAAAATTTTATGGACTAACTTATTTCAGTTAATTACGTTTCGTAAGAAAAAAGTTATCAAGGAAAATGTGATCTGCAATAAAGCAAGTAACGCACTGTATATATGTATATACATATATATATATACATATATATACATATATATATATGTATATACATATGTATATGTATATACATATATATGTATATGCATATATTTACATATATATATACATATATATACATATATATACATATATACATACATATATATATACATATATACATATACATACATATACATATATATATATACATACATATATACATATATACATACATATATATACATATGTATATACATATATATACATATATATACATATATATACATATATATATACATACATATATACATATATATACATACATATGCATATATATATATATATATATATATATATATATATATATATATATATATATATATATATATATATACATACATATACATTAGGCACCGCCAAAACTGGGGAGGGGCAGGTAAGTACTTTTTGACGGACCGTCTTTTTAAAAATCTACCAAAAATCAGATAATTATCCAATCAATACGAAATTTTCAGCGATTATTAAGAGAAAAATGAACTTAATAACAATGTATTTATTTTTCATAAACGGTATTTATATATATATATTTTTGCTTTCAACCCCCCTTGTTTTGAGGGGGTACAAATATGCTAAAAATAAGCATCTGAAAATGAACACAACATATTGTGTTGTTGTAAGGGACAGAATTGTGGATTAAAAAAAATGTTTGCATACCTTATTTTGACGTTTGAATATCAGAACTTCGATTGTGTTTAATTATCCCGCTTTTGAGTTTTGAAGTGTGAAATTCGGTGAATATGTTAAGTAAAATAATTAATTTTAGTTAAGCAAAAAAAAAAATTGTTTAATATTTATACGAAAAACCCATTTTAAAATCTTTATAAATAAATTAACAATTTTTTTAGCGAGCCGAATAATGCATGACCATTATTAAACAGGGCATGTTTTGAAGAATCGATACAAAAAAATCGATAAATATTGTGCCCTTTGTGTTAAAAATAGGATCATTTTTTTCGATCCCGTTTGAAAACGTTTGCCGCCTTTCGACTACGGTGGACCAAGCGTGCTGAAATAAGTTTTTTTATTCTGCTTTAAATCGTCCTCTTTTTTGGGGAGCCTGTCCCCCACACACATACACATTTAAAACCAAACTCATACAAATGGTCACCCATCAAGTACTGGCAAGCCTCAGCGTTAATAATGCATTGGAATTTTCGTCACTGAAAAATAATCTTTTTGGCCTGTTTGGTCTTCCATAGTTTGCTTTTTATCAACTACAAACGTAAACATTGTCGATCTAGACTCTAAATCGACGCGAAGTAATTGGTTGCCTATATGAATAAGGGGAATTATTTGAAATCTAGGTACTAATAATATTTTTAAATATTCTCATAGAAAATCATCCTAAATCTTAGACAACAAATAAATAAATTAATTATTCTAAAAACCCTTTTTTAAAAATATTTATGTGCGTTTTTTGTGCAAGACAAAAAATATCAATTGTTACCTTTTTGGGAAAATTTAACATTTAAAATTTAATTAAACATAGTAGAAAAAGTTTTACATTATTCTGTTTTCTATATGATAAAATTCAGGGTTTTATCTTTCTGGAAAAAAAAAGTTACTCAGAAATAATGGATTTTAATAAATGTAATTTCGTTTTAAAAAAACAACAACTTTATTTTTCGGCCATTTTTGGCGGTGCCTAATATACATAAATATATATATATATATATATATATATATATATATATATATATATATATATATATATATATATATATATATATATATATATACATGCATACATATACATACACGTATATACATACATTACATACATATATATACATACATATATATACATATATATACATACATATATACATACATACATATATACATACACATACATATATAATATATATATATATATATATATATATATATATATATATATGTGTGTGTGTGGAACGATAGACAGCGATAAAAAAAGATTCGCCAACAAAAAATGTGAGCCCACACAAGCGTGTGCGTCGTTTACTAGTAGTCGGAACTTACTTTTTCTTGTTGTGAGTATGCCTCAATTTGTACAGCCAGGCATAATTAAGACTTTTTTCAGGTGTGTATATAAAGATATATACTTACAAGCAACACATGCACATACACAAATAGTATATATCGAAGCATATTTATTTGTGGTTCTGTTTAATGTGTCTGTTTATGTAATAATCCGTCTAAATATATTCCAGTATATATTAGTATGATAGCTAAAAATATACGTGGATGCTACTCCAAGAAATTACAGATCCCTCTCAAGGGGTCATTTAAAACAACAGCAATCACTTGAGAATCATTTTCCTTTTAATAAAAACTTGAACAAATCCCAACCTTCTTTCCAGCTGTTAAAGAATTAACGAAATAGTTTTGAAATACGACCGTTTCTACTTTTTTAAAACTTTTTTTCTTTTTTTCGTTACGCCTCTGATTATTTAGCCATGACAGACTGTGGGTGGTAATACAGAAAGAAGGTGAACTAGTTGGCAAT
>NC_136489.1:38328014-38408014 GCF_053919585.1 Euprymna scolopes
TATCAGCAAATATACCCATCTCAGACACAATTATATCAGGTAGGTAATTTTTTTATATATATTTTTTAATTACATTTTCACCCTAAACAAGGCAAATTGCAACTTTGGTGTAGGGGCATAGGCATCAGGGGTACTGTGTAGGGAGTTGGGAAGCAAGCTATCGGTTCACGTTACACTTGAACTTCTGCATGTCAGTTCAATTGGGGAAGCAGGGACGCGGAAGAGGATTCAAAAGTCTAGCTGTCCTGGGGAAGAAACTACTGGAGTACAAGGTTCTCTGACATCTAGGGATCTCTACTGTGTAGGGGTGGGATTTAGCTGCCTATCGGGTTTGTCGGGGGAATTTACGTCGAGGGGGCACATGTGCTTGCAGTTCGTTAGAACATTCACCGTAAAAGTACTTGTAGAACAGGCAGAGAGATGCAACGTTTCGTCGATGGGACAGAGGCTGAAGCTTAGATGACTCTCTTTTGAAACTCATCTAGGAGCGAGAGACTAGTGGCAGATGCACCAGCCCAAATATGACAACAATACTCCACACATGGGCGGAGGGTGGCCTTATAGAGGTACAGGATACTTTCGGGCGTTAGTAACTTTCTAGCACGGTAGAGAGAACCTACCTTCTTCGCAGCGGTCCTGGCAATACTCTCAATATTATTGTTCCAACTCATGAGCGTTAGGAGGAGTTTAAAAGTTGTACTTTCAGATAAAGAGTCATTGGCCATTGCTATTGGTGGTAGAGTAGGTTTCTTGTAATTATTCAAGGAGACGAGTTTAGTTTTGGCAGCATTGAATGCAACCATCCATTTATGTCCCCATTCCGCTACAGATCGGAGGTCATCCTCTAGTGGTTCTGCCATTTCTTTAGATATGTATTCATTTTTTTCCTGTCGTGTCTGTTATAGAGCGTGGTGTCGTCAGCATATATACCCATCTCACAAACAATTATGTAAGGGAGGTCATTTATGAATATTAGGAATAATAGAGGTCCAAGGATAGACCCCTGAGGTACTCCCGCATTTATATCATATTGTTTAGATGTACGACCGTCGAGGACAGCCTTGATTTTCCTCTAACTAAAGAAGGATTCCATTACATTATGTATTCTTCCAGTGATATCATATGATCTAATTTTCCTTAGAAGACCATCGTGCCTAACCCTGTCAAAAACACCCTAGATATATCGAGGACTACCGCTGTACCCTCCATGTTTTGTCCAGTGAACGGTATATGTGTTTAGAGATTACAGTTCGGGTATCTGAGGCGGAATGGGCTTGCCTAAATCCAAAGTGATTGTCGGTCAGGAGTTTAGTAGCTGTAAGATGATGTACTGGAGCTTGGTTAACTAGGACTAAAATATTTTGGCGCAAAGCGAGAGAAGGGAATTGTAGCGATAATTTAATGGGTTAGTTATTTCGGCAGAATTCTTGAAAACTGGTACCAGAGAAGCGGTTTTCCAGCATTCAGGAAAGCAAGATTCGTAAAGACATTTGTTTTAATGTTTGGAGAGAACTGGAGCAACCTCACCGGAGCATTTTTTTAATAGCACAGCTGGAATGCGATCGGGTCAACATGCATTTGAAGTGAATGTTTGATTCTAATCAACCTTGGGCACCGTCGGTTCTCTCTCCTAGTGTATTGTGTATATACATGTATCATATATGTATATTATAATAACATGTATTATATATCTATATGAGCCAAGTACATCCTAAAAGTGTGTATTCTTGCCACACCGAATCAATTTAGAGCACAATTGTTCTAACGATGAAAGGCTCGTTTGTCTAGGTGGTAAGATATCCCGAATCACTGATCATTGTTGGAATAGGCCTGGCGTCCATTTTCGGAATCTTGAGGTTGTTAAGCCATCCGCGTTTAGTCGAATTGATTAGTCGTAAAGCATTGAGACAGAAATATGTAAATCACGACGCACTAACATGCACAAAAAACATACGCGCATATATATATATATATATATATATATATGTATATATGTGTGTATATACACATGTATATACATACATCTATATATACATAGAAATGCATATATATATACACATAGAAATACATATATATATACACACATAGAAATACACATATCTATACACATAGAACTACATATATATACACACATAGAAATACATATATGTATACACATAGAACTACATATATATACACACATAGAACTACACATATGTATATATATATATGCATAGAATTACACATATATATATATAGATAGATAGATAGAAATATATATATATATGCAAATATATTAATAAATTTCATAACTCATTTTAAACCCCCTTTCTAATATTTTGTAAATGGCGTTTCTCCTTTTCTGATGAAAAGTATTTAGATTCGAAATTCCATGCCCTAAAAGGAATCTTTTTCCTTTTATCATATTCATATGATAATATAAATATTTTTCCAAGTTTAATTTCACATATTTTCTTTTTCTCATATATATATATATATATATATATATATATATATATATGTATGTATATATATATATATATATATCTTAGTTTATGTAGTTCATGAAAGTTACTACTTTTGTTTATCTGCTTATTAATCTATTTTCCAGGTGTGGTTCGCCAAGACTGTAAAATTATTGTATGTTTTTTAGGCCCATCTTTTCCTGTGTTATTAGTCGGTACAAATAACTGATAAGGAGTCACAATTGACAAAATTAACACATTATAGACGTAAGTGTTCTAGGATCGCTCTTTCACATAAACACACATATGCATTTATAAGTTAATTCAGGTCATTTCCCAATATATCTGATCCGTTTAACGATAGCTCAAACGTTAAGATCAAAGTCTGAGTGGTTAAATGTTTTTTTTCCTCGATTCTAATTAATAGCACCATGCTATAGGTATTTTAAATTAATTTACTCCTGAATCGCGAATATGTACTGAGTGAAATGTTATCATTAATATATATATATATATATATATATATATATATATATATATATATATATATATATATATACACATATATGTATATATATATATGTGTGTGTGTGTGTGTGTATACATATATATATATGCATGTAGGTATATATTTTAGGCTTTATTCGAATTGATAAACGTACTGTTTTAATTTTTAAACGTTGCGCTGAACATATTTCAAAATGTATATATTTTCATATTATTTCATACTTTAATGATGTGTTAATAAATTCAAAAATAAAAAGGTAATACTATGAATATATTAATTTCTTAATATTATACACTAATTTATATAATTATGTGTATGTGTTTTTATAGTGTGCATATTGCATCTTGATTTTTTTATGTATATTGCTTTCGAACAAAGAACTTTTCATACTTGAACGCGCGCTCACACTCGAACAGTCACCTGCATTTAATCACTTACGAGATATGTTGTAAATACTGGAATGATTATTAACTAGAGAAACTGTTATTGCTATGTAGAAATTGTAACTTTGCGCCGAACCAAATCACTCACAGATAAATGAGCCTTGTTTCTCAGCTCTACATTCACGATCGCAACATTACACAGCTTCGTCGTCTCACGGACATAGTTAGTACTATGTTTCAACAATATAAACGGGGGCACTTCATCATATCATAGAACCGCAGTAAACGCTTGTAATAATGCGTTGAGGCGATGACCTGTCTGTGCGTGTATTTCCAAGGAATATTTGTAAATCACTGATAAGTGGTATTTTTTCTTTTACTTCCTCGTTGGAATTATGCAAGGCACCCTACCCCCTCGTTATCAGCTCGCTTTTATTATTATTATTATTTTTATTTAAACGAACGCTTGCTTTAATAGAAAGCGATTTGGATACCGACAGCTTAGCCAAGCCAGAGCTTTTGGTTTGTCGGCTTCTATCCACGCATTAGAAGAGAGGAATAAAGCAATAGCTGTGTCCCCCTGGGGTTTCTGGAGTGTGGGGTAAAAGAGAGTCGGTAAAAGACCCTCGGGATCCGAACAAATAGCCGACACCAATATTCTAAATTGGTCGGGCACGTGCCTTAAATTTTTGTCGCTATATGGCGTCCGTGTTTCTTTTCTTGCTTTCTCACTAGATAGTCAGGGTATGTTTTGTCTGGAGCAAGTCCAAATAGTTAGTTTACCGGTTGCCTATTTTTTGGTGCTGCTTTTGTTCGACCCTTTGAATAAAGAGGGGGTGCCTCTGCTTTGGTAGATAATGGAGACGGTTTTAATCAGTCATATTTTTTATTATATTTAAACCACCAAAAAGGCACAGTTCCATTTTGATGTAGGCGGCTACTATTTGGGCATAAATTTCAGGGATACTATGTAAGGACTTAAGAAGCGAATTTTTTGTCCAAATTACACTTGAAATACTGCTTGACGGTACAGTTGGGGAGGTTGGAACCCGGAAGGGAAACTCTAATTCAAGCAGTTCTGGGGTAGCATCTATTAGAGTGGAAGTCTTTTTTGGCATCTAGGGATTTCTATTGTGTAGGGGTGGGACTTTGCTGCTTGTCAGGTTTTTCGGGAGTATTTGCGTCGAGGGGATATAAGGCCAAGTAGTTCCCCGGAGCATTCAGCATTCAAATACTTGTAATACAGGCAGAGGGATACAACATTTTGTCGATGGGACAGAGGTTGAAGCTTAGATGACAGTTCGGCACAAAGCAGGTTGACAACTCTCTTTTGAACCCTGCCCAAGAGTGAAATACTAGTAGGAGTTTAACCCGCTTAAATGTGACTACAATACTCAATACATGTGCGAGTGGTGGCCTTGTAGGTGTACGGGATACTTTCCGGCGTAAATACGGTAGAGACAGAGAAAGCCCGCCTTCTTCGCAACTGACTTGGCAATGATCTCGATATATCTGTTCCAACTCATGTTCCATGTGAACGTTATGCCTAGAAATTTGAACGAAGTACTTTACCTATAGCCAGAGATATTGATGGCTGAGACTGTTTCTTGCTATCATTAAAGGAAACGAGCTTAGTCTTGACAGCATTGAACCTTACCATCTATTTTTGACTCCATTCAACTAAAGACTGAAGGTCATCCTCTAGGTCTTCCGTCATTGGCTTAGATATGTATTCATGGATTGCCTCCTCGTGTCTGTTATAAAGCGCTGTGTCGTCAAGATATATACCCATTGCAGAGACTATTTTATCAGGGAGAAAATTTATTTATATCAGGTACTAGCATTTCAGCCCGGCGTTGCCCGGGTGTTTGGAGGTGTATGTTGAGCAAAAAAAAAGAAGCGGTCAATTTTTTTAACTTAGACCTCTATTATGACCGCTTAACATTTATTGTTTTGGGCTCAAATCGAGTTATTAAATTAGATCCCTGTCCAAGGAACCTATATCTAAAATTTCAAGTGTTTAGACGAAAAATTGTCGGAGGAGTTAGGTGGAGTTATCAAAGGTCAAATCGTTGAAATTTGACCCCTTAACAGCCAAATTTCTGTCCGAAAATGGATTACAAAGATTTTCCCAAATCTCAGTACCCTGTATATCAAATTTCGAGTCTATAGACTTAAAATTGACAGAGTTATTGCGTAGGGAAATGTACACAGGCACACACACAGACACGTTCACTTTTATAGATATATAGATTGTTTTTAATTTTGTTAATCTTCTACTTATTTATTTATTGGAGGCTATTTTGAGGTTTTATAATATTTTTCCACTGATGTTACAGAAATTTGAAATTTTCTTTAAGTAATAATAATCGATGTATTTATACCCCCCCAATATTTTGTTCAACTGTTTATTGCAAATGTTGATGACTGAAAACATGTTGTTCAAAATGTTTTTAATACTATAAGGAATATTCCACTGATAAAAAAAAAACAACAAAAAAACAGATGTTTTCCCCAGCTTCTAGCAATCCATTTGGTTATATTTTCTTGTTGATATTATGAACCCGCGTGGATTTACCAATTCTTTTCAAACTTCCAGATTATAATGGACAAGACATTTGGTGAGTAATTTCGTAGAGACCGCAAAGATAATTTTTTTAAACTTTGACCCAATTTTGAACCCTTAACATTTAATATGTTGGTCCCACATCAAAATACAAAGTTTTACCCATATCCAAGTTACCTACATGCAAAATTTCCAGTATTTAAACTCAAAATTGGCGGAGGAATTTGGTAGAATCTGTAAAAGTCAACTCTTTCAACTTTGACCTTTTCGCAGCCAAATGCTCGCCCCAAAACTGATTTAAATGCTTGCAGCATGCCTGAATACTCGTTATGTACAAATTTAAAACGTTTAGACACCAAATTGGCACGGTAATTTGCTAGACACGGCAAATATACAATCTTTTGAACTTTGACCCCTTGACAACTCAAATTTTCGACTCAAACCGATTAAAAAGCTTGCCCTATCTCTGAATACACTTTATGTAAAATTTTAAATGTTTAGACCATAAATTGTCTGAGTAATTTGGTATAGACCGCAGACGTCAATTTTTTTTTAAATTTGAACCCTATTATGACCCCTTAAAATTTATAGTTTCGGGCTCAAATCACTTTATTAAGTTAGATCCAGGTTCAACGAACCTATATCTAAAATTTCAAGTGTCTAGACCCAAAATTGTCGGAGGAGTTTGGTAGAGTTTTTAAAGGTCAAATCGTTGAAATTTGACCCCTTAACAGCAAAATTTCTGGCTGACACCCGTCACATCGATTTTCCGAAATCTCCGTACCCGGTATTTCAAATTTCGAGTCTATAGACTAAAAATTGACAGAGTTATTGCGTAGGGAAATGTACACAGACAGACACACAGACACACAGACAGACAGACAGACACGTTCACTTTTATAGATATAATAGATAGATAGATAAGGTTACTGAAATAATTATGTCGTTTTTTTTTTGCGTATATATCTGACTAGCAGTTCCGCCCGGCTTTGCTCGGGCCCTATATACTGTCCATAAGGTTATGTGCATATGTATATATTAAAAAGTGTGAATATGTAAAGTAATGTATTTCTGTATAATAGTCTTCCTTAATTACCATAGAGAAAAGACAGACAGACATTTACACTTTTATAGATGTAGATAGATAGATAGATAGATTGGATGCAATATATAATAATGATTAAAAAAAAAAGACTCATGCTCCACTATTGAGAATCGAAACCAAAACCTTCAGCTCACGATTTATTTTGCCTCTGCCATAAATGACTGGGCTATGAAAACATGTTTACTGCAAGGCTAAAAATTAAAACATGAACCAATATTAACTACATTATGCATTCGTAATGGCGGCATTCGACCTTCACCTGGTAAATTTCATTTTTTTTTAAATTTTCACACTTTTGCACGGATTTTTCCAGGCTAAAACCCAAATATAAAGTTTTGCATGGATTCAAACACCTTATATATGACATTTTATGTCCGTAGACCAAAAAATCTAGGAGGAGTTTGGTAGGCAAAATCTGTGCAACAAAAATATATACGTATATATAAATATATATGGAAACAATTTTGTGTTTCCTGTAAACGTTTTACGCAAATATTACGCAAGTATAAATCATGTAGAATATCTGCATGAATATAATTACACGTAATAGTTAAATAAAGATGATCAACCCACAAGAAAACCGAAAAAAAACTAATAGGAAATGAATTAAAATGAATGATTAAAAGAATATGCAAATTAGCTAGATCTTTTGCAGATGGATGCAATTCCACAACCCATATATAAGAAAATTGTATTTTCTTTTTAAATAAGTAGAAACGGGGGTTTTTAATATGAATATCAATACACCCAAAAGAAAAACGAATTTATAGGAATATATATATATATATATATATATAGATAGATAGATAATAACGATCCAAGGATTGACCCGTTAGGATCATCCGCACTTATATCCCATTGTTTCGAGGTGTCACTATCGAGGGTAACCTTAATTCTTCTTTTATTTAAGAAGGATTTAATTATGTTAATTATTCGTTCAGTAATACCATAGGATCTGATTTTCCTCAAAGACCATCGTGCCATAGCCTGTTAAAAGCCCTGTAACTGGCCCTGATGGTATTCCAATTATAGTACTCAAAAAACTTCAACCTGAACTAGCGCCCATACTTACAAAACTGTTTAAACGTTGTCTTAAGGAGAATAGTTTCCCATCTCCCTGGAAAATCTCATCAGTATGCCCTGTATTTAAGAATTCAGGTGATCGCTCATCCCCCTCTCAGTACAGGCCAATAAGTCTCCTGTGCGTCATGAGTAAGTTGCTAGAATCTGTGTTAAATACAGAAGTAATCAAACATCTCAACAAAAATAACCTTCTTAGTGACACTCAATATGGTTTCCGTTCTGCTAGATCTACAGCAGATGTCCTTACAGTTATATCGCATAGGATTAGCAAATCTCTCGACGGTGGCAATCTTTCTAGGGCAATTGCTCTTGACATATCTAAAGCCTTTGATAGGGTATGGCATAAAGGTTTACTTCATAAGATCGCTAGCTATGGTATAGCTGGAAAAGTCTTCTCAATTATTAAATCATTTCTTTCTGATAGGTTCATAAGAGTAGTAGTTGAGGGGCAAAAATCAGAAGCTCACAGTATTAATGCCGGTGTCCCTCAGGGATCCATCCTGGGCCCAACTCTTTTCCTGATCTACATTAATGATCTTCCAAATCATATCCTTACATCATTTGTAGACATTTATGCTGACGACACTACCATTTATGGTACCACATCTAAGACAGTAAACGAGCAAGTACTCTCCAATTCTCTCTCCTCTGATCTTGAGCATGTAGTACAATGGGGAAAGGAGTGGCTGGTTACTTTTAATGCATCTAAAACCAAGCTTCTCTCTTTACATCATCAACATTTTAATCCACATTTGTCATCAATTGAAATGAATGGCTCTCGTCTTCAGGAGGCCTCAAGTTTTGACAAACTTCTGGGCTTGACCATTACTCCTGATCTTAAATGGAACACGTATATCAAATCTGTTGCCAAGGCCGCTGGAAAAATGGTGGGATCTTTCTATCGATCCAGTAGATATCTCACTGCTGATGCTATTCTCTATCTATATAAGAGCCAGGTACGTCCAAGGATGGAATACTGTTGCCACATCTGGGCAGGAGCTGCTAGAAAGGACTTGTCCTGCCTTGATAGAGTTCAAAATAGACTTCGTAGCCTCGTAGGAGATGTCCTTTTCTCCTCCTTACAACCTCTATCTCACAGAAGAGATGTTGCGAGTTTGTCTCTGATGTATCGTTATTTTCATGGAAAGTGTTCAACTGAGCTTCAATCTATGGTCCCCCCTCGCCAAACTTTCACAAGAAACACTCGTCTAGCTGTAAACACTATCAATAATTTCCCCCACTCTTTATCTGTGCCTAAACCTAAACATAGATTCCATGAACAAAGCTTCTTTCTTAGAACTGCACGCCTGTGGAATTGTTTTCCGTTTTCCTGCTTTCCGGCTGACTACAATATGATTGTGTTCAAGTCTAAGGTAAATAAGTTCTTGATGAGCCGTTCCATATAAGTTATTAAATTTACCAAATTTTCATTACTAATGATTACTATATTGACCAACTTCTACTGTACACTCTTTAACCCTTATCCTTGAGTGGCCTCTGGGCCTTGATAATGTGGTGATGCCTTTGTAAAAAAAAAAAAAAAAATATATATATATATATATATATATATATATAAAGTGGAATTGTCTCGTTTTGTGGGTGTATATATATTTCGTTACCAAACTACTCTGTCAATTTTCAGTCTATAGACTGGAGATTTTACATAATGGGTATTGAGATTTGGGAATTTTTTAAATTGGTTTTCTGTCTGAAATTTGACTGCCATGAGTCAAAGTTACACAATGTGATCTTTGACAACTCTACCAAACTCCTTCGCCAATTTGGGGTTTACTTTGGGATATGTATTTACTCGTCACTACAAGGCATCAGTGTTGCTAGTCGTAGTGAGGTAGGAAACCGAGACTTGCCTGTGTCCCATCGGTGTTTGTCTACTAAGCTCCAATTCTCAAAATTGTAATTGGGGGATATATCTATAAAGCTCCCATACGCTTTTATATGGATGATTTGTTCCACATTTAATGATTTTTAGTTGATTTCTAGTGGCATATCGATCTTGTTATGTAGTTAAATACCAGGAAATGTTATCGCAGATTCTTGTGTCGTTTAGTTGCGGCAGTATTGGAAGGATAGATCTAAAACGTACAGTAGTAGACATTTATTCTGAGGGGATAAATTTATTTTGCGTTTTTACTTCAATTTTTTTGTAAAGCCATCTAACTTTGAGAAAATTAAATATATCGTCTACATGAATACAACCTTCATTTTGCATATTTCATAGTATTTTGCCTGTTTTATTGGATACCTTTTAAGTAAATGAGTTTGTAGTTTACCGGTGCAAAGTTACTGGCATATTATGCGTGTTGAAGTTTCTGCTCCTTCAAAAGATATAAATATAACGTGAGTACGGCGAACACGCATTCTTGCAAATCCCACCTTCTTTCGCCGCGATCTCCAGTGTCCTTGTTTCCATTTTTTTTACTGATAGACATCATGGATTATTTTATATAGGCGCACTATGTAAGCGCAGTTCTGTAAAACGGAGGGTGCTTTAATTACCAAATTTACTTAGAACTCACTTCATCTGCATCGGCTTTATTTTCACATGGCCCTACGATATCATTTTTCTGTTATTCGTCATATACAAAAAGGAGTAGATTTTTGACATAGGGTCTACTGTGTGCAAAAAGCAAGAATCATATAGAGCATCTTAAGTAGCACAGTGTACATCAGTAATGTTTGTTTATATTACATTTAAACTGTTGTTTGTCTGTACCGCTGGGAGAGATACAAACGAAAGGAATTGGCAAAAGTAAGCGGTCTGGCCATAAAAGCTATTAGTGTTATTACAGAAGCGTTTGCGTAAAGCGATACATCTCTTCCTGCTCTTCGGATTGCATGTTTTGTGAGAGTTCTAATTAGATCATGCCTGATCTTTTACATAATGCTATTTTTTTTTAACGTCGAACTTTTACTAAGTAAGTTCCATTTAACATTAAATAGAATATTACACTTAGGTCTAAACATTAAAATCGTAATGTACTATGGAGATGCGTTGTTATATACATACTTTTTAAAATAATTCAAAAGACTGTATACTCTAAATACGAAAATAAATTCAATAAATGGATTAACTACTTAACGAGAATTAGAGGTTCTTTATGGATACTATCAGCATAAATATTTTTAATTACAAAAGGTATGGGTTAATACCTCTATTTGATCTAGGCAATATTTTCAAGGCTTAATTAAAAGATCAGATCGATTGATAAATATTATTTTAATAATAGAGCTATATAATTTGATACAGATTCACAAGCCTAGGTCAGCAATACTGTACAACATTTTAAGGCGAAATTATACAAATATTGCAATAATAGGAGCACAGGAAATAACATAGAAATATTGATATTGTTTCATTTCTATGAACGTTTAGCGTAATGGTGTCATATGTTGGCAGAAGTGCAATAAAAAATGGTGGTTACTATGGAGAAAAATAAGCTTTGGAGCACAAAACATTGCGAGTTTTAATGGTACTACTAATCTCTTCTAATCTCTTTAACCTGTTAGTTTTACAGTTACAAATAGGAATCCTTACTTGCTAACCCGCCTATATATGAGATTATTTACGAACGCATATTTATATCAGTTTCAAAGGATAGTATCACGAATATATACTGCACTGTTCCATAGACATTGTTGTATAATGATCGAGAGTGCTGTATAATAACTAGGGCTATGACAATTACATATTCTTCTCATTGTTTTGACTCCTGAGTAATATTTCCGATACAGTTAGACACAATTAATAAACCGAAAACCACATCATTCTATACAAATAAATATATAAGATTCCACGGATACACACTCGAGAGTCAAGGGATACACACTCGAGAGTTAAAGCAATGAAAAGAATATGCGGTGTCATAGCCCTAATAATTACAGACACACACTGGCCATCAGCGCATGGAATAATTAATAACTATTATGCCATCATGAAAACAAAAGAATACTTCACTCGTTTAATTGATACTACACCCGTCTACGAAACTACTAACATTTTGAATTAAAAGTATAGGAAGGTTTCCGTTTGGAATAACACTCGAGTTATAAAGAAGAGTTCAAAATGAACAAAGGCTACATATATTGCAGACTCTGTGAATTGGAAATGCAAGTACAAGATTAAATCTTTGTGCATTAATTCAACGGAAAGGGGACTTTATTCGAATGCATTTACTGAATTAGAAGATATCTTTGGAATTGGCCGTAAATCTTTTTATTTTCTACGAATTGATTTGACCTGCTAAGCAATAGAAACAATCGCAATTAGAGTTAAAATGTTACGCATCAAATCGATGATTTATTAGCGTGGGACTCGACAAAGATAATAAATTATTTCATTCATCTCGTGCTAAAAGCTTAACCTATAAAATAGGAATTACGCACAAACATGTACACTCACACATCTACACACATATATATAATATTATATATAAGGGTCTTTGTGTGTTTGTGTGTCTGTGAGCTCGTTGTTTATGAACTAGAAAACGGCTGCGGCGATTTGTATAACATTTCACAGAGACATATTGCTCTGTCTTACATTGTCTATAGAAAGGTTATGTATTGCAATGCTTGGGTAAGTATCGATAATTGATAATTGAAATAATTCCATGAAAAAATTAACAAGCGATTTTGACCAGAGTTAGCACCTTACACAGCCCTACATCACAAGTGCCTTTAAGGAGTTTTATTACAACGCAAGCTCTATATAAAATAAACAGTCGTACTTTGATATGACAGAGGCGCGTTCGAAATTAATGTTTTTATTTAGAACAGGATTGATGTATTATACTTGACTTTTACAGTTTAAACTTTAATGTAACTTCGTCCGCAATGCATTGTAGTTTACAACGCGAGAAGCAGCTTTTTTCCGAAGAAAATGGAAATGGGTCCCCAATTACATCAGGCAATCAATCGGTTTGATTGAAAAGTTGATTTTGATGAGAATAAAAATATGTGAGTGTGAATCTTTCGTTGTTTTATATTTTAATTCTGTAGAAATTAAACAAAAAATAAAAACAAATTCGCACAATTTTCTTCTATCAATTCAAGCTGAGCCAAAAACCAGCCGAGGCAGCTTGTTATATCATCGTTTTTCACAGGAAGCACTACTGAACCCACAGCACAATCTTTGTTTAAGAATTTTCGCGGTGGCGACAAGTCATGAAGAGAATGAGCGTAGTGATCGGCCATCGGATGTTGACAAAGATCAAGTGACCTTAGTTGAAGACAAGCAACGCACAACTGTTCGAAAATTGCTTCTGAATTAGACGTAAAGTATCCGACGATTTATAACCACTTTATGGTGTATGGAAAGACAGAAAACTTGTTAAATAGGTTCCTCACGAATTGAGCTAAAACAACAAGAAACGCAAAAAGAACGACCCGTTTCTTGACCGGAGTGTAACTTTTGATGAAAAGTGGATAGTTTACGACTCCTAGACGCTCAATCCACGCATTATTTACTCAATACTGCCTACTTTAACGCGTTAGAAATTGCACACAGACACACACACATACACTCACACACACACACACACACACACACACACATATATATATATATATATATATATATATATAAGATTACTTAAAGAACTACAGATTACAGAACCAAGTTTCTGCTTTCATTCTCAATTCCGAGTCGAATTGTATATATATATTATTTAATTATTAGAATTCTTTGGAGATGATTAATTTGTATACATGAAACTAGTATTACTCACTTTTAAGTTTGAATGTTAGTTGGAAATTACGCACATCAGAGAACATATTATATATGTACATATTATATATTTACATAGTTACACTTCGTCCATGCATGGAGTATTATTGTCACATCATTGCAGGTGATTCTAACCATGACTGGCTCACGATTGGGCAGGGTATAAAAAAGAGTCAGCATCTAATAGGTCCTGTATTGTTGCTCAAGTTGCAACCTCTGCCCTATCGTCGCAATGTCGCATCGCTGTACTTGTTTTACTCTAATGGAATATGCTCTCATGAACTCATACCACTTGTATCACTTAGGCGTATCTAGCCCGACTGACTCGACAAACAACAATATTTATCCCTTTCACATTTGGGGTACGTAAATGCTGGAAATTCTTCTACTCTAAGAATTTTTTCGTACCCTTTTTTCTGTTTCTTTTACTCTACTACGCTGCAGAAGTTTAAACGTAATGTGAACAGATAGTTCGCTGCTCAGCTCAACTCCCCACGATTCAATGCTTAGAAATGATCCCAAATAGTAGTCCCTTACGTTTTAAATTGCAATATGCCTTCTTGAGTGTTAAAGAGTTAAAAGACTAATACTTGGTTGAATATGGTGGAATCAAACTGTTTTAAATAGAGATATTCGGGATAGTAAGACATAGCCTCAAGTCTCGTTTTCCTCGAGATGTTCGCGAGATAAGTGAACACGTCTCTTCGCGGAATGAACTTGGAAATCTACCGATGAATAAGACGCCAGTATTTCGCCTTTAGACTACAACAAAAAAATCAGTATTAACTGCAGTTTAATGCTGGTCAGATGTCGCTGCTCCACTCTCATGGGATATGTCCCACTTGGGACGATCTTGAGTGTCTCGCCAAGGGCAAAGTCTTTAGAAAGAATAATGTTGCTTTTAGAATTTCATGAATCGAGATGAAATCTAGATTAATGTATTGCGTAGAGTTTTGTTTATTTATTTTATTTGCTTAGAACCAAAATTTTAATGTAAGAAAATAGATGTAATCTGAATTGGCAAGCTAGATTGTCAGTTGAAAGAAAAACGAAGAGACTTATGTAAATCATAATAATTGTAGCGGAATCAGCACAATGGCTGTCTCCAAATTTTTTTTTTAATATTACTCGACAGATTCTTTTAACTAGATAACTAAGTAAAGATATTTTGTTATGAATTGAATACCGAAGTATTATTTCATGTTTAAAAAATCTAATGCAATTCTTTCAAGGGATTAATCGATATAGGAACTAGAGAAAGAGCATTTGTAAACGTAAGAGGGTCCATTGCCATAAATATTGTAAGTTTTAATGGGTTTTAATGTTTTGTAACTATTATTGAAAAATGTATCATTATTTTCCTTCAAACAATCTCCTGGACATAAACACATAAAAGATGACAATTATGAGTACTATCGTTGCACGCATTTTGTTATTAATAATAAACCCAAACAGTAAACTTATTTCCAACTACAATACTTTCGTAGTATCTTCCATCAATATATATATATATATATATATATATATATATAATGACAAATAGTTAATAAAACATGTTAAAAATCACTTTGAAAAAGAGTTAAACACATATTTAATCTGAAAAGGAGACGCTTAATAAGTGGATAGTCTTAATCTGCGGAGTTTCGAAGAAATACTTTCCTTCCGAAAGTTTTAGGCAGACATGCAATCATACATACATACATTTATATACGGATCGCTAAAATTTTCGAGCCAAACCGATTAAACAGCTTGCCCTATCTCTGAATACCTTTTATGTCAAATTTCAATTTTTTAGACGAGAAATTGTCTGAGTAATTTGGTAGAGACCGCAGAGATAATTTTTTTTTAAACTCTACACTCTATTATGAACCGTTGACATTTATTTATTTATTTAGTTATTAAGTAAGATTCATGTGCAAGGAACATATATCTAAAATTTCAAGATATTAGACCCAAAATTTTCAGAGGAGTAAAGTAGAGTTCTCAAAGGGCAAATCGTTGAACTTTGACCCTTTACCAGCCAAATGTCTGTCCGAACACCAATCAGATAGATTTTCCCAAATCTCAGTACCCCGTATATCAAATTTCGAGTCTGCAGATTTTAAATTTACCGAGTTATTGCGTAGGGAAATGTACACACACAGAGACACACGGACAAACAGATACACAGAAACGTTCACTTATATATATATATATATATATATATATATATATATATATATATATATATATATATATATATACTAGCATTTAAGCCCGGCGTTGCCCAGGTGTTTGGAGGTGTATGTTGCGCCCCCCCCCCAAAAAAAAGTGGTAGTAGGAAGGCAGGTTCGAACCCGTACCACAAAAGAGAAAAAGAACGGGGTAAAACCTAACGCTTATGCTGTTATGCCCACCGCCAAACCGGAAGCGACATTTTTTAAAATTAAGGCTAGACAATCAAAAGGAGAGGATAACTCAAGAAAATATCGGCGAAAAAAGTGCCCCCCCCCCTAGTAGAAAAGTGCCTAGTTGAAGGGGAAGATATAAATGTTTTTAGCCAATTTTTCGCTATTTGTCGTATGAATGGTTGAAATTCAAACGACAGTGATCTAAGTAAAACCCATCGCCTCTATTGAAAGTTTAAGACAGACATGAAAACAGACATACATACATACATTTATATATTAGTAACTAAATATTATCGACCCAAACTGATGAAAAAGCTCGCCCTATCTCTGAATACGCTTCATGTAAAATTTCACATGTGTAGACCAGACATTTTCTGAGTAGTTTTGTAGAGGCCGCAGAGGTCAATTCTTTTTAAATTTGACCCTATGATGTCCCCTTACAATTTATTGTTTTGGGCTCAAATCAAGTTATTAAATTATATACATGTCCAAAGAAACCTATATCAAAAATTTCAAGTGCATAGACACAAAATTGTCAGAGGAGTTTGGTAGAGTTCTCAAAGGTCAAATCGTTGAACTTTGAACCCTTAATCGCCAAATATCTGGGCAAAAAACGATTCCGTCGATTTTCCCAAATCTCAGTAACCTTTATATCAAATTTCGAGTCTGTAGACTAAAAATGACAGAGTTATTGCGTAGGGAAATGTACACAGACACACACACAGACGTTCACGTTTATATATATATATATATATATATATATATATATATATATATATATATATATATATATATATATATATATACTAACATTTCAGCTCGGCTTTTTCCGGGTGTTTGGATGTGTATGTTCAGCAAAAAAAAAAAGTGGTAGTAGGAAGGCAGGTTCGAACCCGTACCGCAAAAGAGGAAAAGTACGGGGGAAAAAAACCTGATGTCTATGTTGTAATTTTTTAAAGTTTGACACCCTTTATAACCCCTTAACATTTATTGTTTTGGGCTCAACATAAGTTATTAAGTTAGGTCCATGTCCAAGGAACCCTTATCTAAAATTTGAAGAGTTTAGACCCATAATTTTCAGATTAGATTGGTAGAGTTCTCATAGGTCAAATCGTTGAACGTTGATACATTAACACGCAAATTTTCGGCCGAAAACCGAACACAAATATTTTCCCAAATCTCAGTAGCTTGTATATCAAATTTTAAGTCTTAAAATTGATTGAGTAGTGAAATGTACACACACAGACAGACACACAGAGACTTTCACTTTTACGGATATACTAGCATGGTTGCCCGGCGTTGCCCGGCGTTGCCCGGCGTTGCCCGTTTTTTTGTCTGAGCAAAAATAAAAATAAAAATAAATAAACCGGTCAATTTTTTTAAAATTTGACCCTATTATCACCCCTTAACATTTATTGTTTGGGGCTCAAATCAAGTTAGATCCCTGTCAAAGGAACCTATATCTAAAATTTTAAGTGTTAAAACACAAAATTGTCGAAGGAGTTTGGTAAAGTTGTCAAAGGTCACATCGTTGAACTTTGACCCTTTAACAGCAAAATTTCTGTCCGAAAACGCACCAAATAGATTTTCCCAAAAATTATAAAATTTCGAGTCTGTTGACTATAAATTGACAGATTATTGCGTAGGGAAATGTACACTGGCAGAAACACACACACACAGATACGCACACAGACACACAGACACGTTCACTTTTATAGGTATACCAGCATTTCAACCCGGCGTTGCTTGGGTGTTTAGATGTGTATATTGAGAAAAATAAGTGGAAGTAGGAAGGCAGGCTCGAACCCGTACCGCGAGGGAGGAAAAGAAGGGCGAAAAAGACAAACGTCTTCGCTGTTACGATCACCGCCACTCCGGTAGTAACGTAAGTTTTAATTGAGGCTAAACAATAAAAAAAGAGAGGTTGACTTTCAAAAATATCTGCGAAAAAAGCGACCTCCCTGTAGAAAAGTGCTCAGTTAAAGGTGAAGATATTAATGTGTTTAGCCAATTTTCGATATTTGTCGTCTGAAAGGCCGACATTAAAACGTTACTGATCTTGTTAAATTCCGTCGTCTCTGTCGAAATGTTAGGCAGACATGCAAACATACATTTATATATTGGTACGAAAAATTTTCGGCCTCAACCGATTAAAAAGCTTGCCCTATCTCTGAATTCCTTTATGTCAAATTGCAAATTTTAGACGAGAAATTGTCTGAGTTATTTGGTAGAGCCAGCCTAGGTCAAATTTTTCTTAACTTTGATCACTATTATGACCCCTCTACACTCATTATTTTGGGTTCATATCAAGTTATTAACTTACATCCATGTCCAAGAGACCTATATCTAAAATTTAAAGTGTTTAGACCCAAAATTTGCGATGGAGTTTGGTAGAGTTCTCAAAGGCCAACTCCTTGAACTTTTATCCCTTAATCGCCAAATTTCTGGCCAAAAGCGGATTATCAAGATTTTTCCAAATCTCAGTACCCAGTATATTAAATTTCGAGTCTGTAGACTTAAAATTGACAGAGTTATTGTGTAGGGAAATGTACACAAACAGACACACAGACACACAGATAAACAGACACGTTCACTTTTATAGATATACTAGCATTTATAGATATACTAGCATTGCCCGAGTGTGAGATGTATGCTGCGCAAAAAAAAACGGTTATTTTTTTAAACTTTGAGCCCCGTTATGCCCCCCTAACATTTATTGTTAAGAGCTCAGATCAAGTTATTAAGTTATATCCATGTCTCAGGAACCAATATCTAAAATTTCTAGTATTTATACCCAAAATTATCAGAGGAGGTGTGTCACGTGTTTAGCCCCAAAATTGTAGGAGGAGTTTGGTAGAGTTCTCAGAGGTCAAATCCTTGAAATTTGACCCCTTATCACTCAAATTTCTGGCCGAATACGCATCACATATACTTTCCCAAATTTCAGTCCATTGTATCTATAATTTGGAGTCTGCAGACTAAAAATTGACAGAATTATGGCGTAGAAAAATGTACACAGACAGACACATAGACAGATACACAGACATGTTCACTTTTATAGATATACTAGCATTTCAGCCCGGTGTTGCCCGGGTGTTTAGAGATGTATCCTGAGCAAAAAAAAAAACGGTCAATTTTTTTAAAAATTTGACCCCTATTATGACCCCTTGACATTTATTGTTTTGGGCTCAAGTCGAGTTATTAAGTTGGATCCGTGTCAAAGGAACCTATAAGTAACATTTGAAGTGTTTAGACCCCAAATTGTTGGAGGAGTGTGCTAGAGTTCTCAAAGGTCAATCGTACAAATTTGACCCTGTAACAGCCAAATTTCTGTCCTCAAATTGATCACATAGATTTTCCCAAATCTCAGTACCCTGTATATGGAATTTCGAGTCTCTTAACTGCAAATTAACAGAGTTATTGCGAAGTAAAATGTACACAGACACACAGACAGAGACAGAAAGATAGACAGACACGTTCACATTTATATATATATATATATATATATATATATAGATATATATAGAAAGACAGATTTGTTTAACAAAAATATATACGTATACATAAATATATATGGAAACACTTTTGTGTTTAGTATAAACTTTTTTCGCAAATATTATGCGAGAATAAATCATGTAGAATATCTGCATGAATATAATTACAGGTAATAGTTAACTAAAACTGATGATCACATGAAAAGGTAATAGTTAACTCAAGCTGATTATCCCATTAAAAACCGAAGCAAATAATAGGGAAGTAATTAAAATGAATGTTTAAAAGAATATGATAAGCTAGATCGTTTGTAGTGAATGCAATTCCAAGATATAAGAAAATTGCATTTTCTTTTTAAATAAATCTAAAAGAGGGTTTTTAATATGAATATCGTGACACACAAAAGAAAACCGAATTTATAGGAGTATATATATATATATATATATATATATATATATATATATATATATATATATATATATATATATATATATATATACTCGAGCCTATGTAAATACAGATTTACCAAAATAATCTAATCCCATTGAGATACCAATCTTTTTTAGTAATATTTTGCTTCCTACTAACATGGGCTCCCGGTGTTGCGTGGATATTTGGGGGTGTATGTTAAGAAAAAAAAAATGGTTAATTTTTTAAAAAGTTGCCCCCTATTATGACCCCTTGAAATTAATTGTTTGGGGCTTAACTCAAGTTTTTTAATTGGATCTATGTTCAAGGTCCTATATCTAAAATTTCAAGTGTTTAGACCCAAATTTGGCGGAGGAGTTTGGTAGAGTTCTCAAAGGTCAAATCGTTGAACATTGACCCTTTCCTCGCCAAATTTCTTGCTTAGAACTTGCCACATCGATTTTCCTAAATCTCAGTACACTGTATATCAAATTTTGAGTCTGTAGACTTAAAGAGTTATTGCGCACGGAAATGTACGCACACACGCACCCACAGATAGATACACAAACAGACAGATACACAAACACGTTCACTTTTATATATATATTTATTTGAAAATAACGTTCTTTATAAGTCTTTTTAAAATACCTTTGGAAACACTAGTTTTTGCTTTTTTTTTTAACCCAGAAAGCGGCTCTGTCGGTGGGGCATTAGAATAGGCCGACTTCCCCCCTGCAGAGGGTAAAAGTCCCTCAATGGGGGTCCTGGATATGACCTTAAACTGTATCCAGTCGTGAGGTCCCAGCTTGTGGGCTTTGAGGAATGTGGAGCTACCCTTTAATTACCATTGCTCCCAGGTCCACTCTGACCTGGAGTGGTAGTACCTGTTAGGGTCCCAACTATGGGTTAAATAGAAACCGACATGAAAACAACAAATATATTCTATTAAAAAAAATCCTACAAAATCTTTGGATTCGCCATTAAATAACCCGAAAAGGGTTGATATGCCGTAAAACAAAAACAACCAAACCAAACTAAACCCAGACAGCTTTAGAGTTAAAAAAACTATATATTTACCTTTACCACGTTCAAAATCTAAATCTTCAGTATCATTTAATTCTTTTATAAGTGTTCCATGTGGAATTTTATTATACAGCGTACTAAAATCATAAGTCGCTATAGATTTTTCTTTTATTCTGGAGTTTATTTTATCTATTTTTTTTTTTTACTGGCTATGAATTATTTACCACCCAAAATAAATTTATATTGCTATCAAAATTTTATTTCTCGTGAAATTATTTATTTGATTTATAATTAATTTAAATATTTTAGATATAGCTTTACTTAAAGGTATATTAATGCACGTCTTTGAACCTACAATAAACTTAGCGCTAACTGGATTTTATTTGTTTTGCATTTTAGGTATCCAATACTTTCATGGAAGTTTGTTTGTTTTTCTCTTCTTACTTTTCTCCTACTTTTTCACTAATAATACTATTATTCAGAATAATGATATCCCAAGTAATATTGCTTACTTTATAGGTATCTGAAAGGTTAGCTATAATTCCTACTCCTATCAATAAACGTTGTATATACTATTTTTTTTACATATAAAAGCTATATTGTTTGCCGCTTTATCAATAGGAACTATAACAAACTTATCTGGACGCATTTTAAGTTCCTCCAGTATTTCTTAATTTTAAAGAAGAGGATTAGTTTTTTTAGGGTGTTCATTTTTTTATACGTTCAACCTTTTCATTTACGCATTCAAGTATATTATTTTTCCATGCCTCAAACGTAGAATAATTTATATTTATTTACCATAGTAAAACCTCCTAGTCTTTTAGTTGCTTCTTTAACGCATTTAATGTAATTTAGGCATTTAGGCTCTCTATAATTGGGATCTTTATTAAAGAGTTTTTTTTTAAATTTAGAATAATTCACTATCTTTTAATTTCCTGTAATGACATGTATGTATACATATATATATATATATATATATATATATATATATATATATATATATATATATATATATATATATATATATATATATATTAGTGATGGGAAGATACTAATGTTTTTCCTATTCCGATACAATTACCGATTTCGATATCGATTCTTTATAAATCTCTAATTTTTTTTTTAATCTAAAGATATATAAAGTGGTTATTTTCCGCCGATTTCCTTAAAAAAACTCATGATAAATGTGGAAATATTTACCTAAATGAAAAGAATAAACATTTCGGAATCATCTCTCGATCTTAGTTTTACATTAGTAAAGATAAAAATAAAAAAAAATGTTTATTATCTTATAATAATTACCAGGAAAGGAAGGTTCTGCTTCGGGCACATTCAGATAAAAATAATTAAAAGAATCTTTTCAGCAGTGGAAATTATTTACAACATTTTCTGATTCTGGTACCGATTCCGGTACCGATTCCAATACTAATAGAAAGAAAAAAAAACATGCGAGAAACATTTACCTTGATTGTGCTTACGTGATTACGGCAACGCCCATTTAAATCCATCCCCCACCTTTTTCTTTCTATTCAAAAATGCTACATTGCCAAAAGTGTGTTTATTCATAAAGTCTGAAGAAATGCTGTTTTTTTTTTAAATTTTCAAACGATATAATGCTTGAAATTGTCGAACTAGACATTGAAACAATTGTAACGTAAAATGAAATACACTTTTTGTTGCCATCAACACCTCGCCTTGAAGTCTTGATTTTGCACACACAGTATATTAATTCTCAATTATGAAATGTGATAATTGTGTAGCTTAATCCTTTAGTCAACATTTTTTGGCTTAAAACCTATTGGCATATGAAAATTTACTGAATTAAACGAACCAATATATTACATATAAGTCTCTCTCTCTCTCTATATATATATATATATAAATATATATATATATATATATATAGATAGATAGATAGATAGATAGATAGATAAATAGATAGATATATTTACTAGTAGCCTTATTGTATATTGAAATGCTCATATCATTGTTTCCGGGAGACAAAACTACATGTAAATTTGCAGGATTATTTGTAATTTATAATAATATTTTATGCTTAAAATTATATGATAATTGGTAGAAAAAAGAACCTCTATTATCCCAAGTTTGCCTACATCTGTATATATAGTGGCCTTACTGTCCAGCTTCAGTTTTCCTGCTTTTGGGTGAATTTATCTTCGTTTTTTTACGAACATACTGTTTGATTTTATTTAATTTCTACTCCTAAAAAATCAAAAAAATCACATGTTCAAACCAATTTACCAGAACTTTACCTTGCTAATATTGCTGATTAGAAGTCTCAGTTTATCCATGTGGATTTTATCGTATAAAACGAAAACGTCATAATATTGACTTCACATTTTTCAAAAAATAGGACTAAATAGATGAAAAAAATCCTATGTTCAGAATGGAACGTTGTCTTTTATTCTGGATACTTAATAGAAAATAATCTAGATTTTACCTTTAATATTTGAATCTTCAACCAGTCTGGAACGCCAAAATATCATTCATTTTCAATTCCAGGTTTACAAACATAATCGAATACATGAACCTCATATCCTTTTCTTTGATTCAATTTATTTTTTTTTTATTTTTTAGGTCCGTTTAAAGATTTAAATCTTTAATATGTTTTCAAGATATATTCTAAATAGCAAAATTACGTCGCTCTAGTAAAATGTTTTGCTATTAGCTTTCCTCTAAATAGATGAGCCTACATCGAAATTTCATGGATTATGAAAATTATTTTAAATCTTGTATTCCTTCCTCAAACAATATTTTCATGGTTTTGAATATTATATTTTCTCAAATCATTTTTTTCATTGGCTTGCTTCCCATTTGATAATAATATGACCGTCTTCAAGTTCAGTGTAAAGAAGTTATTTATGCCCCCTCTTTTAAGTAATCCACTTCTACCCAATTAAACCATAAATGATCAATATTATTGTATCTCAGTGACCACCCAACGTGCATAGACCCTCATCCCCGAGTGAACTTGAATCCTTGGTTCGTGATAACTTCCTTGTTAAAAAAAATATGTATATATATGTATGTGTATATATATTTGCATATATATATATGCATGTATATGTGTGTATACATATGTGTATATATATATTTGCATATCTGTATGCATGTATATGTGTGTATACATATGTGTACATATAGTTACATATATATATATATATATATATTTACATATATGTGTATAAGAGTTGTGGGTATGGCTGCATATGGATCCCTGTATGTCTGCATACACATTGTTTATATATATATATATATATATATATATATATATATATATATATATATATATATATATATATATATATATGTGTGTGTGTGTGTGTGTGTGTGCGTATGTCTCTGTATATGGATGTGTAGAAATGTACATATGTACGTGTATGTATGTATGCGCATTTGCACGTGCGTTAACGTGTGTATAAAAAACAACTCATTGTAAACTGAAATGAACAAGTCGACGTATAGCGACTACGAAAATTTGTAATGAACCTTGTACCTCTCAAATATATGACATCTAGACTAACCCTTTCCCTCCGTCTCTCTCTCTCTCTTTCCCTCTCGCTCTCTATCTCTTTCCCTCTCGCTCTCCCCCTCTCTCTCATCCACTTAATATACATTGTTGAACAAGCAAAAGCAGTAAAAATGTAAAACCTAAAAATTGAAACTCCCCCTTCTCTCCTTACGCATCCCTTTTTTCTTTACTATCCTCTCTCCGCCTCCCCCTCCCTATATCCATATATCTCCACCCACGCCTACCTGAATCTTCTACCGCCCACACACAATACAATCTAATGTATGTTAACCTTCAAAACTGAGATAATGTCAATAACCATCTCCCTCCTCCCCTTATTATCTCCTACCTCAATTCTGCCTGTTTTCTTTATTTCGTATTTCTTCTAAAACAAGTCTTCCTAATACTAACAACCACTTCTGAAAGGTAAAAATGGTCCAACATCTGAAACATATGCAACAAAACAGATAAAACGTTAATAATAAAATAAAACACATATTTACATATATATATATATATATATATATATATATATATATATATATATATATATATAATATATTTATATATATATAGAGAGAGAGAGAAAGAGAGAGAGGAATAGATACAGATAGGTATATAAATGGATAGATAGATAGATAGATAGATAGATATACGAAGTATATCATTTGTATGTAGACGATGTATATTAGCTGTAATATATTGCTTACATAGATTAGGATGAGTAAAGTAAGTATAATGATATAGAAATCTATTTTTATTCTAATAATCTATTTAACCGATATCGCAAATCGTTTCTGTCACATATAAGTTTACACTGAAATGCAGCGGATACAAATACCTTTAACTGCTTTCATATAAACGAAACAAACGCTGATATTGATAAAAAAACAGCATAAAATTTATTTTGAATCAGTGAAATTATAGTAATGTAAATACTTAACTTTTTTTTGAACCTTAAAATACGATATAAAGTAATAAGATTGTACGTAAGAATATATTTTAATGAATAATGAAACAATACAACGCCAGAATTTACATTAACGTGTTCAAGAAAGCAACGTAAACGTACTGCAGAATACGTGTCAGTTAAGAAGCTAGAATAAGCCTCTTGATTGGTTGCAATACAAGAGAACATATGTTTGTCAGAGGTATTTCGTTTCTGCAGGGTAAATACTGGAGTTAAGGTGAATAGTGATTATAAGTAAATGTTATATTCAGTAGTTTCGGACGAATACAATAATACTGTGTAGCGTATGGAGAAAGACCCTTAGATATGACGGGAACTAATTATGATCCAGAATAAAATAATGTATTCTTGCTTTTACGTACTTTAGTTCAGCGCTTTATATCTGCTGATACAAAATACATAATGTTAAATGGACGGGAGGGGAGAAAATATGACAGTTGTACTAACAACAGTTATAAATCCTGCTAAGAAGAAAAAGGAGTTTAAATTTATATCTGTATTTTCATATTTCAACTACAACTGTGCAAAAAAAAATACATCTTCTACAAGACGTATATCCTCTTAATTTAGTGGATTTTAAAGCAATCGTAAACCCTAAATATTTAATAATCACAGTCACACAGCATCACCAGTGATTCGACCCAAATCATTTGAACAATGTATTATACATCGATGAATATTATTGTTATGCAGACAAATGCCTTCTATTTCTGTCCTTCAAATCCGCATAGAACAGTCCGAACAATCCAATACTTGATTCTATTTCAATAGATATTTTATTGGAAAACAATAGTGAGTGTTTTTATTGAAGATCGGAGTTTGCTTTTTATAACAAACTATTTATTTCCAACCTCTGCTAACAATCGAATTTTATATTTTCTTATTCCTTCATGGACGTTGTCTGATTTTTGGATTCTCCCATATGATGTCGATTTCTATTCTTGTCATTATAACGACGTCTCTTGAGCATAACATGTGCGCACACTCCATCGACTGTCTCGTTTTCCAGATAATGCAATATTACAATATTAGTGTTTCCAATTGCACGCATCCTTAGAAATGACAGGGGCAAGTGAGAAAATAATACATGCGAAAAATATATCGACCAACACAAAATAAATCGTATTTATGAAAATAATTTACGCCAGAAAATGTACGGTTTATACAGGTGTCAATATATAATAACACTAATGTAAAATATATTATGAAAGCTATTTTCTTTAAAAGAGAGTCAGACATATTTTGTCAATCCCTTGTGTATTCTAGTAGATTAATCCGTTATTAAAAAAAACGGATCCTATAAAATCGTACATAAAATTCACAAAGTTTTCAGCAATACATTCACCTTTAATATACTTCTGCCCATATGTTACGTATCCTTAAGTGATAACTCATGCATATTTAACAGGTTTTATTTGATCGACGTTATATGTGGGTTACTTTGACGATCGTGTCAACAGTAGAAAATATGATTTTAAATAGATTTCATGCGCAGCTGAATTTAAAAATCCGCATTTTAGTCCGTATGGTCATCTAAATACAATGTGCATAAACAATTCTCAAAGTCTTTATTAAATGACAGCAGTTTTGTATGCGTGATGACACTGAGCTTAAAATGAATAGTCTAAACCTAGTGGAGACATAATTAACAGTCTGGAGTTGACTTGTATCAAATATGTTTCATTGCTATAAAGATAAGGAATGATCTTTACGATGCCATGACGCCATTTAAATGGATAAGTCGTGTTATTTAGTTATGGAGGCTTATTTCCACTTTTGATAGCGAAGAATAAAAAGGAATCTAAAATTTAAACACAAAATCACTATATTTCGATTGAGAAATAGCGCCAAAACACTAAGCAGTTACCTTTACATTAAAATTAATTTTCAATGCATTGCATACTGCCATGGGAAATGTGTAATGCATTTATTTTAGTAATTATTTCTAGGAGTAAAAAGCGGGCATACATAAATCAACCTCTATTATCTCTATAAAAAAAGAAACAAGTATGTGGTTTTGGTTTGCATGATATATACTATGCTATTAAGAGAGGTGCTATCCTATACACACTTAACTCATAACATGGCCGAATAGAGAGACAACTGGAGTTAGTATAGGCCGACTATATCTCTTTATGTTGTAAAAAATTGTCTGCTGTATAACAGACAATTTTGGGAACACTTCCGATTTATTATTATAGTGAGACTCCTCTACTGATTATTGTACTGTAGACAATATATAATGATGTTTTTAAACTTAAGAAATATAACTTGAGTGGCATCATCTAGAATCTGAAAGCAAAGCATTTACCGCCCGACCCTTGGTCGTTATCGTGAGACAGATAAGTATTAGTTAAGAATGAATCGACTTTACCGTATAAATGTATGTTTGCGCATGTGAACAAGAGAACGTTAAGCTGACGTAAGCTTTCTAAGTTCCACATCTTTTATAATTTTGATCTTCTAGCAACTATTTTTACCAGATAAACACACATAAAAGTCCAGTCCACTCCAGTCCACGATTGAACTCAATATAGAGATTACTAACGATTGAACTCAATATAGAGATTACTAATGATAATATCAAAAACAAGAACAGTATGAAGGCTCCCAAAATTTAAGCAAAACTTCTTCCCCTTGACCCGTGGCGTAACGGATAAATACTAAATTTACAATTTATACGTAATTAAGACTGTTGTCTGATCACGGCTGGCGGAATGAAACATGCTACCACCGTGGATTATATAAATTGTTCCGTTCAAAATATTTTCATGCAGATTCTTGAGTACGAAAGAACAATATCATTTTTTTTTTTTTTAAATGTATGCTTCATCTTAGGTTTTATCGACCGAAACGACTTGAAAAGACACTCAAGCTGAAAACAGTAGACCTAGTGATCAAAATAATGAGTGATAAATTATCATTTGAAAAAAATTCAGAAACAAAAATATTTACTTAGTCCGGGGAATTTCGATTCTCATCAAATTTTTAGCACTTTTACGTGATGTCTTTGCTTTTAATACAATGGTGGAGTTTTGCTCTGTGTATAACAATTTTTTGTAAAAGTAAGTATATATTATAAACAGTTTAATCTAGTTATAGGTAATTTTAATGAACTTTCTCAAATGGTATTGATATGCCGAAAAACAAACTCAGGTCAACCAGTTACTCGTTTAGGTCAGAATCCGAAATGTGATAAAAACGTTCAATTATTCAAATTATTGAACCCCTATTCAGACTCCTTTAATTCTTTCATTAATCTTTTCTCTTACATTTTAACACTTATATAATCCCCTTAATTGTTCTCTCGGGCCGGTCGATAACTACCCGAGATGTTAGTTCTTGGTTCTTCTATTTAATTCATTTATTAATTGACTTGTGTTTCAATGGCCTATACTTGTTCGTCATTGACTTGAATATTTAACTCATCAGTTGGAATTATCGGCAGCCCGTACAATCTTGCGTGAACAGAGGTCCTAAGTAGAATCTGGCTCGAAGACAATTAGGTAGAGGTACTGGGTTGAAGCGAGATTTACTGGTAAAAGAAGAACGACCATTACGGAATCGTAAGACGGACATCGTTAAAAGAGAAAAAAACGCACCAATTTGCACACTTAGGGTCTGATGAGTGGACAAACATTAATAGATGGACTTCGTTGGTCACTCGTATCACGCTCATTAATTGTATAAAGCTTATTGTAATGGTAGCCTCACGAGCAATCAATCATTGTAAATGGATTATAACGCGGTTAACTATACATGCTCTGGCCGCATAGTAATGACTGACAGCGGGTGGAGGCTGGAATGAAAGAAGTCGTCGATATCAACATAAGGAATATTTAACAGCAATCACTCTAAACAAAAGAGGGAAGACTTGTATAAAAAGGTCCTTTACGTTAGTTCCACGAATGGTTGTCCAATGTGAAGCAGACGATTTGCACATATTGATGATATTATAATGAAGTATGCATTACTGAGAACATAACCCGCTCTCTAAATAGTGCAAGTTATGATCGCAAATATGTGTTAGATATTACGGGTCGACGAAATACCTATTACCAGCGCAATTTCTAGGTGTTCTTTCTTCTTAGATAATTTCCTTAGCAATGGATACTCTTGTTTGTAATTTAGCTTAAATATCAGTTTGTAGTTCGACATTGGAACATATGCGATTTAAAATTTATTCACAATTACATTTCTATGTAAGTTTAATCTTCTCAAAATTATAATGCGTGTATTTCATTAACATTTAGAATTTATTCTAAAATAGTTTGTCATTTGTCTGAATCTCCGTAAAATATATAACATGATTTATTGTCAAATACATTACGTCAGAATTTATTGTTAAAAAGATTACGGCAGGAATTATAGTAAAATACATTACGTAAGATGTAAGATTTATTTTCTCGGGTATATTACGCCACAGAATATGCCTACATATATTACTAGGCAACTACGAAATTATACGATATTATTGATTAATTTTTTTTCTACACAAGGATATTAAGTTACAATTCAGAATTAATTTTGAAAAAACTTGCTTCATCTGTTAGAATATTTTTATCAAATATAAACCGGACTCTAAATGTTATAATTACTACGCCATGATTAAAAAATATATTGTTTGAAATATTATCTGATGATCCGAAATATATTATAGCACGAGGCGGAACAAATGTTGTGAAATATTACGTCATCTGTTGGTATTTATCTCTTATTTATTTATTCATTCTATATTACGTCAAAAATCTAAAAGTAATTTTCAAATATATGTCATTATTTTCGATTAAATTCCTTGTAATTATCTAAACACATTTTTTTTTACATGGGTGTCACCACTTATCAAGGCCCAGAGGCCACTCAAGGATAAGGGTTAATAGGTATACATCTTATTTAGTGTATACGTTTTCATAAGACTCGTACAAACTCTCTAAATCTGTCTGTTTCCATTTTTTTTCAAAGTGTATCTTCGTTGTGACGCAAGTTTGTAGGGCGGCGCGAGGTGGGCCAATTGATTAAATTCTTTGTAGTCTATTATTTTATTCTTTTCATATAACACATAATCACGATGGAACACACGTTCTCGCTTGATAACCGAAGTTAAGCAACGTTGAGCCTAATCAGTACCAGATGGTTGACCATTTGGGAAGGTAAGGCGATGTATGTAACACGAGGTAAAATACCCGGTTGGGAAACTAGTGCAATCTACTCTTCTCTCGAGGGTACATGGGACTCTTAAGCCATGGTAGTCGCCCCATCTAGTGACGGCGTCACGATAAAAAATAGCATTGGTAGGTCTGACGAAACATCAAGTATTCAGTTACCGAAAAAATTGAATTACTAATTATGTTGTTAATAATTATTAGTATATATATATATATATATATATATATATATATATATATATATATATATATATATATATGTATATAATTATTATTACATTAATAATTGTTAAATACCTATAGACACTAGTGTTTAATTCTTTCGGGATTCATCATTGAAGTGTGGCACGATTAGTGCCGGTCAGGAGATATGAATCCGGCCAAGAAAACATCTCTTACTCCAGTATCTAGGAACAAACGCCACGGCCAATCTCTATCACGAAGGAATATTGTTGAAATTTTAACATTTATCTTTTAAATGTCGTAAAATCTGCCCATAGTTATTTCATGATTATAAAAGCTCTGCATGCTAGCTTAGATGCCTGATATATATATATATATATATATATATATATATATATATATATATATATATATATATATATATATATATAGTCATCCACATACCGTACTGTTTCACAGCTCATCAGTGCAGCTGGGCAAGCCACTACCTCAAGGCAGGATTGAAACTCGACCGCCTGTACAACAGTCAAGGCTTCTAACCATTATGATTATCGGCGGTTGCTGTGCGAATTGTGAATTACCGATGTTTTGACATTGTTAGAAATACGTAAGCTCGATTTGTTTACACAAAGAGCATCTCTTTGTACGCTAATGGATATTCGTGTAGCATTTCTCAATATGCTCAACTCAAGATAAGGAGCATTATATATATATATATAAAATATATTTTAGTCATCGACATACAGACCTGTTTCGTTGTTTCACAACTCATCAGTGCCGCTAGACTAACACCTCTCCCAAGCCGAGGATCGAACCTAGAACCGTCGTGATGACAGTCGGCAGTCCTACCCCTTGACTACGGAATCGGTGGCCGAAATTAACCTGTCCGAACTATTATTTAAATAAACATCCGTCCGCTACTCGTAGAGGGCTCAAACGTTTGTTTGTAAACAAATCGCGAGCTTCGCATTATTTCAGCTAAATTAAGTAGCGAGTAAGATAATTTACGAGAGTGCTCTACCAAAGAGGGGAGCTTTATAAAATATATGTTAGTCATCGACATACAGACCTGTTTCGTTGTTTCGCAACTCATCAGTGCCGCTAGACTAACACCTCTCCCAAGCCGAGGATCGAACCTAGAACCGTCGTGATATATATATATATATATATATATATATATATATATATATATATATATATATATATATATATATATATATATATATATATATATATATATATACGTTGTGTCTGTGTCTGATTTTTTTTCCTATGGAGGCGAAAATGACTTGGCCGATTTGTATGAAATTTTACGCGAAGGTACATCATGAGCCCAGCAGTGTTCTTAGGAAAATTTGTAAGTTTTGCGTGAGAATGTCTTCGATAAGTATCAACAAAAAATAACCGAAATAATCCGATAAAGAAGCAACGGACGATTTTGACACAAACTTAACACCTTACAAAGCCTAACATCACAAGTGAATTTGAGAAGTTTTATTGCCACACAAGCCAACATAAAATCAAGAGTAGGTACTTTGATGTGGCAGAGGAGCGTTCAAACTGCATGTTTCTGTATAAGGCAGCATTGCACCATGATATTGACATTTTCATTCAAAAGCGTAAATCAAGGCAATATTATCGCACAGTAAAGCAATGCATATGAAATTAATAGTAGGTTCTTTGATATAACAAGGACGCGTTCGAAATGAATGTTTCTGTTAAGAGAACAGTTGCAGCATGATACTTCATTTTTGCATTTGAAACTTTAATTGAAGCGAACATATATAAAAAATTATAAAATCAACATAACGTTCTGTACAGTGCAACGTTGACTATAATATATTTTGGAATAAGTCACTGTGGGGAGTCATGTGAATCTTCTTTCCGCCCGAGAAAGGTACGCGACTAGAACAAGCTAACAAGTGATTTGATTAACATATGGGCGATTTCAACCGATTTTCATGAAAATAAAAGTATGGGGATTGTGAATCATTCTTTTAGCATTCAATCCCGGGAAACGTCATATTTCGTTTCTAGTATATATTTCCCAAAAACCTCTGTCCTTGATAGAGGGGGGACAAAATAAGGAAGACTTGATTCCAAATATTTATTATATGTTATATCTCACTTCCTTTGGAAATAGAGTAATATTATCAATTCTTCTAGTATAAAAGAGCATTATACAATATGAAACTTACTTTATGTGTGAAAGCCAAACAGGGGAAATATAATATTTGAAAAATACTTGAAATCAAGTCTCCCTTGCTACTATATCAGATCATTTGAAAACAGAGCGGCAAGTGTTGGTCTTCCCTCCATTAAGCAAATGTTTTTGGGCAAATATAAGATATTTTGTAATTTTTATGCAAAACTAGGAAAACAAGTGACGATGAAGTATTGGTAAAGGTGCAGTATAATTCCACCCACGAAAAATACTTTAAAATTACAACAATTGTAAGCCGGACGATAATTCTAGTCTTTGCTTATCTTTTCAGCGAATTTCAGTCAATTAAACCTTCAATGTTCTTCCGTTGTAATTCGCCAAACACAGGAATCTTTATCTGCAACTAAGAATAAAACTGGTAACGAAATCCTTTATTTACTGAAAATAAAAAAAATCACTTGATAAATAGTTTGTACAATTCATAACCATTATTTAACTATCAAGCCATCACCATCCATAAAATTGGTAGTAAGAACTGAACGTTATTTTTATTTAATGTGCCACGGCTTAATAACAACAACGATGAGAAAATGTTTTTTGAATCATCGAAATAATCGAATTATAAAACTTCATCTGTAAAAAAATTTCAATCACTAGAAGGCAGCCCGATATTTTATGCAGATTTCGTAATTTATTTTTTATAGATCCAATACTCCATTGACTATTATATTGAACCAAATATGCAGAAGTAATTTCAGAATAAAAAAAATATTACTTGAGTGCCATTAGCTAGAATCCAAATCAAAACACATAGAGTTTAATTTTTAGGCGTTAAATTTAGAAGTTTGCTAGACATGACATCATGACATCATGACATTAAATCTAAGAGTGTGACATTAAATAAAGATCGTGGCAAATAAATTCAGAGTTTTAGTATGATTATAGTTAGATAAATAAAATGAAATTTTCCTAATTTGCTCTTCGCCATCTATGAAATATCAACATATGAACTAATTTTTTTTGTAATTTGTATTTTGTTTTTGTAATTTGTATTTTTTAGTTCCTCCCTAAGTTGTGTCGTCCATTCTATAAATTGATTTGTTTTAATATAAATATATATTTTTTCTTGTTACACAAAAATTAATGATTAATATATGTGAGAAAAAAACTGTTTGACGTGCTGAAGGGATACCAAACATGGCCAACTTAACAAAAAATGACTTTTTTTTAAATTAAATCAAAAATACATCGTTTTTTTCTATTTCAACAAAGAGATATTTTTGTTTTTTAAATTTTATTCTGTATTATTTTATATATTTTGCATCTTTTTCTTTCGTATTTTATATTAAAAACGTTCCAGTTAAGTGTAATATTTTTTTCTTATTTTTAAACTTTTCCAATTGAGAGGTTCTTCCACATGTTCGCTGCAAGCATTAGTGAAGCAGAGTCAACTGCAATTAATCACAGAGGGAGTTCATTACTATTGAATAATTACTTTTGTTAAACTAATAAATTTACTTCTATTCCGTTTTAAGTGAAATATTATTTCATAATATGCATTCATTTCATGTCTTGATATTCTAGTTTGCTTGCTTGTTTTATTTTACGGCATATCAACCCTTTTCGAGTAATTTAATGCTGATTTGCTAGCAGCAGCAAAAATTCTATATTGTTTTTTTTTGTGTAAACAGACAAAAGAGAAGTGTCTTTTTTTCACTCGCTTCATGTCAAGCCGGTAGCTCGAAAGTATTTTCCTTAAAAAAACCGTTCATGACACATAATGTTTTATGTTGTCTCCTTAAAACAGTTACGAATGTTTTGGATGTATTAAACAGACGGCACTGGCGCAATTCACTTAGCAAGACTAGCCTTTACTTCCGCCATTCTTCATTCATCGATTGGCAGTTCGGGAACACGTGGGGTGGCGGGAAAACAATTATATTAAGAGAAGTGAATGAAATCCTTAAAAAAATAAACAAGAAAAATAAACAAAGTAAAAGAAAAACTCTTTTCCAGCGAACATCAGCGACCCCAACCGGTGGAATAGTATAACGGAAGATTATCTGAAATGAAAACGAAAAAGGGTATTCAACTAATGTGGGAGAAACTTACTAACAGGCAGAAAGCTACGTAATATATTTATATATATATATATATATATATATATATATATATATATATATATATATATATATATGTGTGTGTGTGTGTGTGTGTGCGTGTGTGTGTGTGTGTAAGATCTGTGACTTACTTGTGGTTTCATTAAATGCATTTACTTGCAAAATCCGATCCCGCATTTTGCTAATTCCTGCCCTCTGATGAGAAGGAGAGTATTTCTTTGAAACTCCGCGGATTAAGGACTATCCACTTATCTGGTGCTTCCTTTTTAATATTAAATATGTTTTTAACTCTTTTTCAATATGTTTTTTAACATGTTTTATTAATCATTTGTTCATATATATATATATATATATATATATATATATATATATGCACGTGAAGTTAAATTTTTCTTTCGAAATTCTAGTCAGATTTCCAAGTTCAACAGAAAATATGTTCGAGAAGATTCAGTTGAATATGGTCGGAAATTACATCGACCGAAACGTTGTGAAAATGACACTCAAGATAAGAACAGTAATCTGAAAATTCTAAATAATACGACCACACAGAGGTATTTAAACTTTTGTATAAATTATCCTATCAAATCAAATGGAAAAATATGGCTAAAACAAACTACAACAAATAAAACTATACATTTTAGATAGCGGGGAAAAGTATAATGAAACATATATTGTATCAGTCCGAAGAAAGAGATACTTTTCAACTTGCTAAGTAAATAATGTGGTACGGCACAATCACGTTGACACACTGGTTCTCGCCAGATCACCGAAGTTAAGTTACATTGAGCCTGGCCAGTACCAGATGGGTCAACATTTGGGATGCCTAGGCGCTGTATACCTTTTGGGAAGGTTGGACGTGGCGCCAGCACGCTCACCTCGTAAAAAGAACTCAGTCGCTACAAAAGCATCTACAAAATTGTAGATGACGTATGCTCTTTAGGGGTCCGGGGCTATGGATTAAGTAAATACTGTGTTTCGCACTTATAAAGGAATCTAAATGCCTAAAGAGGAGAACTTAAATGTCTAAACGAGAGATTTGTAATTGCCAAGGGAGAAAATTTGTATGCCTCCTGGAGAACACGTGCCTACTAGACACTGTCCTCTAGTACCTAAGGTTTCTCTGTACAGATGTTTGTCAGGACAGCATTCTATAAGGATACTTTTCACTACAAGTATTCAAAATCACATATTATTCGCTGCCAGATAAGATCTAAATTATATGGCTAATCCGTAATGGTTTTCACGAGGAACAGTGTCCCTTCTCCAAATGATGTTGCCTCAAGTAACACCACAAAGCTGGACACTCCATCAGGTTAGATACATTTTTGTCTCGCAATCCAGTACGATAAAGACACTACAAGAAAGTTATAATATAAAAGATTTGAATAGTCAGTCTGGGGAGAATGGAAACTATTTTCTTAATTTCTTTACCAACCCAGTATTTTACCGATAAAAGAGAACTTAAATGGAATATTCGAATATCTATGTATTTCATATTAAGATCAAGTGTTATTGACCTCTTGGATTTCTAAGAAATTCAACTGAATTATAATGAAGCAAAAATTAGATAATAGTTAATGATTTTGTAATATAGATAACTAATTGGAGAAAGGAACTGTATGTATGATCAGCAGAGATGCTTAAGTGATTTTAAAATATCGAGTTAACTTTGTGTTAAGATATTGGTATACGAACTTCGTTCACAAAAATTTAAGGGCTACGAAGACGAGAATAACACTAAATAAACGAGCGGCATACTATATTCCAAAATTTGTTTTTTCTACATAGTCAACACCATTCTCAATGTACTTTTGCCCAAAAGTTAATGACATATCTCTGCTTTTGACGCATAGCTATGTCAGGGTTTTTATTTCTTGGGGTCTCCTATCGTCAATATCAGTAACAGAGAGATGAAAACTTCAGGTCAGGAACGCATGCGTTCAAATCATAATAATGCAATTTTCATTCTTCTCCGATTGATTCGGAGGGGAAAAATAAAGGAGGCTTAACTTTTCGAGCGCCCCGCTAATATAAATTTATATAATTAATGTGAGAGAACCAGCAAACTATTCTCGCTTATGAGGATGATTAAAAAATGAAAGTATAATATGCATTTAAAGATGTATTACATAAGACCAAATCAACAGTATTAACGTGGTTACCTGCCCTATGCACACTGGCCAAGTATAGGTTCAATTTGTTTTAATTTGAAAACAGTGTACCGATTTCGAAGACACATGCGCACACGCACACACACAACTTTGACTGATATTTACTATTCAAGTGCCAAGGAAGTTGTCATCGTGTTGATGTACGTATACACATGTCCGTTTTAAGACACTAGAATCAATAGAACAATACTTTAATTGTGTTAAGTGAGTGAAAAAATGGAAGATAATCCTGTACATGAAAAAAAGAAGACAAAGAAGAAGAGAAGAACTAGAAACATGACAAACAGCGAATTGAAGGGCCGGTTAAATTTGATTTTATTTTTTTAGCAAAACCTCGTCGGCCAACGCCAGTGATCCGTGCAGATACAAAGAATGACCCTCGAATAGTATTGTAGACAGATGCAAGGCCATCAATCTCCAGCCACATCTGTATTTACCATTGAAGCAGACATTGATGGTTGTCGGAAGAGTGTTGGCTCGGTGACGGGGGAAAGGGGTTCTCACACAGTATATAGACGTGCACGCCCCCCGTCCCGTACACACGGTTACAGGGTGGGCGCTGAAGAACTTGGGTTTCATGAATAATTGAGAGTTAAAAATGTGTCGGTTATCCGAAGAGTGAGTCCAAAACACAATTTCACACTCCAAGGATTATTCATGAAATCTAAGTGGCTGACACTGTACACACACAAAGGCGGAGGAACGCTCTATGAGATCCCTTACCTCGGTATAACAATTATTCTCTCTTTCTCTTCTCTCCCTTTCTTTTACACAGACAGATACATGTATATATATATATATATATATATATATATATCGTTCTTCCTCTTTTTAGCACGGTATCTGAGATGAAGATTGAAGGTGTAACATTAGATTCGTGCCATTACCATTTTGACTGTTGCCGTTCGGTTCTTCGCGATCTGAATTCTTCGTTTTGAAATGTTTCGCGAAATTTCTTGTCTCTTTTTTATTCATGGAATATTTGTATTTTCTTTCGTTTTGTTTATTTATTTCGAGCGCTATGAAGCGTCAGTCTCTGGATGTGACCATATGAAGAGATGTCATAACAACTGAAAGAAATACGCAACCTAAAGTTATATATATATATATATATATGTATATACCTGATTATTGTTCGTTTTTCTCTGAGACACAGATAAACAAAACACGCACATATACTTCGTCAAGATACGGTAATTAGTCATATACGTAGAAAGGTTGGTTGTTTTTGTTTTACGGCATATCAACATTTTTAAGGTTATTTAATGCCGAATCCAAAGATTTAAAAAAAAAAAAAAAATAAAGAATATATTTGTTGTAAGTCGGTTTCTATTAAACCCATAGTTGGGACCCTAACAGGTACTATCACTCCGGGTCAGAGTGGACCTGGGAGCAATGATAATTAAAGGGTGGCTCCACACTCCCAAAGACCGCAAGCTGGGGCCTCACCACTGGATATAGTTTAAGGTCATATCCAGGTTCATACGTAGAAAGAACTGTGCTTGAAGCACTATATGTATATATATGTATATGTATATATATATATATATATATATATATACACACACAGAGATAGAGAGAAAAGGAGATGTAGAACGATAGAGGGAGAGAGAGTAGGAGAGTAGGAGATTATGGTTGGGACGATTTATTGGAATCGTAATTGGAAATCGGAAAAATAAAAACTTTTAGAGTATCGGAATCGGAAAGATTTGTTTCTATTTTCCGCGACTAAAAACGAGTTCTTTAATTGTTTAATTCTTGCTTTATTTAATTTAATTTAATTTCACAATGTTTGCACTAAAGGCAACATGATAAATAAAAGGTATTTTTAGAAGGCTAGAACAATGCAGGAATGTATAGACGTTGTTAGAAGATAAATAAATATATGACTAATAAATAAGTGATTAATTTTATTTTATTTTATTTTATTTATTATATTTTTTAATATATATTTATTCATTTATCTACCTGGATTTTAACTGCGGGTGGTACCTAATTCCAAAGGGCGTTTCGGGTAATAACCCATCGTCAGTGGAGAAATGAAACCTTTTTCTCGGATGTAAAAAGAAAATGGCTGTTTTATTTAGATTTAAATCCAAACGCTCAGGGGATATAACTCTATAGATTTTAAGATCAAGGAACGTAATTCAAATTCTGCTTAATATGGTTATATCTAACGTTGTTGTTTAAATGTTTTTGAAAATTCTGTTGTTTTTTTTTGTGTGTATATTTTAAATTCAAACGGTCAAAGATTAATTAACTAGCCGCTGTATTGAATATCTATATCTATATTATATGTATATATATATATATATATATATAGAGAGAGAGATAGAGAGAGAGAGAGAGACAGAGAGAGAGTAAAGGAGAGGGAGGGGGAGAAAGAGATTCAGTATGCGCTGCGTCCAATATATAATATATAATATATATACATAGTCCACTTTCTTGTAAACTATTCAGAAAGTTTCTTACACAGCTATTATTCAACAACGTATTCTCTTGCAGAAGTATTCTATACGTTCTTGTAGAACGATTTCTTAACACCCTTTAAGAATAAGCGCCACGGTCTCTGCTATCTTGTTTTGTATGTACTCTAAATATTTTTCCGTAATGCATTCTTCTTACAAGCAAATGGAGGACGGCCAAACAAATATTGTACGCAAGAAAGCATTTAAACGTGCAATTTATGTTGTCGTGCCATCTATGCTATCGACACATGGATATTTACAATGTTTGAAAACATTTTCCTATCCGTGCATATTCGGTTTTAATGGATTGCCCTCTTCCAATACACCAATAATGTAATATACTATTCGCTACTGATGTTTGTCTCCTTATGGTGACTGCTTAAGAAAAAAACTGGAAACTACAGAAATACGAAGTTCCAAAGTGACTACCTAAATTACTTCTAACAATTGTTTACCTTGATTTCATAGTTAATTCTAAATCGCTTTATACAGAATCTAGGATTGATTGAATTTTTGAAATATTAAATGCCATAGTCTCTTATTTATTTCATTTTCTGACGTGATAATCACAGTTCATTTGAATATTCATATAAAATAATATGATTAAAATATATTTAATACGAAACGTGTATTCTTTTTTATAGCGTGTGTGTATGTTTTATTTTATGTGAATTGAATGCTACATAAAACTTCGGCTATTTTATTCAATTTTTGCATACACCCTGAAATTCTTCTGTAATAATGCTACAAATCAGATGAAGAAACTCCCCTTTGAATATTTAAATTAGTAAACGATAACAATGTATATATATATATATATATATATATATATATATATATATATGACAGCCCCCTTAAGAAATTCGTTTCTTATCGTTGAGCACTTACAGTTGAATTAAAGTCGGTCAAATTAGCTCTTATACATAGATCATCGTATAAAGATTAGATCATTCTCTGACTGACGTAAATGAACATGTCTCGTGATGCGGGGTTCGAATCATTCGACTGGTATTAATCGTGACACCCTGCACTGAAGACTCCCGAAAGGATGAAACACTAGTGTCCGTAGGTATTTTATTATTATAGTAAAAAAATAATTATATATATGTATATATATATATATATATATATGGCGTAATTTAATTCTGAAAATTAACAAGGATCGAGAAATAAATAAAACACTTGCCATTCAAGGTCATAATTATAATTGTACAAGCTATACCTAGTTTTCTCAATCACCATATTACCACGTTCACTCCAGAGATGATTCTACTAAAGATTATTATATCGTCTTACTTTTATTTGGATTCTGAAATCAAAATGATATTTTCAGCATAATGACACTAAGAAAAATTGACCATGTACTTTCAAATAATTCTACAATGTTAAATCACGAAATAACCAAAATTTGATTGTATTTAATAAAAAACAATAGATGATTTCTTTCATAACCATACAATCCACACATTCTGATCTTATAGACCTGCATTTTTTGCTTGTGCCATTTTGTTCTCTTTGCTTTTTTATTTTTAGTACATGTATTTGCAAGATTATATTTGTGATAACTGACGAATGTATTATATAAACGTGAAAGTTGCTAATGTAGTTTGTATTATTATAGTAAACTCAGTTAATACCAGTATGTTTTCTAAAATATTTTTTTTTTAAATGGTCTGATGTCTTTAAATTACAAAAAATAATACATTTTGAAATACCCATTAGTTTTTCATTATTATAATATTGGAATCAACTTTGTATTCTTATTGTAAAACACATCAAGTCATAAGCCCTCAAATACCATTCTAGCTTTCATTTTAATTCCGTTTTACTTCGATCATATGCACTCGTTCCTATCCTTCTTTCTAACTCGCTGCGTTTATTAAGAGTCGAAAGTTATTAAAATAAAGGGTATGAAATATCAAGAATTTTTCTAATATTTAATAATATATACAAGAGGAGATAATTCGAGAGAGGGAAACAAATAAAAGAGCATACCTCTCCATACATTTCCCGTCACAGTTCGCTATGAACATGGTTCCAACTAGAAATTCATTGTTGGGATGAACAAGTGTTAATAAAGTATATAATTATATATATTTAAAACATTTTAACATGCAAATTCGGCTTTATAATATTGTTACAGACAGAATACAATATCTTAATACTAATTCGGAAAAATAGTATATAGAGTTCAGCAAGGAGTTTTGGCCAAACCAAATGACACCTATTAAAATTGCTGCATATTCTTCTCTTTTGGTGTAGAGGTTAGTCCTCAGACTCGGGACGTTTTGCGTTGTGTTTATTAAGAGTCGGAAATAATAAAGAGAAGACGAACACGATATGAAATACCATAATAAATTTTACAAATATTTAATTCAGTCGAGGGAAAATAAGGGTAGATAATTTGATAGATGGAGGAACAAATAAAATACGGCGAGTAAAAAAAGAAAATGACATAATTTGGATTTATTTTATATTAATTATTACAATATTCTCAAGCTCAAGCTTGTATTTTTTTTTTCATTAAAACAATCTAAACTTCGCTAAACGGATGACGTGTGAGTCAACTTTCTTTTCGAGGAAAATCAAAATCTAGTGAACTACTTACGGACAAACGCTGTTTTTACTATGTGTTTGTTTTAGTGTTAAAGATATCAAATCGGTTTATAACTGCACGTGTGACTTGCCTCGATTAGAAAGAGCGGAAACCCACGCTTAGTTTAGCATGTTTTGACATTTCCATAATAATTAAATCAACACAATTCATATATTTGTTTTTCCTCTCCGACGTCGGTTGCAGGTGGTCGAATTCACGTCAACATAAAAATAAATGCTTATAATATAAGTAATATGATACGTCAATTATATTTGATCATCGGTGGTATTAGTCTATTGCATTTATACGTTACGAATAGTGTTTGCAGACGTGCGTTGTATTTTACATCAATATACTCTTTTACATGTATTGGTATATTTTGGCAACAAGTCATTATTCAAGCACGTCTGATTGAACACGTTAAAAAGCAACATAATAATGTGTCTTTCTACTCACCACTGCAACTGTAATCTCATTCCGCGGAGTTTACATTGAAAATTTAAAAAAATATTGTTAACCACCTACAGAAACTAATAAATTTTCCAGGCTTATTATTTCATTAGAAATGCACCAATCAATTAACTCACATTTCATCAATATTCGTAATTCTTGGATATATTACTAATTTCGACAATCATTTTTCATAATTTTAACCCACATTATGGCCACCTCTTACGAAAATAATAATTGTATATATTGTCTGGGTCGATAATTTCATTAAAAAACACCAATGAATTAACTCACATTTCATTCATTTTCATAATTCTTGGATATTGTACTAATTTCGACAATGCTTTTTCATAATTTTAACCCACATTATCTACTGCTGCCCTTACGAAAATAATAACTCTGATATATTGTCTGATTTTATTATTTCATTAAAAATAAAACACTAATAAATTAACTCACATTTCATAATTTTTCATAATTCTTGGATATATTACTAAATTCGACAATCATTTTTGATATGTGTAACCCACGTTATCAGCACCCCCCCCTTTACGAAAATAATAAATTTGATATATTGTCTGGGCCGATTATTTCATTACAAACAGACATAGCAATTTACTCACATTTCATAATTTTTCATAATTCTTGAATATGTTACTAATTTCGACAATTATTTCTCATAAATTTGACTCACATTATCACACCATTACAAATATAATAACTTTTATATATTGTCTGGGTTGTTTCTTTCAATACAAACACATCAATCGATTTATTCATATATCAAAGAATTATGAAAAATATCATTTTTCATAATTCTTGGATATGTTACTAATTTCGACACTCATTATTCATCATTTTTACCCACATTATAGCAATCCCTTACGAAAAGTAATACTTTGATATATTGGCATGGCCGATCATTTAATTACAAACGCACCAATTGATTAATATTTTTTTCAGTTTTCATTATTCTTGGATATCTTACTAATTTAGGCAATCATTTCTCATAATTTTAACCCACATTTTATCGCCCCCTTAAGAAAATAATAACTATGTAATAATGTCTGTTAAAATATACACGGAATAAATAATGTTTATACCGTAAAATCTTTCAGCCGTTTCCAGCACTTACTTTTTATCCCCCACCCTACTGTTAAAAATATAAATTAAATAAATTAATGTCTAAAACGTAAAATGTTGCAGCGATTTCCGGAACTGGTTCTATATCCCCAACCCCATTGTAAAAGATTTGAATGACATACAATAATAAACGGTTTTGGCCATTTCCTGGACTAATTTCATATCCCCCACATCACTGTTAAAACCATACATGAAATAATATAATATCTAAATCGTAAACTGTTTCAGCTTTTATATATAAAATAAAGTATTTTGTGATCATAAACTGCTTCATCCATTTTCGGGACTTTTCCCTTTCCCACCTCATAAAATATATGCTATGTCGGTTATTTTGTATTTTCTTTTTTAGAAGGAGATAATGCCTAGTAGAAAGCTATATTAAGCCTACTTAGTCTTTTGGCGAAGATCAAAGTATAGTATCTGTTCTGACGCACCATTTCAGCGAAATTATCTACTGGCCCCCTCTCCATAAACAGAAAAAGTGATGGTAATGCTTGGGAGAATGAAAAGGCACTAACTCACCACACCCCAACCTCACCTAAAAAAAGAAGGTCTGGTAATCGCTGGCGGCCTCCAGAGTACGTTTGAAAACAACATAATCGTGCTTGCCCTCCTCACCATCATCAACACATGACGTCACTTCCGGAAAATGACTCCGCAATTTTTCGAAATACATGATTTCATTATAAATTGTTTGTGTTTTTTTTAATATGTGTACTACACTGTATTATTTAAAATTCATGCTACTAAAAAAAAATAAATATGTCAAAGGACAATTGGTGATTAGGCAACACTTGCTTTCTAATAAACTAATCAAAAATTGGATTGGGAAACAGATATTTTATGTTAACTAATGCTTAACAAAAATAGAGATAATACATGTCAGTTTCTTAATAAAATGTTAGGTGAAAGTATAGAATACTTTAAATAATACCTTCCCCTCTCAATATTAAGAATGACCTTCTAAATAATAACGTTATTATTTCAGCGCGGTCCGCATACCGTGTGGCATCCCCACTTCGTCTGAAACATATGTTTATGAAATAAAGTAAATATGAGATCGGAAAAAAGATGAATAGGTTTCTTTTCATATGAAGAAATTTAAGACACTATTTAACACAACCAGCATCTTTTTTTTTTTTTAACTGAGAGTAGATAATACAGTGGGCGTGTTATCGGCTGCTCCAGTAACTCTCGCTTCTCCTTTTTTGTCCCTCATTCCTCATTCAATCAGTGATTTTTCTGACAAAGGGTGAAGAAAAAGCTGCTTAAAGGTCGGTAGTACTTGGTGACGAGTAGTCTGAGATGTCGGAAATTTTTCTGTATCTGTCTGTCCTTGTGGCCATGTCACTAGTAAGGTTGCTGGAGGTAAACGTTTTGTCTGGGCTGATGTTAACCGCCTGATAGACAGGGGCCCTAACCTTGGATTAACCACTAAGGAGGCTGTCCTATCAGCAGGCGCAAAGTACTGGGACTGCTGTATTGCCATTTGGTGAGTGGATCTGGACCATGCAGCAGTCTCTGGTGGGGCCTCTCGATGCCATACTAGTCGGTAATTGTTACGGCTTTACCTTTTCGTGTGCTACAAACAAATCCTGTCTTTTTCTCTCTTACTTTCACTCTCTGTACTGCTCTAATCAAGTATGTCGTCCAATTCCACAAATCCCAAAACCTCAACATGAAATATCTCCAGAATAAAAACTCGATAAAACTTAGAACCCCATCTTCCAACGTAGACCCCTACTACCAGGTCTCCTTCTCCAACATCAGGGGTCTACGTTCCAACCTTCCAGAGGTTGAAACCCAATTACAGGAGACGAAACCGAACATATTTCTAAATGAAACTGGAATAGGGCCGACCACTTCCCTAGATGAGTTCATAATTAACGGATACTCTAACTTAACAGTTAAATCTGACCCCCAAGATCACCATGGGCATGGAATTTTTGCCTACATTAAGGATAGCTTCCCGTGTGGCAGGGATATCTCTAGAGAAGATCCTAATTTATCCTATATGTACTTCAGGGTTGCACTTGCTAACACCACTGCCTTTTTATTTACCCTCTATCGGCCCCAAAACAGCGAAGTTACTATCTTTAAGAGCATATCTGAGAAAATAGACCACATACTGTCTGCACATCCCTTGGCTAACATTCACATCTGTGGTGACTTCAACGTCCATAACGTGGAATGGCTGACTCATTCAAATAAGACAGATGATGAGGGGAGGTTTTGTCATGATTTTGCCATTGCTTATGACCTCACTCAGATTGTTCGCGAACCCACCCGTGCCCGATATACCCGGTCAATATACAAGCCTCCTAGACCTTTTTCTCGCAACTTCCCCTGAGCTATGTTCATGTTCCGTTCATTCTCCTCTAGGGTCCTCCGACCACTCCGTCGTATCAGTTAAAATAAAAACGAAAAGTAATAAGTCCCCAGACGTACCCCTCCACCGTACTGTATACCGATACTCTATGGCTGACTGGGATAGCTTCCGTACATTCATATCTGATTTACCTCTGCACTCCATGTTTAAAAAGGAAGTGTCCTCTATAGTATCAGATTTGACCGAATGGTTAATTGTAGGCATAGACCAATTCATACCATCTAAACAATTCCAAAAAAAAAAAAAACTAACAGCCAGCCATGGTTCTCCCCAGAATGTGCTGCTGCTATCGGGCACAGAAATCACTTTTTCCATAGCTACCAACTTAATAGATGCACTGAGACTAAAGCTGCTTTCAGGAACCACTTTCAGCAACCACTGTAGAAAAGTAATAAAAAATGCAAGAGAGCTATATGCCCAGTCTGTTAAAACCAAGGTAGCTGATCAGCGGCTTGGTTCCCACCAGTTTTGGCAAATAACAAATAGGATCCTGAACAGAAGTGTGCGTTCTATCCCAACCATTATCAATGGACCAGAGGTCATCTCGTCAGCGTCAGACAAGGCCAAACTATTTGCAAAGAACTTTGCAGCTATTTCCGCCCTATGCGACGAAGGCCATCAACTCCTTATATTTCCTCCTATAACACAGAACAAGCTAGGTAACATACAAATATCCGTGCATGAGGTCGCCAAGCTAATCAAGAACCTAGATTCCAGTAAAGCAACTGGCCCTGATGGCATCCCAATTATAGTGTTAAAAAAGCTTCAACCAGAACTTGCTCCCATACTTACGAAACTATTTAAGCGCTGCCTTAAGGAGAAGTGCTTTCCGAATACCTCATCAGTTTGCCCTGTATTTAAGAATTCAGGTGATAAGTCATCTACCTCTCAATACAGACTAATAAGTCTCCTGTGTGTTATGAGTAAGTTGCTGGAATCCATATTAAATAGAGAAATAGGCAAGCACCTCAGTAGGAACAACTTCTTAGTGACACACGATATGGTTTCCGCTCTGCAAGATCTACCGCAGATGTGCTGACGGTTATATCCCACAGAATTAGTGAATCTCTTGACAAAGGCTTCCTTTCTAGGGCAATTGCTCTTGACATCTAAAAGGCCTCCGACAAGGTATAGCATAAGGGTCTACTTCACAAGATTTCCAGGAAACTGGAAATGTTTTCTCAATCATTAAATCATGTCTCTCCGATAGGCTCATAAAAGTAGTGGTAGATGGACAAAAATCGGAGGCCTGCAATATAAATGCTGGAGTCACTCAGGGGTCAATCCCGGGCCTAACTCTCTTCCTGATCTACATCAATGACCTCCCTAAGCACATACTTAAATCATTCGTTGACATCTATGCTGATGACACGACCATCTACGGTAACACACCAAAGGCTATAAATGACAAAGTTCTCTCTGATTCTCTCTCCTCTGATCTCGAGCGCGTAGTTCAGTGGGGGAAGATGTGGCTGGTGACCTTTAATGCATCCAAAACCAAACTCCTATCCTTACGTCATCAACGATCTGATCCCCATCTGGCATCAATTAGGATGGATGGCTCTCGTCTGGGTGAGGCCCCGTGTTTTGACAAGCTTCTAGGTTTGACCTTTACTCCTGATCTGAAATGGAACACGTACATCAAGTCTGTTTCCAAGGTCGCTGGAAAGATGGTGGGATCCTTCTACCTCTCCAGAAGATATCTCACTACTGATGCAATTCTCTATCTATATAAAATCCAAGTCCGTCTAAGGATGGAATACTGTTGTCATATCTGGGCAGGAGCTGCTAAAACAGCCTATCCTGCCTTGACGGAGTACAAAATAGACTTCGTGGCTTAGTGGGGGATGCCCTTTTCTCTACCCTGCAACCTCTCTCCCACAGAAGAGACGTTGCGAGCCTATCCTTGTTTTATCGTTATTTCCATGGCAAATGCTCGTCGGAACTCCAATCTCTGGTCCCCCCTCGCCAATCTTTCACGAAAAACATCCCTCTAGCTGAATCCACTGTGAAAAATTTTCCCCACTCTTTATCTGTGCCTAAATCAAAACGTGGATTCCATGAACAGAGCTTCTTTCTAAGAGCTGCACGCCTGTGGAACGATGTTCCGTCTGCCTGCTTCCCACCTGACTACAACGTGGATGTCTTCAAGTCCAACGTTAACAAATTCCTAATGAACCGCCCCCTTAAGTAAACACTTCATCAAATCTCCACACTAACGTAATGTACTTGCAATAACCCTTATCCCTGTGTGGCTTCCGGGCCTTGATAAGTGGTGATCACTGTGTAAAAAAAAAATCTTCAGCCAAGATATCCAAATGGAATTTGGAATGGAAAAGTGCGCACTACTAGTTATATGAAAGGGAAAACTGGAAACGACAGAATGTGTGAAGCTACAAAAAAACAAAAAAAAAACGAAGAGGAAGACACTAGGCGAACAAGACGAATATAAATACTTGGGAATTCTGGAAGTGGACACCATCAAAACAACAGAAATGAAAGTTCGAATCGGAAGGGAATACCCCAGAAGCACAAGAACAATGCTCGAAACAAAATTATTATGAATAGGATTAAATTAAACAAACTATTTCAAACAAAAATCCTCAATTAATTCAAATCAGCTCGCAGTAAGTTGTATATTAAACTGATCGGGAGAGTTGCATGAGAAGCAACCAGATAAGAATATATTTTATTTTTCGAATGTTATAAAATTCACCTCTTAGTAATTTACTCAGTAAACACACACACACACGCACACACACACACATACACACGCACAACCACACACACACACACACACACACACACACATATATATATATATATATATATATATATATATATATATATATATAGAGAGAGAGAGAGAGAGAGAGAGAGATAGAGTAAATTCACATATATTCGTGATGAGAAGAATCCGAATTTTTCCTGATTCCTATACAATCCCGGATTCAGATTCTTTTTAAATCTCTAAGTATGTACTTCTTGATATTGTTTTTTATCATTTTTTTTTCGGATTACTTTAAAAAGGCATTTATGATATGTATATATTTTTACAAATGTAAAAAAATACACGTTGATAAATTTTCCTTTCAGTGGCAGCTTAAAATGAATAAATAATTATCATGTTTAAGGAATATGGCGTAGTTTGGTTTTAGCATTGTTAGGGAATAAAAGGTATTTTTAGAAGGCTAAAACAATGGAGGAATGTAAAGTCGTTTCGTGAAGATAAATCAATAAATACATGATTAATAAATAATTCAATATTTTTTTAATATATTTTTTTAAAATATTTTTTACATAATCTAAACAAATTAACCAATGAAGAAATAGATATATATTTCTCTTAGATTAACCGTATCAATACAAAATTCCCTTAATCATATATCTACATATAAGTAAAAAAAAAAAGTCACGTCCATTCAACGCTTACATAATTATTGAAGCTACAGAGCGTCTCATCTCTCTCTCTGTCTCTCTCTGTCTGTCTCTCTCTGTCTCTCTCTCTCTCTATATATATATATATAGATAGATAGATATATAGATAGATAGTCTGAGGGATCCTCACGATAGTTAAATGCGGAAAATTCTGTGTTGTCTACTTAAACGGGCTGGCAGCTAGTATATATATATATATATATATATATATATATATATATATATATATATATGTGTGTGTGTGTGTGTGTGTGTGTGTATGTGTGTTCAGAGAAACATTAATAGTACGAAGTGTTTTTGCTTCGTGATCTTATATATATATATATATATATATATATATATTTTCCTTTTTTTGAATGGTCATTCTTATATCTCGATCGAATTTGTGTGCGAAAGTGCCCTAGTTGTTTTTGTTTATCTGCTTTTACATTTCTCTTGTTTTTTATTGCAAGTACTTTATACTAATCTTCATCAGTCGTCTTCAGACAGTTTTTGATTACTGTTACGTTTAAAATCATGATGCTTTTTTTATATCTCAGTTCAAAATACATTTAAATTACTTGAACTAGTTAAGGATCTCACGTGTAAAAAATACGTTTTAACGTGTAAAGGACGTGGCTAAAATAAATGTATAATGGTTGAGTTAATTAACCACATTGCAGTGCGATACTTGTTAAACTGACACAATGCGCATTTTTGCGGCGATGGGACAAACGTTTGAGGTTAGTTGATAGTCAGTTGATTAATAGATTGGAAACACATATTATATTTATGAGTGAACTCCCAGTCTAGATGTTTGAACAATATTCCATGCATGTGTGAATGGCGGCTTTTAAGAGATACAATATATTTTCAGGTGTGCGTAATTTTCTAGCATGTCGAACGTAACTCACCGTCTTTCCACCGGCATTTTCAATGTCCTTGCTTAACTTCATCTTGTCACTGGATATTAAGCCTGAAGAGTTTGAAAGACGAGTGATCAGATAGATATATGGATAATAGATAGCTTACAGATAGATAAGAATAAAATATGTTTTATAATGATAATTGCTTTAATTCTATATTCAGATTCATTAAAAATTGAACAAAATTCAATATCATATTTTTTCTAAATAAGGCTGCATTAAAATACCTCAAATATTAACATTTGAAGGTTGAAAAATGTAATAAAATAAAAACGAAATGTATAACAATCCCTTTTTTTGTGATTTTAAAAATTTTTAATTTTTCTCAAATAGTTTGGCGAATATTTTCTCAGCTCTAAATTAAAATGATTCCTCGCCGGTCGCTAAACGAAACTGCTGTCTCAGTTGACTTCTTTTCGGCTATTAGATCTATGGCTCCCCGCAGATAAATAATGGCTTCAGCCTCGAAGGAATAGCTCGATCGGGAAATGATGTCATACCGACGCCGTTGCGATAACCACGCTGGAGACTATTCTAATCGAACTTTGCTGACCCTCCCCGTGCAAGCAACGATGCCTCCATTTTGTCGTCTTAGTTTATGATTATATTTTTTAAAAGTTTTGTTTCATATTTGATTTCCCTTCGTGTCTCATCGGCACCTCACGATTATGTGTTTCTTTATTCTTGTTTTGTTCCCGTGTGACCAGTATAGAAAAGCAACCATAACAAAAAATGGGTGTAAAACAATTAAATGAACGAAAAATGAAAACTAAATTACGTTTGTGCGCTATTATTATTGTTATAAGAAAAGAATTAGACAAAAAAAAAAAGAAAGAAGGAAAAAGAAGATAGCGGAACGTGGCCATTGAAGAACAACAACAATAATTACAAAACATATGTTTTGGAACATGTAAATATAAAATAAATGCTAAAAAATATATGTATTTACACGTTATTATTATTATTATTATTATTATTATTATTATTATTATTGGTAGTAGTAGTTTAAGTAGTTTGAAGTAGTGATTACATCAAATTATGTTTTTATTATTATTATTATTATTATTATTATTATTATTATTATTATTGTAAGAATAATCATTATTTCTGTTTATATTATTATCATAATCATTATTATTATTATTATTATTATTATTATTATTATTATTATTATAAGAATAACCATTAATATTATTTATGTTATTATCATTATCACTATTATCATTGTCATTATTATTGTTATTATGATACTCATTGTAAGCGTAACCATTATTATTATTATTATTATTATTGTTATTATTGTTATTATTATTAATAATATTATTGTAAGAATAACAATTAATAGTATCATAATTATCATTAATAATATTATTATTATCGTAAAATTTCCAATTATTATTTATATCATTATCATTATCCTCATTATTATTATTGAACGAATAACCATTATTAATATTTATATTATTATTATTATTATTATTATTATTATTATTATTATTATTACTACTACTACTAATATTATTTTTATTCTATCATTACTATTATTATTGTTAATATTGTCATTATTGTTGTTATTATTATTATTATTATTATTATTATTATTATTATTGTTGTTGTTATTTTATTATTGATATTAGTATTATGCAGAAGATGAGTAATTATAATAATATTATTACTAATAAAGTATTAATAACGATAGTATTAATAATAATTATAATAATAAGAATAACGGGGGAAGTAACAATTAAAGAAGAAAGAAGAAGTAGTTAAATAACAAGCGGAAGAAGAAAAGAAAAAGAAGAAAAAGAATAAGATGAAGATATGGAAAAAAAAGCAGCTGCAGAGGGTAGATTGTAGAATTCGTGGTGTTGTGCTTGATGGAGATGAGAATAATTAATGAATGGTGACGAGAAATAGATACGACAGGGAAACAGTAGAGGAGCGTAAGAAAATTGGAGGTGGTAGACTCGATAGAAAGATTGAGCGGTGCAGTTGGAGCATCGAAGAGAGACAGGCGCCAATGGTCACTAGGGAAATAGCACTAATAGCGAGAAGCGAAAAAAGAATTCTCGCCGCTTATTACATAGCGAGCGAAAAATTAGTATTTCTTTAATTTCAAAGTTGATTTCACATCCATGGAGAACCGCAAGACGAAATTAGAAAAATATAATGCAAATGAGTAAAACCTTCAACTATTATCATAATTATAAACAGAACAACCCGGCGTAGTTTAGGAATTATAATAATGTTATATATTTAAAAAAAAAATGAACGGCAATCGATGTTCCAAAAGCCAAGACTTTCCACAATCTGTATTGTCGTATAGTGTTGTATATTAAAGAGGACAACTCCCATATTACCTAAAACTCTCGATGAATTTCTCTTCCGCAATCAGAATCTAGGATACATAATCGTTTTATGGATCGTCTAAGGAAAAACATATGTAAAAGGTTTTCATAATATTGTCGCAAGCTTTCAACTCCATCAATCATCTGAAAAAATTACAAATATTGATACTGTATTGAAATACTTTTTACTGACGTGAACGCGATTAAAAAGAACCATTCTAAGGTCGTTGGCAGAATCGAAAGAGAGACATGCATTCTAAGATAAGCACGCTTTTTGCAAGGAAATCATCCGGTATCTATTTTGCTTATAATAGTTATTGATAATATAAGTCGCACGGCAAACTGCGGTAAAGATATAAGAAAGAACGTGAGTGCCTAAAAATCAGATATCCTTAGGATAGATAACCGATGTTGGATTTTACGAGTAATGACACAGCTAGTCTAAGTGGTTTTACACCTGGCAACATAACAGTTAATTAGGGAGAGAGAAATAATGTTCTCAGTTTCTTTACAAAATCAGAGTTTTAGAGATAAAACAGAATATTAATAGACTATTTCAATATGTATGTATCTCATGTAGAGATAAAGCGTTAGCCTCAGAGGGAGAAGAGGCTTGATTTATGAGAATTTAATCTGAAGTAATATGAAAGAAATATTAAGGAAGTGAAGTCACCAGATGAAGTGACCATGAGGGGCGTCTCCAACATCTTCTCTATAGCTTTTTGTTCGTAAAAGCTATCAGTACCTTTCCTTTTAGGGTTTACAATCAATGGCTCGGTGAAATTTCTGTTATGGAACGACCGCCGTAGTTCAGATGTTGGTTTAAAAGGTTCAAGATCAGAAGTTTCGAAGACAGTGTCCATCGGCCCACCTTCAAATGGTGGTCTGTCGCTGGTTTCAACTGATCAACATCTTCTTAGTTTGTTCTGGGGTATGTTAGTGCGTATATGTTGGGGCTTGGAGGATATATACCATGTCACCGACCGTCTTAGTAATTGTACCCACCTCCCAGAATTGTGTTGTTTTTATAACTTTTGAAAACACTCTGTCTGACATTATTATTATTATTATTATTATTATTATTATTATTATTATTATTATTATTATGATTATAATAATAATAATAATAATAATATGATAAGAAAGAACATACCGATTACAGAAATTAACAGACTTCTGTATGTAGTATAATACGTTATTGCGAATCGTCTTGGCTAAATACAGAAGAAAAAGAGATAAATGAAGGATAGAAAGCTATACTCTCAGAGGCGGCTTAAAGAAAGTATTAAATGGTGGCGGAAAGACATTGATATAATCGAAGAAATAAAAAAGGAGTAAAACTAGGACAGAAAGCCAGGGACGAGCTTGAAAAGAGGTATAGATTGCTGAAAAAGGGAATGATGGACGTTCTAACAATGTTGAAAGGGAAAATCCACACTGGTGTATCAAAATTCAGAACTTTGTTGGAAAAAGTGTTGCGTTTCGGCAGAACAACCTTTTCCGCACAATCAGTCTCAGCTGTATAAAAAATTAAATAGAAGTAAATAGGCTGGAATTAACAACACTCCAAATGCAAAAGATACCAGAAAGTTCTGGAGTGGGATTTGGTCTGTCGAAGGGCGATATAATAAGAAGGCTAGCTTGTTGGGAACAGTCAGAGAAAGACTCTCAGGAATGCAGCAGATGAAGAACGTTGAGATAACCATTGATGACGTTAAGGCTGGCATACGAAGGATGACAAACGGGAACGCACCTGGTCCAGATGAAGTCAGGGGCTTGTGGTTTAAACAGTTTCAATGCCTTTATCAATCTATAGCTGCTGCCATGCAAAGGGTCGTAGAGTCGAGAGATGTCCCTGATTGGCTTGCGAAGGAGAGAACAATACTGATTAGGCACACTCCAGCAATGGGGACAGGTGGCAATCATTATAGACCAATTACATGTCTGCCACTAATGTGGAAACTGTTGACTGGAATATTTGCGGAGAAAATTTATGAACATCTTGAGAGTAATGTAGTTCTTCCTGGGGAAAAAGGGGAGTCGGAAAGGCTCGAGAGGTGCCAAAGAGCAACTACTAATTGATAAAGCAATGTTGCAGGATGCGAAGAAGAAGATGAATCTGAGTGCAGCATGGATCGATTACAGAAAGGCTTATGACATGGCTCCTCATTCATGGATACATGAAACACTATTGATGATGAAGGTTGCTGAGAATGTGGTAGGGCTTTTGGAGACAAGTATGGCTCAATGAAAAACGGTGCTGACAAGAAACAGAGAGGAGATGGGGCAGGTTGGCAGTAAACCTGGAATATTCCAAGGAGGTTCGTTCTCGCCACTTCTTTTTGTAATGATAATGATGCCACCGAGCATGCTCTTGAAGAGAGAAAAGGTAGGGTATAACCTTGGAGCTGGTAAGAGACGCCTCAACCATCTACTGTTTATTGATGATTTGAACATATTCGGTGGAAACGAAAAGGAAATGGAGAGTCTGGTAGAACTTGTGGGGATATACCCAGAAGACATTGGGTTGGATTTTGGAATTAATAAATCCGCAGTGTTGATGATGAAAAGAGGAGTAAAGGATAATTCGAATAGAATAGTGCTGCCAAATGGAGAAATCATGAAAGAAATAGAAGATACAGGGTATAAGTATTTGGGAGTGTTGATGGGTGTAGGCATCATGACCAAAGAAATAAAAGAAAAAGTCAGGACGGAGTATCTTAAAAGAGTGAAACTTTCTTTTTTAACATTCCCACCCCAAAACAAGGCACCTCGCCACTTTGATGTAGGGGACTACTATCAGGGACATAAGGTACAGGGGTACTATGTAGTCGGTTGGGCAGCAAGATGCCGGTTTACGTTACTCTTGAATTCTGCATGTCAGTACAGTTGGGGAATCAGGGTCCCGGAAGGGAGTTCCAAAGTCTAGTTGTTCTGGGGAAGAAACTACTGGAGTAGAAGGCTCTCTAACATCTAGCGATTTCTACTATGGAGGGGTGGGATTTTGCTGCTTGTCGGGTCTGTCGAGGGTATTTACGTCGAGCTGGTACAAGTGTTTGCAGTTCGTCAGAGCATTCACCGTTAAAGAACCTGTAGAACAGGCAGAGGGATGCAATATTTCGTCGATGGCTGAAGCTTAGATTACAGTTCAGGACCTATTAGATTGGCGACTCGCTTTTGGACCTTGTCCATGAGTGAGTGACTAGTAGCAGATGTACCAGCCCAAATATGACAACGATACTCCATACATGGGTGAATGGTGGCCTTATAGAGGTACAGGATACTTCGGGCGTTAGTAGCTTTCTAGCACGGTAGAGAGAACCTATCTTCTTTGCAACGATCCTGGCAACACTCTCGATGTAATTAATCCAACTCCTATTTCCTGAGTTTAAAAGATGTACTTCCAGATAAAGAGTATTTGGTCATTGCTATTGGTGGTAGAGAAGGTTTCTTGTAATTATTGAAGGAAACAAGTTTAGTCTTAGTAGCATTGAATATGAACATTCATTTTTGTCCCCATTCCATTAGAGATCGGAGGTCATCCCCTAGTGTTTCTACCATTTCCTTAGATATGTTTTCATTTGTTTTCCTGTCGTGTCTTTTATAGAGCGTGGTGTCATCAGCATATATACCGATCTTACAAACAATTTTGTCAGGAAGGTCATTAATGAATATTAGGAATAATAGAGGTCCAAGGATGGTCGAAAGTGAATGGAGGAAACCTAATGAACACAGTGAATTCATGGTCAGTCGGTGTTTTGAGATACAGTGCGGGAATTTTAGAATGGTCTGACAAAAATTTCCATGCCATGGATATCCAAACAAGAAAAGGTTTAGCAATGTTTGGTATATTTCCAGTCGATTTAGCGTAGCAAGTCTGTATCAAAAGAGGAAAGACGATGGGAGAGGATTGAAAAATATAAAATATTGTGTTAGAACCGTGGAGATGTCGTTGAGAAGCATGTGGTTAGAAGTGAGGAGTGGATGCTTAAGGTTGTGGCCAATGAAGTGGAGGTATGTTAGACCAGGGCTGATTATGGGAAACGTATGGATGGAGAAAGGACAGAGTTACTGGCTAGGAAGAAAATGTATGGAAGATTCTTCCAGGATATAGCAGAAGTGGCTGATGAAAGCTTATGGCAATAGCTTCGAGCTGGGCATCTGGCTAAGAACACTGAGCTTTTGTTTGTGCAGCATAGGAGCAGGCATTAGGAACACGATTGTTAAAAAAAGTGGTTCTAGGAGAAAAGGTTGCTGCAGAATGCCGGATTTGTGGTAAGAACTCAGAGTCAATTGCGCACCTTGCAGCAGGGTGTGGTGGACTGCCCCAGAGAGAGTACCGCAAAAGACTCCATCGCATCGGACTCCGGATATAGTGGAAGGTGTGTAAGAGTGTTATGGTGAAGTGTGCTGGAAAATGACTTCAAAAGGTTCCTGATGAAGTGAAAACAAGTGAGGATGGCAAGATAGAGGTATAGTGGGATAAAAGTGTCACAACTACCAAGCAATTGGAACATAATCGTCAGGATTTTGTCGTCATTGACGAGATCTCAAAAAACTGGCAAATTGTAGACTTCTCAGTACACTGGGACAGGAATGTGAGAGAATGAGAAGGAGAAGGAGAATTGGAACAATTATGCTCCATTGGCCTTGGAGATAAGGCGCATACACGGAGTTAAAATACAAATAATCCCTGTCGTAGTTGGTACACTAGGGGTAGCATCAAATCGTCTGGAAAGACAATTGAAAAAATTACAAATCCCCGATTTTTTAGGCGGCTTTCAGATCACTGCTATTGTAGTTTCCACAAAAATCCTTAGGAAAACCCTTGACTTTTGAAGCTCCTGGTTTGAAGCCGCGGTTGAGGGAAATCCTCTAGAAATGGATACTATCCCTTCCCAGAGAGACGTTGATAAACTAAATAGGAATTACTATTATTTATTAGTTAAACAATAATAATAATAATAATAATAATAATAATAATAATTATAATAATAATAATAATAATAATAATAGTAATAACATTAATAATAAAAATAAGATGAGCAATATTCTGCTAGTTGCCTTCTAAGTTCATTCATATGTTACACATTGAAAAAGACAACTACATTTTCTTACAGCCAAATTGCATAAAAAAGCCAATTTCGGGAAATGTAGCTTTTAAAAGGCCAATCTGACTACCTTTAACAAAATGTAAGAGGTATACCATTTTGTTGCCTCGTTTTCGAATATTTTTAAAATTATACATACTCACTTTTGTAATAGTGTGAGAAAGGAAAGTATAGATAGTCATTTCAACGTGCAGCCAAAGTTACATTCGTAAAACATAGCATGGTAAAGAAAAAAATTTTTACTAAGAGATGCGGTACCGAAGAATGAATTAAAGATAGCCTCCTTCAATGCAATATTTTTTTTGTAATATAACTCAAATGAATCATATATATATATATATATATATATATATATATATATATATATATATATATATATATATATATCGCCATAAATTTGTTTTACCTTGAACTGTATGAAATAAAAACCTATTTTGTCAGTAAGACATTTATTTTCATGCAATAGCTAAATCAACTTGCTTTTTCGAATTAAAAACAGTCCTAACTTTTCAGGGGTCAGCATTTTTTTACAATGCGACACTGGTTCCGGATATAAAAAGTAACAATATATTTTACCATGACGTCGCAACAAATACTATCTCCCGAAAGAAAAAGAACAGAACCTATCCCCGCTATGAGATATATTTTTTGTTCAAATTAATTAGACAAACCTATTGAAGCTATCATTTTTTTTATTTACCCGTCATTGGTGGCATAATAAATCATGCCTCCCCAGCAGTGCAAATCAAACACAAACTCCGTTAGACAAAAAACAAAACAAACTGTTTGGCATATGGGATCTAGTATGTTGCTTCAGAACAATTAGGCTTACCTATTTATTTACCATGTTTACTTCACCCGTGCCATTATATATATATATATATATATATATATATATATATATATATATATATATGATATATTAAGTAATGTGATTGATAATTTAGAATTTGAAAAATTAAATTTCAACTAAATTAAAAATCCGTTTCATAAGAAGGAACAACAACAAAATCAATTATCTGTACGATCGTTTCGGAAAACAATGTTTTTTATTGTGGTAAAAATCCACTTACGAACAATAATTACATATAGTTTTTTTATAAGCAAGGTCTCCTCGTCAGCAAATTTTGAAGGGTTTTTATTAAATTTAAAAGAAACCATATATATATATATATATATATATATATATATATATATATATATATATATATATTCAAGCACGTCTTATTGAACGCGGCAGAGTTATTCTTTTTCCAATTTGTCTGGATATCTTTTCCATTCACCGAGAGTTATTTAATTTAAGCTGGCATGTTATACAAAATGGCGCCCAAAATTTGATGCTCGGCAATATTCTCAAGCGCGTTCTATCAGTGCATCTTATTATAATCAGGATTGGTTGTTCGTGTCATCGTTTTCCTTTTTTTTCCTTGAGTTTTATATATATATATATGTATATATATATATATATATATATATATATATATATATATATATATATATATATATATATATATATATATATATATATATATATACTGAAAATTTAAAATTTATCTTTATGAAAGAATGCTTTCCAAAACCTCATATGAGGTGTAAATTATGTATATATATATATATATATATATATATATATATATATATATATATATGATTTTTTTTGAAAAAGAATTCCAGCAGAGTGCTCAATTAAAAGGAAAATCCAAATTGTAAGAGCGTATTTATATTTTTATATTTTCCCAAGCCTTGAAAGATTTGAATTTTAAAAAAATAATTTTTAAACCTATTTCGAAATTTTTAAACGTGATTCGATATAATTAAAAATATTTTTTAAATTTGAAACGTATTTTTGGAAATTTTTAAACGAAATTCGATATAATTAAACGAATTTTTAAGTTTTTAACCAATACCAATACAGATTTTAAAGTTTTTTATACATCAGAAAAGAGATTTTTAAATTAATTTGGGTTCAAATTAAAATCAATTTATATAAGGAATTTTTTTTAGAAATTAGATCTTAAATTTAAATAATTCAAAGTTTTAAATTAGGCATTGCATCATCCGATAAAAAAATTGGGGGGGATTTAACAAAACGAGATTCAAACGTGAATTCGCGAGGTATATATACTTCACACTTCCGGTTATAAGATAGACGAATATTGGCTGAAGAGAGCTTGATAAGGATACCTTAAACGGGCCTTATTATCGGGCTTTAAACCGATGGTACCAATGATCTGTCTCAACTAACAACTTTCTGTACACAATATATATATATATATATATATATATATATATATATATATATATATATAGTAGCATTTATTTACGAGAGTGTGTTCTCTTCCATCAGATATGTAAGACTGTGCAAAATTATCGCCAGACTGACGCCGAAAGTGTTACAAAAGAATAAACTAACAATATTTGCCGGAAAGATTCTGAATTAATCGTAAAGGATTGGGTAAATATCCCACAGGAAATGCGTGTGCCCTTAGCACACTTTTAAACAGCTGACAGTAAAATTTGGCCAACACTCAACAGTCGACAGAAACGTTCAACATTTACCACGTGTGTTATCGGTAGGCGTCGTTTTCACATCCGTTGGCACGAGCTTTTGAGAAACAGGGGAATCCTTTACAGCACAAAACTCTTTTACATCTATTGCGGTGTCGGTTACGCTGGATGGGTCCCGTCCATCGAGTGTCTAATGAATGAATCCCAAAAGAGGGTCTTTATGAAGGATTGACCGGCAGGTCAAGACACACGAACAGTGGTGTTATAAATGTTAGAATTGAAACATTAAAAAAAAAACATAAAGATCTTTAGCCTGCGTTAATTCTATTTTTTTTATTTGTTTTAAAGATTCAACACTATAAGATCGTAATTATTGATGTAGTGTGGGTAAATATATTATTATAAAATTAAATTTGATACATGCGATGAGAAATATGTGTTGACTTATGTGTAGGGTTATTGCAATAGACTATTATTTTTTATTATTGTGACTCTCGAGTATACATCCGACACAGTTAATCAACCGTGAACCACACCACTCTATATAAAATCATATCAGATATAAACGGATACACACTCTAGAGTCAAAACAATGAAAAGAATATGATGTTGCCCTAGTTCTACTCATGAGGACTTTTAATGAGAATAACTATTTGACAGTATATTTGTAGATGACTATGTTTTATTGTGAAAGAAAAGTGTTTTTTTGTAATGTGTTTTACAGTCATTCGAAAAATACATTGCATTTGGAAGTTACACCTGGCGCTAAGAACACAGGATGAAAAAAGCAAGTGTCTTCTCGTGGTGGATGAAAACGAGTTAGCGCTATGAACTTCTTACATATTGTCGGGTTGAATATATAAACGAGTGTGTATAAAAGATTGCCTGTATATATATATAAACGTTCATGTGTTTACGTGTTTATTGTATTATATAATGTGTATATAACGTGTATATATTCATGAGTGCGCTATGATCGTCTAGTTTAGTCGTGTTTGTACGTGTTGATTTATTCACAGGTACAGTTCAACGGACATGTACCAATTACAACATAAAGGGCATATAACTGTTCTCTTGGGGTTAACTTCGGACCAATTGGAGAAACATACATAATCGATCTATTATCTTGTTTGTACGTGAAGCTGCAAAGGGAATTAATCCTAATCAGTCAACAGATTTCGGGGTGTCTTTTCAGCAGCTTTATTAACGATGTTCCTCAATCAGAATATTGCACGCAGGATCGTACGTACCTTACCTTTGATAGGCGTTGGAGACCTCGGTTCTCGAGTGTTTCGAGCCATTACGACCTGTCGGTTCGACTCTCTGTGTGCCTTCTTCAAAGTCTTACTACTAACTGACTCCTATGTATACAAGCACATCTCCCTTCTAATAACCTATGTAAACTAACATCGTTTTGATTTCTAACATGAATGGGTTTTTTAATCATACATCTGCCCTTTTTCTGGATACATACTTTCTGTTATTCAAAAAAAACTCCAACCAAAACACTTACGAACGGCAATTGCATGCTAACCGGTATTTTCTGGGACCAATAATAACATATAAAGGAAAATAAAAACCAATGGCAGAGTTGACAATAGCCCGTGATTTTATCGCCAAAACGCTATCGATAAAAATTAGCATGGACTATTATGTTTGAAAATGACTGTTATTTGTACCTTTTATAGCCTCTGCCAGGAATGGAACACCTCCCATTTCAGTGCAAACTTTAAGTTCATATCGAGAAAGTATCAATATATCAGTCTATATACTTTAACTCACAACACAGTATATATTTCAGTGAACTGTTTGAGTATTAATCATCGTTACTATTTGTTTTATTTTATTTCTATACAACCTTTCTAAAACAGGGGATGCCTTCATTGGGGTAAACCTCTATATTCGGCACATAAATATGCGAGCGTTCTAGTAAACCTCTTTGTTGGAGACGTCCCTCCATGGGATCCATGGACTATCTCATGACGTTACTTCCTCTGGTGACGTTACTTCGGGTATCGAGTACAGTCAGAGATTGGTACTCGACCAAGGAGGTCGTGTGCAACCGCCATACCGTTGAGGAATGGTATTGCTCAACTCGCTTTGCCTGTAATATATGTGAATACATGCGTTTTCCTAAAATTCCTGTATTCCTTTCGTTTATTACCATTTAACACCATAACAACTGGCGACGGCGAGTTCGACTTTCACACGGGTTGACTCCACAACAAAGAAAAAACTCCAACTGAATTCAAAAGAACTTCGGATTTACAAGCTAATAATGTCGCTTGCAATTACGTTCTAAAACAATATCATATAAACAACAAAAAAAAAGAAAACGAACGCATTGCAAAGTTATCGACTCAAATGTACGTTAAACAGTTCTTTTCAATTTAAATATAGAGACAACTGTGCTTAACGTGTTTTGTTGAGGCTAAAAATTAATTTGTTTGCTTATTGAAAGAAGAAGACATAAAGAAAAATATTGACCCAATTTCATCGCGAGAACAATTTCTAATTGTAACTGTCTACCGTTTATTTGTATGCAAGTTTGAACATCTTTTAAATGAAGTGAAAAGTTGTTTTTTACCTTTGTATTTTGCTGGTAACTTTATGCAATATTTTAACGAGAGAGAAATATTTATTTTTTCTTTTTCGTTATACTTGAACTAAAAGCAATACTTTTTCATTGAGTCGAATTTTCTGAAACATTCTTTTTTTCAACTTACGGTTCTAAAGTTATTTTCTTTTTTTTTTCGCGTAGAGACAACCCCCCACGCACATACACTCAAAAAAAGAAAGAAAAACACCATTTAGATTAATTGCCAGACATAATAATAATAATAATAATAATAATAATAATAATAATAATAATAATAATAATAATAATAATAATGAATAGAATAAGAAAAAAAGAAGAAAATTCTGTATGAATTAAATTATCATATTTAAATGTATTTTAAGATTGGGCAACTCCGTACAGCTTGCTAGTATTGAGATAATTAGTCTTAAGCACTCACCTTATTTTGTTAAATACTTCTGCTAATTTATGAGTTAATTATTGAAATGTATTTGGCTGTTTAGAATTATAGACATAGGTTTACCAAAAGTCTGACATCTTATTTAGTCCGTTTTAATATATCATTTCCATATGTAAACCAACCTTTTTCACCTGTTCTCTTAGCAAAAGAGGGGCATTTATAGATTTGGCGCCGAGGCGCTAAAACACATAAAGGCCTCTGAGATTAGGGCTTTGTTCGTCGAGGGGGTTAAAGACGTTCCTCGCAAACTGTATGTTTCGCACGAGCAACAAAATAGAATTGTCGTCCCTGGAGTAAAATCCCCTTTCAAGGGCCCCCGAATGAACCGAATTGCAGATGTCTTTAAGTGATTAGGGATTGAAAATTCCCTCAGGCTTAAAAAATCGCCACGCGTTTCAACCTCAACAGCTGTGATGTCGGTCTTGCGTTTTTTATGTAAAGTTTTATTGATGGACCTAACCTTCCTTTATCCACTTTAAACAGTTGTGTACTTGTTAATATCTTAAATTCTGTTTGGTGAATATATATTTGTTTGTTTAGCAGAGCGATTGCAAGATCACACTGAAAAGAAAATACGAACACAAATTAGGAAATCTTTTTTTAACCTTCAATATTTTGATACGTTATTAAGAGCTAAGATGTCTATACACATATAGACTGTATGTCAAAAATTAACGAAAAAAAAGTTTTACATTATTGGCAGGAATACAAATATTTAAATAAAAAACCCATAGGCAGATATTGAAAGAAGGAAATAACAAAAAAAAAGGAATTATTTTTTATGGAAATACAATGAATGGTATATTTTAGGTCATGTGCGAAAGTGGGACGTGTCTGACTTGTTACTTGTTTTGGGGTTTTCTCCAGCAGATTTTCGAAGGTAAACGTATGTATTTACACACTTATTTAAATAATAAAGGTGATGCTGAGATTATAAAAATAAGTAGTTTGATTATATACATTATTACATATTATTGTTAGTATATATATATATACATATATATATATATATATATACATATATATATAAAATATTATGTAATATATTTATTATGTAATATCATAAATATATTATGTTATATAATAAATATATATATTATCATATATATATATATATATATATATATATACATTCCTGATAAAAATCATAAGACCACTTAAGCAAGTGAGCATTTAGCATAACATCGAATTTTTAATCAAACAAATTGTTGAAACCATTGCCAAAAGGGAAAATATGATGGAAAAAATGAAATCTGTTCTATTCGAAACCTTAACACTGATCTAATAATTATTTTTTTTTTTAAAGAAACATTTTCACTTTGTCAAAATGATAAGACTACTTTAATAAAATCGGCTAGTTTGGAAAAAATGAATACGAAAAGCTTTCTATGTTACTAAAAGCAACTTGTTAGTGGATAAAAAAACATCTTACTAAATTATAAATGGCAAAAGGGAAACCATTATTAGAGTTTGAGAGAAGAAGGATCTTTGAGCTTAATAGGGGTTGACTCTCCCATAGATCCATTTCAAACGAAGTGAATCGTAACAAAATGGCCATCACGTTTTTTTTAAAGAAATCTCGATCAATATGGACACAAAAAAGTCTAGGTCGAACAAAAAAATAATCCCATCACTGGATCGTTTTATCAGAAGAAGTTTAAAAAAAAAACTCCAGTATCAGCTCAAGTTGATTGAAAAGCCAAACAGCAGCAGAATGTAGTCCTAAAACTATCAGACAACTTTTGAAAATGAAGGGTTTCAATCATTTAAAGCGACTACAGAAACCACGTCTTCTTGAACAGCACAAAAGTAACCGACTTAAATATGTCGCCAAATACCAGACTGGGGAAGAAGAGAAGTGTGAAAATGTAATTTTCTCCGATGAGAAAAAGTTTAATCTAGATGGTCCAGATGGATTTCAACAATATTGGCATGATAAAAACTTCGCTCAAAAGAGATTTTTTTTTCAACTCGGCATAGTGGAGGAGAGTCATTAATGATCGGGGTGCTTTCTCGTCAGCTATGATCCTAAAGTTGCAAGTAGTGAAAAAAGAGAGTTAAAAAAAGAAAAAAACCAAGTTCTGTGTCCATCAATGTTTCGTCTTTATTCTTGAGGAATTATCGCAATAAAGACGAAACATTAATGAACACAGAACTTGGTAATAGAGGTAGAGATGGCTTCTGTTGCCGGGTTAGAATCTATCTATCGGTGTTAATCGTGACACCATGCACTGGTGGTTTCCGAAACAATGAAACGCTAGTGCCTATTAGTATTTAATAAGTATTAAAGTAAATAATTATATACATATATATATATATATATATATATATATATATATATATATATATATATATATATATAATGGTGTTAAAATAATTATCGGAATCGGAAAAATTCGAAACAGTCGGGGTATCCGTATCGAGATCGAAATAGTTTGTGCCTATTTGCCGATGCCAAAAAAAAATTTCTTTAAATGTCTATTTTATTTGATTTTGTATGAAACAATATCTTCCGCTGCTGGTAATAATGATATTATTTTTTATTTTTTTCTACAAGTAAAGCTACAATCTATAGTAAATTTATGTTTTTGTGGACTGTTATCTCATCGTAGTTGTTGTTTCACAAGTTTCAGCCCACTCTTTCTCTGACTATTAATATTATTATTATTATTATTATTATTATTATTATTATTATTATTATTATTGTTATATTATTGTTATTATTATATTTATTATTGTTATTATTATTGTTATTGTTATTATTATTGTTATTATTATTGTTATTATTTGTGGTATTATTGTTATTATTGTTATTATTGTTGTTATTATTATTATTAATAATAATTAAGTAATTTATTATTATTATTATTATTATTATTATTATTATTATTATTATTATTATTATTATTATTATTGGGCCAATTCTCTATTGATTATTTTACTGACCACATAAATAGTACCGCATCCCTCGGCATGGCCAGCTCATAATATACGCTTAAATGTAACATTTTCATTCATGCAGATTTCGTATTTAATATCAAAGAATCAAAAAGCTATTGATAACTATGTTGTATGCAAAATATACGAGGGGCGTGCAATAATTAATGGCCCTGACCCACTTTCCATAGCAGTAGAGAAACGAAACAGTACACGGTTTTTAGTCTTTCTCTACATAGGAACCACTCAGAGTTATGAATTTATCCCAGCGTTTGATGCAGCTTTTACTAATCTTGACATCTTGAGCTATTTGGCGAATAGTAATTCACCGATCTTCCAAAATAGCAGGCTCAACTTGATGGGCAGATGCCGCATCAATGGCAAGGGGGGGCGACCAGGACCGGAAGCTGTTTTCAAAGACTTCTGACCATGTTTGAATTCACGATGCCAGTGTTTTACAAGTTCATATGATTGTGCATTATCACCATGTTTCTTTGATTTCATCAAATGTCTCCTGTGGTGTGTGTCCTTTCAAATACAAAACCCGGATCACTGTTCGACATTCAACAGGTTCCATTTCACACCTGACTCAGTTCAAAGACCAGTAAAAGGGAAACCACAATTAGTCCAGAGCTGTAATTTGCCACATAACCCGTAGAGATAAACATCATTGGACATGCAAAATTTCAGCTAGATCAGACAGCTGGAAGTGGGCCAGGGACATTACTTATCGCACGCCCCTCGTAGAACTGATTTCACAGCTTATTTATATATTAATAAATAACAAAAGTATATCTTCCAAATGCTAAGATGTTAACAATCTTACCCTTTATTTTATTAATGACGTTGAAATGGGAAATTCTTCACAGAACCTGTCTTGTAGCCCGGAATCATTCATGTAATTATTATGCCATTTTTTTTACTTTATTCTGGCCTTCATGCATCAGAAAAATATATATTATATATGCGCACTATGTATACAAAACAATTTTTGTAAGATATCATTGGTGAATACGCCTGTCCCAGTAGACTGAAAGATATAAGTAATGACGCGATCGTGGTTGCTTCAATCCCAGACATTGGCACACGTTTAGCTATACTAAAACGCTGTGATACAGCAAAACAGTATCTGTAATGATGTGTACGCAAATAAATATATGCATGCATATATATAAATATATATATATAATTATATATATATATATATATATATATATATATGTTTGTGTGTGGTGGGATCTGTTTGCATGTGTGGTCTGTGTTTTGTATCTATATCCTTTAGAACGTATTTCTTTACTAATGTAGCTTCATTTTATTACTTTATGTAGAAACAACAATACACTCCAAGAGTGCTGCATATTAGAAAAGCATTTCATTCAACGCATGAAAATTGTTAAACAAGATGTTTTTACTATAGGCTTTAAAAATAAAGGTACAAGATTCAATTTTAAATTTATTTATTTTCAAAGTGTACTGTTATAAATTTTACAAAGTAAGGTTTAAATTTAATTTAAATTGCATCCAAAAATTACCTTGGAATCATTCTATGTAATGTGCGTTCTGTTGCACTTTAAAAAAAAATAATTAAAAGTTTTATATGTATAGCATTAATTGCGAGATGAACGACAATGTTTTTAATTGAAACAACATGTACATTACATAAAATAAATCCAAGGTAGATTTTCTGATTCCATTTAAATTAACTTTTTATGCCTTACTTTGTAAAATTTATAAAAGCGCACTTGAAGATAAATAAATTCACAAATGGAATCGTGCACCTTTATTTTTAAAACCTATAGAAAAAAAACGTTTGTTTAAAAATGTTCATTCCTTGGATGAAATGCTTTTCTACCTTGTATCTTATGTTTTTAAAGTTATATTTTAAACCACTTATTCTCTCTATTTAAGTTTATATTTCTCATCACACCACAACTCATTTTTGCAACCCCCTCTTTTTATTATTACAGGTCTGAATATTATCTGTTTCAGTTTCTATTTCTCCTCACACAACAAATCATTTTTGCAACCCCCTCTTTGTATTATTAAAGGTCTGAATAATGAGAAAATCTGATTTTTTTTTACAAAAACCTTAAAATAATATTTTAGATTCATTTTTTTTAATTTCTTTCCGAATAGAAAATCTTTAAAATTTAATAAGGAACATATTTCATATAGGTTTTATTAACAGATATTCAGTAAAAAACGAGAAACATAGAGACGAAAACTTCCAAAGGATTTTATAACTGGTTATGGTCAATAGTAGCCCTCGCACGCGAAAGTATGTTATTGTTGTTCTATTATTATTATTATTATTATTATTATTATTATTATTATTATTATTATTATTACTTAAAACATTTTATGCCCTGCTCTTTTCATTCTTATTATTACTTTCTTTATCTTCATTATTATTTTTATTATTATTACTGTTATTATTACTATTACTGTTATTATTATTATTATTATTATTATTATTATTATTATTATTATTATTATTATTATTATTATTATTATCCTCATCGTCATCATCATTAGTACTACTATTATTTTCGTTATACCTAACCTTCTACCTTTTTTTTTTTTTTTTTTTTTTTTTTTATTCAATTTTCACCCCAAACAAGGCACAGTGCCACTTTGAAGCAGGGGGCTACTATTAGGGAATTAATTAGCGGGGTCATTATGAAGGGAGAAGAGTAGAAAGATGTTTGTTAACATTACACTTGAACTTCTGCATATCATTGCAGTTGGGAAAGCAGAATCCCGGAAGGGAGTTCCAAAGACCCGCAGTTCTGGGGAAGAAACTATTGGAGTAAAAGGCTTTCTTGCACCTAGGGATCTCCACTGTAAAGGGATGAGACTTAGTAGCTTGTCGGGTTTGTCGGGGGTAGTTACGTCGGGGAGGTACAAGTGTTTGCAGTTCGTCAGAGCATTCACCATTAAAGTATTTGTAGAACAGGCAGAGGGATGCAACATCTCGTCGATGGGACAGAGGTTGAAGCCCAGATGACAGTTCAGAACCTATCAGGTTTGCGACTCTTTTTTGAACCCTGTCCAGGAGCGAGAGACAAGCAGCAGATGCACCAGCCCAGATGTGACAACAGTACTCAATACATGGGCGAATGGTTGCCTTATAGAGGTATAGGATACTGGCAGGCGTAAGTAGTTTTCTAGCACGGTAGAGGGAGCCAACCTTCCTTGCAGCAGCCTTGGCAATGCTCTCAATGTATCTATTCCAGTTCATATTCCCTGTAAACGTTAGGCAGAGGAGTTTAAAAGAAGTACTTTCAGGCAATGTGTTCTTGGCCATTGCTATTGGTGGTAGAGAAGGTTTCTTGTAGTTATTGAAGGAAACAAGCTTAGTCTTAGCAGCATTGAATGAGACCAACCATTTTTGTCCCCATTCCACTACGGATTGGAGGTCATCCTCTAGTGTTTCTGCCATTTTCTTGGATATGTGTTCATTTGTTTTCCCCTCATATCTGTTATAGAGAGTGGTGTCATCGGCAAATATACCCATCTCCGAAACAATATTATCAGGGAGGTCGTTTATGAATATCAGGAACAATAGAGGTCCAAGGATAGACCCCTGAGGCACTCCCGCATTTATGTCATATTGTTTGGATGTACGTCCGTCGAGGACAACTTTGATTTTTCTATTACTTAAGAAGGATTTAATTACGTTATGAATTCTTCCAGTGATTCCATATGATCTAATTTTCCTTAGAAGACCATCGTGCCATACCCTGTCAAAAGCCTTAGATATATCAAGGGCCACCGCTCTACCCTCCCCTGTTTTATCCAATGAACGGTATATACGTTCAGAAACTACAGTTAAGATATCTGCTGTTGAACGGGCTTGCCTGAATCCATATTGTTTGTCAGTCAAGAGTTTAGCAGCTGTTAGGTGCTGGACTAGGGCTTTATTAACTAAGGACTCAAATATTTTGGCGAAAAGCGGGAGGAGGCTAATGGGGCGATAATTTAGTGGGTCAGTTCTTTCACCAGAATTCTTGAAGACTGGTACCACAGAGGCGGTTTTCCAGCAGTCGGGAAAACAAGATTCGTTAAGGCATTTATTGTAAAGTTTGGACAGAACTGGAGCAACCTCGGCAGAGCATTTTTTTAATAGCACAGCCGGGATGAGATCTGGTCCACATGCTTTAGAGGTGTCTAGGTTTTTTATAATAGCATGTACCTGAGAAGGGGTGATTTTCAAGTCGTCAAGTGTGGCGTCTGTTCGCAGAGGAAAATCAGGGAGTGAGTGGTGTACCGAGTTCAGTGTGGAGTTTGAGGCAAACCGACTGGCAAGCAGATTAGCCTTGTCAGTTGCCGTGCAAGCAACCTCATGATTGTTTGTTAGTGGGGGAATAATTGACTGTCCATTATTAACTACGCTGTTGTAGATTTTCCAAAAATCCCGGGTTCCTAATTTCTGTGCTTCGATGCGCTTTCTGGTGGTTTCAGAGTAATCTGACTTAGCTGTGTCTATCACTCTCTTACAATTATTTCTAGCTTCTATAAACTTCTGTTTATTTGAGCTGGACTTATGTCGGTTGAATCTGCGGAACGCATGCTGCCTTTGACAAATGGCAGCTGCACAAGCAGAAGTAAACCATTGGGGGGAGTGGGGCTTGCTATAGTATTTCCGTGCGGGAACATGTGCTTCAATAGCAGTTTTGAACCATTCAGTTGTCTCATTTGCACACTGTTCCGCTGGAAGAGTAAAGATATTTTGCCATGGGGCATCTCTGATGAGCTCCCTGATGGCTTCCCAATCAGCCTTTTTGTAATACCTCGTTGTTTTGAGTAGTGGGTCTTCAGTTTTAGGGCGAGAATTTAGGCTGATTTCTACCATTATCACAGCATGATCAGCATTCCCGAGTGGGCTATGGGCATTTGTTGTACAGTCATTGGGAACTGTTGTCAGAAAGAGATCTAGAAGTGAGGCATGTTGATCGTGCTGGTCTGGGAAACGTGTCGGAAATGTAACCATCTGAGATAGGGAATGAGATATAGAGAAGCTATATGTGGCGCTACCAGCTACGTCTGTGTGATTTGAGAATCCTAGCCAGTTACTGTGGTGGACATTGAAGTCACCAAATACATGTATTTGTGCGCTAGTATCGAGGGAGAGTGCTATATCTATGCTGTCTGAGACTTTGTTTATTAGGGTACAGTCTTGGTTTGAGGGAGAGCGGTAGAGAAAATATAAGTAGCTAATATTGTGTTGCATATTTAGTCTGAAGCACATAAAGGACTGGCCCTCTGATTCTAGTTTTATTTCTCTAGTTAGGGGGAGGGTGTTTCGAATATAGACTCCAAGTCCATGCATATGTCTGTCCGAGTCCTTACGGTAGAGTGGGAGATAACCAGGCATGTTAAAGTGGTTAGAGGGTATGGAGGAGTGAAGGTTAGTTTCACTTAATGCTAAGATATCCGGGGTGTTTACAAGGAGAAATGACTCAACATCATCTAAGTTAGTTCTAAGCCCGCGGATATTAGTAAATGCAAGCCTCAAGGGAGGAGGCAGGTTGGTTTTCTTTGAGTTTGGTCCTAGTTTAAACGTAACTTTTGCTTGAGCTGTCATTTCATTTTATTTTATTTAAAAGTTTCAGTTAGGGTGGATGAGTGAGGGGATGCTGGACAAGTAGTTGTGCAGAATACCAGACATGCAATACAAGTAGACCATCAGCTGTCCTCACCCACAGGATTGTGGCCTCAGGAAAGCCCACCGGGGATGAGTGCAGGGTCCCTTTCCATGCGCGACATGGCACTACAAACATCCCGATATTTTACAACTGTTGATGGAGCAGCCGCTCTAAGCGCTACCGAAGAGTTAGGGCTCCTGTACTATCAGTCGGAAACAGCAGCCAGGAACTGTCAATCCGGTACCCTCAATCCATTAGGCAAAGCCAGCCCAGTCCAACTGCACTGACATATATGGCACTGAAGCACCCCACTGTGTCCAGTTTAGGGGGATGGGATGTGGCAGGAGTGGGGAAAAGCGGCGTTCATTACCCTAGTCAGGAAACAAGGTCAACCACTGGGTGATTCAAGCGAGCCCCTGTGATAGTACCTCTACGCCTGGCCAATAGGCAAAGAAGGAGTATGAAAGCCGAGCGATAGACAGAGTCTATCTCCTCCTTAAGCAGTTTAGGTTTGCCAACCGGTGATTTGTTTGAGTCACCAGCTCTAGGAAGGTTGTCGTCCAGGACTGAAGAGACCTCCCTCCCCTAGGTTTAGTTTCAGAGTTTTCCTTCTCCTAGATGGATGGCCTGGGAAGACCTACGGGTCCATCAGCTCCGAGGGGGTTCGCCCCGCGCCTGGGTCCTAATCCAGGTATTTCTGCGACCCCGCATGGGTAGTTAATATTTATTGGTTATTTAGGTTAATATCTCCTGGAAAATCGGGCATTTAGGTTAGCTTCTACAGAAGATTTTCACTCCTCACTTCCTCCTGCACCATTTTCCTATATATACACCATTTTAATGCATATATATATATATATATATATGTGTGTGTGTGTGTGTGTGTGTGTATGTGTGTGTATGTGTGTTTACATCTATGTTTACATCGTAAACCTCATATCCGTTCTTATTCACTCACTTATCTTATACATGTCTTTAATGTAATTGATATTTGTGTTTGACTATATAAACATGTGCATATGCGCCTATATATGTATGTATGTGTTTATATGGGGATGTGTATACATACATCTGTATATATATGGTTTTATATTGTTTATATATGTGTGTATATATACGTATATGTACGGTCCTGTCCATGTAATGCATAATTATGTTGACGTTCACATCATTGTGCTGCCTTACATGCTCTTTTATTTTGTTTTATGCTTGTATATTTGTATATGTATGTACATGTATATATGTGTATTTATGTGTATGCGTAGTTGTATATTCTATATGTACGTAGACGTATATATATATATATATATATATATATATATACATATATATATATTTATGTATATGTGCTTATGTGTATATATGGTATGTGTGTACATGTGCGCATATGGGTATGTGTTCATGCATATATGTATGCATATGGGTGTACGTATGCATATACATGTGCATGGGTATATATATATATATATATATATATATATATATATATATATATATATATATATATATGCGTGTACGTGTTTGCATGCGTGCATATCTGTTTATGTATATTATTATTTATATATGCATTATATGTATGGGGGTGCATGTATTATGTACACATGGTCGCTGAATATGACCGTGTATCTGTATGTATGCGCATATATGAGGGTTAACTGTGCATGCATATATATATATATATATATATATATATATATTATTTTTTTTTATCTGTACCCTTATGCACATGTGTTTATGTATAAGCTACAAATCATCTAGGGTTCAAATAAAAATATTATTATTATTATTATTATTATTATTATTATTATTATTATTATTATTATTATTATTATTGTTAATAATATTTTATAAATATTGTCATTATTATCAATACACACAGAGTGACTTTCGAGCCAAAAGCACATACATTTAAGTACCTGCTCTGATATTATCCTCGGTCTCTGTATAATAATTCCTTCAGGAGTGAGACAATTTTTACTTTAGGACCGAGACTATTTGTATTCTCATTTAATTATTAAGTAATATTAATTTTAATGATTTTATTATTATTTTTATTATTATTTTTATTTTTATTATTATTATTATTATTATTATTATTATTATTATTATTATTATTATTATTATTATTATTATTCATAACTAAAAATTACATTATTTTTACCGTTTAACAATTTCATTGCTATTCCATTATACATATTGAAATCAATTGCGTGTCATGTTTTCCATTTGAATTAAACGCTTTTAGTTGCAACATTAAAAAATATTAAAAACACAATCCTCTTCCACAAACGGCTAAAATAATTCAGGTGAACTTTTTCGAACATGATTGCTAGAAATGAACGCTGTCCACGCTACAAATCTCCAGTTCTTTCAACGGTTTTCTTTTTCTTTTTCATTTCCATACTTTTTTTTGACCAAATATTAAATACAAAAAGTAACATCGTTTTTCATACTTCAAAAAAAAAAAACATAACCTTTAAATCACTACATATATATATATATATATATATATATATATATATATATATATATATATATATATATATATATATAGCGTTTATGTATCTTATTTATGAGCTATGGTGGTGTATATTTGTTAAATTTAAACCAGTGTTTATGAATGCATGGCGATAGTAGTTCCCCTTTGAATTTAGTAGAGTGGTTTTGTTTTTGGTATCGTCAGATCTTGAGGGTTTCGAATCTGCAGGAAGTGCAGGATCTGTTTCCCGGGGTATACAGTTTATATAATCCTACTATTTCCCATTTTAGATTGAATGAAATATTCTTATCATTGAGTTGCCAAATATATATATTTTTTTAATTACTTTTTCACCCCAAACAAGGCACATTGCCAATTTGGTGTAGGGGGCTATTATCAGGGGAAACATCTACTGGGGTACTATGTAGGGATTAGGGCAGCGAGATGTTGGTTCACGTTGTACTTGAACTTATGCATATCAGTACAGTTATGGAAGCAGTGACCTGGAATGGAATTCCAAAGTCTAGAGTTCGGGGGAAGAAACTACTGGAGTAGAAAGATCTTTTACATCTAGGGATCTCTACAGTGTGGCGGTGGGATTTTGCAGCTTGTCGGGTCTGTCGAGGGTGTTCACGTCGTGGGGGCACAAGTGATTGCAGTTCTTCAGAGCATTCACCATTATAATACTTGTAGAACAGGCAGAGGGATGCAACGTTTCGACGATGGGACAGAGGCTTAAGTTTAGATGCCAGTTTAGGGCCTATCAGATTTGCGACTCTCTTTTGAGCCCTGTTAAGGAGCGAGAGACTAGTAGCCGATGCACCGGCCCAAATATGACAGCAATACTCCATACATGGGCGAATAGTGGCCTTATAGAGGTACAGGATACTTTTGGGTGTTAGAAGTTTTCTAGCACGGTAGAGAGAGCCCACCTTCCGTGCAGCGCACCTGGCGATGCCCTCAATGTAATTGTTCCAACTCATGTTTCCTGTGAATGTTAGGCCAGGGAGCTTGAGAGACGTACTCTCAGATAAAGAGTCGTTGGCCACTGCTATAGGTGGTAGAGAAGGTTTCTTGTAATTATTGAATGAAACCAGTTTTGTCTTGGTGGCATTGAACGTGACCATCCATTTTTGTCCCCATTCCACTACTGATTGGAGGTCATCCTTTAGTGTTTCTGCCATTACTTTAGATATATGTTCATTTGTTTTCCTGTCGTGCCTGCTATAGAGTGTGGTGTCATCAGCATATATACCCATCTCAGAGGCAATTTTGTCGGGGAGGTCATTTATGAATATCAGGAACAGCAGAGTTCCAAGGATAGATCCCTGGGGCATCCCCGCATTTATATCATATTGTTTAGATGTACGACCGTCGAAGACAACCTGGATTTTTCTCTTATCTAAGAAGGATTTAATTATGTTAAGTATTCTACCAGTGATACCGTAAGATCTAATCTTCCTGAGGAGACCCTCATGTCATACCCTGTCAAAAGCCTTAGATATATCTAGAGCTACCTCTCTTCCCACCTCGCTTTGTCCAGAGAATGGTATATGCGTTCAGAGATTACAGTGAGGATGTCTGCCGTGGAATGGGCTTGTCTAAATCCATATTGATGGTCGGTCAGAAGTTTAGCATCTGTAAGGTGCTGGACTAGAGCATGGTTAATTAAGGTCCCAAATATTTTGGCAAAAAGTGGGAGGAGGCTAATAGGGCGATAATTTAATGGGTCAGTTCTTTCGCCAGAATTCTTGAATACTGGTACCACAGAAGCAGTTTTCCAACAGCTCGGAAAGCAAGCTTCATTAAGGCATTTGTTGTAGAGTTTGGAGAGAACTGGAGCTACTTCGGCTGATCACTTTTTTAATAGCACAGCTGGGATGAGGTCGGGTCCACATGCTTTGGAAGTGTCAAGGTTTTTTATGATAGCATTCACCTGAGCAGGGGTGATTATCAGATCGTCTAGCGTGGCGTCTGTCCGCTTAGGAAATTGAGGTAAGGGGTGGTTTAGAGGGTCCAGTTTGGAGTTTGAGGCAAACCGACTGGCAAGCATGTTAGCCTTCTCGGTTGCTGAGCAAAGAACCTCGTGATTGTTGGTTAGTGGGGGAATTGTTGATTGCCCATTATTTACTACACTGTTGTAGATTTTCCAGAAGTCACGAGTTCCTTGTTTTTGTGCTTCGATGCGTTTTTTAGTGGTATCCGTAAATTCCCTCTTAGCTATCGCTATTTCTTTCTTAACGTTACTACTAGCTTCTTTGTACTTCTGTCTGTTTGAACTGGACTTATGTCGGTTTAACCTGCGGAATGCATGCTGCCTTTGAGCAATGGCAGTTGCACAAGTGGAAGTAAACCATTGGGGAGAGTGGGGCTTGCTATAGAATTTCCGCATGGGAACATGCGCTTCGATTGCAGTTTTGAACAATTCAGTGGTCTCGGTTGCACACTGTTCAGCAGGAAGAGAAAAAATATTTCCCCATGGAGCGTCTCTGATAAGATCTCTGATAGCTTCCTAGTCAGCCTTATTATAATATCTCGTTGTTTTGAGCACTGGCTCTTCAGTTTTGGGTCTAGAGTTTAGGGCGATTTCAACCATTATCACCGCATGATCAGCGTTCCTAAGTGGGCTGTCGGCTTTCGTTACACAATCATCAGGAACTGTGGTCAAAAACATATCTAATAGTGATGCGTGTTGTTCTTCCTGATCAGGGAAGCGGGTTGGAAAAGTAACAATTTGCGATAGGGAGTGAGATACAGAGAAGATATGAGTTGCGCTGCCTGCTGCATCTGTGTAAGTAGAGAATCCAAGCCAGTTTTTGTGATGAACATTAAAGTCGCCAAATACATGCACTTGGGCGCTAGTGTCGAAGGAGAGTGATGTGTCTATGCTGTCAGATACTTTGTTTATTATGATGTAGTCTTGGGTCGAGGGAGAGCGGTAGAGAAAGTAAAAATAGCTAATGTTGTGTTGCATGATTAGTCTAAAGCACATAAAGGCTTGATCATCCGTTTCTAGGTTTGTTTCTCTAGTCAAGGGAAAGGTATTACGAATGTAAACTCCAAGTCTGTGCATATGTCTGTCAGAGTCCTTACGGCAGAGTGGGAGATATCCAGGCATGTTAAAGTAGTTAGAGGGGATGGGGGAGTGTAGGTTAGTCTCACTTAGTGCTAAGATATCTGGAGTATTTGTTAGGGGAAATGCTTCAACATCAGCTAAATTAGTTCTAAGGCCACGGATATTTGTGAATGCAAGCCTCAAGGGAGGAGGCAAGTTGGATTTGTTTGACCCTAAGCCTGGTTTAAGCTTATTTTTTCATTGTACTGCCATCATGTTTTTTAACGAGTTTCAGTTGGGTTAGGGGAAGCCGAACAGGAGGTTATGCAGAATATCACACATGCATCACAAGTAGACCATCAGCTGACCCTCCATCAACTAGGACTGTTGCCTCAGGAAAGCCCACCGGGGATGAGTGCAGGGTCCCTTTCCATGCACGCCATGGCACTGCAAACATCCCGAGATTATTCAACTGTTGATGGAGCAGCCGCTCTAAGCGCTACCAAAGAGTTAGGGCTCCTGTACTACCAGTCGGAAACAGCAGCCAGTAACTGTCAATCCGGTACCCTCAACCCATCAGAGGAAGGTCAACCCAATCTAATTGCTCAGGCATATGTGGTACTCAAGCATTCTCAAGTGCCCAGCTTTAGGGGTGGGTTGTGTCGGGAGTGGGGAAACGGCGTTCATTGCCCTAGACAAGAAACAAGATCTACCAATGGGTGTTTCTGTCGAATTGAGGGAGGGTTTTTAAAAGGGTGTTTATTGGTAAAAATTCTATGTTTGATAGGACCAGGTGTCGAGTCGAGGTTGATTGCGTTTTGTATAATGTATTTATTGTCAGGTCGATTAGGGACGGCAGTTGTCTGAACTGTGTTGGATTGTATTTGATTTGTAGATTGGTTGTTTGATCGTGTGGTCGAGCTATGGTTGTCATTAACATCCTTTAAACTGCATTTTTTATTTTGAATGTACCTTTTAGAGGTCATCTATTTTTACTTCTGCATTTACAGCCAGCTATATTTTTTGTACCCGTGTTTTTTATCTTTTTGATTTTATTATTGATCTAATTATCTTTTGCTGTATGTTTGACGTAGTTGAGTACGATACTCTGATCTTGTTCTTATTAAAGATTGTAGTGTACCTATGAGGGGGTTTAAAGTTTTTATCTAATATTTTAAAGTGTTTCTTGGCTATGTTTGCCTTCAGATTTTTGGAGTAAGGAGGGTTAAACCATAGGATGTCCCTATGCCTGTGTTTACGCTTACAGATTTTGGTTTGTTGTTTATTTGTATTGGTGGCTAATACTTGTGGTTCGATTTTGAGTTGTTTTGCATTTTGGTCATTTTTTGTTATTCGTCCTCAGGATGACATGGCCATATTATATGTTATTATGCTTTTTCCCTGGGTATATTCAATGTAGTTTTTGTTTCTGTCATGTTTATTTAGGAATTGGATTTGTGATTTTTATCCTGAGTTTTTAAGATCTTCATTATAGTATTTCTGATTTTTGTTAAATATAGATTTTTTTATAGGATAGTCTAGAAATTCTTAGAGAGACATTGGTGACTATTGATTTCGATATTAGTTTAGGGTGGTTTGATTCGTTGTGGACGTATAGCACAGATTGGTAAGGTTTATGGTAGGGTTCAAAAGTAGAGTTTTTAAGATCTAAGGTTATGTCCAAAAAATTAATTAATTTTCTCTTGGGGTCTATTTTTATAGTAAGACCATAATTTTTAAATAATTTATGTAAGGATTAAGTTGCTTTTTCGTAATTTATATTTGTGGAGTTTGTTACGAAAATTGCATCATCCCTGTATAAGCCTACTTCAAGTTTGAATGGTTCGTGGTGTATAGAATGAATTTCATGTAAAAGGAAAAGGCCGACCAGATCTGTGACCTGAGCCGAGTCTGTCGAGCCCATTAATACGTTGAAGTGGTCAGGGGTATTATTTCTGGTCCAATACTTGTTATCCAATGTTATTAACGATTTTCTAGCTAGTAATATAAGTTTAATTTCGTCCTGGGTTATATTGG
>NC_136489.1:38413014-38513014 GCF_053919585.1 Euprymna scolopes
TAAAATCTGATTCCCGAAAGAAATTCAGATACACAGGAATAGACACATATGCATAAACTGCTGAATAGATAATTGAGAAAGACATGTAGGCAAGTAAATACATATATATATATATACATATATATATATATATATATATATATATATATATATATATATATATATATATATATATAGTAAAAATATCAATCATTGTGAATTAAAAATCAGTGTCAGAAGGAAAAATACAAACAAAATCAACTCGAGTGAACGATCGTTTTGGAAAAGTTGTTTATTTTATTAAAATTGGCAATAATTATTGCCAATAATTGACAAAGATTTTGACTTGGAACATAATCTGCTCATCAGCAAAAAAACAGGGGAGACATTAAAGACACCAAAATAAAACTAGTATTTTGCAGTAAATAAGACGGATATTCTTTATTGAGCTCCATTAGAAAATGTGTTTTAAGTTCAGTCAGTATATCTTTGGGCATGCTGCTGTATCTTATTCTGAATATATATATATATATATATATATATAAACAATCACTTTTTATATTTATTTAAAAAATATATAACTTTCCTATATACGGGTAGTGGAATTGCATTCAACTGCAAAAGTTGTAGGTACTTTGCATATACTTTAAAATATTCATTTTAATTTATACCCTATTTATTTTTTCGTTATTTTTTGGGGGGGGTGTCATCTTTCCATCCATCTATCTATCCCATTTATCCTATCCAGCGAGACTGTAGCCGAGATTGAACTCACTACACAAGTTTGTAGCGTAATTCATATCTATCGGTAGTTGAATACTTGATTCTTCGCCAAGGATATCAAGGCGATTTTTTTATCGTGACGCCATCACTAGATGGGATTCTTATAACGGCTTAAGGAAGTCCCATATACCCTCGAGAGAAGGATAAAAAGAATTAAACCTAGTATTTTACCTTGTGTTACCTACAGCGCCTCGCCTTCCCACATAGTCACCAATCTGGTACTGGGCAGGTTCAACTTCGGTGATCTAGCGAGAAGCGGTGTGTCAACGTGATTGATAATCTTTAGTGAACTATTACGTGTAATTATATTCGTGGAGATATTCTACAGGATTTATACTTACGTAATAATTGCGTTATAAACTCATTGTAAACACAAATCTCTTTCTATATATATATATATCCATGTATGCGTATATATATATATATATATATATATATATATATATATATATATATATATATATATATTTGTTTTAAAAAAGTTGCCCACTAAAATCCTCTGTCAGATTTTTGTCGACAGACATAAAAGGAATATATAAGTATTCGAAACTTCATATTTAGATTTGAGCCAGAGAAAATCCGTACAAATGTGTGAAAATAAATACAATTTTATTTGCGAGGTAAAGGTCAGACGATGGCATTACTAATATACATGCGGACCGTAGTACCTATTCGTTCATGTTTTAATTTTTAGCCGTGCAGTAAACATGTTTTTTTAAGTTCGACATTATTGTCAAAGAAAAAATATATCGTTAGCTAAACGTTTTTATTTCGATTTTCAATGGTGGTGTACGAGTATATTTTTTTTGTTAACTTTTAAAATAATTACTATACATTGGGACTAATATAATGATAAATACGAATTCTGCATTAATCATATTTAAGCGTATTTTACGATTTTACAATCGTATTTAAGCGTATTTTATTCAGAGGTAGAATGCCGGCTGGCCTGCAAGTGTATATATATATATATATATATATATATATATATATATATATATATATATATATATATATATGTATATATATATGTATATATATATATATATATATATATATATATATATATATATATACAGAGAGAGAAAATATGAATAGATAGAAATAGATAGATAGATAGATAGGTAGAGAGAGAGAGAGAGAGAGAGAGAGAGAGAGAGAGAGAGAGTTTCCAAAAATAAAGTTTCTTTGTTTTCAAAAATAAAGCACCCTTTTTGTTTTAAACTCAAATAGTTGAACAGATATAATGTAGGAGTTGTATTAATGAGAGCGCAATTTTGTGCTCTACGATATTTTCCATGCATAGCCATCACCAATCTAATTGCACATTGGCCACGAAGAGAGATGGCTATGCATAGACATCTGAAACGGGTTTTGTCATACAAGGGTTGTTCTAAACATAACTACTCATATATAGTTAGTTTAGTAACACAGTAGGTTGAAGAGCTTCGAAACGGCAGTGATACAATTTACATAAGCGCGATTTTGTGGTCCTTAATTTATACGTAGTTATTCCCATTCGCAATATAATTTGGGCAGTGAAAAGGGATAGATGTACCTGCTTTCCGGGCTGTTGGAAAACTGCTTCTGTGGTACCAGTATTCAAGAATTCTGGCGAAAGAACTGACCCATTAAATTATCGCCCTATTAGCCTCCTCCCACTTTTTGCCAAAATATTTGAGACCTTAATTAACCATGCTCTAGTCCAGCACCTTACAGATGCTAAACTTCTGACTGACAAACAATATGGATTTAGACAAAGCCGTTTCACGGCAGACATCCTCACTGTAATCTCTGAACGCATATACCATTCACTGGACAAAGCGGGAGAGGGCAGAGCGGTAGCTCTAGATATATCTAAGGCTTTTGACAGGGTATGTCATGAGGGTCTCTTCAGGAAGATTAGATCATACGGTATCACTGGTAGAATACTTAACATAATTAAATCCTTCTTAGATAGGAGAAAAATCCAGGTTGTCCCCGACGGTCGTACATCTAAACAATATGATATAAATGCGGGGATGCCCAGGGATCTATCCTTGAACCTCTGCTGTTCTTGATATTCATAAATGACTCTGAGATTGGTATATATGCTGATGACACCACACTCTATAGCAGGCATGACAGCAAACAAATGAACATATATCTAAAGTAATGGCAGAAGCATTAGAGGATGACCTCCAATCAGTAGTGGAATAGGGACAAAAATGGATGGTCACGTACAATGCCGCCAAGACAAAACTGGTTTCATTCAATAATTACAAGAACCCTTCTCTACCACATATAGCAATGGCCAACGACTCTTTGTCTGAGAGTACTCTCTCAAGCTCCTTGGCCTAACGTTCACAGGAAACATGAGTTGGAACAATTACATCGAGAGCATTGCCAGGCCGCTGCGAGGAAGGTGGGCTTTCTCTACCGTGCTAGAAAACTTCTAACACCCGAAAGTATCCTGAACCTCTATAAGGCCACCATTCGCCCATGTATGGACTATTGCTGTCATATTTGGGCTGGTGCATCGGCTACTAGTCTCTCGCTCCTTGACAGGGTTCAAAAGAGAGTCGCAAATCTGATAGGCCCTAAACTGGCATCTAAGCTTCTGCCTCTGTCCATCGTCGAAACGTTGCATCCCTCTCCCTGTTTTACAAGTATTATAATAGTGAATGCTCTGAAGAACTGCAATCACTTGTGCCCCCACGACGTGAACACCCTCGACAGACCCGACAAGCTGCAAAATCCCACCGCCACACTGTAGAGATCCCTAGATGTAAAAGATCTTTCTACTCCAGTAGTTTCTTCCCCAGAACTGCTAGACTTTGGAATTCCATTCCAGGACTCTGCTTCCCCAACTGTACTGACACGCATAAGTTCAAGTACAACGTGAACCAACATCTCGCTGCCCTAACCCCTACATAGTACCCCAGTAAATGTTTCCCCTGATAATAGCCCCCTACACCAAAGTGGCAATGTGCCTTGTTTGGGGTGAAAATGTAAAAAAAAAAAAAAATACAAATGACATTGTAAAGGTAGAATCTCTTATTTTTTAACAAAATGTTTACGAGCTATGAAGGCAGGAGAGGCGTCAATTAAACGAATGCCATTATGTGCAACATAATTTATTTTTCAATATAGTCACCACGATAATTAATGCCCTTGGCCAGCGAAAAATGACGGATGTGAATTGATGGACGTCCGGAGCGCGTTTTGTTATACAAGATGTGTTCCAAAAGCAAATACTCGTGCAGTAAACTAAATAAATTGAAGAACTATGAAGATGGGAGACTTTCATTAAAACGAACGTCATTTCATTCTCCGGTATGTAACTTTCTACATAGCCACAAACATTCTTAGTGCATTTTGGCAAGCGATCAGCGATAGTTATGCAGGAATTCCCAGAGCGGGCTTTGTCATTGGTTGTTTAAAAATATAACCTCCTATTTTTAAGTCAAGTTTAAGAGGTACGAAGACGAGGCTGCGGGCATTAAAACAAGTTAATCTTTGTGATCCAGAATCTATTTTTTCTACATAGTCATAATTGTTCTCAATGCACTTTTGCAAGAAGTCCAATCATCATAGTTGTGCAATTTGCAATCTCTTTGATACATTCGGGGAGAAGAAAAAAAGATAAAACGCATTATTTTTGGAACGAACTTCGTATTGAAATTGTAATTCAGCAAATTTTAATTAACTCACATCTCGTTCAATGCTAGGTATTAATTCTTCCAACATGCATGCAAATATTTTAATATATTAATTCGATTGAATATCATTTTCGTATTAATTCATACATTACTAGAGATCCTTGTAGACTATGTTTATGGCAAGTAAACAACGCATATTCTTTTGCGTTTCATCAGACGATTTATTCAGGCCAAATGTACTCGTTATCATCACCAACGTATCAGGCGGGTTGGTCGGGCCAAATTGACTCTTTCCCTTCAGAGATATCTATCTTTTATGGCCCCAGGAAGTTCTTCAAGTTGTAAGCAAGTGTCTTCTGTCAATAATTTTCTGTACGTCTTGACAAGTCATTCCACTTTGGTGGTACTCTGTATAGGATCCCACAGAACCACATTACGAAGGATCTCATCTTGTCTTGTTGTCTCCATCTCATCGTGTTCTTCTTATTCTTATTATTGGAGTGATCCTGGAAAATGCACCCACCGATTAGCTGCCTTTATATCGGCGATATACAGGCAATTAATCGTTGGGTGCGTTTTCCAGTTTAAGTTTTACACTAAATGGAGCATTTTAGTGTAAGTTCTATGCAACTTACTTAAAAATTTTAATGAGAATCCATGCATTTTTCGTTATATTTAAATTATATTTTCATGAAATTTTAAACTTTAACATTCGCGAAATTTATGACAAATAGTTGGAGGATATTAATTGAAAATGAGCTCCAAAATTGCAAATAAAGTAAAATGGAAAAAACGTTAATTAATTAATTGATAAACAAATGAGAGTTTTAAAATAAGTAATATAAACGTGAGGAATAAAATATATGAGTTCGTTTATACTTTAGCGCAGACTTGCAGAACTCGTGGAAATTACACGGACAAAAAAGTATATTCAATGACCAAGAATATTTTGATAAACTTGATACTCTTCTAGATAGCGCAAAAAAATGTGTTTTTAAACAGAAAAAAATTGCACAAAAATTTTCTTGAAGATAGTGTCCTTCGTATTTTTAAAAACAGAATTGACAAAAATGAGATAAATTAATAATGATTAATGAATACCCAGAAAATATTATGGTGTATAACATAGTTCAATACAAATAAGAATGATAGTTTTCAGTTCCGCATCACTTAGTAAACAATGGTTATTTTTTTACCTATTTTGATCTAATATTTCATTTTTATGCAGTCTCGCTGACATATTTCTTCCATGAAGAAAGGTTGCACTTCTAAATAACTACAAATTACTTTCTCACACTATTCCAACAACATTCGTCTATTTTAAAAATGTTATCAAAAACCATAGCTACACCACTGGAAGGCCACACTTATATTCTGGTTCAGGTTTACAAGATTGTCCTTTCTAAACTAAATTTCTCGGTTTTTTTTTTTTTTTTTTTTTTTTTTTTTGAAGCAGTTGGACATAAAGCAATTAATTGGGCTTTTTAAATGCGTAACTTACGGAACAACTTAGTGCTATGCAAACACCCATTCACTCATGATGAACTCTTCTAACCATTATAAAAACCGTGATAATTAATAGTCTACTGGGAAAATAACGCCACACTGACGTCACAAGATTCAACAATCAGTCCGATAGAAACTGGGTAATTTCGATGGCATTTTTGTTGTCCGACGAGTATAAATGTTCCTGGTAATCCTGTGAGGTTCACTCTCCTTAACCTTGCTTCCTGGCTTCCAAGACGAGCAAGTTTATCACTTGTTTGATACGGTCTCATTGGAGAATACCCACGGGGTTACGCATACTTATTTTGCCGAGTCAGAATGCTCCCCCTCTTGAAGTACTTGCCAATTTTCCCATCTTTTGACTTTCTGTCAACTCCTCTCGTTGATGGAAATTGATAAATATTGTACATATCCTGATCGTACGCGAGACGAATAAATGTCTAACACAAAAGTCGGCAAATACCGACAACCGTTCTTTTTTTACATGCAGGTCACTACTTATCAAACCCCAGAACCCACTCGGGGATAAGGGTTATTGTGTGTACAACAATCAATGGGATAATATCGTAGTAATAGTTAGTATTGGAGATTTGATAAAGTGTCATTACTTAAGGGGGCGGTTCATCAGGAATTTGTTTGTGTTGGACTTGAAGACATCCAAGTTGAAGTCGGGAGGGAAACAGGCAAGCGGCAGAGAGTTCCACAGGCGTGCAGTTCTAAGAAAGAAGCTTTGTTCATGGAATCTACGTTTGGATTTAGGCACGGATAAAGAGTTTCTTTGTATTCACTTTATTGTAAAACATATTCTGTTATTCGCGTCTTTCCTAGGGACACAGTACTAAAGAAGGAACACGTAGACTATTATATAAATAGGAAAATCGGATATTGTGACAGCATGAAATATTTGAATTAGAAATATCCGATTAATCTGGCAAACGTAAGTTCTCTTTGTCTCAAGCTCCTTCTCTTTCTCTTTCTCTACCTCTCCCTCTTTTTCGTTCTCTCTTTCTCTCTATCTCCTTGGTGCTCAGACCGTCTTCCAGACGAACTCAACGCATATTTGGCAATCAAGTTCACTAATACGCATAGGAATATTCTCGGACAAGCTAATGCATGCAGCATGGGACAAAGTGAAATAAGAACAAGATGTTGATGAACAGTATTTTACGTCAGAATTCAGCATCCGAGCGAAAGTCATAAAGTCGAGATGCAGAACGCATAAATAAAGCTCAGGGATGACCTTTCTCTTGGATAACCCAGTTGTTATCACTGAAATATAAATGGAGAAAATCAAGTGTCTGGACTTGTCTACTCAATCATTCGTATTCTATGTGACAGTTTACGAACTCAAATTTCACGTGCCTCATGTGATAGCAATAATAAAATATACGCATGCATATATCGGCATACGTGTGATTCGTATCAATACATGATTAAATTTTAAAATTCTTATAATAAATTGATAACGATCTTTGATTGTAAATTTAAATAAAATCCATTTACTAATAACTTACTTTTATAAATTAAATATTTTAAATTATTTACTTACAATGTATATATTTTTGGGTGAATTTAGTTTTTGTATGTGTGTATATATTTATATACATATATATATATATATATATGTATGTATATATATATATATATTTGTATGTGTATATGCTTGTATATATACATATATAATTGTATGTGTATATATATATATATATATTTGTATGTGTGTATATATATATATTTGTATGTGTGTATATATATATATATATATTTGTATGTGTATATGCTTGTATATATATATATATATATATATATATATTTGTATGTGTATATGCTTGTATATATACATATATATATATATATATATATATATATATATATATATATATATGATTTTCAGAATGTGAGAGATTATATAATAATTTCCACAGCCAAACAACATCGCTACCCACAAGAGCTACGGCAGTCAACAAACCGGAAGTCCAAGGTGCGAGTTTAGCACTCATTTGAGCTCACCAGACAGACACATCCGAACTCAGAATTCGACACCCTGCCTGCGACGAAAGCACTCTGCCAACTGAACAAACGCCCCGCACACAAGAAATTCGATTAACTAACACAGATCAAGCAAACAGCGCCGAAAATAGAATTTATTGTGTGCGGGGCGTTTAATAGAATGGCTCGTGTTCGGGACGTTTACTCAGTTGGCAGAGCACTTGCCTAACATGCGAGAGGCTCGTGTTTCGAATCCTGAGTCAGAATGTGTCTAACTGATGAGCCAAATGGGTGTGAAACCCGCATCTTGGCTCTCTAGTTCGTTGACTGTCATAGCTCTGGTGGGTAGCGACGTTGTTTAGCTGTGGAAATTATATATATACACCCCCCATATATATATATATATATATATATATATATATATATATATATATATATATATATATATATATATATATATATAAAATAAAAGTTTAACATTTGGATTTTACCATCACTGGATTTTTTTTTTATTTTCCACCAGACTATCCATTCATGTGTAATCACTTTTATCTTGACCATATTCCCTCAGCTTCACTTTTTTTTTGTTTTCAAGAAAGATCTTTGACTTACTTGTTGTTTTATCAAATACTTCTTCATGAAAAATCCGATCCGGCATTTTGCTAATTCCTACCCTCTGATGAGAAGGAAAATATTTCTTCGAAACTCCGCGGATTAAGGACTATACATTTATCTTGTGTTTCCTTTTCAGATTAAATATGTTTTTAACTCATTTCAAAGTGTTTTTTTAACATATTTTATTAACTGTTTGCTCATATATATATATATATATATATATATATATATATATATATATATATATATATGAGCAAACAGTTAATAAAATATGTTAAAAAACATAATATAATATAAATTTATGCATGTAGATATATGTCTCGATGTGTATATGTATATATTAGTCAATCTACGCTTAACGATGTATACGTTTTCATAGAGGTGGGACTTCAATATATCCCTTTTTCTTTCTCATTTTCTTCTCTCTCTCTCTCTCTCTCTCTCTCTTATCCCCTCCCACTGCTAATCTATTTTTATTTCCAGCTCTCTTGGACCCTTCGCCATATTCAAATCCTTATTAACTAGTTTTTCTATCTCTATTTCTTTATTTCTTTTTTATATAATCAGTCCCCCTCCCAAATCTTCAACTTTTTTGGTATTTTTAACAGACACGCAACAATTAGCTTTTAATCAAACTTGCTTAAGGGAACCCGATGTTCAGTGTAAATCAAACACCAATCCACGAACACAATCTATTGTTCTGGTTAAATATGTCCTAATTCAAATAACTTCAAATTTAAATTGTCTATATATATCCGGCTGTTGATATAAATTGTGGTAATATTTGGACCGATTTTCCAAAAAGGTGAAAATACGAATTCTCCATTTTTATCATTTTTTTTGAGAACTCGATACTTATAACATTTTTGATATTTTTTTTTCTTTTTTCTTTAGCGTAAGATTGTTCAGGGTCACCTGTTGAAGTATTATTAATTGAAACAGATGGCTGTTTGTAGCGACCAAATGTAACTGTCTCCCTTCAAATAAATAATAAAACATGTTTTGCTTTTGTTATCGAGAACTATCAAACAACAGCGTCCAGTTCATTAGTTGCCACTTAGCCTGGATTTATCTATCTATCAATCTATCTCCCCATCTATCTATCTATCTATCTTTATACATATATATATATATATATATATATATATATATATATATATATATATATATATATATATATGGTTATGAAAATATATATGGCAATTAGACTACACAGAATATTCCGCGTTCTTTCTTCATAAGAATTTGTCAGGCTAATTTGCATATATATTTTCATAACTAACTACCTAACTCTACTTATGTATTGAGCACTGTTAAAGTAAATACAATAAACTTACGCATAAAATCATATCTACTTATAATAATTTATGTGATTAAATGAAATAGCAATACACACACATACACACACACACATATATATATAACTGATGATCCGTTGAAAAATAAAAAAAATTGGTACTATAGTAAATTCGAGAGAGTTGATGCAGTGATTGCAGGTGATTAAATGACTTACTGACTGGATTTTTTTTAAACGAATGATAAAAAGTAAGTTTTTGTATAGTTTCAAATGTTAAAAACTTCAAAGACTATATATATATATATATTTGCTATTAATGTACATCCTGCATGGACTTAATTTTATTTCTTAATATTTCATAGATATTATGATAATTATGTATGTATGTGTTTGAAATTTCGGGGTTTTGAATAAAATTCGAGTGAAAATCAAACACAAAATATATCCTTACTCAAATCTGAGTTATGTTTTTGTGTATAAAAGAATATTTAATGTGGACCCCCCCCAAAAAAAAACAATTCTTTTTATAAAATATCTCATAATAATTGTGAAGTAGTGTATTTTAAATGCACTTTATCTTAAAAGGTTCATATAATATGAATTAATATATATATATATATATATATATATATATATATATATATATATATATATATATATATATATATATACAATATCTTAAGTTATTATGAACGGCGTAAATTCTTCAAGATTTCATATCCGTGGATTAAAACTAATATAATTGAACTATTTCAAGATTGCCTGGCCGTTCCAGAAAAAACAATCTAATTTAGAAAAATCCATATAAACACATTAGTTTAAGCATTTGCAGCTATAATTAAGTGAATGACTTTTACGATTCAATATGAAATACTTTTTAATTATTGTAAATCGTACAGGTCACTGCAATAATCTTAGGTATACATAATAATCTGTTTGATTGTTCATTAGTTAATTCGTATGCTTCACTTTTAAAAAGGCCAAATACAATGTGTGAAGGTGGAATTGCTTAAAATCAAATTTGCAAAGTCTGGCTGGAAATTGGACAATGAGGCAATTCTGGACAAGTATAGGCGAATTAACTCTCTCAAATTTCCGAATATCATTATAATAATATACAATCATTATTGTAAGGATGTGAGAAACGAAATCCTAGTCATTTCGACGTGCAGTACTTCTTCATTGAAGAAAAATGACCGAAACTGATTTTTCAGCGAAAAGGGAACATTCGAAAGAAACAATTTAAAAAAGAATGGCTGACAGGAGGTTCTGAATTGAAGGAATAAATTTAAAATTGTCTCTTACAATGTCTATTTTTTACATTTTTGTATTAAACTATCTAGTCCCATATTACTTTCTGATCATATATTAGAATTAATGTTTGCCATTCGACCCAGATCTAATTTTTTAAAAGAATAGGCACTATTGAAATGTTAATATGCTTATTTTTGCAACGTGTTATTTTTACTGTCTAAATTTTAATTTTTGCGCATTCTAAAATAATCATCAGCTCTTTAAAACGTATTTAATGAATAAAAGTATTTCTCATTCCGTGCGATTTCCACGAGTCACACTAGTTCATGATATTTCTGCTCTTTAAAACGAATAGAATGTATTTTTGAAAAGGAATTCGTGTATATTTGTATGTTTTATTTATGGATCTAAGAGATATGTTTGTAATGACCGAATATAGAGCCGAAAGGAATAATTAGTTATGCCATTAGATTCTGTGAATAACGTTTACTTTAATGTATTTTAATGTTAAAATAGTTAGAACATATATTCTTGTTACACACGAACATTGACTTTATAATACATAGAACTAGCAAGGCCAACCGGCGTTGCTCGGGACCGTATAAGAAAATGTTTTAACATACCTGTTACTCTTAGGATAGAAGAAGGTTTGGTGTCTATGTATCATTAGCCATCTCGAACAAAAAATATTTTACCTATCCTAGGATGGGTATTATATGTATGAGATAATTGTACGTTCCCTAGAACAGGAAATTTACAGCATATATGCGGGTAATGTACAATACCTATTTAAAATAATTTACATAATTTTCTGTTGTGCAAAATTTTCTGTATGTCACAGGTAGGATTTTCTTTGTTTTTTTTTCATATGAGTACTATACTGCACAAGTATCTTATTTCTTGGGTAGGATAATGTACAAGTACGTCATTTCTAAGATATAAATGAAACTAGTCGATAATTTTACATAATTTCTATTGTGCTAATGTTGCCACGTGTCACATGAGAGTTTGTTTTTACATCGGAGGAGTATAGTAAAGAAGCACCTTATTTCTTATATAAATGTCATACTACTTGGATGCATTACATGATTTTCGGTTTTGATTACTTTTATGTACGTCGCAAGTAAAATTTCCTTTATGTTTCACATGGGTACTATACTGTACACGTACATTATTTCCTGGGTAGGATACTGCACAAGTACCTTATTTCTTGCGTAAGATACAATACACATACCTTTTTCTTATTTATAAATGAAAGAACTCAATACTTTTATGAAATTTGTGTTGTGCTAAATGTTTTGTATATCAGGGGTAAGACTTTGTTTTTTATTTTATCTGGGTGATATAGTGAAGAAACATATGCTTTTTTAGATATAAGTTATACTACTCGAATATTTAAGGGATTTACAGTTTTAATAACTTATATACATCACAGGTAAGATATTATTTGTTTTTTAATGTGAGTACTATACTGCACAAGTACCTTATATCTTGGGTAGGATACTGTGCAAGTATCTTATTTCTAATATAAAGATAAAACTACTCGATGATTTTACATACGATTTCATGTGAGTACTATACAGTCAAATTCCTTATTGGATAGAATTCTTTGTACGCATAAATACATTAACAGAGTAAGTGACCATTGTATGTGATATTTGGAATATGAAATCTATAGACATATACAAACATATACATTACATATAATTCATAATGATCAGTTAATTAGTTTTGGAGTAAATTCAAGACACAAAATGATATCATCATATACACATAATTATAATTAATAATGATCGGTTTATTAGTTAAAGAATGATTAAATACATGCATATATATAAACATATACACATCTTTAAAATTCATAATGATCGGTTAATTAGATTAGGGGTGACTCTAATACGTAGAAATATATAAATATACACACATAATTTAAATTCATAATGATCGGTTAATCAGTTTTGGAGTGAATCCAATAATAGAAATACATAAGCATATTCACATCTTTAAAAGTAATAATGGTCCGTTCATTAGTTTAGGAGTGAATCCAATATATACAAATATACAGAGACATATACATAAATAAAATTAATAATGGTCGCTTAAATAGTTTACGAATGAATCCAATGCGTATAAATATATAATCACATACACATCATTAAAATTAATAATTATCGGTTAATTAATTTAGGAGCGAATCAAATATATACACATATAAAGGCATATACACATAATTGAAATTCATAATGATCGGTTAAATAGTTTAGGATTCAATTCAATACAAAATTCCATTACTGGATCTATTAACGTGATTATTGGAATGTAACTAATAAGCCGATATATAATATATCCTATATATTTGGAATATGACATTTTCGTTATGTACAGCAAAAATATTTTCCGTATTTTTTATATGAAAATTTTCTTTTATAATTAACAATTAAAAGTCCAGAATATCGGAATATAAAAAAAAGAAGTGGTGGAGGTCGAACCCACAACACTGGTGTTCGTAATCGATGATGCTACGCACTGCACAAAACAAACAACCGCTTTCATATACTAGGAAATTTACTAAATAATTAAATCTGTTTTACAGATCGATTGTTGCTATGCTCGTTAAGTTGTCATTTCTTTCAAGTTTAAATCCCTTTTTTGAATTACTTAGCAATTGTTTTAATCAATTAAACGCTCCTAATAAAGTTCTGCACTCAATATGCAATCTTTTGTGCTATTTGCACATCGTCTATTGATCATCCGTCTAGGAGGAGATACAAATTGAAAAATGGAGACAGACACACATAGGTCTTGCCATTGGAACGACACTAGTATATAAAGCTAAACGAAGGGAAGAAAGGGAAATTATATGCTTTGTCACGCTGAACTTAATTAGGAATACATTATATCTAAAGAACTATTTTGCATTTTGGATCAACTTGAGAGGAGATTCATTCAAGCTGAAATATTATGCGTGGTTTGTTTTTATATTAGTTTTTTTACATATTTAACATTTTTTCAATTTTATTTATTTAGTTATTTTATTTGGCAATTTTTAACTACGATAAATTTGGTTTCACTTAATGCCTTAACTAGCAAAGTCTAGCATTGATACACATATAATTTGCTGATTTCTTTATGCATTCGTTGAAACTCCGCGGAATAACGACTTTGTAAATTGTTTTTTTTTGGGGGGGGGGGGGTATTCAGTCGAACAATAAATTTTGATTGTGCAATTCAACTTATAGTTTTAATTGTCCTTCTCTTATGATAAGCTACGCTCTCTAGTGCGTATTGAGCTTTTTTTTAATTCGGTTGGGATCAAATTTTATATATAAAAATATATTCATATATTAATATCAAGTTTGCCATTGCGTATATCAGGTAAACACTACATTCTTTTGTTTTCATTAATATATATATATATATATATATATATATATATATATATATATATATATATATATATATATATATGATGAAAATAATGGAAATAGTATTCCGACAAAATAGAGAAATAAAAAGGAACAAACCATATTATGTGTTCATAAACGTGTCGCCTTTATTTCGAGGAAGTCTCGAAATAAATACGAAACGTTGATGGACAAATAATACGGGTTGTTCCTTTATCTCTCTCTCTCTCTTTCTCTCTCTCTCTCTATCTGTATATATATATATATATATATATATATATATAACCAATTAAATGAGTTTTCTATGTATTTTATATATATATATATATATATATATATATATATATATATGTATGTATGTATTGCGTGATGAATGTAAATCATGTGTAAAAACGCCAGAAAATCGGAAAGTTGTTTAAACGAAATGTGGATTTCATCGGTCCAACCGAATGTTAGAGATTGGTAAAGTGTAAACAATATGACCCTAGTTCACCTGAATATATGTCTATTCGCGTTAATTCCGAAGGTAGCAGGGAATAGTGCACACGCCAAGCAAATTTTCTGATTAGCTTCGAAATCTTCTGGGGACGTGGTTGGTAATTCGCCGCTTATTTTCTCCGCATTGAAATACTGAACTAACTCAACGTGCCATTCGGCCTTTCCCCGAATTTTCATTGACCCCCGTGCTGACGGCAAATCGAACGATCCCCCACACCATCTCTATCTTTGCTCTCTTCCTAATTTTCTCGCTCCGCCTCTCTCTTTTTGACCGCCGGGCTAACGCTATACTATTGACCTTCCAGCGCCTCGCTGCCGAAAAAGCCTCCCGGTTATTTGCCACTAGTTGGACCGCCAGCGGACACTGGGGGATCCCGTTCTTTATATCTACAAGATGTTGGTCTTACAAACGACGGCATCTTTAATATACAGTATGGCAGCGATACAGAATCAAGGAACTGGGTGTAACTTTTCGGGGGTGGGTGAATATGATGGATATTGGATGCAATTTAATAGGAATTACTTGGTCAGTAGATGCCAATGATGAGGAACTTGATGTAATTTAAATGATTTTTCTTCTTTATGTTCTTTATATGTTCATCGTGATTGACTTTAGAGTCGTATTCGCTCTTTCTTTCAACCCTAAGGCTGCAGAATTTTATCCAAATAACAAACTCTTATAAAGGTCAACAATCACAATAACATCGCCGAATCATCTGACGGATATGCAAGATTTCGTGCTTTTGTATGAAATTATCAGAGCATCTGTCCAATTCACATGAAACAATTTTATATGCAATGCGCATACACAAACAAATATATATATATATATATATATATATATATATATATATAGAGAGAGAGAGAGAGAGTGAGAGAGAGAGAGAGAGAAGGAGATAGATAGATATCGGTATTACTCAAAACTAGAATAGGTTTTACATTACACACAAAATATTTTATTCTTATTTTATGATGTTCGCGTTACACGTATTTCATTAAATGGCGAAAGCCCACAAAATAACTCATCATGTACTTTAGAAAACAGATGGAAAGGGGTTTAGTTTATATAAATATAAATATATATGTATATATATATATATATATATATATATATATATACGAAACATCTCTCTCTCTCTCTCTCTATATATATATATATATATATATATATATATATATATATATATATATATATCGCAGTTACAATATTCCGAGTTTTATTATGTTCATGCAATTGAGAATTCAGTAACTGTCCATATACCAATTAATTTTACGTACGTATAAGCCGGCTTACTTTTTAAGCTTCCAAATTACCACTTTTTGTAATCGAGCGTTCCTAAATTGTTTTAATAAAAGCAAGACAACACTGATTGGATTGATAATAACAAGTAGTGTATTTTCATTGTTCGGTACAACAGTTTTGTGACCATTCGGACAGTTTCAAACCTTATATCGTATGAAAATATTGACAAGAATAACCCCTTTTCATACCATGTTTGTCCTGGAAGGAAAATGGATTTCATATTATTCACCAAAGAGGGTCTTTCGCAACGTCTAGATATGTATTACTATATATATATATATATATATATATATATATATATATATATATATATATACATATATATATATTATTATAAGTAGTAGTAGTAGTAGTAGTAGTAGTAGTAGTAGTACTATTAAAATCAGAAGGATGTAGGGTTTTACTGATATGCGCAATGGTACACTTAAAAATTATACAAATAACACTACTTATATATAAAAAAAAAATAATCCCAACAGAATTTTAAAATACCTCAATAGAGAGTAGAGCTTATTATATGAGAAAGACAATTAAAACTGTAAGTGAATTTTGCAATCAAAATTATGTGTATATATATATGTATACATATGTATATATATGGATGTAATTATATGAGTTTGTCTATATGCAGGTATATATATATATATATATATATATATTTACCTATACATGTATGTATATATATGTATATATAGGTATATATACAAATGTATATATATATGAATATATATGCGTATATATATATATATATATTTATACATATATATATTTATATAGATATATATTTATATATACACATTATAATTTGCTACCTAGCTCTACTTATGTGTTGAGCACTGTTGAGGTAAATAATTGAAGTAGACGCATAAAATTATACGTTCGTATTTTAACTTATGTGATTAAATTAAGTAATCACATATAAATATATATATATGTACACACACTCTCTCTCACACACACACACACACACATACATATATATATATATATATATATATATATATATATATATATATATATATACTAGCAAAATACCCGTCGTTGACTGGGTTCAAAAACAGCCTACACAAAATGGACTCTGATTTATGAAAGTATGATAGGTTATGAAAAGGAAGGGTTGTAAATTTGGGTTGAATTTGGAGGTATCAAAACCAAAGCAAAATATGATAAAAGTAAAAATAAAATAGATAAACCCCATAATTTATTATACCATACCTGTTCACACTGAAACACTGATCACAATATTCTGTGGATGTATATTAATTAAACTTGTTAAACTTTGTGACATATTTAAGTCTGTGCCGATATATGGAGGCCACGCGCGAACGCACACCCCACAATTTTATTATACTATCCCTATTTTAGTTAAAACATAATTATCAAAGTATTCTTATGCGCATCTATATAAAAAAAAACACTTGTAAACGTTTTTTTTTTAATTTTTTAATTTTTTTAATTTTCATACTTTGTGGACCAGACGCGAACGCAGACCCCACAGTTTTAATGAACCATTGTTCTGCCAGATCAAACATACCCATTCCTGTGTCTCGATACATCTTCTATCATAATGTGTAATCATTTTGTTTTAATTGCTAAGCAGGAGCCTATTCGTGACCAGACACACACACATACACACATTCGTGACCAGACACACACACATACACACATAGACATTCAGCTTTATATATATATATATATATATATATATATATATATATATATATATATATATAGTCATCCACATACAGTACTGTTTCGCTGTTTTACAGCTCATCAGTGCAGCTAGACAGGCAACTACCTCAAGCCAGGATTGAAACCCGACCGTTTGTACGACAGTCAAGGCTCCTAACCATTACGCTGCTTGAACGAGTAGTGAGTTTAACGATGTTTTTAACATCGTCCGAAATACCTCCGCTCGATTTGTTTACACAAAGAGCGTCGCTTATATGCTAATGGTAATTCGTGTTTCACTTCTCAATATGCTCAACTCAAGGTGAGGAGCACTATAGTCATCCACATACAGTACTGGTTCGCTGTTTCACAGCTCATCAGTGCGGCTAGACAGCAACTACCTCACGCCAGGATTGAAACCCGACCGTGTGTACGACAGTCAAGGCTCCTAACCATTACGCTATTGGCGGCTGCTTGAACGAGTAGTGAGTTTAACGATGTTTTGACATCGTCCGAAATACCTCCGCTCGATTTGTTTTTAGGGTATGTGCGCTTAACTCGAATGTAATTGCGAAAACTAAAAAAAAAATGTTCGTTTCATATGCGTGGTTATCAAAAGAGCACCTTTTGCAAGTTTCCGCAATTTCAGCGGACTTGGCATAATTACCCACAACTACGGTATATATATTTGCTAGCAGACCTTCCGCCATTTCCTGTTCATAACGTACTCTTAAATACGATATTTGGATTTAGATTAATGCGGATTTCGTATTTATTATTAGGTTATATTGGACCCTATACATAGTAATGATTTAAAACGTAAATAAAATGATTCCTTCACCACAACCGAATATCGAAACCGAAACCTTTAGCTTACACTTCACTTTTTTCTTTAACGTTATTGCCTCAACTATGAAAACATGTTTGCTGCAATTTTAAAACTCAACTATCATCCAATAGTTATTACGTTATTCATCCATAATCATAATGCCGTTTTTCAACCTGTTTTTAAATTTTCTCACTTTTGAACATATTTTCTTAGCTTATATACAAATATAAAATTTCGCATGGGTTCGAATACTCTATATATTAAGTTTAATGCTGTAGACTAACAGAAAATGTCGTAAGCAAATATTTTTAAACAATATATATATATATATATATATACTTTCTTTCTTATAATATATACCAATACTTATTTAAGAAACCCAATGTAACTACAGAGCAGCTTTATCATGAATATTGAAATATAGACTTTTTCATTCAGTTATATATATATATATATATATATATATATATATATATATATATACGTTTTATTTTACATTCTGTTCCATCATGCAGAATGTAGATATTAAGCATGAATATAAATCAGCTTAATAGTCATATAAAAGCAATAAGCTAATAAGAAAGCATAAAACAAATAAATTGTTAATAAACGCACGTTTCGCAAATTATTATAAAAATTAGTTAATTCAAGATTTATGACTGAGTATACAACGATGTAGCCTTTTTGTTTTGGTATTTAATATTTTATTTTTCGATTTAAGGCGGTTCTTAGTTCTCAAATAGAAAAGCGAAATCAAATGGAAATACTGCTACACAACAAATGGAATTGTTTTTAAAGATTTCGCATGAATTATTTTTACCGTTTCTGGAAAGAAGAATGTTGCCTTAGTTATTTGTTTAATTTTATTTTCAAATTAGCAACATATCCGCTAATACTTCAATCGACAAACAATACGAAATTGATATTCTTATGTATAATACATGTTTAGCAACCAATACAAATGTGTTGCACAGTAAAAACATTATATTATATTTAATAGTTCTCATAATAATAATAATAATAATTATAATAATAATATAATAATAATAATAACAATTGAACAATAATAGTAAGTAAATGTATAAAGTTATAATAACAATGGTGATGGCTATGAAAGTATTGCAAGTAATAATATGATTACTATGATTATTGATAATATTATTCAAATGAACAATAGGAATAAAAAGTAATAATTTTAATCAGTATTTGAACCAATCCAAATAAAACCTACATAAATTTAGGTATGTACACTGATACTCAAATGATATATATATATATATATATATATATATATATATATATATATATATATATATATATATATATATAGGGGTGTAAGCAAAATCAAGACATTCAAAAAAGGGGTTGATGGCAACAAAAAGTGTAGTTCATTTTACGTTACGATTGTTTCCATGCCCGGTCGACAATTTCAAACATTATATCGTTTGAAAATTTTCAAAAACCAGCATTTCTTCAGACTTTATGAATAAAAACACTCTTGAAAATAGAACCTTGTTTGAAGAGAAAGAAAAAGAAAGAAAAATTCCTTTAACGGAAAAAGCATGTGGGAAACATTTACCCTTTGGGTAACCTCCCAAAAAAGCCCATTTAAATATTAATAGATCACCAAATTTTCGTATCCTTATTTAAGAACAAAGGCAAAAGAAGTTTCCAAAAAAAAAACCCTTAGCCATTTAAAAGCAATTATTACACGAACTCAGTATATTACATAGAAGTCTATACATATATATATATATATATATATATATATATATATATACATACATACATATATATATACATATATATCAGATTTTTAGTCATTCAATGAATTTAAAAAATTACGACGTGAAATGTTGGAGTTTCAAATCAAAGATTTTTATTTATTTTTATTTTTTTTATTACATTTTCACCCCAAACAAGGCAAATTGCACGTTTGGTGTAGGGGGCTACTATCAGGGGCAAGAGCTACTGGGGTACTATGTAGGGATTTGGGCAGCAAGATGTCGGTCCACGTTACACTTGAACTTCTGCACGTCAGTACTGTTGGGGAAGCAGGGACCTGGAATGGAATTCCAGAATCTAGCGGTTCTGGGGAAGAAACTATTGGAGTAAAAAGATCTTCTACATCTAGGGATCTCTACAGTGTGGGTTGGGATTTAGCAGCCTGTCGGGTTTGTCGAGGGTGCTCACGTCGTGGGGGCACAAATGATTGCAGTTCGTCAGAGCATTTACCACTAAAATACTAAAAGAAAATGGCAAATAGAAAAGGCAGAGGGATGCAACATTTCGTCGATGCGACAGAGGCTGAAGATTAGATGCCAGTTCAGGGCCTATCAGGTTTGCGACTCTCTTTTGAACCTTGTCAAGGAGCGAGAGACTAGTAGCAGATGCACCAGCCCAGATGTGGCAGTAATACTCCATACATGGGTGAATGGTGGCCTTATAGATGTGCAGGATACTTTCGGGTGTTAGTAGTTTTCTAGCACGGTAGAGAGAGCCTACCTTTCTTGCAGCGGCCCTGGCAATGCCTTCAATGTAATTGTTCCAACTCATGTTTCCTGTGAACGTTAGGCCAAGGAGTTTGAAAGATGTACTCTCAGATAAAGAGTCGTTAGCCATTGCTATGGGTGGTAGAGAGGGTTTCTTGTAATTATTGAATGGAACTAGTTTAGTCTTGGCAGCATTGAACGCGACCAACCACTTTTGTCCCCATTCCACTACAGATTGAAGGTCTTCCTCTAGTGTTCTGACATTTCTTTAGAAATGTGTTCATTGGTCTTCCTGTCGTCCCTGCCATAGAGTGTAGTGTCATCAGCATATATACCCATCTCAGAGGTAATTTTGTCGGGGAGGTCATTTATGAATATCAGGAACAATAGAGGTCCAAGGATAGAACCCTGGGGCACCCCCGCATTTATATCATATTGTTTAGATGTACGACCGTCGAGGACAACCTGGATTTTTCTCTTATCTAAGAAGGATTTAATTATGTTAAGTATTCTAACAGTGATACCGTATGATCTGATTTTCCTGAGGAGACCCTCATGCCATACCCTGTCAAAAGCCTTAGATATATCTATAGCTACCTCTCTGCCCTCACCCGCTTTGTCCAGTAAATGGTATATACGTTCAGAGATCACAGTTAGGATGTCTGCTGTGGAACGGGCTTGTCTAAATCCATATTGTTTGTCAGTCAGTAGTTTAGCATCTGTAAGATGATGGATTAGAGCATTGTTAATTATGGTCTCAAATATTTTGGCAAAAAGTGGGAGGAGGCTAATGGGGCGATAATTAAATGGGTCTGTCCTTTCGCCAGAATTCTTGAATACTGGTACAACAGAAGCAGTTTTCCAACAGCCCGGAAAGCAAGCTTCATTAAGGCATTTGTTGTAGAGTTTGGAGAGAACTGGAGCTACTTCGGCTGAACACTTTTTTAATAGCACAGCTGGGATGAGATCGGGTCCACATGCTTTTGAAGTGTCAAGGTTTTTTTGATAGCATGCAACTGAGCAGGGGTTGTTTTCCGATCGTCTAGCGTGGCGTCTGTCCGCATAGGAAAGTCAGGTACAGCGTGGTTGGAAGTGTCCAGTATTATTCTATGTAAGACAAAGAATACATTTGAAATAATTTTACTCATTATCATAAAGGAGAAAATATTAGTAAATAATTATAATAGTTTACACCTTATTTGCTAAAGTCAGTGAGACATGCAAACTCACAAGTAAAAGTTGTTTAAGTATTGAAATATCATAGAGAAAGGGAGGTTAATGAAAATGATATAAAAATTCACATCCAAATTGCATGGTAAACCCGAATTGAATGTCTTTGATAGCAGTGTGGTAAAGTGATCCAAACTGCATGTTTAGTAATCCACATCACATGTAATTACCCGAATAAGGCATTTTTCTGGAGCAATTTCCTTTGTTTATATAATGGGGTCCGGTAAAAACTTTTTTTTTTTAATAAATTGGTCCGGTGGATCTTTTTATTAATACAGATATAAAGTGATAGATTTGATATTATTTTCACTCATAGAACACGAGCTTTAATTTTACTCTAAAACAACTTTCAAATTGTTAATAAAAATAAAAGTTAAAAATTAACAAATTAAAGCCGCGGATAATACTTATTATGGATAATAATTATAGAATATTACTGCCAGTAATATGTTGTAAATCTTATAATCAGACGTTTCCGTACCAGCCGATTGTTGGATAATTTTATTCTGAAGTATATATATATATATATATATATATATATATATATATATATATATATATATATATATATATATATATATATATATATATTAGAATGGTCCTTACCCTCTATGGCTACGAGATATGGAGTGAGAAAGCAATTGTAAAACCTGTTTAAGATGCTGTTTAGTTTTTTGTTATTTTTTTATTCTTTACATTAAAATTTGCTTTGGCTAGTTATTAATTTTTAATGGTTTTTGTTTTCAGTTCATTTCCATATGTTAGCGTGGATTCGGGAACACCATAGGGGTTCTTCTGACACCTACGTGAAAAACGGTGAATCAATGACAAAAAACCAACATCTCTTCAAGCGAGGCTTCAAAATCGGTCCTCACAGTAATGTACCAAGGGCACTATGAACGACTTGTTCATTATCGAAAAACAAATTACCCGGTCCTTCCAGAACCGCCAGAACACCAAGGAATCTGAATAGAATGAGAGAGGTAATTAACCGAAGTACTATACGCTCTGATAGGCGACATCTGCAAAACTTGGACTAAGTTAGAGCACTGTGCAACGAATCTTGCATAAAGACGTACCCTTTCAGCCTTTCAAAATTATGACAATTGAATCCGCGTGATAACCAACAATGTGTGTTCTCTTACCAAACAATGCTCGGCATGTGTGAAGAAAATGAGAATTTGACCTAATAATGCGTTAGGAATCCCATTTTCCTCTCATTGGTACAGTCAACAAGCAAAACATTCGATACTGGACTTCAGACAACTTTCGTGTATTGCATCAGCATCCACTACACATCCTAAAATAAACTGCTTTGTGGAATTTATAAATTTGAGGATTTCTGTTCATTGATTTTTGAAGAAGGAAGAGAGACAACAACTGTTAGTTCAGCTATATTCAGATGTCTGAAAACAGCTTCCAATCTGAGCTTCATAGACAAGTAATCAATAGGGCGTCAATGTGGTTTCAACAAGATGGGGGCCATTGCTCATACAGTTTCTACGTCCTTAGCTGGTATTCGAGCTGCATTCCCTAATCATGTCATTTCACGCTTTGAGGATCAGCCGTGGGCTTCGCGGTCATCCGATCTTTCAATATGCGATTTTTATCCGTGGGGTATTTTTGAAATCCCGTGTCTATGCTGGGAAACCTCGCACCCTTGGAAAACTAGAGGACAGCAATACGTGAAAATATCCAAAACATAGGTGAAGAAACTTCTGTAGAAGTGGAGACTAAATGTGTACTTGTGCAAATTGCCAACATATTTCAGAATATGTTTTACGCTTCTAATCACAAAGTTTAGTAAACGTTGTCATAATTTTTCGCTTCCATCATCGCAAAGTTTAGTAAATGTTTATATGTGCATTATAAAACTTTTGTTGAAATATCCCCAGTTTTGTTTTCCTTGAAACATCTGTCCGTTACTCACCATGCATATATATATATATATATATATATATATATATATATGTGTGTGTGTGTGTGTGTGTGTGTGTGTATGTATGTATATATTCATATATGTGCATATGCTTATATAATCATATAATCAAACAAATATACTAATCCATATTCATACATTTACGTAAAATAAAGTAAATTGAAATATATAAATACGAAGCTAAAGATGTATAAGTAAATATAGATGAATATAAATATATATGTATATACTAGATACAGGTCATAATACTTCAATTGCCATAACAATAAAACTAGTACAACTATAAGATTAAGTATGAAAACATTGCTGCAGAAACAAAACCTGAAAATGTGTTACATAGAACCATAAACATGAAAGATGCATAATTATAAGTTCTCGATCCTCTCCTTCATCCTATCCCATTGCCTCATAACCGTCCCCAAAGAGTGATACCAAATAGCCGAGAAGGTTCAAGGACTATTGAAAAACCGAGGAGAGTGTACTAACCTGACCTTAGCTTGAAAATTGCGAAGAGAACTAGAATCTTGGGAAGGCTTATTGACACTTAAGTTACAGTGGATGCTAATGACCGCTCCCAGATAGAAATCAATGGCGGGAGGATGTTGCGAGTTCGCAAAATCAGTTGCAAATGTTATCGAAATAGGTTTAGAGTACTGGGAATCGGGGAGATATTTTGTAACTCGGCTTCCAGAGAACACCAGAGGTTGTTTTCAAGGAGAGTTCATTTAGGACCTGTGTAGAAGCTCCTTGTGAGGCAATAATAATAATAATAATAATTTTTATTTCGTTTATCAACGTCTCTCTGGAAAGGGACGGAATTCATTTCCAAACGATTTTCCTTCAAACCAGTAGCTTCAAAGATCAAGGGTTTTCCTTAGGATTTTTGGTGGTGCCTACAATAGCAGAAACATCGGGGATTCATAGTTTTTTTCATTTGTTCTTCAAGACGACTTGATACTACTCCTAGCGTACCTTCTACGATCGAGATTTGTGTTCTAACCCCGTGTAAACGCCTTATCTCCACGGCCAATGGGGCATAATTGCCCCACTTCTCCTTCTCTCTCACATTCCTTTCCCAGTGTACTGAGAAGTCTAGAATTTGCAATTTTTTTTAGGCTTTATCAATGACGACAAAATCCGGAAAATTATAATCCAATTGTCTGGTCGTTATGACACTTTTGTCCCACTATACCTCTATATTGCCCTCCCCACTTGTTCTCACTTCATTAGCCACCTCCGCAAACCACTCTCCAACACACTTTACCCCAACCTTCTGACGGACTACCCAATATATCTGGTGTCTTTTGCTGTACTCTGGGCTAATCCGCTACCCCTTGCTGGAAGGTGCGCAATTGACTCTGAGGTCTTACCACAAATCCGGCATTCTGCAGCAACTTCCTCTCCTAGAACCACTTTTTTGAACAGTCGTGTTCCTAATGCCTGTCCTTGTGCTGCACAAACAAATGCTGCAGTACTCTTAGCCAGATATCCAACTCTAAGCCATTGCCATGATATTTCAGCAGCCACTTCTGCAACATCCTGAAAAAACCTTCCTGCCGTAATCTTACATACCTTCATTTCATTGGCAACAGCCTTAAGCATCCACTCCTCGCTTCTAACCACATGCTCCTTAAACGACATCTCAGTTCTAACACAATCTTTTACACTTTTCAATCCTCTCCAAACATCTTTCCTCTTTTGATACGGCCTTGCTACACTACTTCGAATGTGGAATATACCCAACATTGCAAAAATTTTCTTGTTTTGATATCCGTGGCATGTAACTCCTTGTCAGACAATTCTAAACTTCCGCCACTGTATATCAAAACACTGACTTCCATGCATTCACCGCTTTCATTAGGGTTCCTCCATGCAATTTCGACTTCGCAATTAGTTTCGCTCTTCTAAGATACTTCTTCCTAACTTTCTCTTTCATTTCTCTGTTCATGATGCCTACACGCTCCAGCACTAACAAATACTTATACCCTGTATCTTCTATTTGTTTCATGGTTTCTCCATTTCGCAGCACTATTCCATTCGAATGAACCTTTACTCCTCTTTTCATCACCAGCACTGCGCATTTATCAATTCCAAAATCCACCCCAATGTCTTCTGAGTATATTCCCACAAGTTCTACCAGTCTCTCCATTTCCTTTTCGTTTCTACCGAATATGTTCAAATCATCCATAAACAGTAGATGGGTGAGGCTTCTTTCACCAGATCCAAAGTTATACCCCAGTTTTTCTCTCTTCAAAAAGATGCTCGGTGGCATGATTATCATTACAAAAAGAAGTGGCGAGAACGAATCTCCTTGGAATATTCCACGTTTAATGCCAACCTGCCACATATCGTCTCTGTTTGCTGTCAGCACCGTTTTCCATTGAACCATCCTTGTCTCCAAAAGCCCTACCACATTCTCAGCAACCTTCATCATCAATAGTGTTTCACATATCCACGAATGAGGAACCATGTCTTAAACCTTTCTGTAATCGATCCATGCTGCACTCAGATTCTTCTTCTTCTTCTTCTACTTCTTCTTCTTCTTTTTCTTTGCATCCTGCATTACTGCCTTATCAATCAGTAATTGCTCCTTGCCACCCCTCGAGCCTTTCCGACACCCTTTCCTTTGAGCAGATAAACGCTATTACTCACAAAATGTCTATAATTTTTTTCGCAAATATTCCAGTTAACAGTTTCCACATTAGTGGTAGACATGTAAGTTGTCTATAATCACTAGCATCTGTTCCCTTTAAAGGATCTTTCCAAATTAGTGTTGTCCTTCCCGTAGCAAGCCAATCGAGGAAATCTCCCGACCCTACAACCTTTTGCAAGGCAGCAGCTATAGGTGAATTAAGGCATTGGAACTTTTTGAACCAGAAGCGCTTCACTCCGTCTGGACCAGGTATCTTCCAGTTTGTTATCCTTCGTATGTCAGCCTTCACGTCACCAATGGTTATCACAATGCTTTCCATCTGCTGCATTCCTGATAGCCTTTCTCTGACCTCCAGCAACCAGCTAGCTTTCTTATTATATTGTCCTTAAACAGACCAAATCCCCCTCCAGAACTTCCTGGCATCATCTGCATTTGGAGTGTTGTTATTTCCACCCTGTTTAATACTATTTAATTCTTTATATAGTTGACTGATTGTTCCGGAAAAGGTTGTTCTGCCGGAATAATAATAATAATAATAATAATAATAATAATAATAATAATAATAATAAAAAAAAAATAATAATAATAATAATAATAATGATAATGATAATAATAATAATAATACTAATAATAATAATAATAATAATAACAATAACAATAACAATAATAATAATAATAAAAATAACAATGATAATAATAAATTAATAATATCAACAACAACAACAATAATAACAATAATACTAGCAATAATAATAATAATAATAATAATAACAACAATAATAATAATAAAAATAACAATGATAATAATAAATTAATATTATCAACAATAATAATAATAATAATAATAATAATAATAATAATAATAATAATAATAATAATAATAATAATAATAATAATAATCAAGAATCCAAAGACAATTTTATGTGTCTGCTTAAATAAATAAAATATATATTCTACATGTTGAAATCAATACAGAAATAGACAAGTAATATACATATATGTAGGTGTAGCTGATTATGCAAATTAACTATATTTGGGAAATATTTATCTGATTTCAGAGGGCCAAGTTCTGTTTGGAGAAAAAAGTTTAGTTATGTAGAGGAGAATTTGTCAGGTTGCCTCTAGGCACCTGGATTTATAAGTCAGTCGTATGGAAGTGAACAGATCTGGTAGCAAGTAATTTGATGCGTTCATGCCACCGTACCGCTCACCGTATACATGGTTTCTACGAAGGAGTTATTGGATAAAAGAGGTCCACATAAATTAAAGTACTATTGATAAAAAAATATTCGCAAAAATAAAAAATCAGATGATGCTTGTGATATTTTCGGTGTTTATTTATGAACCAGCAGGCTCTGTTTCCCGTTGCTCAGGGGATTTTTATAGTTCATCTTACTTTAAAATAGTTTTTTTAATATAAATATATGGCAACCAATAATTTGTATGAATTTCGTATTTTAATTAAATTGCTTTTTTCTAATAATGATTAGTGTAGATTCCCAATTCTTGACATAGAATAGGTAACTTTCTAATTTTGTGCTGCAATAGGTATTGTTTATTAAGGAGTAACTCAAACATTACTTCAGCTTAGATAATGATAATATTCCGAAGGAGTGTGATAAATTTTCTTTCTATTTCAATACATGAAATACAGAGGAAATAATTTTCCGAATTTTCTAACCCACACATGCAATTGAAATATGAACTGTTAACGAAGCATTATAAGAAATTGCGGAAACCAATGTATTTTTGTTCTGCTTGAGGGGGATGTGCCCGTAAAAACGGTATATTCACCAGGAACATTCTTTTTATAAGAACAAAGAGTAGTATCTGTTCTGATACTACCTTTAGCCCTTTTGGCATAGGGCAACGAGGCAAAAATCTTTCTATTCCAAATCAAGTAATTTTTAAAATGTATATTTTTTCTTACAATTTAATTCCTCACTTTTTTGACAGCTGGATATATTTCACAGTACAAACCATCTTGTGTTAAAATTTGGTCTTTTAGATGCGAGAACCATGTAAATATAATAACGTTATTATTAAAAAAAAAAAAAACAACATCCTGGCATGGGGAGTGTGACGGCATAATCAACTATTCTGTAATTTCATTTATAAGCTAATGACCCAGCGTACTGGAAAATAAGTAAATCGTATAAATGACAAAGAAATCAACGTAGTGTGGCGATATGGTAGAACACATTGTTTCATGCCAGTCATATGTGAAGTCGATTACGTTGGTGCAAGTTGATGCGCTCGTTTTTGACGATCTAATAATCCTAAAAGACATATGCAAGCGTAATATGTAAAATGATCGTCAGGTTCAGCTGAAACTGTTTCAATAAACGGTTAAGAATAAGGGAACCTTCCTTAATTAAATGCGTAATCGTAGTATGTAAAAGATTGTAATATGGTGAAGGGCAAATACTGAACCGACTACATAGAAAAAAGGTCCCTCCAAAAAAAAAAAAAAATTAAACAGTATGTTTGTTTACGCAGCAGGTTAGGTTTGCATAGAAGTGTAAACTTTGACTATTCTCTCACTGGTTTTAGGTAGTCGAGAGAGTACGTTAAACAGGAAAATATAGGAATAAGCGAAAAAATGTATGTATTGTGGGCTAGGAATACGCATAATAGTAACTCTAATTAGTGAACATAAAACCGTGGGCATAGAACGTATTTACTTCTAATCCTATACTGTTTGAAGTAGCAAGCATCGATAATATAAATCTCAACTGTCTGTTTAAATATATGCATGTCTGTGTGTATGCATGTTTTTTCGTCTGACTAAAACTGTCGATAGAGGCGACGAGTTTTAAACATATCGGTATTTCCGTGAAGCTCAACACCTCGGACAACAAATATCGAAATATTGGCTAAGAACATTAATTATTTCAGCCTCAAGTAGACACTTTCTTACAGGTAAGGTCGCTTTTTTACCGGTATTCTCGAAAACATCCCTCTGTTGGATTGGCAGGCCTTAATTAAAACATTCCCCACTTTCGGTTTCAAAAATATAGTCTGAACGTGAAAAACGATATGCAATAAAAGTATGTTTTCAACGTGAAAAAATGTCTCAGAAACCTATAAAATGCTCAAGACTGCTTTTGGTCTACCTTGCATGAATTGAGCATCAGTTTTTGAGTGGCATAAGAGATTCAAACTGGGCACGAAATCTGAGAGGGATGCTGAAATGTATGGGAGTGAATAAGGGAGTCAGAACGGCAGAGCTGATAGTCCAACTGAAGAATTTCATAGGTAAAGACCGTCCTATGTTTCTATGGACAATAAGTGCATAGTTTGATCATGTCAGTTTGGGAACTGTACACATATTTATTCTTCAGGAACTGATTATGCAGAAGATCATGCAAAGGTCTTCCCAAGAGATCTTTCATCCTTGTTAACAACTATTTGACAAGGATGGAATACTGCTGCCATATCTTGGCAGGAGCTGCTAAAAACAGCCTATCCTGCCTTGACAGAGTACAAAATAGACTTCGTGGCTTAGTGGGGGATTCCCTTTTCTCTACCCTGCAACCTCTCAACCACAGAAGAGACGTTGCGAGCCTATCCTTGTTTTATCGTTATTTCCATGGCAGGTGCTCCTCTGAACTCCAATCTCTGGTCCCCCCTCGCCACTCTTTCACGAAAAACACCCGTCTACCTGAATTCACTGTGAAAAAATTCCCCCACTCTTTATCTGTGCCTAAATCAAAACGTGGATGGCATGAACAAAGCTTCTTTCTTAGAAATGCACGCCTGTGGACCTCTGTTTCGTATGTCTGATTCCCGCCGGACTACAACTTGGATGTGTTCAAGTCCAACGTTAACAAATTTCTAATGAACCGCCCCCTTAAGTGAACACTTCATCAAATCTTGACACTAACGCACTGTACGTGCAATAACCCTTATCGCTGAGTGGCTTCCGGGCCTTGATAAGTGGTGACCACCGTGTAAAAAAAAGATGGCTATCAAGACAAGTTCGTGACCTTCCAATAGCCTAGACATTGCTCTTGTGATTTTTGTTATTTCCTAAACTTACAGAAAAACTTAGAGTTTGTTGATATGAGACCATGGAGGAAATGATAGGAGATTGGCACGATCACACAAGAACATTTTAAATGAGCTTTACAGAAGTTGTGTGAACGGCACAAAAATGCATTGCATGGAGGAAGTTATTTAAAAGAGAGCTAGTCTCACGTGTGTATTATCAATAAAATTGCTTATATGAAAATATCTGAAAAATCTTATATATATATATATATATATATACATATATATATATATATATATGGTAATTAGTAAAAACCTGCAGAGAGTGCTCAACGCTATTGCAGAGCAAATATGTGTTTTATTTATTTATTACCGTTTTATCTGTTTGGTTACATATGTTTAAGATGTTGGACCATGTTTACGATCTAACAGCCTCGTCAGACCTTACAGAAGTAGCTGTTAGCATTAGAAAGAAGTGTTATAGAAGAAATACGAAAAAAATTTTTAAAAGGGGGGTTGAGATAGGAGATAATAAGGGGGACGGGTATTGACAATATTTCAGTTTGGAGGGTTGAGATACATTAGATTGTATTGTGTGGGGGGCAGCAGATTCAGGTAGGCGTGGGTGGAGACATATGCATATAGCGGGCGGGGTGGAGAGAGCATAGTACAGAAAAGAAAATGTGAGGGGGTAAGGAGAGGAGGGGAAGGTTTGGATTTTTAGGTTTTAAATGTTAACGCACGCGCAAATACGCATACATATACATATATATGTGCATTTCTACACATCCATATACAGACATGTACGCACACACACATATATAAACAATGTATATGCAGACATACATGGATACATATGCAGATATTCATACACATACACACAACTCTTATACACATATATACACTCACAAATATATATCGACACATATACATATACATATATATGCACATATCTACCTATATACATATATGTGGATATATAGATCTCCAGTAAGAAGATGTACATATGCATGATGATTGCAACGTCTTGTCAGACGAGTGCCACTCCCTCAGAAACTCAAAGTCAATGAGCCTTAACATGATTTTTTCTTTTATTTTTAAAAATATTTTTTAGTGGTACCGGCGAAATCACACACTCAAGCAGACATGACACTGTAGACGATCATTCTATATATACATATATATACGTACACGAATAGACATGCACATACAGACATATATCTATAAACATACACACATATATACATATATACATACATAATACATATACACACATATGCATACATAGTAAAATACATACACATATATACACACATATACAAATAAAAACACGTATACATACACATACACATACACATACAAATACGTACACATATGTGCACATATCCATACAAATACATTTAAATACATATACATATACGTACACATCCATGCATTTATACACAAGCATACACATATGCATAGATACATATAGATATACATAGATACATATACATATACATACACAAATACACATTTATATATACATAGATACATACAAACACGCGCAAAGATATATACATATATGCATACATATGCACATATATATATGTACATATAAATACACAAGCACATATATAAAACTACGTACATACACACACACGGATACATATAATGATGGCAGACCAATTATTACATGCTTCCAGCATTTTAAGCATACACGCGTCACAACTTTTCCACTGCTATAGGACTATTTTATAGAAATATGCCTTAAGGGGTATCTATAAGAAGATGGTGTAACAGAGATTTAGCTTTGTAAGGCAGCTAAATCTCTCTCTCTCGGTTCAAAATGCTGAGGTCCAGCAACAAGCAAGAGGAAGATAGCCAGCCACAACTAAAACTGCAGATCAGCTTAATTCGGGTACTGTTCTCCAGCTTTATGTTTTTTTTAATCAGCGATTTGCTTCTCCTAGAGGGGTTGCCTTCACCAGGGCTCAGGGGAACCCTCTCCACCCCTACATACACATGGAAATAAACACATGCATGCACACATACATGCATACACACAGAATGCGCACAGACATACATATGCATATACACACACATGCAAACATACACATATATAGGCACTCATTATAAGCATGTACTTATATATGAATACACACACGTACCCATGCACGTACATGTAAAATTCACATGAAGGAGAGTTCCACATATATACATAATACATAAATACATGCATACATGCAAACACATACATACGCATCTACCCGTATACACGTATATACAATTATATAAATATAGATATTAATAAAAAATATAAACATACATATATATATACATATACACACATATATACACACATATATATATATATACATATATACATATATATATATATATATATATACAGACATGTACACATTTTCATACTAAGTAAACAAGTAAAGTAAGGGTAAATAAGGTATAATAAGTAAGTACATGAGAAAATACATGGGCGTTGTTAATAATACGGGGTTAGATATACGCATCGTTAAGTTCACATATATAGAGGTGGGCCCCTATCATGGTGCTTTAGGCATATATATGTATATATATATATATATTTATATATATATATATATATATTTATACCAAGTACATAAAGTAAAGTTAGAATGAATAATAATAAATAAATAAGTAAATACATGAGTTCAGTTAATAATGCGAGGTTAGGTAGACGCATCGTTCAAATATATATAGGGTGGGCCCCTAAGATGGTGCATTACCAGTGGTTATGTTTTACTGTATTTTCAGTTTTAAATGCACTGCTGATACAGGCAAATACACATACAAACATATATATGCATATAAACTTAGATACAGCTGTATCCGTATACATATGTTCAGCCATGCATACCCGTAGATACACACACATATAGATATAAACAGTCAGATGTATGCAAACACATACATGAGCATATAGATATAGATATATGAATACCCAATTATGCATATACACACGAATTATGAGTACATATATTCATTCACGCGCACATAGAAGCATATACATAAGCACGCATAAAGATATGTATATATCCTTATATATATATATATATATATATATATATATATATATATATATATATATATATATATACCCAGTTATACATATATAAATGAAGATGCATATACGGATGGAAGGCATATTTCTCTTTGAAAGGAAAAAAACAAAACATATACTACCATGTTAGAGGCCCCACTCCGTATATATGTGAACGTAACGATGTGTCTATCTAACACCGCATTATTAACTACACCCATGTATTTACTTATTTACTTACTTGTTATTACTTATTTAACCTAACTTTACCTTGGTTACTTTGTATGAAAATATATACATGTCTGTGTATGCGTATATATATATATATGTATATATATATGTGTGTGTGTATATATGTGTGTATATGTCTATATATATCAGTATGTTTGCATTTTTATTAATATCTACATTTTTGTATATACGTTATAGGGATAGATGCGTATGTATATGTATGTATTTATGTATGTATATGCACATCTACTTCTTACTGGAGATCTATATCTCCCCATATATGTATATAGGTAGGTGTGTGCATATATGTATATGTATATGTGTCGATATATATTTGTGAGTGTATATATGTGTATAAGAGTTGGGTGTATCTGTATGTATGTCTCCATAGGGATCTATGTATGCCTGCATATACATTGTTTATATATATATATATGTGTGTTTGCGTATACGTCTGTATATGGATGTGTAGAAATGTACATCTATATGTATATGTTTGTAGGCGTATTTGCCCGTGCGGTAACGTATAGATTATAACAAAAACAACCCACTCTAAACTGAAATGGATAAGTCGATTATAGCGACTACTAAAATTTAAATGAACCCTGTACCTGTCACAAGACCTGACATCTACACGAAACTGCCCCCTCTCTCTCTTCCTCTCTTTCTTTCTCACTCTTCCTCTCTTTCCTTCTCGCTCTGCCTCTCTCTCTATCTCTCATCTACTAAATATACCTTACGGAACAAGCAAAAGGCAGTTAAATTTTAAAACCTAAAAATTAAAACTTCCTTCCTTTCTCCCCTTGCCCCACTCCCTTTTTTGTTTCTTTACCATCCTCTCTTTACCTCCCCTCCCTATATCCATATATCTCCACCCACATCTACCTGAATCTGCTACCCCCCACAATACAATCTAATGTATCTTAACCCTCAAAACTGAAATATCGTCAATACCCGTCTCTCTTCCCCCTTATTATCTTCTACCTCAACCCCTTTTTCAGTGTTTCTTCTAAAACACGTCTTCCTAACAAGGTCTGACGAGGCTGTTAGATCGTAAACATAGTCCAACATCTGATATATATGTAAACAAGGAGATAAAACGGTAATAAAACATTAAAACATACACACACACACTTGCACGCACACACACACGCACAAATACACACACACCCACATGCACACACACACACACACACACATATATATATATATATATATATTTCTGTGCGTGTGTGTGTTTATCTCTGTGTGTCTCCTTGTGTGCGGATGTTAATATATTATTAATCTAAAGTTCCAAAGTGTAAATGAAAAAGAAAATATAAATATGAGATATTAAATTTAAAAGCTGATGTATGAATTTATGCTATTAGTTGTCCTTAATATTTAATCTAAATAGAATATGAATATAGAAGTTAAAAGGTATACTTAATTAAAAAAAAGAAAACGAGACTTGCTCTCAACCACGTCATAGTTCAAATTGTAAGTACTCGTAGATAAATGTCCTTACCCAAAATCACTTCTCCTATCGAACTGTGATTTTCTTTCGATAAATACAAAGACTAACATTTGTTTTGAATTTGTATTAAGGAATAAATTACACATATGTGTATTTATACTTTTTTCACGGTGCATTCACCAAAACTAGAAACAATAAATACACACAATGTAAGCTCTTAAAATTAATAAATATGTACCCACACACACGCACACACATATACATATATATATATATATTCCGTTTTCATATATATATATATATATATATATATGCGCACATATACAATCTGTTTATGTATGTATGTATATATATATATTGCGTTTATATATATATATATATATATATATATATATATACATACGTAAACAGAATGTATATAAAATAAAATCTACTTACTTTCTTAATATTTTGATAACTTAATAATACTTTATTTTAATTCTTTATTTCTTCTTTGTTCGGCCGTTTTTTTTAACCTACAATTTCCGTTTTGTCTTTAAATATTCCTATCTATCTAATATATCAATCTACCTACCATTCATATCCTGTAGGTAAAGTTATGATACTTTACTATATGTATGTACTTACATACTTACTTGCTTCATCCGGAATTTGCAGATACTGGCCATCCTCTCCCCTTAAATTTATTTTAATTTTTAATTTTATATTTTATTTTTTATTGTTTGATTTTTTATTTTATTTCCTATTTTTATATATTTTTATATTTTGGTTTTCTTATTTTATTATTTCTTAAAATATATTTTTTATTTATTTATTAATTAATTTATTTTTTCCATTTAGTGTCTTTCAATGAGTCTTGCTGACATTTACTAAAGTAATAACCTGTACATTCCAGTTGACCTCTTTTTTGCCCTATATTTTTCGCGCCTTTCAACATAATTTTGTCTGGGTCATTTTGACATTTACTTTTTTATTTTATATTTAATTCTATCTCCATTTAATTTTTTTCTTCACTGATTTTTTCTTGTCTTCTTAACTGATTTTTCTTAATTACACTTCGCCTCGGCAGCCGTGTCAAAAGCATATATCATTTTTCTTTTATTAATATTATTGGATTTTCCCCCCTTTATCTTGTACATATTTATGTATTATTCCACGTATTTTAGCCTTTTGACATATTTTGGATCATCTAACAATTGCGTGATTTCCTTGGATTTTATTGGTGCGAATGGAAATTTAATTAACTTTCTTGGGTTTACATTTTTGTATTGTACCGCCATTGGATAATTTACCTTTAACCAGACTATTCATTCATGTGAAATCACGTTTTTCTCCACCATATTTCCTCTGTTTCACTTTTTGTTATCAAGTAAGTTCTTTCACTAATTTGTAGTTTAATCAAATACTTTTGTATGCAAAATCCTATCCCGCATTTTGCTAATTCCTACCCTCTGATGAGGAGATTAAGGACTATCAACTTATTAAGTGTTCAGATCAAATATGTTGTTAACTTCTTTTCAAAATGTTTTTAACACATTTTATTAACTAGTTGCTCATATATATATATATATATATATATATATATATATATATATATATATATAGAGAGAGAGAGAGAGAGAGAGAGACTACCCGTGACACGTTGTGTCAGTGTGTTATATTAGCTATGGAATCCATGTATGAGCGTAATACTTGTGACGTAAAGAAAATAATTTTCTCTGACATAACAGAAACATTTCTATGAAAGTATATTAAAATGAAAAATGAATATAGATAGATTTCTGTGAGTCATTCTGTATATAATTGTTTATTTTTGAAAGAAAAACAAAAAACTTACAGGCATTGAATTATAAGCTTCGTTAAAATAACTTAAACATAATACGGAAATGAACGATGTAAAAAAAAATGCAGAAAGTATTAACAATTGTTTATTTGGATAATTCAAAACGCCAAAATAAATTGGCCGCTGAGAAAGTGCACAGTAAAAAATACGTTGTTAACAGATCAAAGTTGATTTATTTGTGAAAAAATTGCGACAGTGTAGTTGTAATATAGAATAGTTGCAAAAAATCCCCTGAGGGGTCAGTATGTTATTTTAGCTATGGAATTAATGTATATATAAATAGATTTCTATGAGTAATTCTGTTTAATGTAGTAGTAGGGAAAATACATGTCAACCAGTAGTAGTAATAGTAGGATATGGGAGAGGAGGCGTAGTAGTAGTAGTAAGAGGAGGAAGAGGCGGCGTAGTAGTAGTTGTAAAGAGGACAAGTAATAGTAGTAGCTAGAAGAAGAGGCATCGTAGTAGTAGTAGTAGGAGGATATTGCGCAAGCAAACAAGCAAACAAGCAAGAACAGCAGAGTTTTAGTATTATATATATATATATATATATATATATATATTCCGCTCATGTATATATATATATATATATATAAATATATATATATATATGTATATATATATATATATATATATATATATATATATATATATATATTCCTTTTATATATGTATATACAGTGATGATCATATTTATTGCCACGGTAAAATAAAAGTTTAAAAAGGGTTTTTTGCAATTATGTTTGTTGTTCCTTTGTTATTTATTTTTTCTAAAATCCGATTGCTGCATCGGAAAGGCCAGTTAAAAATACATAATATACTTTGTTATTTTCTTTAATTTAATCCCTTTTTTAGAATTTATTAGACAAAATTTAACTTTTATTTTACCGTGCCAATAAATATGATCATCACTGTATATATGCATATATATATTTATATTTAATATAATTTATATTTAATATATATCCTGATTATATATATATATATGTATATACCGCTAATATCTTATATACATGTATATATATATATATATATATTTCGTTTATAAAATTTATATGTTCATATATATATGGAATTTTTCCAAAAAATCTAATCATAATCGCCCCCACCAGGAATTTACGGTAAATACCAATAGCCTTGTTGTTGAGCACTATTGGGAAAGAACACCACAAAACAGGAAGCAAATACCACCTTCTTTAAAACAACCGGGGATGGAACAATATACCTTAAATTACTCCACTAAAAATATACCAACACCAAGTAACCAGCTGTATACAAGAATCCTACTAATGAAAATTGAAGATGTAATCCAAAGGATGAGATGGAAGATTATAAACGAAACAAACGTCCAAGAGAATGTAAAAAAAATTTTTGGATTAAAATCGACAAAATACCCCCAAAAAGTTGAAGAATTAGAACATTTTGAAAAAGGTTTACTAGACATTATCCCTAAGCTTGAATTTAAACATAGATCAAATCAATTTCAAAAAACAATAGCAGCTGATATCAAAAAAATAAAAAGAGAAAATGAGATGATTGTTTTCTCAGATAAAACGAAAAATCTATATAAAATGGAAAAGAAAAAGAAAAGACAACTTGTACTAAACTCTATTACAGAAAAATACCAAGTAGCAGGAAAAGATACTTATAAATCTATTAACCAAGAGGCTACAGAAGTACCCACAAAATTAGGTATAGAATACAGAGCAAATAGGTTAGCAATGAAAAATGTGTTTATAACTTTAAAAGACCACAAAGAAAATTTTAATATAAAGCCAACCTGCAGGCTAATAAGCCCGGCTAAAAGCGAAATCGGTCTAGCTAGCAAGTCTATAATTAGAGAAATAGTAAAAGAGATAAAAAGAAAATAAAATCTTAATTTGTGGGCAGACACTAGCGCGGTACTGGACTGGTTTAAAAACATAACTGAACCACACAAATGTAAATTTACACAACTGGATATCGTCGATTTTTACCCTTTAATCACTAAGGAAATCCTAGAAAAATCATTGATCTTCGCATCAAAATACAGAAAGATAAGCGAGCTCGATAAGGAAACAATCATGCAAGCTAGACAGACCCTTTTATTTTTGGACGATAAAACATGGGTCAAAAAATCAAACTCCGAAAACCCCTTTGACGTCGCGATGGGATCGTATGACAGTGCGAGTTCTATGATCTTGTTGGACTTTTTTACTGGAGACCATGAAACATAAATTCCCAGATCACTTTTTTTGTATTATATAGAGATGATGGACTTTGCCTATCGCGTGACTACAATGGATGTGCACTAGACAGGCTTAGAAAAGACCTAACTGAATTATTTTAAGGAACTAGGCTTTAAAATAATAATACAGACAAATTTAGATAGAGTAGATTTTTTAGATGCCACTCTAGATCTCGAGAAGAACATACACAAACCCTTCCACAAAGTAAATGAAAAACTTATGTACATTAATAAGGGTTTCATCCACCCACCCACAGTGTTTAAAAATATGGTAGCAAACATTAGCCAAAGAATATCACGGCTTTCTCAGAACGCTGAAGTGTTCGAGAAAGCAGCACCATATTATAATGAAGCACTGCATCATAGTGGGTTCAAAGAAAACATAAAATTTCAACAAACCTAGTATAATAGAGAAAATAAAGAACGAAAGAGGAAACGGAAGATAATCTGGTTCTTACCTCCGTTCTCATTGAACACTAAAATTAGAGGAGGACATTTTTTCTTAGCCTTCTAGACAAGCATTTCCCAGAAACACACAAACAACATAATTTTTTTTAATAGAAACACTGTGAAAGTTAGTTACTTGACAGCTCCATCATAAAGTCGATAATATCCAAGGAACCAAAAAAGATAGATAACGCAGGCTGCTCTTGCAGGACCAAAAATAGCTGTCCATTGGAGGGTAATTGTAAAGCTGAATCCCTTGTTTATGAGGCCACAATAACGGACCAATCTACAAATATACCGGAAATATATATAGGTATGACAAAAGGCTAATTTAAACAAAGATACTACGCGCATATGAGCTCGTTTAGAGCTAAAACAAGGATGAATACAGCATTAGCTACCCGCGTGTGGGAGCTTAAAGAAAAAATACACCCTTTTCCATAAAATGGAGAAAAATAGAGCATAAACCAGCAACGGAATTAAGTCAATGCTCACTCTGTAACGCAGAAAAATACTACATCCTCCGGGCAATTCATGACCCAATAATAAAATGTTTAAATGTGAGGAGTGAAGCTTTGAAAATTTGCATAAACAGAAGGAAGGCGGCTCCTAATAAATTGGATCAATGAAAAGAACAACACTTAGATGTATATATATATATATATATATATATATATATATATATATATATATATATATATATATATATATATGTGTGTGTGTAATAGGAAACAAATGTAAATACAAAAATGATTAGTCGGTAAACTTAGATTTTACTCGTAATATATTATAGATTTTTAATTAATGTATTTTATAATTTTTTTTTTAAATTATACTTTATGAATGTAATTTACAATCTATTTCGAATTTAAAACTATAGAAAAATATAATAATGTTAATATACTAGGGAAATCACTTAGGATAGATAAATACTTACTTCCCCAAACCTTGAAATATTTGGATTTCTAAAAAATATTTTTTAAACGTATTTCGAAATTTTTAAACGTGATTCGATATAATTAAAAATATATTTTTTTAAACTTTAAACGTATTTTTGGAAATTTGTAAACGTAATTCGATATAATTAAACGTATTTTTAAGTTTTTCACAGATACCAATATATATTTTAAGGCTTTTTATACATAAGAAAAGAGATTTTTAAATTAATTTGTGTTCAAATTAAAATTGATTTATATAAGGAAATTTTTTTTCGAAATTAGATCTTAAATGTAAATAATTAAAAGTTTAAAATTAGGTATTACATCATCCGATAAAAAAGGGGGCGATTTAACAAAACGAGATTTAAACGTGAACTCGCGAGGTATATATACTTCACACTTCCAGTTATAAAATAGACGAATATTGGCTGAAGAGAGCTTGATAAGGATACCTTAAACGGGCCTTATTATCGGGCTTGAAACTTACGGTACCAATGATCTGTCTCAACTAACAACTTTCTGTACACAATATATATATATATATATATATATATATATATGTATATATATATATATATGTATGTGTGTATGTGTGTATATTATATATATATGTATGTGTGTATGTGTGTGTCTTTGTGTATATTATATATATAAATAAATAAATATATATATATATATATATATATATATATATATTCCGATATTTTAATCTATCATGATCATTTTTCTACTTTTTTTTGTTTTGTTTTAAAATATTCTGTCTATTTTTTTATAATTAATATTTTATCGTATCTCCTAATTATTTAAATGAAACAAAAGCAGCACATTTAATCACGGTAAAGCAAACATAGATAGTCGCTTAAATTAAAAAAGCATATAAAAAATAAGTAATACTTATTATTCCTAACTGATTATTTTTTTTTAATTTGATATGTGACGATTATTATTTATATAATAATAATAATGCTAATGATAATAAGTGTGTTATCCTTTTTTTTCGGAATAATATTGATATGATAGCTTCCAGATTTTATGTTATTATTACATATATATATATATAGTAGCAGAGAGATCGACGCTGCCTGTACTGGAATGACGATTAATGAATAGTTCACCTTCACATAATTTACTGTCATTGAAATGTGTGAAATATTCCACTTTTTACTCAATTCGATTAATTTCCTGCTCTTGGTTGGGATTCATCGGAAGGCGCCGCTGGTAAGATATGCATGCCTCCTTGCAGTTTAGGTTACATTGCATCTGTTGATTTTGTAAAAATATTTTTCTATAATGTCTTGTATTTAAGTATTATGTTACAAGTTTTCTCTAAAAAGGAAAGATCTATTTCAAACACCCGCCCCGCCATATCAAAGAATGTACTGTTTATTTTATGTACGGGCCCCTAGGCTTGTATTTTAATAAAACTTCTAAAATTCAATTGTGATATTCGGTTGTATTAAACATGAACGTTAGTGAAAATCGCAGGTTTCTTTTTCCATCGGATTTTTTCGATTATCGATACTAATCAAGGACATTACGATTCAAAACCTATATACGAACTCTACCAGATATATATAATACATTTGTTTGAAGTTTTAAAATATTTGACTCAGACTTTTAGGAGGCCACAAGGAATGAACTTATGTACAGACACAGAAACACACATTATATATATATATATATATATATATATATATATATATATATATATATATATATATATGTGTGTGTGTGTGTGTGTATGTGTATACATGTATATATATATAGAGAGAGAGATAGAGAGAGAGAGAAGGGAGAGACAGAGAGAGGCATACAGAGAGAGGATGTTTTTTCTGACATATTTTTATTCGGTTACTATGTATATTCCATTCTTTCGTAGAGATTGCCAAAATAAATCTGAGTGTGCCGATTATTCTTGATGTCAACAAAAACGAAGTTACAAAAATGCATAATTTCGTGTTGCACTTGAGGGGTTCCGACGGTTACAAATATATTCCGCACTACCGAAATAACTACCTTCATCGGTCTTTTGCTCTTCCCATCCCAATAGCTCAATTTCTGTGCACAGTACTACTGCTACAACATTTATGTCGAATTAGCTGACAAAGCCGGCCCTAATATCATTATTTCAATGGGCCTAGTCTCTCGAGTGATTTGTAGCAGTCAATTTAAACCTGTTTGAACGTTTTAATCGAGTAAGGCCCGCATGCAGAGTGGACCCCCGTGACATCCAGCTCGTGTTCATTGTATTTATATGACACCGATCCGTTGCCAGGGCTATTATATTGTAAATAAAAGCCGCATGCAGGCCGAGGCACTACGATTCAACAGCAGCATATAATCAGATTTCCCGTTTAAATATTGAGATTGCTTCCTTCAAATCGACCGTCAATAGAAAAGTGATAATATTTTTTCTTTCTATAGAAAGCTAGAAATGATTTGTGGTGATGAGAAAAATCCCGAAAGCTTCATGGCAAACGGGAAGAAATAAAATATCCCTGGATAGCAGAAAAAATATGTTCGGCTAATATGATGAGAAAATCATTCGTTTTTCTTTCTTTTTCATTGGCGGTTATGAGAAACAAAATTCGTTTCCTAGTTATACTAATTGATTCAAAGTTTGTTAAAGAATTGAAACACTTAAAATAATATTGCAATACTGTGTTATATTCACTCGCATCAGAATTATACTAGACCTTACGAACATTTTGAAACCCATGAAAATGTCTTTGTTTAAAGTTATTTAAAGACAATAAACAAAAATAATATATGTGATACACTTTTAATAACAATAAAAATATTCTAATAATAAAATTAGATTTTCTAGTTTTAACTTTTCGATTTCTTTACTTATAATATCACCTAGTTGGATACTGGCTTCCTGACCTAAAATCATCCAAACATTAATGGCATTGTTTTTCTTCTTTTGAATGGCAAAATTCAATCCCGATCTGCAAATTCAGAAACAAAAATAAACACTTTTCCTCTACAAACACTCTTTATCTGTGCCTTAATCAAAACGTGGATTCCATGAACAAGCTTCTTTCTTAGAACTGCAGGCCTGTGGAACTCTGTTCCGTCTGCCTGTTTCCCACCTGACTACAACTTGGATGTCTTCAAGTCCAACGTTAACAAAGTCCTAATAAACCGCCCCTTAAGTAAACACTTTATCAAATCTCCACACTAACGTACTGTGCTTGTAATAACCCTTATCCCTGAGTGGCTTCCGGGCCTTGATAAGTGGTGACCACCGTGTAAAAAAAAACAATTAAACCTAACAGCTATATAAATACAATATTTGATGTATGTGCGTAAATATGTAACAGATAACCACTTAATTTACTAGTCAAATTACACTGAAATTAACAGGAAATAAACATCTTACAAGAAGGATGGGTAAGGGAGAGAAAAATGTGAATCCAAGGAAATAATCTCTCGCTTTAAATCATTGGCACATCAGAGATATTTTTCACTATAATGAAATATTTTATAAACTAATAAAAATATAACCTGATATTTTACATATCATTACAGAAATTAGTCGAACAAGTAATTTCTCGGCTAAACAAAATGTTACTTGCAGACTACTATTGAGTAATGAAGCCCAGGTACTGCATGAAAAAAAATTACTCGCCAAATATTTTATGAATTCCTTTGGAATAGTCATAATAAAATAATCTCCATGTTCTTCTGTTTCATTTCAGACATTATTTTATATAATTTGATATAATGTCGATTTAAAAAAATCTTTTTTACAAAATCGGTTCTTAAGGGTTTTCCAACCGGGTGACTATTAATACAACCATAACATAACATTTAAATAAATGGCCGCTACTACTATTACTGGTCATACTACTCTTTATTTCTAACAGCATCAGACTGATTGCTTGCTAGAATTCTTGATGCTACCTCAAGTGGTTTATATTTTTCTATCATATGCAGAATGATTTTTAATGAATTCTTTTGGAATAGTGATAATAAAAATGTTCATATTATTCTGATTTATTTGAGATATCTTTTTTTATATATTTTGATATAATATCGATTTAAAAAGAAAAACATATACTTTATAGCTTTGGATATTTCGATTTTTCCACTGTAACTATTTATACTGACCTTTCTGTCAAACTACGCTGAGCAGCTAGTAATACTAACTTTTCACAATAGTTGCCGGCAGCAACTATCCGTACTAACTGATCAATTGTTAGAACTATTGATGCTATCTTTTCGTTTTAACTAAAGCTGCTTGTGTTACTTGGCTGTTTTTGGCTATTACTTGGCTATTTTGCACTCCCACCTAACAATATAATGAAAAAAAGATGTTGCCAAACTTGAATTTAACTTGAAATAACTAGTCGAACAATATAATCCTTAAAAAGGGACTCTTTACGTTCAATTTAACCAGAAGTGTGTTTACGTTTTGAAATGAACTATAGATAGATTTTAATAGCACTATTATTTCAACTGTAAGGATGTGATTATAATTTAATTTTAATTAACCACGTATTTAACAAATAAAAATAAAGCAGGATGAAGTCTTGAAATTATTATGTGTGTTTTATGGTTTAACATTAAAGACATTGCAGAGAAAAACTTTAGGTACTAATGTACTTTTGCTACATTGCTGAAATAATACTAATTATAACATGAGTAGGAAAGGGTGTTTGAATATATTCTGTGCTTCCCCCTTACAATTGAATAAAAAGAGATATCGGGAAAAATTGAATTGCGCATGAAGACACTATTTACAAATAGCGTGTTACTAAAAATGCATACTTACATTTAAGGACCATTGTTGAAGGAGATATTGTTTTTAAATAAACTATCCCCCTAATATTTAAAAAAAATATTTTTAGTTAATTACTGTCGTTTAAAAAAAGGTAAAATCGATTTCTAAGTGTTCGTTTTGTGCCTAGTTGGCTAATTTGTTAGTGGTTTAACTTATTTTAAAATTTTTATTCAGTACAAAAACGAAATTACGGACCGCATATGTTTTAAATATTTATACTTATTTACTATTGTCTTAAAAGAGGAATAATCGATTTTTCTACCTAGCTTGCCAAGTTGTTAGTGGTTTAACATATTTTAAAGTGGTTATTTAGTAAGAAAAAACAAGTCAGTAAGGATTTCTCCTCCACTAAACGATGACAGAAAAGGTAGTGTAGTCTCAGAACAGATACTATACTTTGATGCTGCTTCTAATAATAATAATGATGATGATAATAATAATAATAATAGTAATAATAAAAATACTAATAATATTTATAATAATAATAATAATAATAATAATAATAATAATAATATAAATAAATAAATAAATTTACTTACAGATAAAAAAAATACTCCCTGACCGTATTAAATTTAAATATTTAAACTTAATGAAAATTATACTTAGAATTATAAATTGGATGCAGCGTAAAATTTAGGAAAGCTCTCTATTATTGAATAAATATCGATGGTAAACACATTTTAGGACGGTTCATGAAGGAGTTATTCTTTTTAAAAGAGACTACACCCCCATAATATATAAGGTGTATTTAGTTTTTAAGAACGAGGTCTTTAGTGTTACTTTAGATAAAAAATGATTGACATGAAAGTATCACGTCTCGAAAAGAAAATACGGAAATAGATATAGTTATAAAAGATATCCCCCCTCCAAAAGAAAATAAATTCGAATATTTTTTAAAGTAATGTCCAAGATCAATGTTCGGCAAAAATCAAACTATCGGAAGTTTATACGGTTGATTATGCAACGCAACTGAACGGAACGGAGTCACGAATGTTAAGACACGAAAAACAAAACAATAAAAGATTTAAAAACATTATCTTGTGTCATTATGAAACAAACAAAAAAGAACATCGTGTATTATTGATTAATAAAACAAATATAACATTATGTGATGATTCTTTTCCTGTTATTCTGAGCATGTTTTATTAATTAATGAATATCATTTTATAATGGGTGTTGTTGTTAATTTTGTTGATAAATAAAACTTTAACAAGTTACGTATAAAGTTAACTAATTTTATTTCTTCTGTCAAAAATTATAATCAATATTATAACCATTTTTATAATGCGAAAATTTATGAATATTTAAAATCTTAAAAAGTGCAACAAAATGTCAATTACATTTTTATTAGTTCGTAAGGTACATCTGATTAAGTGTAAATAAACTAGTTTTTCCTTTAATTAGAATATCTTCCTTTTTCAAGTTTAATATTAATACTTTTCGGTAAAATAATTTTCTAGGTAAACATTTTGTTGACTATTTTTCTACTGAGGTAGAACGCTTTTTTCAAAAAAAATATTACTTATTAGCAAGACCTGTGGACATTCCCGGAAATGAGGAATATATTGACTCCACAAATATATTTTGATAAACCTGATATTTTTCGATTAGATAATACAATTTTTGTACAGAAATGTAACCCCACGCAGCAAATACAAGTTTAATTACCATTTCTATTTAAATAGACGTTATAGGATTTTAAATAAAGATCAAACCCGTAATGAGATCAATTAATAAGTACTAAAAGTTACCATAGAGCAATATTCTACTACATCATTTTATAAATAAAAAAATCATATTACAATTCTAATTTACTTCATCCGTGTACCTATTTGATAGCACTTCTTTTTCATCTAATGCACTATTTCTTTTCAGAGTATCTTTTTTCGTAACGTTTTCTGATTTCTATTTTTGGTAAAGGACCGGTGCACATTGAAGTTAAATATCAGTTTTTAACATCATAACAACAATGATCATATATTATTATGATGATATAAGAAACGAAGAGATGGGAAGTCATAATATTGTCCCAAATCCCAACACCCGTTATTTCAAATCTCGAGTCTGTTGACTAAAAACTGGCAGAGTAGTTAGGAAGGAAAATCCACACACACACACATGCACACAGACAGTTTTACTTTTATAGATATACTACCCCCAGCCTCTTTTTACATTTTTTATATATATATATATATATATATATATATATATATATATATATATATATATATATTGTTACCATTTTATCTGTTTGTTACATACGTTTTGGTTACCGAATCTTATCAACGATCTAGTATCTTCATTAGATTTTACAGAAATTGTTATTATGATTAGAAACATGATATTAAAGGAAGCATCAATAAACATGGATGGATCAACATACAAATTACTATCTTTGTTGCATATCTATTGATATTAGATCCTACTTTTCTATTTAAAATTATTAAACCGAACTTTTTAATACTCAGTCATTGATATACGAGCTACATTATACATGTAAGCTAATTTACATATTCATATTGAAAAGGAACATACATTAATTATTTATGTATCAAACCCAATTTATGTATTGATGGTGCATAATTGTGTAGCATTTATAAAGTGAACGTTCTTGCACATGCATATACAGCGTGACCCCCCCCCAAAAAAAAACAGAGGCCATTCAATTTTTTTCTGAGGATTTTACAGTCAATGGAGAAAAAAGGCCAAATACCAAAGTGTTTTGATGTGATGTTTTGAATATAATAAACTGGTTATGACCAAAGTTTCATTTCATTCGGACAAACCACTAAGAAACGGGACCTAATTAGAGTTGGGGCACGTTCTTTTGGTCACCCTGTATATATATATATATATATATATATATATATATATATATATATATATATACTTTTAGTCATCGACATACAGTCCTGTTTCGTTATATCACAACTCATCAGTGCCGGTAGACTAGCATCTCTCCCAAGCCAAGGATTGAACCTAGAACCGTCGTGTTGACAGTGGTATACGGAAAGTGTGTCATATAATTGAAAAAAAGCATATTTTACTGAAACATATACATCCACTCATATATATATATATATATATATATATATATACATATATATATATATATATATATGGTTGTGTGTACGTGTTTCAGCAAAATATTCTTTTTTCAATTATATGACACACTTTGCGTATACCACTCACTTTATTTTAGAAACTCAATTCTAGTTAAATATAAAAAAAAACAGCGCATCTAAAATAATATTTACATAACTACACTCCAAGTTCTAAATATTTATATTTCTTACGAAACAATCCCATAACTTATTTAATTTGAATTTATTATTGAAACAAGTATTATTTAATAATTTTATTTATTTCGGAATATTATTCATATTTTTCCGTAGTTGTAGGGAAATAGTTGCCTGAAACGTCGTGAAACAACTAAGAAAAGTTGGGAATAATAGTTCGCAATAAATAAAATTAATTCTTATAACATTTCAAAAACTTCGGCGCATATATTGCAGATCTGTTTTTCTACGCATACCCATTTTTTATTAGTTGAAATAAATTAGTTGAAAAAGGAATTTTATAGAGGATCAAGTATCGCGTATTTACTTGAATAAATCTTAGAATCTCACTATCTTCCCGTCTATTTTTCTCTCTTTCTCCCTATATATATATATATATATATGTTTATATATGTATATATATGTTTATATATGTATATATATGTTTATATATATATATGTTTATATATGTATATATGTTTATATATATATATATACACTGTATTTTCTCTCGCACTTACATTATTACTAAATACCTGCTTTTAACATGATGGCCTTTGCAGTTATAGATGTGGCGTACGCATTAAGTCACTGACTCAGGTATATATATAGGTAGAGAAGGAAAGATGGAATAAAGAAAACAGGAGGCAAAGATTAGAAGGAATAAAAAAGAAAAAGAAAATGACGCGGAACAGCTGGATTGTAACGTTCCTCGAACGCGGAAGCCTACCCTCTATCTCCCCTCCCTGGCGCACTTTTAAAAATATTTGTCGTTCGAGTGTTATTAACGAGATGTGTATTCTGGTACCTTGTATTGACAGCGTTACTGAAGTGAATTTCAACAACGTACGGGAAGTTTATTTGAACAGGTTACACTTTTTAAATTTAAACATTATTTAAACGAACCTCTTTATATAGTCACTATTGATATATAACCGACTTTATAAATATTTACTATTTTGGATATTAATTTGAAAAATTAAATTAATTATTTATTTTATGGTTTCTTCAAGGCGATTGCTTTAATTTCCTATTATAATTAATATTTATGCATATGTTCCATTTTGTGTATAATTGCGTAGCATCTAGAATGAAAACACTCTAGCATACGCATATGTATTATGTATTTATTTCATTTATGTATTTTTATAACAGCACTCTACGTAAACGTGTTTAGAGTAGTTTTAAAAAGTAAAATATGAATTATATATATATATATATATATATATGTGTGTGTGTGTGTGTGTGTGTGTGTGTGTTTAGACGAAAGAAAATGGGCGATCTTTTTAGCGAATAAATAATTTCTTGGTCTCCTAGGCAGGATACACTATTATTGAATATTTTATTATCACTATTAATCAGCACCTAAACATCATGTATATATATATATATATATATATATATATATATATATATATATATATATATATATATATATATATGTATATATATGTATATATATATATATATATATATATATATATATATATATATATATATATATATATATATATATTATTCAATTTTCACCCCAAACAAGGCACAGTGCCACTTTGAAGCAGGGGGGCTACTATTAGGGACTTAATTAGCGGGGGTCATTATCAGATGAGTAGAAAGATGTTTGTTAACATTACACTTGAACTTCTGCATATCAGTACAGTTGGGAAAGCAGAATCCCGGAAGGGAGATCCAATGACCAGCAGTTCTGGGGAAGAAACTATTGGAGTAAAAGGCTTTCTTGCACCTAGGGATCTCTACTGTAAAAGGATGAGACTTAGTAGCTTGTCGGGTTTGTCGGGGGTAGTTATGTCGGGGAGGTACAAGCGTTTGCAGTTCGTCAGAGCATCCGCCATTTAAAGTATTTGTAGAACAGGCAGAGGGATGCAACATCTCCTCGATGGGACAGATGCTAAACACTAGATGACAGGTTGGCGATTCTCTTTTGAACCCTGTCTAGGAGCGAGTGACAAGCAGCAGATGCACCAGCCCAGATGTGACGACAGTACTCCATACATGGCCGAATGGTGGCCTTATAGAGGTATAGGATACTGCCAGGCGTAAGTAGTTTTCTAGCACGGGAGAGGGAGCCATCTTCCTTGCAGCAGCCTTGGCAATGCTCTCATTGCATCTATTCCAGTTCATATTCCGAGTAAGCGTTTGGCCGTGAAGTTTAAAAGAAGTACTTTCAGGCAATGTGTTCTTGGCCATTGCTATTGTTGGTAGAGAAGGTTTCTTGTAGTTATTGAAGGAAACAAGCTTAGTCTTAGCAGCATTGAATGTGACCAACCATTTTTGTCCCCATTCCACTACAGATTTGAGCCCATCCTCTAGTGTTTCTGCCATTTCCTTGGATATGTATTCATTTGTCTTTCCCTCATCTTTGTTATAGAGAGTGGTGTCATCGGTGAATATACCCATCTCCGAAACAATTTTATCAGGGAGATCATTTATGAATATCAGGAATAATAGAGGTCTAATATATATATATATTTGTGATTGCCACTTTGTGACAGAAGAAGACCATCTTTCCCTTGCATTATGGTTGATTATTGTTGATTACTCAATCATTTTCATATATTTTTGAAATATCTTTTTTTAATTATATACACATATGTACACTTATACACACACACATATATACATGTGGAGATGTAATCAAGATGCATCAATTCCTATTTTCTGTGCGAACGAAGATGGCTCTTCAGACTAGCCCTGCTCTTACACAGTCTGTTGCAAAGGTCACACTTAAACTGAGATTGAGGGATGCCAACTGGTGCTGCTCTACTGTGGACGCTCATATGACGTTTCAGGCTTTCACTCGATTTACAGACCACAGAGCAAACAGAACATCTGTGCCCTGCAATGTTTTCCCCATAAAAGAAAGATTGATCTCCATATGAACGCTTGTGGCTACCTAGGCAAGCTCCAGAGAAGTAATTTTACCGCATAAATGTAAGGTGTGGTTCTGCATGAAATCCTTCGAAAGACTTGATATATCTGACAGATTTTTCTTCCACATGCTCATATTTTTTCTTCTCAAAACTATAACAGCCATGATAGACCAAGGAGCGCCACTTTTTACGATCATCGGAAGCACTTACCCAACTGAACACGTCAATGCCAAGAGCTGTAAGATTATCTTTGATGTTATCCTTAAAGCGTTTCCTCGGTTTATGTTGTGGACGCTTTCCTTGTGTGATTTCACCATAGAACACGCGCTTTGGCAATCTGTCGTCGTCCATCCTTGTCAGATGTCCAGCCCACCTCATCTGGTTGCGTATAATCAACTTCTCGATACAAGGTACGTCAGCCCGCATGAGAACATCCATATCAGGTATATGTGTCTCAGGAATTTCTGGTGCACTCTCTCCATGACTTTTATATATATATATATATATATATATATATATATATATATATATATATATATATATATATATATATATATATATATATATATATACACACAGAAATAGATATGGAGAGGGAGAAAGAGAGAGAGAGAGAGAAATAATTAAAAAAAAACCCAGTTATGTGGGTTTTTTTTTTTTTTCGGTTTTGTCTGTTTTGAAATTAGTCTCCATCTGTTACAGTGCTCAGCTTAATGCGATAATTGCCGGTCGCAGCCGAGCCATGCTTGGCGGGAATTCCTGAGAATTCGGGTAAAATTTTGCAAGAGTTATTTCTTTGTATTAAAAAAAATGAAATAACACGTAAATTTTATTCGCGGTTTGGAATTTCAAAATACGAAGACACACCTATATATCTTTATAATTATTCATTTATCGATTATACAAACAAATATCATTTTCGAATCATAAATGTCAACGCTTCCGAATGCGTACGTTTATCTTTATTTTTACCTAAACAGTTTAGACATTAATTCAAATATACCAATATAATTTTTCCCAATGTTTGTGTTTTTATTATTTTCTATTTTTCTAATAAACTTTCCTTCTAAATTGTCGCATGCGCGTTCGTGTTCTGTGGTTTGTTTTTAGAAAGTTGTCCTATAACATTTACTGCATTCAAATTTCTATACGACAGATTAAATGTTCATTTTCATTAAAAATATATTTTTTCGTAACTAATCTATATAAATAAACTAGTAGAGGTATGTGTGTATAAATATTTAACAGGTACGCTTTTAAACTACTAGTCGCATAGCATTGCAATTGACAGGAAATAGTAATTATGCACCAAGGAAGGTTTATAACTCATAAAAACTTTGTTTGGGTTGATGAATAACGCATACATATCGGCATGTTGAAAAGCGAATAGTTATACTGTCTGACATGTTTATACTTCTTTCCGCGCATGCGAGCATAAATTAATTTCTTGAAGGCGTCTAGAATTCTTCTTTAGATTTAATTATCTTGATCTCGATACCAACATCGGTAGAGAATAAAGCTGGAACGTAAAATGTTTTGGTTTCGATTCTAGCTGATGGAAGTAAGGCATGAAAAATATCATCATGTCTTTGTATTAATAAATGCGAATATCTGCATGGTTTTTAATATATTTAAACGTATTTTAGTACAGGCGGGATCAAAATATTTATTTACAGGCTTGAAAAATAAAAGTTTTGTTTTTAAAATTCTTACAGATATTTTTTGACAATAATTTTTTTGGCCGGAAATCAGGTACTTATGTATGAGGACAGAATATTCATTAAATAGAACCTAACAACGTCGGGTATTTCAGCTAACCTTAAATAAGAATATGAATTTGAAGTAATAAATAGAACCAGGGTTTTTAATATATGATTCGAATTTTAGCTGGAATATTCTTATGGCATAACTCTATAACAGTTTATTAAATCATACTTACACAAAGGATATACACACACACACGCACACACACACACAAACGCGCGCACACACACAGACACACATATATATATATACTTATATATATATATATATATATATATATATATATAAGTTAAAATGTCTGCTGGTGTTTCTCTCTGTGTGTGTACATATTACTACACAATAGCTCAATTTTGGGCCTACAGACTCGGGCTTTTATATCGGTTTTCGGCTACGATTTTCGCTATTAAAGGGGTTAAAGTTCAAGGATTTGACCTTGAAGAACTTTACCAAACTCCTCCGCTAGTTCTGGGACGAAACACTTGAAATTTAGATATAGGTTATTTGGACATAGATAAAATTTTATAATTGTATTGAGCCCAGAGCACTCAATGCTAAGGAGTAAAAATTGGGGCCAAACTTATAAAAATAGCCTCTGCGGTATCTAACAAATTACTCAGCCAATTTACATGAAGTGTATCTAAATATATGGCCAGATTTTTAATGTGATTTTTGCCGGAAATTTGGCTTCCAAGGGGAAAAGTTAAAAATAGTTTACCTATACAGCCAATTTTTGGTCTAAACATTTGAAATCTTACATCAAGGGTACTCAGAGATGTCACAAGCTTTTTACTTAGTGTTTGCGCAAAAAAATTGGCTGGCTAGAGCTCATGGTTGAAATAGTTTACCTTTGCAAACTCTACCACACTCATCTGCCAATTTGGGTTCTAAACACTTTAAACTTCATATGTAGGTTACCAAAACATTAATTTAATTTGAGCTCATGACCATAAATGTTGCAGTGCCAAAATTGTGGTCAAAGTTTTTTTAAAACATGACCTCTGAAGTCTCTACTAACTTTTCTCTATAGTAGCTAAAGAAGTCTTGTTTTTTTGTTTCTTACAAAGGTATCCACACTTACCAAGCCCTAGGCCACCCGAGGATAAGGTTTAAAGACTGTACCTTAGTCAATTGGACAATAAAATAATCGTTAGTAATGGAAATTCGGTAAATTTATTAACTTAAGTGAAACAGCTTATCAAGAACTTGTTTACGTTGGACTTGAACACAACCATATTGTAGTCAGCTAGAAAGTCCTTTCTAGCAGCTCCTGCCGAGATGTAGCAACAGTACTCAATCATTGGAGGTACTTGGCTCTCATATAGATAGAGAATCGCATAAGCAGTGAGATATCTCCTTGATCGATAGAAGGATCTCACAATTTTCCCAGCGGCCTTGGCAACAGATTTAATGTATTTGTACCATTTCAGATCAGAAGTAAAGGTCAAGCGCAGAAGCTTGTCGAAACAGGAGGCCTACCCAAGACGATAGACATTTATTTCAATTGATGCCAGATGGAGATCAAAGCGTTGATGATGTAAAGATAAAAGCTTGGTTTTAGATGCATTAAAAGTAAAAAAACACCTATTTCCCCATTATATAACGGGCTCAAGATCAGAGGAGGAGAGAATCGGAGAGAACTTGGTCGTTTACTGTCTTAGATGTGTTACCATAGATGGTAGTTTATCAGCATAAATGTCTACGAATGATCTATGTATGTGAGTTGGAAGATCATTAACATACGCCAGGAAGAGATTTGGGCCCAGGATTGACGCCTGAGGGACTTCAGTATTAATGCTGTGAGCGTCTGATTTCTGCCCACCACTAATACCCTTATGAACCCATCAGAGAGAAATGGTTTAATAATTGAGAAGATATCCCCAGCTATACCATAGCTGGAAATGTTGTGAAGTAATCCTCTATGCATAGCCAATCAAAATCTTTTGATATATCAAGAGTAATTGCCCTGGAAAGGTTTCCTTTGTCAAGAGATTCGTTAATCCTATGAGATATAAGTATAAGCACATCTGCCGTAGATATAGCATAACGGAAACCATATTGTGTGTCACGAAGAAGGTTACTTTTGCTGAGATGGTTGATTATGTCTCTATTTAACACGAATTCCAGCAACTTACTCATGAGGCACAGGAGACTTATTAGCCTGTGCTGAGAGGGAAATGACCGATCAGCTGAATTCTAAAATATGGAGGATACTGATGAGGTTTTCCAAGGTGTTGGGAAGAATTCTCTATGAGACAACGCGTAAACAGCTTTGGAAGTATTGGCAGTAGTTCTGGTTGAAGTTTTTTTTTTGTACTACACTTGGAATACAATCAGGGCCGGTTTCTTTACTGGAATCAAGGTTTTTGATTGGTTGGTAACATCCCGCACAGAGTTTTGTATATCGACCAGAGTTTTTTTTATGAATAAAGGAGGAAATATTGGGGTTGGCGGCCTTAGTCGCAAAGGGTAAAATTAGCTGCAAAGTTCTTGGCAAAGGTTTTTCTTTTCTCTGACGCTGACGAGATTATCTCAGGTCGATTGATAATAGTTGGGATAGAGTACATGTTCTGTTCAGGATTCTGTTTGCTATTTGCCAAAATTGCATTACTGTACATATACACACTTTTTAATATATACATAAGCACATAAAATAATGAACAGTATTCAGGTCCCGAGCAAACCGTGCTGAACTGAGGAGAAATCCCTCATGACTGAGACAACTATCATCCCTTCTATCATCCCCCTCCCATACCTATACCCCTCCAATTGGCCCTTCCTCTCTGGGGAACAAGATCTTCCCCACACTAGGAACCGATCCTGGGTCTGGCCATACCCACATGGGTTGACAAATAAACAGAAACATTACAATCCCCTATACATATTTTTAAATACACGCCTCTATCTAAACAAACGTAATATAAAGACTACCCGAAAAGACTGAAACGAAAAATCACAATGCTAAAATTCAAGAATCAAAAAAACAAATATCAAAATAGAATGAAAGCACCTCAATCCTTATTTCAGAAGAGTTGCCCCCCCCCCGTCCTCACACATACACATTAGTAATGAACTTGGATCACAGTCACCTTCCTAGGGAAGCAAATAACCTCATTATGCTATAAAACAGTACACACATTTTTAAACCAATAAAAGAAAACACACACACGCACACACACACACTACCCTAAAGGAAAAGAAAAAACACAAGCAGAAAGAGAGAGTGAAAGAGAGAAACACAACACAGGAGTGACCACAGCCGAGGTCAGCGGCCTCGACACGCCCAATAAAAGAGTAATAAAAATTGAATATTCCAATGAATAGCAGGCACTTACACGCTTCCACCCCTTGGAAACACTTCAAATGAACTACGAAAATGCTATTTTTCCACCTCCAACACGTTTGAAAATAATTTCGGAAGAGGACGCTTCACAGAACGTCTGAAACGCGTTAAAAACGATTTCAATGATTTGAAAACATTATTACAATGATCTAAACATAATTCTCAATGAAAAACCAAGACACGGAATAATAAAATAATGTTAAAAAATACACATTGTTGGTGACTACCCCCTAAGCTCTAAGCGGTTTAAAAAGGAAACTTCTAAATTAAATTATCTTATACACGCATGCATATAAATTTCATATATAAACGGTTATATCTCTGTCTGTCTGTATTTATATCTACAAACTCTATCTCTCCTGAAACTAAAAGTCGCAGTCCGGCACTAGCCGCCTCAAATATTTGGATATTTTCGCACTGTTCTTTTATAGGTGTTTAGTCGGTTAAAATTGTTTCTAAGGGGTCAAAAATGGGCCAGAATTGAAAAAAAATCCTTAAACGTTTTTGTCCATGTTTTTTTTTTGTTTAACTTTTATTTTAAAACGGTCCGTATGCGTGTTAGGCTGGTACAGTGGTAATGTAACCAGCTTCGGTTCGGATCCCGCTAAATGGCACCTAAATACATAACTTTATTTTTAGTTTGGAAATCACGACTCTATAATGATATATACAAAATCTGGATGAATTAAAATAACATATTTAAGCGTACTTTACGGCCGAGCGAAGCTGGACAACCCTTCCCCACTCGTATGCATATTTGTATCAGTTAAGATAAAAATTAAATTTAATAAGGTCAATTAAACGTCACAGAAGAGACGTTGCGAGCCTGTCTTTGATTTATTGTTATTTCCATGAAAAATGCTCGTCATAGCTCCAATCACTGTTCTCGCCCCGCTAATATTTAACGAAAAGCACCCATCTAGCTGAAACCACTGTAAACAATTTTCTCCACTCTTTATCTGTGCCTAAATCAAAACGTAGATTCCATGAACAAAGCTCCTTTCTTATAAGTGCACGCCTGTGGAACTCTGTGCTTTTTGCCTGTTTCCCACCTGACTACAACTTGGATGTCTTCAAGTCCAACATAAACAAATTACTGATAAACCGCCCTCTTAAGTAAGACACTTTATCAAATCTCCATTACTAACGATTACTACGATATTATCCCATTGATTACTGTACCCGCAATAACCCTTATTCCCGAGTGGCTTCCTGGCCTTGATAAGGAGTGATAAAAGCTGCATTCTTTATTTTAATTTTTACATTTTTTACATGTAAAAAACTATCAAAATAAAAATAAAGGATGCAGCTTTTATTCTCAGAAAACATACTAAATTAAACTTATCGCAGATTTAGCACTTGCATAATCCAACTTCTAAAATCTTTACAATTACTGAAGAGAAATGAACTATATACAAATGAAAAATGAAAAATCCAAAAGCTTATATGAAATTATTAAATATAAATCGACGTAGCACTTGCATGATTTGACTTCTAAAAGTCTATAATCATAAAAGAGACTTCAAGTATATAAGCATGAGAACGGGGAAAACTTATATAGAAAAAGAAAACACTTTTGTATACGAAGCAATATATATTCGAAATAAGCACTAAAAAATATTTTATGTTATGTATATGGAGAAGAAATTTGAATATTTTCTGCTCAATTGTTATTATATTACATATATTGTTGAAGGTTAAATTAATATAATGTGCAATTGCATTAACCGTTGTGCTCGCTCATTAATAAAAAAGTGTGCATGTTTTATATCCGCCACATATTAAGTCTTGATCTTTTATTTAGCGACGTTTATATATTAAACTTCAGCAACCTCTAACTTTACGGAGTACAGTAATATTAACTTAGGTGATGTATGCATTTTAAAAGCCCCAGTCCGAATTGTTTATTTATTAAAACCAGGAATATTTATCAATCTTACTCATCCGATTAATTAATATTTTACTCCTAGTACAACAAGAAGACAATTTTTGATAAAAATAATATTTGCAAATCTAGCATCATTTTCTTCGCTTTTGCTTGCATTTGGCGATATGTAATGATTTGGCGGCAAATAAGCACGAGAAGAACAGGAACTGTGCAAACCGTAACTTCGTAATGTCTACAGCCAAATACAACATAATTAAGTAGTGTGGGCATATACAATTAACTAATCTGCATCTTTTAAACTGTTTTTGTTTTTATCTATATTCGATATGAAAAACAGAATAAACATTATTGTCTATATGAAAAAGCTGTGAATACACCACACAGTTCTATAAGATTGTTTGAATTATTATTTATTTTTTTATTAGCGATTATTTTTTTTTATTTCGCTTCCTGTGTGTTTTCTCCTATTGTAAGAAAGGAGTTATTTGCCCTCTTGTTTACATTTTTCTTCGCCCCAAATCTTAGGACGTTTTTACTTTTTTTTATTTCAAAATTAATTATTAATTAATAATTGCTACATACATAAAAGTAAGTCATCTATATACATGTGTAAAAGTAAGTGATCAATATACATGCATGTTTCGGAGTTTACTCCTCATCAGTATAGCTAGACTTTTATTGACAAGCCGTTATTGGTTCGATCCTTGTCAATAAAAGTCTAGCTATACTCATGAGGAGTAAGCTCCGAAACATGCATACATAGAGATGACTTACTTTTATACACGTAGTAATTATTAATTAATAATTAATATTAAAATAAAATATACAATTCTATAAGATTCGGATATTGATATTGACAATATGACGAGTTTATTGATTACTAGCAGGGCACGTAAACAGGTCTAGCCCGGGTGAAGCTTGCCGCTCCAAGCAAAAATGTCAGCAATCGTAGTTGTTGGTGACCGCTGCTGCCACGGAATAAATGCGGACACTGGCTACATTGGCCGCAGTAAAATAATTTGTCTTTCACTGGCGAGTAGTGATTGTTTGAATGGATGACAGGAAGGTAATGTTTGAATTGGCTCAAAAAAGTAATTAAGGGAATCCATAAACTAGTATGAATCAATAAAAGTACGAAAAATGGTCGATAAGAATAATAATGGACAGTAAAAACAGAAGTTTGAGAGGTTAAGGATTCTCACTATATATGGACTGTTTAGAGAGATCGAAATCAGTGGTAGCAGTCCTAGCTGTTTTGGTTGTTCAACTGTTCCACTTCCTTTCAACCTTTCCAACAATAGTAGTAAACAAGATTGCAGTTTTATGCCGCACTTTTTTAACGTGTAGAACAAAAAAATACGATTTTTTTCACTTGAAGTTTTAGTATTGTCAAGTAAAGGACGGCGTTCAGAATAGCCATCTCAAACTCACCATGTAAAGAGTGGCTTTCGGAATAGACACCACCCACCTCGTCATCCTCATAACGGCGTTTACAATAGACACACCCAACATTTCCATGTAAAGAACCGTATTCGTAGTAGACAACCACCTTTTGGAGAGGGGATAGAAAGTAATTCCTACAAATTTAACGGTGATAATTCTAGTCAGCATACCCACCCGCAAATGCTCAAAATATAAAAGAAAAAATAAGAAAATTGTGAATGGCAGTGTCAGTAGTAGCGCAGTAGATTTGGTTATCTTGTGTGTATACAAACCTAGCAGCCGGTAATTACAGTGCATGGTACTGGTCTTTATATCTCTATAAGTACTTGTCTCTGCAACATTTTAATATTTTCTTATCTATCTCAAGGAAATTGTAGAGGTGGACCTAATGTGCAAAATTACCCCCTCGCTCAAAAGTAAACGTGTGATCAATTTCGTGTATCACTCTGGAAAAAGCATTTAAATTAAATACTTACCCGAATTAAATCCCCTAACGAATGGAATTTACATTAAGACTCTACAGTAGGTAATTAGGGAGAAGTTTGGTTAGACCCTAACTTTCAAAGACGCCGGTAGTTTTGTCAATTTAGGCATGTAAGCACTAATTGGAACATATCTAAATAGTTTGACAAAATATGTCGATTATTTACTTAAAAAAGCATAGTACTTTGCAAAGAAATGCAACAAAACTATAAAATTATATTTTTAAACGTGGTGAAATAAAAAAAGTAATCCTAAAATATAGTTAACTATAAAAGAGAGAGCGAAAGAGGGGAAAAGGGAGAGAGAGAAAGAAAGGGGAAGAATATATACAGGTAGAGAATCCAGTAGCTGAGAATGCCGTAACGTTTATTTTTAAATCAGCGACGACCGTAATTAAAAAAAAAAAAAAAACAAAGTTGTGTTTTTTTTTCTGGTAACGCACAGTGATCGGAACAGACGCACACAGAAAGAATAAAGAATCCAATAATGTAGATATATTGGAAGTATAGTGGCCGAATAATGTTTATGAGTGTCCTCATATTTTTTAAATTATAATGACTGTTCGTTTATAAAGAAAAGAATATAATTATGTAATATAAGAATATTTTAAGCTCAGCCAATGTAAATTGCCGGAATTTTCGACAAAGGAAATTATCATTATTAAAGCGGAAAATAGAAAGATAATGCTATGTCTATAAGTATAGAATCCAATAACAAAAATTGCCAATAAAATATATTTATCATGTATATATTTCTTCTCAGTCATGATTAGTTTGGTCTGAGGACTTTACATAAAGAGGGGAAAATAGGAACTACTTGCTCTAAAGATGATGAGATTGTGATGACGTTGCTGTCAGGATGAAATGAAATATTTTATTACATTGTCGTTCTAAAACTGCATAAGATAGTTACTTAAAGTTTAGATATAATGAATGTGTATGTGATATCTGCTGTTTTAAACCTACGGTAATTTGGTCCGAAAAGAGATTTCTGCAATCAGAATATTATATAGGAGATAAAGAAAGAGCTTAACACAATAATGGCGAATAATATTTGATCTGAAATCTAAAAATAATCGTAGTGTTTTTGAGTTTGTATGCATGTATACATAAGATATATATATATATATAATGTATATATATAATGTATATATATAATGTATATATATATACACACATACATACGTGTATATGTGTATGATTGTATTCCGCTTTTATACTTAACATTTTTACTGAATAATTTACAATAAATTCAAGCTAGATATTAAACGTCTTCAAAAATGTAACCGTATTAAATATATATATGTATATATATATATATATACACGTACATATTTGCAAATATCTATCTATCTATATATATATACATTCACACATTAGCGAATATATATGCATGTGTATATTTATATATATATATATATATATATATATATATATATATTAGAGAATATATCTCCCTATATATATGTGTGTATATATATATATATATTTATATATATATATTATCCATCCTATTTAATTTCTTACGCAAAGAAAAAAGCTACGAAAATACACTATAACATAAACAGACAGAAAAATAACACACATACCTCACTATTAAACAGACATATTTTCATTCCCACCCACACCAAATATACAAAAATCTACGACACTCTTAATAAACTTGGTTTTCACTTGATACAAACAATTTCCTCAACAATAAAACAGACATTAAAAACTACCAAGCACTCTCCCAAAACCCTCACATCCGATGCCGGTATATATTCAATCCCATGTAACAGCTGTCAACAAGTGTACATAGGTGAAACACAGCGAAAATTGAAATTAAGACTTAACGAACACAGAAGAGATATAAGGAATGGTAACGCCCTAAATGCACTCTTTTGCCATTGTGCAGAACACGATCACTCATTTAATTTAGATCAAGCGAAAATTATTAAATACGTGATAGATAGAGCTAAAAGAAGACTTTTAGAATCAGCACTAATATTAAATACTAATACTACTACGCAAAGAAAAGGCATCTACCATTTAACTCCAAGCATAGGGAAAATAATAATCACAGAACAAAATATCAAAACAGATCCTGGCTAACCGTTTTTCCTTAAATATTTAAACAAACGAATAAGTTTGCAGGAGAAAAAAATGTGCATATTTATTTTAACGCATTTTTAAAAGTGTATATATAGACATCGAACAACCCAACCTTCCCATACGCACACATATGTTTGTCCCTCCCGACATGGGTAGGATACAAAAACTGTTCTCTTTTTCGTACGATCTATGACTTTATCTTTTATTGCATTTTTACTTCAATATCCTGAAGATGTCCTATGAAATAAGGACGAAACGTTGATTATTTTAATAATTTCATTCGGTTTTTCTATTTTTCTCAAAACATACATATATATATATATATATATATATATATATATATATATATATATATATATATATATATACATTTTTAGCCATCGACGTCGTCCAATTTCGTTGTATCACAACTCATCAGTGCCGCTAGACTAGCACCTCTACCAAGCCAAGGATATTACCTAATGTACGCATATATATATATATATATATATATATATATATATATATATATATATATATATATATATATATATTGAAATTTTTCAAATAACTGTTCGCTGACTAATGATTTTAAAGTGTCACATATTTTCAATATATTATTTGATTTGTTTCTGGATTAGTTTGTTTTGAGTAATCTTAGTAATTCAACTACAAACATCTTGCAGGGGACTTTGAACGGCAATCCCTATAGAATGCCGCAATTTTCTTTAGATAGAAAAAATACAAAAATGCAACAGTCTCAAATATCATTTTTTGACAGTTCTATCAATTGTCTTGAAGCAAAATTAATGGCCGCTACAAACAAAGCTTTTAAGTTATGTTTTGATTAATTTCATTCCATTTTTATTTTATATTCTTATTTTTATGTCTAGACTTTGTTTTTGCCAAAAAACAAGGGCGATAGCAATTACTCGTGTGCTCTCGTGTAATGAATGAATGCGTGAATGTAGGATTGGCATGAAATTCTCAAGATAAACTAAAATGACTGAAAAATGGGCTGAAATGACTTAAATAAATAAAAAGTAAATGACTTAGAATGACTTTAATGAACTTAAGGATGAATTGAATGACCTTAAGAATGGCTGTAATGCTTCTGTAATCCTTCAAAAACAACTTGAATGAACTGGAAAATAACTTGAATGGCTTTGAGACTGACTGATTATGAAGTGGGTGATCATTTTATATTAAATGAATACAGAAAATTGATCCCCAGCTTCATATTACAAAGTTACAAACGTAAGTACAGCATGTAGTAGAACATATACTACACATTGATCTTGGCCAAAAGCTTAAGAAGCCAAGAGAAGCATCTATTAACAACAGATCTTAACAAAAATGGCTAAGCACAAAATTAGAGCAACGAAACTTTGCACAGTTATTAGTCTTTCTCTACATAGGGACCACCCAAAGTTATGCATTTCTCCCATCGTTTGATGCAGCTCTGGAGACCGTTTTTGTAGAACACCTCAAGTGTGCTCTCCAACCACGATGTGACCTCAGAAATCGAGGCTGCATGATTTGGGAAACCCTTTCCTTTCAAAAACAACTTTATCGCTGAGAAGAGTGAAAGTCAGAGGGTGAAAGGTCAGGAAAGTTGGGAGGATGGGGAAGGATTTCATAACCACACGCCTTTGCTTCTGATCTGGCGACATGCGAGTTGTGGACCGGAGCGGTGTCCTGCAGGAGGAGGGTACCTTTACTGATCTTGCCCAGCCTCTTGATTTTGATAGCTTCCCTTAATTTCCTCAAAAGTGAAGCATAATAGGCTCCTGTAATCGTGGTACCCTTTGCTAGGAAATCTGTCATCACTACTCCAACCTGGTCCCAGAAGACTGTGAGCATGAGCTTCGCAGCGGAGGACTGCACCCTTGTCTTCTTTGAAGGTGGTGAGTCCAAGTGCTTCCACTGCATTGACTGGGCTTTGCTCTCTGGATCATAGTGATGGACCCAGATTTCATGCTATGTAATCAGTCTTTTGAAAAACTTTGACTCGTCTTCTTGACACATCTCCAAATTCTTCCTCGAGCACTCGACGCGTTCTCGCTTCTTGAATGGTGTGAGCAATCTGGGAATCCATCTGGCAGGCACCTTATGCATATGCAAACGGTCATGAATGATAGTTTCCACAGACCCTGTACTAATCTTGACATCTTGGGCTATTTGGAGAATATTAATGCGCCGATCTTCCAAAAGTGCAGCCTCAACTTGACGGACATATTTCAGCTAGATCAGACACCTGGAAGTGGGTCAGGGGCATGACATATTGAACGCCCCTCGTGTATAAATATGCATATATATATATATATATATATATATATATATATATATATATATATAGAGAGAGAGAGAGAGAGAGAGAGAGAGAGAGGGAGAGAGGGAGAGAGGCAGAGGCAGAGAGATATTATTTATTTGTTTTTGCGACACGTTTTGAATGAATTCAATCATTTTTACGAAAGTGTAACTTTACCTAAATGCGAGTTGGGGTTATTTTCTCCTTTTTTTCCAATTCGTTACCCCCCAAATAAGGAGCGGCATATATATTGTTTTTAATATTTAATCATCTACTGACATGTTTTTTATCGCTTACAATTCATTAGATTAGCTAAAACTATCGAGATTGGAAACCGGGACTCCGTAGTAAGAAGCCTAAATCTCTACCACTGGACCGACTGATTTCGATGTATCGCGATTTACATCGATGTTATTTATTTGTTTTTTTTTTGTTTTTGCGATACGTTTTGAATGAATTTAATTTATTTTTACGAAAGTGCATTATCACCTAAATGCGAGTTGGGAATAATTTTACTTTTACCAATGCGTTTAAATCATAATTATTCAGTGGTCTATGTTTATTATATATATATATATATATATATATATATATATATATATATATATATATATATGTATATATACACTGTGAAAGCAAAATCAAGACTTCCAAGAAGGTGTTGATCGCAATAAAACGTGTATTTCATTTTACATTACAACTGTTTCGTTGTACGGTCGACAATTTCAAACATTATATCGTTTGAAAATTTTCAAAAACCAGCATTTCTTCAGACTTTATGAATAAAAACACTTTTGACAATAGAGCTTTTTTGAAGCGAAAGACAAAAGAAAGAAAAAGGAAAAATTCCCTTAACGGGAAATACATGTGAGAAACATTTACCTTTGCGGTAGCTACGAAAAAGCTCATTTAAATATTAATATATTTGTTTTGGTAAAATATATTTTTACAAATATGTGTGTCTCTTTTCGTATACTTATTCCTTTTGCTTAAATCCAAGTGTGTGTTAACTAATACAAAAGAGCATATATTAAAGAATAACGGTGTAGTTACATTCAAAGATAAAAATATTTATTTTTCGTGTCAATCAGTTTCCCTAGAGTGTTTACATTTTTTACATGTCCTTTTCGGTATGCAGAAAAAATGGGTATTATTATATCAATACCGTCTCCTTTTGTGCATATACTATTCGGAAAAATTAGAAATTATCTTCTTAGATAGAATAAAATGCATTACAATATAATGCTACAAGAGGAAGAAAATTTTCAGCTGACACTTTTAAGCATTACTCAACGAACTGCATGTCGCAGGATATTTTAACAATTTTCCTAAAGAGGAATAGAGCAAAAATAACAACATATATTTAAAATAAAGAAAACGCTACGGTCTGCTTAGAGCGTTATAGTATATCTCTAAAACTAACGGATATTTCTATGAACTCTTACTTGTTAAGTGCTGAAATCTGCTGAGCACATTCGTTTCTTCTATCTATATATCTATAAAAGTGAACGCGTATGTGTGTATGTGTGTCTGTGTGCATTTCCCTACGCAATAACTCTCTCAGTTTGTGGCCTACAGACTCGAAATTTGATATACAGGGTACCGAGGTTTGGGAAAATAGATGTGATCGGTTTTCGGCCAGAAATTTGGCGATTAAGAGGTCGAAATGCAACGATTCGAGCCCAAAAGAATAAATTTTAAGGGGTCATAATAGGAGTCAAAGTTTAAAAAAATTACCACTTTTTTTTGCTCAGCATACACTTCCAAATACCCGGGCAACGCCCTGCACACATGCTAGTCTATATGTATAAAAGCGAAAATGTATGTATGTATGTTTGTGTATCTGCTAAAAGATTTCGACTGACAGAACAAAAATTCACAAACTTGGTCTCATATGAAAGCCCAACCCTCCGGACGACAAATACCCAATAATTGGCCAAAAAGGACCATTAGAAGTGCGTCAACTGATCGATTATCTGAAGGGGGGTGCAAAAAAGTAACATTTTAATGTTAAACATTATATATTTTTAAATCGATTTATAACTGCCCCAAAAAAAGGGCGCCAACTCCTCTACATAAAGTATACACGGTACAGTTTATTTTGGGTCAACTTGTATTTAAAACCCGCTGAGTCATGTCACGTGATCTTTACGTCAGCAGGCTGTAATGGCAGTCTGAATTTAAAAAAAAACATTGTTGTTATCGGTAAAAAAAAATAACACTCTCACAAGCTAAACTATGAACGTCTACGCTATGACAACGTTACCAAAGTTATTAGCACGTTAAAAATATTTAGATACGATATTTAAACGAAAAATAACAAGCAAAAAATCTGAAGTAGAAAAAATACGCTTACAAAAAATATTAACGATCGAAGTTTTTACAAAAAAAACAAATCCAGGCGCCATTTTCTTTTTTAGTAACACTCTTTCGAGTAAGACTAAGTGAGAGAGAGAGAGAGAGACGCAAACACAGAGAGACGCAAACAGAGAGAGAGAGAGATAAAAACGTTAACTTTTTCACCCCGAAATCGACAATTTTCGACAGGGGGGGGTTCAACAACGCATGCGTCAGATGACGTCATGACGTCGTGACCTGATTTACTTTAAATAGTTCAAAAAACCAAATAAATTTAATATACGTCGCTTTAGCTCAGGTAGTTAACGCCTTGGTTCATTATCTAAAAGTTTTGTGTTCGAATCGTTGTGTGAGATGTTTCTTTTTCGATTTTTTAAATTTAAACATTGACCCCTGTATTATTTAAGCCATTTTTCAGGTAACGTTCGTTTTCCTGTTTTTTTTGTTTACTTCGCTTATTCTTAGCGACACCATAAAACATCCGGGTACCCACCGATTTTTTTTAAATTTTAATGTCGAAACAGGCTTATTAAAGCCATTTTTCAAGTGTGCGTGTCTGTTTTCATCGTTTGTTTGCCTTACAGTAGTTTTTTTGTGTTTTTTTCGATGTTTTAATTACTTCCCCCCGCTTAATAAAAACGTTGTTTTCTTTTCTTACTTCGCTTATAACAATGTTTACATCGTCATAACGCTCGACGACTTTCAGACATCTTTCACTTATTCGCTTATAATAATGCTTCATTCTGACTGTCCGATTTTATTTTCAAACTTCGTTTCAGGGCTTCGGCTTCGATCCTACCCCCCACTCCCGGTTTCTTTTTTATTTAACACCACACACACCTAAAAACACCCGGGCAACGCCGGGTACCCCTCGCTAGCACTAAATAAAACATAATTATCTTTTTAGTCGAATGCTAACAAACCTTCCACATCGCCTTTTTATATCATAAAGTTTTGCATATTTCCTTCATGATGTTTAATCCTCTTAGTTTTTCGCGCACTGCACTTTCTTCTTGAGGGCATTTAAGTCTTGATTGTAAAGATTATAATCAACATTGTAATTACTACTACTCTATATAATATTTAATTGGAATTTATTGAGATGAGTCTTATTTATTAATTTATTTTATTGTGGACTATTATCATCATCTTACTTAGATGTTGTTTCACGACGTTTCGACCAACAATTCCTCTAGCCTCGGGTCCGTGGCGCAGTTGATAAGGTTCCAGGTGAGAATTGTCTGAAGATAGCGGTTATAATCCTACCCAAAGCCGGCCAGTGGCTTACTTGGCAAACATGTGGTGAGACGGCAACAACTATGGATGGCATTTATTGGTGAGAATGCAGTTAGGAGATTGGGAGTTCCTATTCCTTCGCAGATACCACCTGACGAAGGCAGAGGAATAGTTGGCCGAAACGTCGTGAAACAAAATCGAAGTAAATTGGGAATAAAAATCCGCAATAAAATAAATTAATATACTACTAATATGTTCATTATGCAAACACCTGCATGTTGAAAGCATAGACAAATATTACAGCAGAGACCGGCAGCTGTACTCATGAATGAAAGTCACAAACTCGTATAGCACATGCATATACAAACAGATAAACCCGTCCCATGAAAAAATATTGGAAGTCATAATAATTAACTAGAAGGAAAAGAGAGAGAGAGCGAAGCGCAGCAAATATACATAACTAATCAGAGTAGTGACAGGAATGTGGAAGATAAAGAAAGTCCAGATAAGAGATCTAATATTAAGAACGTTATGGAAAATAACGGAAAGCCTTGAAAAAAAAAACATAAGACATTGGAATCGAGAGAGATGTCTGTGTAAATAGAACAACAATAAAAGATAAACTATTAAGGATAAACTATTAAGGATAGACTATTAAGGAACGCTTTTGATTGCGGAAACTAACAGACGATCTACAGTCAGGAGCAGAACACAGAGAAACTGCTACAGATGTAAAAACCGAACAAAAAACAAAGGGCTTCACATAATTATGAAAACTGAAAATGCAGTCGTATTTTAATTCTCTTGCTCCCCTGCCTTCCGTCACCATTTTTTAAATTTCTTTTTGTGTGTGTGTATGTCACGATAAAATGAGGCCACAACAAATAAGTGAGGAAAATCAAGAAAGGTGGAATGACAGAGGATAGAAAGCACTGGGATTTTAGGGATGCCATCCAAATTCCATTGAGAACAATGGTCGCTGCAATGAGGGATCAATGGTAAACGGCTGGTGCGTTACCGCAAATTCATCTTCACAAATGATTGAATGAGATGGAGAGTACTAGATATTTGGGGAAACTTGTAACTCAGACACTAGAGGACATCACAAGCAGTTTTCAAATGGGAATATTTGATAGCCTGTTCAACTAGTCCTAGTGTATAAATATTACTACTACTACTACTACTACTACTACTACTTTAGCTGCTGCTGATGTCACTGCTACAACTAATACTAATATTATGACGACTACTATTAATAAAAATATTAACCATTCTTAATGAAAAAAAAATCAAATTATCAACGATCGTACGGACTTTTAAATGTAAGGAATGTAATGTTAGCAAACGGTGTCTTTATCACTATTAATTATTTTGTATATATATACACATATATATATATATATATATATATATATATATATATATATATATATAGTTTGTGTGTGTTTTTTGTGCGTGTTTTTTTTTTGTGTGTGTATACACGCACACACAAAAACACGTGTATATGTGTTTGTATATGTGTATTTATATAGGGATAGTCAACTTCTCAATATTTTCTCTGTCTTATAGGTTGAAGTCAAACAATCCTTTAAGATGTTCTAGAACGAATAAATAAACTGCTCGAAACTTGTTTCCGTGATTGCTTAGCATCTGTTTCTTTGTTTTGTTTTCATTTTATTATTTATAACGTCAATGATGTAGAAAAAGAAAATGAGAAAAACATAACATAAGCTATGAAGAAACATATTGAGATGATAAAACTAACGGAATCTATAAGCCTTACAATGTGTTCGGATATGCACTGCATTTACAACCCCGGAACAGGCGAAAAAAAAATGAAGCCACCTTTGACCAGCACGAAAGTAGACTTGGACATTCCAAATAACAGAAGAGTTATGGAAATATATATTTTTTTGTCTTACGATGACTTAAGAAAAATAATACTAGAAGTAAGCCTTCCCCAGTTCATATACATGTTTGTGTACACACACACACGCATACACATATACGTATGTATATATATATATATATATATTTATTTATTTATTTATATATATATATTTATATATATATATATATATATATATATATATATATATATATATATATATCCGCGTTAAGTATAATAATCTTGATTTTTTTTGTGTTCATGAACTAGTAAGTAACGTTTTTGCGAAATATATATTATTTTATCTAATTATACATAAAACCATTTTTGGAAATTTTATATACAGGTTCCCTCTACCGTGCTAGAAGCTACTAACAGCCGAAAGTATCCTGTACCTCTATAAGGCCACCATTCGCCGATTTATAGAGTATATATTTGGGCTGGTGCATCTGCTTCTATTCTCTCACTCTAAGACAAGGTTCAAAGCAGAGTCGCCAGCCTAATAGTTCCTGAACTGTCGTCTAAGCTTCAGCCTCTGTCCCATCGACGAAATGTAGCATCCCTCTGCCTGTTCTACAAGGACTTTAACGGTGAATGCTCCGACGAACTGCAAGCACTTGTAAATACCCCCGACAAACCCGACAAGCAGCAAAATCCCACCCCTTCACAGCTGAGATCCCTAAATTTAAGCGAGCGTTCTACTTAAGTAGTTTCTTCCTCAGAACTGCTAGACTTTGGAATTCGCTTCCGGGTCTCTGCTTCCCCAACTGTACTGACATACTGAAGTTCAAGTGTAATGTGAACCGACATCTTACTGCCCAACTCCCCACAGAGTACCCCTGTAGTTTATATCTCTGATAGTAGTCCCCTACATCAAAGTGGCAATGTGCTTTATTTGGGGTGAAAATGTAATTAAGAAAAATACACACATCACACGCATATCTATATCTATATCTATATCTATTATATCTATAAAAGTGAACGTGTCTGTCTGTCTGTCTGTCTGTCCGTCTGTGTACATTTCCCTACGCAATAACTCTGTCAATTTTTAGTCTATAGACTCGAAATTTGAAATACCGGGTACTGAGATTTGGGAAAATCGATGTGACGGGTGTCAGTCAGAAACTTTGCTTTTAAGGGGTCAAATTTCAACGATTTGACCTTTAAGAACTCTATCAAACTCCTCCGACAATTTTGGGTCTAGACACTTGAAATTTTAGATATAGGTTCCGTTAACCTGGATCTAACTTAATAAAGTGATTTGAGCCCGAAACTATAAATTTTAAGGGGTCATAATAGGGGTCAAATTAAAAAAAAAATTGACTTTTTTTTGTTTTGCTAAGCGTACACCTCAAAACACCCGGGCAAAGCCGGGCTAAAATGCTAGTATATATATATATATATATATATATATATATATATATATATATATATATATATATATATATATATATTATATGAATTTAAAAATTCTTTTAAGTAACACATATATATATTAAACAAATGTTCTTGAGTACAAAATAAGGCGGAAGGATAGTGTTTATCTATTTGCTTCCCACTGAGCAAATTAGGCACAAGGCAGTTTTTTTAATGTCGAGGGATTGGGTAGGGGAGCTGGATAGTGACAATTGATATGAAGAATTTTCCTTACATTGACCAATAACTAATTGCTACAAGAGCAATGGTCTTATATGTGGGGTTGCCCCCATATGTGGTCTTTGCTTGAACTTTGTTGCCAAGGCCCCATAGGGCCCGAACGGGCGGGTTAAGACGGAAAAAAGAGTTTTGGGGTCTAAAGAACGCTCTTTCCCGCCATATATCTATCTATCTATCTATCTATCTATCTATAAATTCGGTTTTCTTTTGTGTTCATCGATATTCATATTAAAACCCCTTTTTTATTTTTATTTAATGTATTTATTTGCTTCCCCACCAAAGCAAATTAGGCACAAGGCCGTTTTTAATGTGGGGTAAAAACCAGCTCCCCTAATAGTAGGTGAAAAGGGAGCACACTGGTTACTAAAAAATAATAATTGCCCCATTATAGAGGGTTTCCATTCCATTGACTAGTACAAATTATCTTAAGTGCAGCATCTGCAGAACAGATACTTCACTTTGATCTTGGCTCGAAGGCTAAAAAACACAGAAAAAAAGAAACCCCCTTTTCTATCTATTTAAAAAGAAAATTGTATCTTCTTATATCTTGGTTGTTGAATTGCATTCACTAGCAAACGATCTAGATAATTTGCATAGTCTTTAAACCATTCATTTTAATTAATTCCTTATATGTTGTTACGTTTTTTTTTTAATGGGATAATCATCTTTAGTTAACTATTACCTGTAATTATATTCATGCAGATATTCTACATGATTTATACTTGCATAATATTTGCGAAAATTTTATAGTAAATATAAAATTGTTTCCCTATATATTTATGTATACGTATATATTTTCCTTAAAACGAATCTATCTATATACATATCTATAAAAGTGAACGTGTCTGTGTATTTGCCTGTGTGTCTGTCTGTGTATCTATCTGTGTACATTTCCCTACGCAAGAACTCTCTCATTTTTTAGTCTACAAACTCGAAATTTGATATACAGGGTAGTGAGAGTTGGGAAAATCTATATGATCGGTTTTCGGCCAGAAATTTGGCTGTTAAGAGGTCAAAGTTCAATGATTTTACCTTTGAGAACTCTACCACACTCCTCCAACAATTTTGGGTCTAAACACTTGAAATGTAGATATAGGTTCCTCGGACATTGATCTGACTTAATAATTTGATTAGAGCCCTAAACAATAAATGTGAAGGGATCATAATAGGAGTAAAAGTTTAAAAAAAAAATGACCTTTTTTTTTTGCTCAGCATACACGTCACACCCTGGCAACGCCGGGCACTCATGCTAGTGTATATATATTAACCGAGCGCCCGGTATTGCCCGGTCGTAAATAAGCTCAAATATGATATTTTCATTAATGATGATTTCGTATTTATTTTTATATTACATGGGGCCCAATATATAGTATATATATAAAATATATAGTAATGATTTTAAAAGTTTAAAAAGAAAAAAAATATGATGTGTGCGCCATCACCGGAAACCGAAACCAAAACGTTTAGCTAATGATTTATTTTTTCGCTTGCCGATAATTGCTGAGCTATGAGACATGTTGGCTTCAAGGCTAAAAATTAAAATATGAACCAATATCTACTAAGTTATGCATGCATACTCATTATGTTGTTCGACCTTTACTTCGAAAATTTGTTTTTTTTTATTTTCATATTTCTGTACGGATATTCCCGGGCGACACCTCAAACTAAAGGTTTCTATGGGTTCAAATACCTTATATATGGAGTTTAATATCTGTAGACCAAAAATTGTAACAGGAGTTTGGTAGGCAATTTTTATTTATACTACTATTTATATGCATACACAACCACATATGTAAAGATTTTTCTGTTCACTATAAACATTTTAGGCAAATATTACGTTTAAAAGAATATGCATATCAGCATTATATTTTCAAAAAAATAAAGAAATGGGCTTTTAATATGAGTATCAATACAACAAAAAATATCAGTTGATAGGAGTATAGATATATGGGAAGATCATGTATTATAATATTGGATGTGTAAAACGCGTAATAAAAAATATGCATACAGGCATATAATATTTTTACATTGAACATTTTGTAAAATCTGTCGATAATTTTGATGTTTAAAATTACTGGGCGTTAAACACTTATCATTAAACAAATACTTGTAAAAACACCAATATTAACTTCGTCTTATGTGTATTTGATATAATACATCGATATTGTCATCAAAAGATAAAAGGTTGCAATAAACACACAGGGATTATATTTACATTAATGAAAACAAAATTCTGTACGACACAATCACATTGACATACCGATTCTCGCCAGATCACCGAAATTAAGCAACGTTAAGTTTGGCCAGTACCAGATGGGTGACCATTTGGAAGGCTAGGCGCTCTATGTACCTTCTGGGAATGGTTGATGTAGGACCAGCACCGTCAACCCCCAAATAGAACTCTTCGTTAACAAATCTTGAATAGCATATGCCCTTCAAGGAGCTCAAGGCTACGGATGGTGGGTAGCAAAATATTGAATTAACTATTCGATGAATTCTTTCTTTAAATTAAAAAAGCCCCACCAAACATATTATTACACACACACACGCGTCGCGCACACACACACACACATACACACGCATATATAGAGAAATAGATAGATAGATAGATAGATAGAGAGAGAGGCAGTGTAAGATTTAGAGCCAGATAGACACAGAGAATAGCGATACAGATAGATATATGTATAGTTTTATAGGAATAGTTATGGAATAATCTATGAACAGAAAATAAAGAAAATTGAAACGTAAAACGTTGCTTAATACGAAAACAATTTTCGATGTTATCAACACACACAGAATTACACGCATATATGTCACTTTTAAAACTTATAATCATACATTCAATCTAATATACACACACGCAAGCCTATAACTATGTATATGTCTAAACTTATGTATTTATTATCATATGCATGTGGACCTATATATATAATATATATGTATATATATATATATATATATATATATATATATATATATATATAAATTTATGAATATGTAAATTAATTTGCAAGAAAACACACAGAGACATATACGTACATATATATGTATATATATATATATATATATATATATATATATGTGTGTGTGTGTGTGTATGGGTGGGTGTGTTTATGTTTGTGTTTGCGTATATGTGTGTGTGAATTTACGTATGTGCATATTCTCATACAATTGTGGGCCATACGCAATATATTGTAAAAGACGAAATCCGTGGTCGTTTCTAAAGAGTGAATCTATCACTGTATTGAGTTGGCCTTCTCGAACACTGCTAATCTATGTCCCTGAGGAGAGCAAAAAGGTTAGACGTTCAGCAATTTTTCGATTCTTCTCTTCGAAATGGATTGTGTTCACTAACGAGATTTTATCAAGAATAATGATGTTGATGCGTAACTCATATTTCGTCGCTGTTCCCCACTGACCCTTGCCAAAACCGACAATTGTCAAAAATGATAAAAATTGAGACCCGTTCTCGAAAAACTAACGCAAGTGTGTGTGTGTGTGTGTGTGTGTGTGTGTGTGTGTGTGTGTGTGTGTGTGTGTGTGTGTGTATGCGTATGTGTGTGTGTATATCTGAGAGAGAGAGTGAGATATATATATAGAGAGAGAGATAGATATAGATAGATAGAGAGAGAGAACATAGAAAAGATAAAAAATAGATCGAGAGAGGGGCAGAGAGGGGGGTTAAAGACGAGGTTTCGGACCAACTGAGAAGAAGTAAAAAACATCGGGTAATCTATTTTCTTTAAAGTTCGCAGCGATCGCTATACAACAATGGCCGTCCGTCATGTGAAAAATATAAGACGATTTGTCCAACCGGACGATGATTTAAAGTAGTTTTCTTTGAAAGATTTTTATTGTGTTCTGTGTTTTAGTTGTTCGTCTTTTTTGTCTTTGGACAGCGTCGGGTTAGGTGTGTAAATTGCAATATGTGGCAATCAATCAATTGTTGCAAACCGAGTAAGCTTTGGAAACATATAGCCATTGGTTGTTACGAAGATAACAGAATCACACACACACACACACACGGACACATGTACATATATATATATATATATATATATATATATATATATATATATATATATATATATATATTATTATTATTATACACACATATATATATATAAATATGAAATTTATTTATACAAACATTGATGGCTACATATGTGCATACATGTTTCTGTAATCACCCGCATTGGGGGATTACGTCTTCAGGCCATTACGGGTGATTACAGAAACATGTATGCACATATGTAGCCACCAATGTTTGTATAAATTAATTTCATATAGTGCTCTGTTTACTCATTGAGCACTCTTTGGTATTCACATGTTGTTTCATTGGATGTACTTCTAGGAAACTAAATTCTACCGGCTATATATATATATACATATATATATATATATATATATATATATATATATATATATATATATATATATATATATATATCCTTCATTTACTCACATAAAATTAATATACGAAAGTATAGATTTATGCGTAAACTTGAAGTATTTACTTCAAAAGTGCTCAATACGTAGGTAGAGCTAGTTAGTAATTTATAAAATATATATGGCGATTAAGCTAAATTGAATATTCGGCGTTTCATCCACTCTAGGATTCGTCAGGCTTATGCGCGAATTCTGTGGTTGTTTCTCGTTTTTATATGGTCCTCTTCTGTTGAGGATTTTAGTTAGCCAATCAGCATTCTAGTATCCACCGCGCCCCTTCTTATCAGCCAATGGGCATGCATTTTATCGAACAAATGATTTTTTTTTCGAACTAGGTTAGTGGTTTATGGCAAGTGGTGAAATAAATTCTTTTGAGGGTGCTTATACTTAGCTCCTGAAACAGTCGAGCACTCTCAAAAGAATTTATTTCACCACATCAAAAATAGATATTGACAGAATTAATATCGAAATCTCGCTAAAAACACCCACACACACAGCAAGCATAGCTATATTATTAAATTAATAAAAAAAAAACAGATGAACTAATACGCCGAATGCGATCGCGAGCAAAGTTCTTCCTTAAAAATGAAAACGTAATCCAAAAAGAATCCTATGGTTTTAAAACCCTTACAAATGCGAAAACAGTATACCTTTTCATAAACTTTGAAAATGACATTTTAAACGTAATTAAAAAACTAGAATTCCACAATCAACCTAACAATTTCCAACGGAAACTACACAAAATCGTTAGAAACATAAACAACTCTAGTAAAATATTTGTAAAAGCAGATAAACCCAGACACTTTTATAAAATAGGCAAGCATGAATATAACAACTAATCACAGAAAACATTACAAAAAGCTAAAAAAAAAACTAGACACAAACGAATGCGACTACATAGATATAATAAATACTGAAAGTAAACAAATTACCGATAAACTAAAAATTAGCGATAAAGTTGGCAAATTGAAACCTAGAGAGTCATACATTCTGCTTAAAGACCACAAATGGGACTTTAATAATAATCCCAGCACCCGCCTGATAAACCCAACTAAACCAGAAATAGGTAGAATTCGCAAAACTATACTTTCTAGAGTAAACAAACAAATCAAACAGGACCTAGAACTAAACCAGTGGGCAAATACTACCGAAGCAATCACCTGGTTTAAAAATATAGAAAACAAAGATGAATGTACGTTCATACTGTTTGACATCATAGATTTTTATCCCTCGATATCCGAAGAACTTTTTAGCATTGCCGTAGAATTTGCTGAGGCACACACTGATATATTCTCGGAAGAAATCAACATCATTAAAAAATGTAGAAAATTAGTTCTAATAAAAAACAATAACCAATGGATAAAAACTAAAATGAAAAATTCGTTTGATTTGGCGATGTGTGCAAGAGATTCTGCAGAGGCATCAGATCTTGTGGGATTATTCATTCTATATACCCTCACAAGCATATTCGATACTACGGATATCGGCCTATATAAAGATAACGGACTAAGTCAAGGGAGAAAACTTGAAGAAAATCATACACAAGGAAATGAAAAAATTAGGCCTAAAAGCAGACGTATCAGCTAACATAAAAATAACAAACTTCCTGGACGTCACGTTAAACTTAGATAAAAACACATATGAACCATACTTAAAAGATAACGCTACTCCAATTTACGTAAACCCTAAGTCCAATCACCCACCATCAATTATAAAACACATACCTTACTCGATCGTAAGTAGACTCAGTAATAACTCAAGCGATCAAAATGCATTTAACAGGTAAACCAATATCTACGAAACCGCCCTAAAAATGGCGGATACAAAAATATCGATATCAAATATAAGCAACAAAACACAAATAACTATAATAAAAGTAAAAATAGAAGAAAAATAACTATAATTTGGTATACGCCCCATACAATCAAATGTTAAAAACAAAACTTGGCAAGAAATTTCTAGATTTTATTGAAAAACACTTTCCCGCAACAAACCCTTAGACAAAAGCTTCAATAGAAATACCTTAAAGTTATCCTACAGTTGTTGCGAAAATTTAGAGATGATAATTAAAGCACATAATAAAAAAATACTAAATAAAAAACAATGTAAACAACAACAAAAAACAATAAAAAAGTAGACACCATGACAAAAAAAACAAATCTAGCAGAAATAATAATAATAATGATAATAATAATAATAATAATAATAATAATAATAACAAACCAACCCAGGACAAGAACAATCATACCATAAATAAAAATACTAATAACGAACAGGATAAATACAACTGTAGACACCGCACACTTTGTCCACTTAAAAAAAAATGTCTAAAAAAAGCGTAGTTTATCAGGCAACAATATTTGCGAAAGAAAACCGGAATAACAAGAAATATTACGTACGTATGACTTCCTTAGTTTCAAAACCCGATACTATAACCACAAAAGTACATTCAACAATAAAAAACACCGTATAAAAACAACACTAGCGAATGAATACTGGGAACTCAAAGAAAGCGAACATTCGCCGGTAGTCGAATGGAAAATAATAAGACAAGCTACCACATGTAGGCATTTAGACGACCCATGTCATGTAAATCATGCCTTCGTAAAAAAATTGCTACCCTGTACTTTAAAGAATGCCAAAATCTATTAAACTGTAGAAAAGAAATAGCAAATAACTGTGTTCACAAAATAAAACTTACTCTAGGATAGCGATACAAAAACACTTTAAAACTAACAAAACAATAGAAAATAAACAAATAAATAAATTAAATAAACATGGATATACATAAACGATCACACATATGTATATATATATATGTGTGTGTGTGTGTGTGTGTGTGTGCATATATGTATGGACACATATGTATATTCATATATATAAAAAAGGACAATTTCTGCCTTAAATCACTAACCTAGTTCTAAAAAAAGATCCTTTGTTCGATAAAATGCATGCCCATTGGCTGATAGGAAGGGGCGCGGTGGATGCTAGAAAGCTGATTGGCTAACTAAAATCCTCAACACAAGAGGACCATATAAAGACGAGAAAAAAACCCACAGAATTCGCTCATAAGCCTGACGAATCCTAGAGTGGATGAAACGCCGAATTTTCAGTGCAGCTTAATCGCCATATATATTTTAAAAATTACTATATATATATATATATATATATATATATATATATATATATATATATATATATATATATGTATATATACATACATATTTATTTTACCAAGCAAGCTGGATTTAAAAAAAAAAAAAACTTTCATATTCTATTTCTGCAAATCCTCCTGCTACAGGAATTCTCATAAATTTATTATTTTGACTTTGACTGTCCATGTCTCACTGACTTTAACAAATTGGGTGCATACCTTTATGAGTATTTGCTAATATTTTCTCTAATGAGATGGTAGACATCGAAACCCTATAGGTTAAGGAGAATTATTTTCTAAAGTATTCTTTGTCTTGCATAGAATAATAAAAATTCTTTGATATGAAACTCAACCACTTCATTTCATTTCAAGTAGAGTTTTTTGACATTCATTGAATCACAATTTAATTTATTTGCTCTATCTTGCATATCGAACAATTCTCGTTTAGATGAGATAACTTATAGAATATTACTGCCAGTAATATTTTGTAAACGTTACAATCTCACGTTTCAATAAAAACTGATTGTTAAAAAAACTATTCTGAAGTGTATATATATATATATATATATATATATATATATAAAATAAATAAAAATAAAAATTACAATAATTTACCAAGTTAATCAAAATGGTAAACTTAAAATATATTATAAATATTAAAGAGTTAATATTTACAAGTAATCTCAACAAGATGTAAAAGCTCAATAAAACCGAAAAGGAAATAGAGCTTATAATATGAACAAATAATTAATAAAACATGTTACAAGACATCTTGAAAAAGAGTTAAAAACATATTTAATTTTAAAAAAGAAAGCACAAGATAAGTGGATAGACCTTAATCCGCGGAGTTTCGAAGAAATATTGTCCTTCTCATCAGAGGGCAGGGATTAGCAAAATGCGGGATCGGATTTTGCATATAAAAGTATTTAATGAAACTACAAGTAAGTCACAGATCTTACTTGGTTAAAAAAAGGGTGAGGTAAGGGGAACAGGAGGTAAAAGAAAAATGATAAAAAGGTTTCACATGAATGGAAAGTCCGGTGAAGGGAATATATATATATATATATACATATATATATATATATATATCCGTGGTTCAATTTAAAATTCTGAAAAACAACATATAGAGACATATATTCGATTAAAGAATTATTGTTTGACAAAATGAATATATAGAAGTTTTTTTTTTTTTAATTTCCTTAATCCATGGATTTTCAACAATAGTCGTATCATCAGAGGAAATTAAATGCAGTTAGCAAAATGTTCAGCTGCGAATGGACGCTATTTTGCTTTTCAGCACAATTATTGAAATTAGTTTAGCAGTACGCTTTCGCTATATGGGAATATCACTTTCTCCCATGGGCCTATTTTCTGTCCACCTGGATTTATAACCCCGAATAACATTGGACTCCTTCCGATAATGGACTAACCAGGTTGTATCAACTGCTTTTTTCGTATAAATTTCTCCATATAATTATCCACAACCACTTAAAATCCTAATTTCAATAATTGTGCGGAAAAACAAAATAGCGTTCATTCGCAGCTGAACATTTTGCTAACTACATTTCATTTCCTCTGGTGATATGAGCTATTGTTGAAAATCCATGGATTAAGAAAATTAAAATAATCTCTTCTATATATTCCTTTTGTCAAGAAATAAATGCTTAAATCGAATATATGTCTCTATATGTTTTTTTTTTCAGAATTTAAAATTGAGCCACGAAACTTATATATTGCTCTATTCTTAAATATTGAGCTTCTCCTTTGTGGCTAGGATCACCTTGAAAGTATTACTTCAAGTAATATCTGTCAGGATTTTTCATCTGAATTCTATCAGTGCCTTATCTCGCTTATATCTATCTATCTATCTATATTTATATAAATATATATAATAAAAATTACAATTAAATTTACCAAAATAATCCGAGATGGTAAAATTAAAGTATAATATAAATATCAAAGAATTAATATTTATAAAATTATCTCAGCCATATTTAAAAGCTCGATAAAACCAAGTAGGATATAGAGCTTATAATATGAGAACAGTTAATAAAATATGTTAAAAACACTTTAAAATGAGTTAAAAACATATTTAATCTAAAGAGGAAACAGGAGACAAAGGGATAGTCCCTCATCCGCGGAGTTTCTCATCTGAGGGAAGGAATTAGCAAAATGCGGGATCGGATTTTGCATGCAGAAGTATGTGATCAAACAATAAGTAAGTCAAAGATGTTACTTGAAAACATGGTGAAGAAAAAGGTTATTACATATGAATGAATAGTCTGGTGGAATCACCTTCCACCAGACTATCCATTCATGTGTAATCACCTTTTATAATGATATTTAAGGTTAGATCATGGTTACCCGACGTTGCCCAGGGTAATTTATGGACCAGAAACAAAGGCAATGCCATATTGCTTAGAATGGATGCTAACAGTAACATTCATTCTTTGAATAAGATAACTCACCCATGAAGTTAACCAGATAACCTTACACGTATAAATAAATTTATGTGCCTATGTAATATGCCAGAAAAATCTCATTAGCTTTTCAGACGGGGATGGGGCTAGAGACACATAATTACTTTTATTGTATACGAATGCAAATTTACATATTAATAAAGTTATATTAAACGTACACTTTCTAATGTGTCATTGTTTTTAAAGACATACATAGTTTTCTGCCCTATAAAATATCAATTTATCTATCTATCTATATATATATATATTGTTTGACAATATATATATATATATATATATGCGTGTATAAATAATACAATAAAAGAGAGGGAAATAGAAACAGTAAGTACGACTAAAATGACAAAAATTCACTGTTGTTTCTATTTACGTTCACCGTTATATTCTCACAGTCGAATAAAAGATCAAATTGTCAATTGAAATATATATTTTTATGTTTTACTAAGAGAGGCGCTCAGCCTCACTTTTTGGTAAAATACACTAAAATAAATAAACCCATTTAGATTTCGAATTAATTATTGCAAAACAATCTTTTATTGCATTTTATATTGTACCTAATATGTTATAATGATTTCAAAAGATGTTTTAAAAATAACTAGAGTGGCATCAGATAGAATCGAAACCAAAATATTCAGTGTTCCAGCTATGATCCTTACTGTTTCAGCTATGAATAGATTACGCACGCGCAATAGTAACAGAAATATGTCTACAAGTTGAAATAGGCATTTTGCATTTCAACTTGCCGACATATTTCTTTATATGCGCTGCTCATCCATATTAACAACAATTTTACTAATTATAAACAGTCGTTGGTTTATGATTACTGTTTTCTGCTAATTTTAATATTATGTGACCAATAGTTTAAGAGTTAATTGGATAAAAATTTTCACGTGGAAAAAAATATTCGACAGTTTTTTTTTTGTTTTTTGTTTTTTTAATGCAGACTTTCCAGAAAAATTAATCTGTGTCGAGTAAAGTGGCTAAAGTTTTGTTTACATAAAGACTGTAACCTGTGGAACAAATCAGGTTTGGAATTATAGCCGGTAAAACTAGCTGTTCAGGGGTCAAATAGAAACCAAAATAAGATCATTTACCAGGAGTAAGTCGATCAAAACTCTTACTGCTCGGCATGCGGAAATTTACACTTATTAATTCACATCCCTTAAGTTTAAAGGTATTATGATCCCTTTGTGGATAGGTAAAACGATATCCCCTAAGGCTTGAGCACTATATGTTTTGCTTACGATTATAGCCAATAGTATCCAATTCATATTAAACATTTAAGATCTGTACTATATATTAAGGGTTATTCTGTATTAAAAATGAAAAAAAAAAACCTCTAAATTAAATACGAAATCTGCGTGAATTAAAATATCATATTTGTGCGTATTTTAACGAAGGAACAACGCCGGGTGCAATAAAATATATCGGGTACAATATAATCGTCAATTGTTTAGATCCATTATGATACATCTTAAATCTGCATTAATTAAAATATATTTAAGTTGATACAAACGGGTAACGCCTACTGACTAGCAAATATATATATATATATATATATATATATATATATATATATATATATATGTATATACAGATGTATATGTATATAATTATGTATACATATATATATGCATACATATATATATATATACATATATATATGTATACATATACATATATATGTATCCATATATATATGTATACATATATATATCCACATATATATGTATATATATATGTATACATACATATATATGTACATATATATGCACATATGCATGCATATTTATGCATATATATGTATACGAATATATACATGTATATACAAATATATATATATACATATATATTCAAATAAATATATACATATTTACAGATACATATATATATATGTACATATAGATGTATATATACAAACGCACACACACACACACACACACACACACACACACACACACACACACACACACATATATATATATATATATAATATTACACATTTATAATTAATTAGTATCCACATATAAATACGTAGTAATTTTACCGTACGTTTGTGCGTGTATCACACTTTCCACATCATAAATTATTTGATCGGGAGATTCTATTTCTTAAAAAGGGGGATAGAACATGATAACATACTAGGATCATTAAATTACTATATTGATATGCTAATTTAATGTTCTTAATATTCTATTTCCATCCTTCCTATTTAATATATAGGATCTCCCAATCACCGACGACGCAATGTAAAATATTCGTTGTTGTCACTACGTAACACTAAAATATATTTTGTTATTCTTCTGCCTAGGATCCCATGATAGTACCTGCTCTGTCTAAAGATGGTTTACTAATATCGTGCGATTTCCATTTGCGCTGATCGTCCCTCCAATGGAAATATGTCACAGACTATAAGGATATTGAAAATAAGCAGTAATAACCAGATATATTCTGAAACTACATTAACCAGATTATTTAGATAAATACTATTACAGTTTAAAAAAAAATAGCTACAATTATATCGCAGGGTCTCCATTCAAGCTAAACGCACACAGAATGCGAAGTTGCAGTATTTTACATATGAAAGATTCCGCTGTGGAATTTCCACTCGTCTTGCTCGTTAATATAACCTAAAAACATATGAATCCTCTGAGCTGTATATATTTTAATTTTTAAAAGCTATACCACAACACCGTGATCTTGTAAAAGGATTATGTCTCATTAAAGCAATTTAAATGTTTTCCCGTATTTTATTAGCGATTTAATAGACTTTTACTCAAGTGAGCGTCCCATGATAAGACGTGTCGAGGCTGAATAAGTTAACGGAAGCGCGACGTGTTGAAATCAAATTTAGATCCATCTAATTAACAGTTACGGTAAGAAGAGACGGATGCAAGGAATGAAAAAATAATGACGCCTTTACCAGACCATGATGGAAATTTCTGTATACAAGTTTGTAGTTGAGATTTGCAATATTATTTGATATAGAATATCGTGTACAATTAATATTATACACGATATTCTATGTATTTGATATATAAAAAGAACTGTAAATTCCAAACCAATTTATAAATCATTGATGCATTAAAACGTGTTATTTTTATTTTTATTTAATTTATTTTAACATAGTCTCAGGTAATTAAAATGTAATTTGAACTGACACATACAAAAGCATCCAGAAAGTACTTTCAAAGAAAAAAAACAAAACAAATGTACGAAAATGACTAGGGAAACTTCCTATACAAATTCGACCGTGATATAAGAATGGTCATATAAAAAATTACAAACATTATAGAAACATACCATTAAGCAAAGAGCCTCGGTGTTATTTTCCAATACCTGTCTTGCTGATATGGGTTCAAATTATCTAAAAAATTACAAGAGGAAACTTACTTCCAAATACTTCTCATATGTTATATCTGTTATATCTGCCATCATTTGGAAATAGGGTACGATTATAAATATCTTCAGTATCCAATCATCTTCATACACTGTAAAATTTACATAATGTATGAAAATCAATAAGAGGAGATATAACTTATAGGCAATATTTGGAATCAAGAGTCCTCTTGCTGTTATTTCGGATAATGTAAAAGCATAGCAGCAAGTGTAAGTCTTCCCTCCATAAACGACATAGGTTTTGGGGAAATATCAGATAGTTTATAATTCGATATGCAAAACTAAGAAAAATGTGTATATGATTGAATCAATTTATGGCTGTAAAAAGTGCGAAATATAGGCTGATAAATGATCCGATAAATGTACGACCTTCCAGGCTAGTGTTACAAAAAAATCAAGTAATTACCTTTCCAACGAGTTCGCATTTGTTAAATTCTGATCAGTAGTCACTTAGAGTTGAGACATATAAAATTGCAAAAAAAAAAAAAAACGGCGGTATACATATATATATATATATATATATATATATATATATATATATATATATATATATATATATATATATATATATATATATATATACTAGCTGTATCCGGCCACGCGTTGCTGTGGCTCAGTTTGTTAAAATGGAACACATGTGAAAGTAGAGAAAAGTCTGATTCTTTTTTTCAAGAGAATGTACAAATTATTTATTTTTTTAACAGATGTTAAGAAAATAAACAGAAAAATACTTCCATCATTAATTATGTAAAAAAAATACATAAAATGTTGATTTAGTGTTTCAATATGCTTATAAATTACGATAAACCTTGCTGAGTATGCATTGTTTTACGGTTGTTGTAAAAATGGAACGGAAACTTAAATTTCGCTTCATTTTAATCTTCCTTAATTTTTTAATTGTGCCCCCCGAACGAATATAATCAAAACAGTAACATTCAACAATTGTACTTTATGTATATAAAACACAAAATGCGTGTGTGTATTAGTGTACACATAGATTCGAAAAAGTTGTCAAAAAACAAATATATAACAAATAAATGTTATCAAAGGCAAGATAAGTTACTTTTCTGCCAAACTGGATATATTTTTTGTGTTTTTATTCAATGTAACATATTTATTCAGCTCGAAAAACATACAGTGTTTACCGATGTATTCAAAAATTCAAGATGGCGTCTCACACCCTCTTTAACACCGTAAGTATGGAAAAAGGTGTTATAAATAAAAAAAAAAACTATACAAAATACTATTAAAAACCCGCCGAATATATGTCAACCTATGTCACGGTAACATATATTAAGCGAGTTTTTAACAGTATTTTATCCGGTTTTTTATTTATAACATCTTTCCCCACACTTACCGTGTTAAAGAGAGAATCAGACGCCATCTTGAATGTTCCAATACATCGGTAAACACTGTATGGTTTTCGAGCTGAATAAACATGTTACATTGAATAAAAACACGAAAAATATATCCAATTTGGTAGAAAAGTAACTTATCTTGCCTTTGATAACATTTATTTGTTATATATTTCTTTTTGGACAACTTTTTCGAATCTATGTGTACAGTAATACAAACCCCACAAAATATTTATTAAAAAAAAAATTTTTTTTAAAAGTTAATAGCGAAAGGGAAATAATTCAATTTTTAAACGAAAAAGTCAGTTTACCTAACTTACTGTATTAATGCTATTTTTTTAAGCAAGAAAAAAAAAGGTAAATATCAAGATACGCTACTACAGAACACCGACCACTCTAATTTCTTTTTTATGGGTAATTGAGGTCGCTGACAACGAATCTGATAGTCAAACTTGGGGCAAATTTACCGTTTGCATCGTATTTACCCCTGAACCCACGAACTTCTTTCCACCATCTTGCAGCATCCGTTTATGCTACGCGCATGAACGCTGTAGCATAAACGACGGCTTCCCCAAGCAAACTATGTTGGGGGGAGGGGATTTTTTTCCAGGACATAGAATTTTCTAATTTTCAAAAATACATTTTAGCGCTTTTTGGGTGGAAAATTTAAAATTAGCTGAAAAAGAAATAAAATAAGAAAAGGAAAGCACACCAAGTTGGAGTACGGGGAGGGTAATTTATCTGTTTTGTTTTTTTTTTACCTGGAACATTGAATTTTCAAATTTTCCGTAAGTAACGCACCGACATTTACCAATTAGAACACCATTTAACATTTTCCGAAGATTTTACTTTGTACATTGGGGGCGCGAGCGGGGGGGGGGAGGAGCGGATGTGATGTTGGCGCGCGCCCCAACATCACATCCCCCCAAACAAATTAGAGTGGTCGGTGTTCTGTAGTAGCGTATCTGGATATTTACCAAAAAAATATATTTAGGTTTGGCTATAAATTCGTAAACTCATTTCACCTTAAATAATTTAGGTGACTGAAATAGGAATCTAATTGAATCTTTAATTTCCTGAATAGTATCCGATAATTCATTTTTCTTCGAGTTATATCGAATACATTAATACGGACTTTAGGGGCTTTTTTCGTAATGTTACTGTAAAAATTATTTTTTATTGTTACAAATTACGATGCTTTAAAAAAAGCAAAAATAAATTCTTGCGTTTTTTATTTACTACTGAAAACCATAACTTTAGTAAAGGTATTTTTTGTTTAAACAAAATAAAACATTTTCACCAAGAGTTATGTAAAAATAATTAGTTCATTATATTCTGCGATCATTATTTGAAAAATACTGCAATTTTCATTACAATTCGTTAATTTCCTGATTTTTGGTGAATTTTTAAGTAAAGGGAGGAATCAAAATGTGTATACACTTTGAGCGTTGGCATTCATTTTTCGACCACGTGTGGTTAATTTAAATTAAAGTTCAATCACATGGTTACATTATCAATAAACCCATTGAAAATGTACCATATTGTAAACACATTCTGTTTACATTAAGCTTGTGGTGTTTTTTTAGTGATGCAATGTTGTCAACTGAGATTTAAAAAAAAACCGCGAGATCCGGAGAAAGAAATGTCCAGAAAATCGCTCGCCATGGTCCAGAATCCATTCACCAAATGGCAATACAGCAGCCCCAGTACTTTGCACCTGCTGATAGGACAGCCTCCTTAGTGGTTAATCCAAGGTTCGGGTCCCTGACTATCAGGCGGATAACGTCAGCCCAGACAAAACGTTTACCTCCAGCACCCTTACTAGTGACATGGCTACAAGGATAGACATAGAAACAGAAAATTTCCGCCATCTCAGCCAACTGTTCGCACAAAATACTGCCAACCTAGAAAACAGCTTTTTCTTCTCCCTTTGTCAGAAAAATCACTCATTAAAAAATGAGGACTGAGGGACAAATAAGAAGAAGCGAGAGTAACAGGAGCTGCCGATAACGCATCCACAATGCGTTTTCTACTCTCCATAAAAAAAACAAAAAAACTATTAAGTATTGTACTTAATAAAAGTCCAACAGACGTGTTTAAGGGAAAGTATGGTGATAGATTCCCCTCACACGAACTAAAAATGAGTACAATTCGTAATCTATTTTTGCAATTAACTCGGAAGATAAATAAACATTTATGTACGAGAAAAAAAACTTATCTTTCCTTTGACAATATTTATTTGTTATATATTTGTTTTTTGACAACTTTTTCGAATCTATGTGTACAGTAATACAAACCCCTTCGGGGAGAATGGAATGACCCCCCCACCTAAAATGTACTTGGAAAAATCGATTTTATAGTGAGATTTAAGAATGATTAGTCGAAAAAAAGGTGAAAAACAAAACAAATAATCAATAAATAATTGTTACCAAAGGCAATACATGCTACTTTTTTTTTACTTACCTGAATGAGTTTATTTTATGTTTTAAAGTATTTTCAAGCAATCTAATGCGGGTGTCTCTGGGTGCCAAATACCTCCAGATTTTCTAGAATTTCCTGCTAGATTGTAAACGAAATCTCCAGGAAAACCGCTAAATTGTAACACTGGTCACGTGACAGGAAGCGGTAATAAATAATTGTCCCTAAATAAAAAAAAATCGCCTCTCGCTAAAAAGAAATCCACCTATTTATCATAGAAAAATTAAGTATAAGGTTATAATTAAAAAGAAATATAAAAAACACACATGGATATAGTAAACATATTATACCAAAACGTGGAAGCCATCCGTCTAGTGGTTTTTTAGACAATTATCTCCGAACGAACCAACATTTACATTTATATATATATATATATATATATATATATATATATATATATATATATATATATATACATATATATATATGTGCATATATATTTTTCATTTACTCACATAAAATTCTTATACGAAAGTATAGATTTATGCGTAAACTTTAAGTATTTACTTAAAAAGTGGTCAATACGTAGTTCGAGCTATTTAGTAAGTTATAAAATATATACGGCGATTACGCTACACTGAATATTCCGCGTTTCATCCACTCTAGAATTTTGTGGTTGTCTGTCGTTTTTATATACGCATATTCTATTGAGATTTTAGTTAGCCAATCAGCTTTCTAGTATCAGCGAAAAAAGGAAAAGCGCGGTGGATACTAGAATACTGATTGAATTTGGAATGAATTTAGCTTAGGTTATTTTTTGCTTGTCTGTCTCCAATGTGCTTTGCCAGTCAATTAATATGTATATATATATATATATATATATATATATATATATATATGAAACGCAGAATATTCAGTGTAGCTTAATCGCCATATATATTTTATAAATTACTATATGTATATGTATATCTATCTATCTATCTATCTATCTCTCTCTCTCTCTCTCTCTCTCTATATATATATATATATATATATATATATATATGAATAAAAAAGAATGCGAAAAGTATAAAAGCTTATAACTTTTCTGTATTCGTTTTTAATTGGTGACGTGCAGGAATACAAAATAACAATATTATGAAAAAAAAATTAAAAAACTTTTTTCATAAGTACATATTTTCGACCGATCCTTCAGTCTTCATCGGTGTAGTGAAAGTATGAGGATACATATATTATTATTATACACACACATATATATATATATACATATATATATATATATATATATATATATATATATATATATATATATTAACAAAATATGGTACTGCAATAAACAATCAAAACGTTTTTAAAAAAAAATACGGTAACATACAATCAACGTCTTTTTTTTAAATGTAATCCATCAGTTAATTAACCCTAGATATAAAATAATACTTTCTTACACGCATACGCTTCACTCATCCTGATCTTATGAATATGTTCTATTTATTTCAATTTCATTTACGAAATTTTTTGATATTTTAATTAATCAAAAAATTAAATCCCCTTAAAGCTTTTCATGTGTGATTAATTTATTTAAATCCATTGTCTATATTATTTGGTTAACCGCCCAAAACATATAGTGAGGCCAATGATTAAGGCTTCTTTCAATACGACTTGACAATAAGAGCGCCTTTGGATAGCAGACATATTTCTTCTGATTAACTGACATTATTTAATGTCTTGTAATTGGATACGAATGTACCGGGAATCGCTAGGAGATAGACAGCTATTTCTTTACAGATAAGAGCGGACAAGATTTGCGACACAGATCTATGCAATTTTATTAGCTTTTTTTTTTTTGGGGGGGGGGTTATACGCTTTCATATCAAGTTGTGCCAGGTACAATAATGAAATTCATAGATTATGTGTTGTGTTTTGAATCATACAATATGTAACAACTGTTAGTTTTGTACAAAATATATTCTATATACATACTATATTAACAATAATCGCAAGTTCAAACATTACAGAAAAACTTGCTTTTTCCTTTGGTCGGGTATATCCTTATCACTGTCTTACATCTCTCATGATATTGATCCTTCTTTTGCGATTCAAACTTCGACCTCTACTACTTCTACTACGTCTTCCTTTTTATTCGTTTTCTGATTATTATTATTATTATTATTATTATTATTATTATTATTTTTATTATTATTATTATTATTATTATTATTATTATTATTATTATCTCACTATGTGTTTTCATACAGACCATCATCAAAGAATTCCCTTTGAGAACAACATGCGATGTTCCCTGTATTCTGAGTGACAACAAGGTTTCCCAGATGTACAGTACCATTTTTCGATAACAGTTGCAAATTAATTTGCGTTATCACAATATGCGTTTACCATTGATTTATTGTTGGCAGTAGTCATTGGCCGTCACTGAAATTAGAGTGACAGGAAGTTTTTCCAAGGTCACAGACTCCGTAGTTGTATCTTATTTTAAATTCTCATCATCCCTTTTCCTCTTTCTGATTCTTATTTTTTCTTTTCTCGTCTCTTTCTTTTTTCAGCATTTTGTTCATCTGCTCCTTTCCATCTACCATTTGTATCCCTTTTTCTTCTCTGTCTTTTTTCTTACTTCCCTTTTCCTCTTTATTTTTTTCTTCCACAGTTTGTAATTCATCTCTGTTTTTCTCTATCTTATTGTGCATGCATTTGTTCTCCTTGTTCATCTCTCCCCCTTCGTTTTTAATTCATTGTATATAACTTTATAAAATATCCTTCTTTTCTTACATAATAGATTTTGCCCCGTTTTTGTGTCTTCTCTTAGAGATCATCTATTTTCTCCATCTTTTTGTCGTTTTCTCTTATATAGGTGTTAGATCATTTTCTATTATATGCTCTTATTCCCTTTTTTCTATTTTATCCTCTCCCATGCATATATTTTTCTTTATTGTCCCCTGTATTTCTTCTCTTTCTATGTCTTCTTTACACGTGTCATCGTTTTCTCGTCCACGTATGTTTTCAGCTTTTTTTTCTGTATTTTACACTTCTATATTTCTTACTACTTTTCTACGTTTCTTCCGTTTATTCTTTTACTCTCTCTCTCTCTCTCTCTCTCTCTCTCTCTTTCTGTCTGTCCCTGCTCTCTTTCCCAAGTGGGTCTTTTTATCGTACTCAACCTAATACTCTTATTTATTTTTGTATTGTTATCCCCATTCTCCCTGTTTGTATCCTATAGTTTAATCTTAACTTCCTTTTTTTGTTCTTTCTCTTATTCTTTTTCTTCTGTTTCCTGTCATTTTATGTTTTTTTTTATTTTCTGATTCTTTTTATTTTCTAATCTTTCTCTCTCCCTACATATTCTACCCTTCTTTTGCTGTGCTCCGTCTTCTTCTTCATCTTCTTCTTCTTCTTCTTCTTCTTCTTCTTCTTCTTCTTCTTCTTCTTCTTCTTCTTCTTCTTCTTCTTCATGACGCTTTCAACAATCCCATAGGTGCCGAAGGCAAGGGTTAGCCAGGATCAAACGAAGTCGGAAAAGCTCAAATCTAATTTCTCGTTTTGTTGTGTTTGATTGTTGATTCTGGCGAGTGCTCTAGCAGGCCCGGGGGCGATCGGCGTCCACATTGACGCATGGACGGGGGGCTTACCTCTACACTATGACATTTTCTTGCTGGTCCCACTAGGGACAAAACCGAGGAAAACATTTGATCTATCGTTGCTGGTTGTGTTCACTGCTTTGCATACCATTTTCTTGACGCCGGTACCCACCCAGTGAGACCAGTGGGGCAGGGGGTAAGTGAGATGGAAAGAAGGCCCGTTTAAATGAGCACTGATCAGGATTTAATTGGAGACGCGGACAGCGGAGGCGCCAGCCGGAAATTCAAGTGACACTTCACTTGCAACCCACCCGCGGGCGGTAGATTTTTAAGAAAAGGCAGAGGAAGGTGCAACTTAATTTTTTGCCCACCAATTCGTATTATCGTCGCGCCATAGGCTAAACAATCAAATTGCAAAAATAAAATAAACATAATTAGAAAAGCAAACACAAATAGAGTCTGAACACAAAATACGAAAACAGAGGTAAATTTAGCTAATTCGGGTTAAAACAAATAGCGAAGTTTAAGAAAAAAATTGAAAATAAATTAAAAACTAACGAAATAAAAGATTTTCTATGCAAAAAGAATACTTAATCGAAAAATATGCCCAATAATAAAAAAGAAAGCTTTTCTTAAATCTCAATCTCAAGTTTCTTTACTCTCTCACTCTCTCTCTCTCTCTCGCTATATATGTATATATATATATATATATATATATATATATATGTATGTATATATATATATACATATACATATATATATATACATATATATATATATTTGTTTATAGACAAAAGATGACACTTTTTTTATTTATTTTCTTGAAATGAACGTAAATGCAATAACAATTCAGATAATGATTAAAAGTATATATGTATATATAATATATATATGTGTGTGGGTGTGTGTGTGCGTGTTTGTGTGTGTGTTCATACGTACGTATTGCATATAGATTCTTTAATCAATTTGAAACAAGGTTGTAAATGATCCGCAAACATGCCCATTGCTAGACGTTATAGCAATACGATATTAAGAGCACATAATTTTCTTTTGTGATTAAAAGCTTTAGGCTTAAAAATCTTGGCATAATTTTTTATAATCCTTGCGCACTGCATTGTATTCACATAGTTTCTAATTAATTAATACATCTATATTGATTAGTATATTTATATCACAATAGAAAAATGCGAGAATCAAAAGTAATATGGTTAAGATTAAACATGGAAAACTAAAGGACTAGTTTTTAAAGCTGAAAAAAGTAAAGGACTATATATTCTAGTAAAAATAACATAAATATATTACTTAAACTACGGCAGCATAAGGAAATGATTATATAATATCATTAATTGATTTACAAAAAAAATCTTAATGTTGCCGTATTTTAAGTTATAAATTTATTATATTTTTACTGCAATATCTTGGCTGTTTCTTTTCCAGTTTAACAACTAATCCTTTACTTTTCCATGTTTAAGCTTAATCCTATTACTTTCCATGCTCGCATTTTTCTATTGCGGTCCATGATTTTTCAAGGCTTTAAATAAATTCACTTGTTCTTTGTTTAACTTCAGACTTAGTTTTTTACCCCAATAAACACATATGTAATTACAATGTACGGCATTCGTCTGCTTTCAATAAAATCCCACCAATAATCTCACTTTTATGCTTTCACTTGTTAATCCTCTTTTAGAGACAACAGGAAATTAGTAGTAACAGTAATCGCTAAAGCGACATTGTTGCTATAGAAACCAATCATTAAAGCGTCGCTCACCTCCTTACATACTTCTATGATTTTAACAGAAACTTCATCATAACTTTTGTTTTGCTGAACGAAAATTGTAAAGAAAATTCACAATATAGCTTAGACCGTGATCTAAAACTGTCATAATTGTTTTACAATTGGTCGGAACATGAGGGAGCGGTGAAGCTTTAAAGCAGTCGTAAATTACTAAAATTGCCACTTAACCATTTATTCAAACTCTACTCTGTTTGAGTGACATTATCAATATCTATTACTCTTGTATCTGATATATATATATATATATATATATATATATATATATATATATATATATAGAGAGAGAGAGAGAGAGAGAGAGAGAATATAACAAATTAATAATTTTATTACGACTCAATTTTTCATATTTAAGTATAAAATTAATTATTTTACTAAAATTACAGACATAAAATTTATATATATATATATATGTATATATATAAATTTTATATCTGTAATTTTATTAAAATAATCAATTTTATACTTAAATCTGAAAAATTGAGTCGTATATATATATATACATATATATATATATATATATATATATATATATATATATATATATATATATATATATACGACTCAATTTTTCAGATTTAAGTATAAAATTGATTTTTCAAACGGCATTATATTTTTCAAAGAATTAATGTTGTTTTATTTTGAAAATACTAACATTATAATGCACTCACAATTTTCAAAATGTAGTTCGTGCAAATTAAATAATCAATAAGCCTTACGCAATAATATTTTAAAAATATTTTAAATTATAAATTTATTATATATTTTACTAGAATATATTGTTCTTTTTCTTGTCCAGTTTTAACAACAGTGGTTTTTACTTTTCATGTTTATGCTTACCCATATTACTTTTTATACTTGCATTTTTCTATTGAAATATATATATATATATATTTATATATATATATATATATATATATATATATTAATGTTGCGACGCTTAATAGGAATCGGACATCGGAAAAAATCGAACTTTTAAGGTGTAAGGATATGATAAAAATCAGAAAACAATGTGTTAATTTTCTGATTCTAATAAGGATTCCTTTAATTATCATCTGTTTTTCTTTGATTTTCTATGAAACAACATCTCTTTCTGATGTTATAATAAAAAAAGCTATCTTCTATCTATATAAATAAAACTGTAGATGTAAGTTAGTTCTTAAATATTAAACAGCTAAACTTTAAACACATGACACTGAAATCAACAGAAAATAGTGTCTATACACCAAGGATGGTTTATAACGAGTTTAGTCTTTGTTTTGGTTGATGAATAATTTATACGGGAATATATTGGAATATTTAAAATTGAAATTTTGTTTTAACTGGCCGACATATTTATACATCTTTCTGCGCATGCTCACATTAATTAATTAATTCCTTTAATGTGTTATCATTTAGTCTTTATTATCTTTGCCACGGTACTAACATCGGTATGGAACCGAAATATTTCGATTCTAGCTGATAGCATACATGTTTTTTTTTTTTTTCATTTTTAACTCTTGCAAGCATGTCTTTGTATTAAAAAATGCAAATATCTACATAATTTTAAATATATAGTAACGTATTTTACGGCAAGCGGAATCGAAATGTCCATTTACAGGCTTGGAAAATAAAACTTAAACATTCTTCCAGATATTTTACTGTCTTTTAAAACGATAAATATTGTTTGATAATTATGTTTCTGCCGGAAATCTCTCACCAAGCTAGACAAAATTCAATGAAATACATTTAGACTTTTATTAAAGAAATCTTTCAGGGCATGGAAAAACACTATTATTACAGTTGTGAAAGAAAAGCTTATTTAAGCTAATGTTAGCTTACTTTGTTTCTTTTCTTCTTTGTTCTATTTTTTCAAGTAATACGTAAATATGTATCCAGATTCTTAAATTGTAAATATTTATAGTCTTATTAAAATAATACAAAATAGAAAATTCCCTAACTAATAATATATTCATAATCATTCAATTTTTCAAAAACAAATATTTATTTCAATAACACATTTTAATTAATTGATCTCTCTGACGAAATACTAATTGTTCGGTATTTTTGTTTACATTAACTACAATTCATTCGAAATATCGACTTTATACGTTTTCGTGTATGCTGACAACGAATATTATAGTTAAATATGGAGCAGATAAGAAATTTACCGGAGATGAAAGCATTTGTTATCCAACGTAAAAGCTTATGTTAAGAACTGCTTTCGGATTAAACACCCTATTTTTCCGATGTGGAGGGTATAAAAATTATTTGTTTTGTTGCCTGTGTCTAGGTACACGCATGCGCATTACTAACTACTCGGCTGTGGAAACAAAATGCCTACCAGGATTCTATTTATGTTTATCTTAGATATCATATGCTTTTATATTTGGTAAACGAATCATCAGCCCAAATTTAAACTGTGATATTCGTTATCAGCATACGTGAAAACCTATTCATTCAATTGGTTTCCTTACCATATAGCAAAAGCGTATTGCCCCTTATTGAAAGAAATTAACATAAGCCATTCTATATATTCCTTTTGTTAAACAATAAATTCTTAATGCGAATATACGTGCCTATATGTTATTTTTTCAGAATTTAAAATTTAACCTCGAAACTTATATATTGCTCTATTCTTAAATATTGAGCTTTTCTTTTTTGGCTAGGATCACCTTGAAAGTATTACTTCAAGTTATATCTATAAGGATTTTTCATCTGAATTATATCAGTGTCTTATCTCGCTTATATATGTATATATATATATGAATTATCATCATACACTGATGATTGCATAAACATGAAACACTAGTGTCTGTAAGTATAAAATAATACTTATTAATTATGATTCAATTTTAATTGTCAAACACCTTTAAGATTACTTGAGTTTGGGAAATATATAAGAGGCAGTCAACTAACCTTTATGCAATCGTCAGAGCCTTTTGTCGTTTTAACATAATGGATTGTCTAATATCCGCGTCCTAATTGACCGTTAATTAGTTTTTAATTCCTTTCATCCTGGTATCCATTGTTTTGACGCTTGGACAGAAAGCCTTATTAAAATCGAGTCAAACATAGTTTTGTGGTTGGATTCGGATCTTCCGGCAGGTATGAATTGTAATACTACACTTATGATTGCTTAAACATGAATGCCTAATATCTGTAGGTATTAAAGCCTATTTTTTGTTTAATTATATATATATATATATATATATATATATATATATATAATTTTCAATTTATTAAAAGATCTAAAATTTGGGTAATATTTCTCAATTCATAAAATTAAATCTAATATTTTCAGTGATTAGAAGTTTAAATTTCTGTGTTGCATGGTACCGTATTGTGTTTTGTTTTGTTTTTCCAAGTAAAAATTAAATTCCCTGTTTTACTTTTATCTTCTTTCTTGCATGGTAAGCATTTGTCAACTTGAACCGGTACTCCTTTATTTTAGGTCAGCGTATGTTTGTTGTCCTGAGGGTTGGTATTAGCATTCCGGTTGGCTAATTTGTGAAAGGGATTATTCGATGTGATCCAAGCGCGCAGAATTATAAGGCATCAACGGTAAAACGCCCGCGGGGTGATCCGACCAAATTTCGCTCTGACAAATCTGTTTGGTAACAATTCTCTTGCGCACCAGACTTCTTCGTGTCTAGAGAGACACTTCTAGTCCATTTGTCGAGTCAAATAGTGACTTGATCAAATGACCTCTGGTTCAAGTCTGAAAAATGAGGACCAATGACTTGATAGTGCACCACTCGTTTGTAACCTTCGTTATTCACGTGTCTAAATGCAAAGAATCCTTGTTATAAAAACCATTTTTATTACCTTTATATCACTCTCCCCTTATATTCCGCAATTTAATTTTTTTATCAAGCTTTATTCATTTCCAGCTGTGTTACATGCAGATAGGTATACATGTACACATACATTATTCTATCTCTCTCCCCCCTCTCTCTCTCTCTATCTTTCTCGCTCCTCTAACCGTATATCTTTCATGTTCTCTTCTCCTCCCTCTTTATCGACTCTTTCTCTCTCTCTTACTTAATCTCTCCCTGGATCTTTCTCCCTCTCCGTTTCTCTGTACACACACACACACACACACACACACATATATATATATTTATATATATAAATATATATATATATATATATATTTATTTATTCATATATATATATATATATATATATATATATATATATATATACTAGTAAAAGTACCCGTTGTTGTCTGGGTTCAAAAACAGCCTACAGAAAATAGGCTCTGATTTATGAAAGTATGATAGGTTATGAAAAGGAAGGGTTGTAAAGAGATAGCTTCGAATTTGGGGGTATCAAAATCAAAGCAAAATATGATAAAAGTAAAAATAAAATAGATGAACCCCATAATTTGTTATACCATGCCTGTTCACACTGAAACACTTATCACAATATTCTGTGGATCTATATTAAAAAACCTTGTTAAACTTTGTGACATATTTACATTCTATGGAGGTCAGGTGCGAACGAACACCCAATAATTTTATTATACCATATTTATTCAAACTAAAACATAATTAGCAAAGTATACTTACGCAGAGAGATATGAAAAGTCTTTATTAAAGTTTGTGCCTATTTCGATTTCATGGAGGTCAGGCGCGAACGCAGATCAAACCATTTTATTATACCATCTCTATTTAAGTTAAAACATACTTATCAAAGTATTATTATGTAT
>NC_136489.1:38518014-38543014 GCF_053919585.1 Euprymna scolopes
TAAAACCGCTTTGATTAGACGGGTCACGCAAATTAACAGAAACTGAACGGATAAACGAAATTAAAAATGGAAAAAAAATATAAATGTTTAAATTACAAAATGAAAAAATTAAAAATTACAAATAAACATAAAAATAAAAATGAAAAGGATAAAATAAATGAATAAATAAATAAATAAAATAATATAATAAAAGAAAGTAAAAGAAATAAAAGAAAATGAAATGCTTACGCGTAATAAAAATAGCGAATATAATAAAAATAAGATGAAATAAAATGAAATAAAGGGAAAGAAATAGATTAAGGAATAAGGAGAGATAGAAAATAAAAAAAAGAATAATGAAGAAGGAAATAGTGGGGGAGAAAAAGAGGAAGAGAAACTACGTAGATGAAGTCAATAAACCTTTATAAAATAAAGTGACAGGCCGCGTATATCGAGCAATTTTTATTTAGGTAGAATAGTACTTATAGAATATTACTGCCAATAATATTTTGTAAAGTATCCAATGACGGCACTTCAGAATAATATTATCCAACAATCAGCTGGTATGGAAACCTGTGATTATAAGTTTTACAAAATATATGATCGTATTTTACAACCGGACAGGGTCGGGCCAGTAAAAAATATTTTAAAATATAAATTGAATGAAATCAAATGACCCATCGCTTAAATGGATTTTCCTAAATGAAAACGTTTTTATATTTTCAGTTAGATAGTTTTGTAGGTAATTTTAGTTTCCCGAATTTAAAAAAAAAACAATAATAAATTTAATACAATTTTGTCATTATATATATTTTAGAAGTAATATATCCCGGGGATTTGTTTTTACATTTTGTTTTCAATTTAAAGTGAAATATGAAACCTTGGAAATATAGCTCTGGCATTTTTAAATAAGCAAATATGACAAATTATTATAGTGTTTCCTTGTGCGCTTTGAATTCATTGTTGTTTCTTTTTTATTAAGTTTTTACTTTAACAAATCGTATTTTATTCCAAGAAAAAAACTCTGTTTTCTGATGATTATATATTTGCCTCTGATTAGTTTTCTCGTAAGTTACCATTATTCAACAGGACACGTGTAAGATGTACTTAATAAAAAGAGGAAAACTATCATGAGTGTGCAATACATCTTCTGTCAACAATGACGTAATGTAAGCAAACTATAATTTGCAGCGCCCCTTTCAATTTTCGGATTTTTTAATCATGTCTAAACGCCTTTTATTTCCTTTTAGTGGATTAAGTGTTGCTATTTCTTCGGAGGAGTAAAGTGCAAAATAGATTCACTTTATTATTATAATAATAAAGTGAATGATTTTGTAATGAAACAGATACTGTCAAATATTGTGAATGTCAACTGAATTAAAGAAATAAATTGTAAGATGGTCAACGTCATGGAATTTGGAAGATAGAATTTTGTCATATATATATATATATATATATATATATATATATATATATATATATATATATATATATATATACTCTTCAGAATAAAATTATCTAACAATCAACTGGTGCCAAGGTCGCTGGAAAGATGGTGAGATCCTTCTACCGCTCCAGAAGATATCTCACTACTGATGCAATTCTCTATCTATATAAAAGCCAAGCACGTCCAGGGATAGAATACTGCTGCCATATCTTGGCAGGAGCTGCTAAAAAAGCCTATCCTGCCATGACAGAGTACAAAATAGACTTCGTGGCTTAGTGGGGGGTGCCCTTTTCTCTACTCTGCAACCTCTCTCCCACAGAAGAGACGTTGCGTGCCTATCCTTGTTTTATCGTTATTTCTATGGCAGGTGCTCGTCTGAACTCCAGTCTCTGGTCCCACCTCACCAGTCTTTCACGAAAAACACCTGTCTAGCTGAATCCACTGTGAAAAATGTCCCCCACGCTTTATATGTGCCTAAATCAAAACGTGTATTCCATGAACAAAGCTTCTTTCTTAGAAATGTTCGCCTGCGGAACTCTGTTCCCTCTGCCTGCTTCCCACCTGACTACAACTTGGATGTGTTAAAGTCCAACGTAAAAAAATTACTAATGAACCGCCCCCTTAAGTAAACACTTCATCATATCTCAACACTAACGTACTGTACTTGAAATAACCCTTATCCCTGAGTGGGTTCCAGGCCTTGATAAGTGGTGACCACCGTGTAAAAGAAAAGACAACAATAATATTTTAGGCTTTTTTTCTGGGCCGTTTACTTTTTATCGTTTTTAATTCATATTTTTTCTATACCTATGAAGACATTAACATCGCGTATATAACCCCCCCCAAAAAAAAATATCCCCTGAGACATAACATTAATATTTTCTTTAAAATGACGATTCCTTTTTCTTTTGGTTCATAGCATTTGTGCGTCGGGATCTTGACGCCGTTTATCAAGATTAAATTTAGAGCAAATATTTTTACCCTCCCCCCACTCGCAAGATTGGGTGTATGTTCCGAAAGCAGTTCTTTTTTTTTTTTTACATTTTCACCCAAACAAGGCAAATTGCCACTTTGGTGGAGGGGGCTACTATCAGAGGCAACAACTACTGGGGTACTATATAGGGATTTGGGCAGCAAGATGTCGGTTCACGTTACACTTGAACTTCTGCACATCAGTACTGTTGGGGAAGCAGGGACCTGGAAATGAAATCCAAAGTCTAGCGGTTCTGGGGAAGAAACTATTGGAGTAGAAAGATCTTTTACATCTAGGGATCTCTACAGTATGGGGTGGGATTTAGCAGCCTGTCGGGTTTGTCGATGGCGTCTACATCGTGGCGGCACAAGTGCTTGCAGTTCGTCAGAGCAGTCACCACTAAAATACTTGTAGAACAGGCAGAGGGATGCAACATTTCGTCGATAGGACAGAGGCTGAAGCTTAGATGCCAGTTCAAGGCCTATCAGGTTTGGGACTCTCTTTTGAACCTTGTCAAGGTGCGAGAGACTAGTAGCAGATGCACCAGCCCAAATGTGACAGCAGTACTCCATACATGGGCGAATGGTGGCCTTATAGAGGTACAGGATACTTTCGGGTGTCAGTAGTTTTCTAGCATGGTAGGGAGACCCCACCATTCTTGCAGAGGCCCTGGCAATGCCTTCAATGTAATTGTTCCAACTCATGTTTCCTGTGAACGTTAGGCCAAGGAGTTTGAAAGATGTACTCTCCGATAAAGAGCCGTTTGCCATTGCTATAGGTGGTGGAGAGGGTTTCTTGTAATTATTGAATGAAACTAGTTTAGTCTTGGTTGCATTGAACGTGACCAACCATTTTTGTCCCCATTCCACTACAGATTGGGAGCATTCCTCTAGTGTTCTGACATTTCTTTAGAAATGTGTTCATTGGTCTTCCTGTCGTGCCTGCCATAGAGTGTAGTTTCATCAGCATATAATCCCATCTCAGGGGCAATTTTCTCGGGGAGGTCATTTATAAATATAAGGAACAATAGAGGTCCAAGGATAGACCCCTTGGGCATTCCCGTATTAATGTCATATTGTTTAGATGTACGACCATCGAGGACAACCTGGATTTTTCTCTTATCTAAGAAGGATTTAATTATGTTAAGTATTCTACCAGTGATACCGTATGATCTAATTTTCCTGTCAAAAGCCTTAGATATATATATAGAGAGAGAGCTACCGCTCTGCCCTCCCCCGCTTTGTCCAGTGAATGGTATATACGTTCAGAGATTACAGTTAGGATGTCTGCTGCAGAACGGGCTTGTCTAAATCCATATTGCTGGTCAGTCAGAAGATTAGCATCTGTAAGGTGATGGACTAGAGTTGGTTAATTTAGGTCTCAAATATTTTGGCAAAAAGTGGGAGGAGGCTAATGGGGCGATAATTTGATGGGTCAGTCCTTTCGCCAGAATTCTTGAATACTGGTACAACAGAAGCAGTTTTCCAACAGCCCGGTAAGCAAGCTTCATTAAGGCATTTGTTGTAGAGTTTGGAGAGAACTGGGGATACTTCGGCTGAGTATTTTTTTAATAGCACAGCTGGGATGAGATTGGGTCCACATGCTTTTGAAGTGTCAAGGTTTCTTATGATCGCATGCACCTGAGCAGGGGTTATTTTCAGATCGTCTAGCGGGGCGTCTGTCCACAAAGGAGAGTCAGGTAGGGGGTGGTTGGAAGGGTCCAGTGTGGAGTTTGAGGCAAACCGACTGGCAAGCATGTTAGCCTTCTCGGTTGTTGAGGAGACTACCTCGTGATGTTGCACGAGACCATTCCGAAGGCCGTTATTAACATGAGGATGTTGGCGTGTTCATTCTGAAAACCGTTCTTACCATGAAGATGTATGACTTGTCTATTCAGTAACCCTTCTTACCATGAGCAGGGTGTTGGTTAGGCAACAACAAGAACTACAATAATTACATACTTTATAGTTTTTTTTATGGGGAGATGCTTAATTATATGCCAATTGTTATGTTGAGATAACATTTTATTTTCGGCCCACCTACACACTTTCCTTTTTAATGACGACTTTTTACTTTTCCACAAGGCAGCTTTAGAAAATCTCATTCATATTTCTCAGATACAAGTAGTTTTCGCAATATAAAGTCCTGTAATATGCACTATAAATCACTCGTCTCCAGATTAGTACGCACCCGCGAAGTACATTTGTAATTATATCCGACTTACACCGGGTAACGTCGTTTAACTGGCCCTGCTAGTTTTATATTAGTGTAGGCATAATTTCTCATATTTTTATAGAAGAGTGAGGGGTAATCTACCGCAATCCAGATAGGCATAAGCTATCTCAACAAATTCAACCGGAAGATAGTTTAAAGTGTCTAGCAATTCCTTTTAAATGCAGTTGTGTGTGTCACATATACACTTGGTTCACCGGCTATACTTTTCAGGTAGTTTTTGATTCTTATTTCTTAATCCTTTCCATTTGTCAAATGTTAAATTAATCTTTAACGCTTTACATACTTATAGTAAACTCTACAGTAATTTTTTTGTTGCGTTTCAAACATAAATTATTATGAGAAAAAGTCTTAGGGAGGAGATCTTTTCATAAACTAAATATGTGATGCTTGTAAAACATGATGAATGTAGAGTCTCTTTATTCTGAATGGGTGTTTGATGGTTGAATATTGTTTAATTGGTGTCAATTTTTGTATAAGATGTAATCCCTATCATTTCTTAATTAAACCTCGAGCGAAAAAAATAATATTTAATTCGTTCTCAATATCATAATAAAAGTCCATAAAAAAGTTTACACATATCGGTTTGGTAGTTCTCCAGAAAAAAGATTAACTTAAATACTTATCCTTATTGATCCATATCAATTCCCTACTCTCCATCGAACGGGTACAATGATACTCTGTTCACTGAATCTTATCATAAGTAAGATTTATATAAAATTTCAGCCCGATCAGCTCAGTAGTTTACGAAAAAAGAATTAAACGTAAATACTAATCCATATACTCTTTATTAATCCCTTACTCTGCATTGAACGGATACTACAGTACTTAGTTACTGCATATTTCCATAAAAAATTCTGTACAAAATTTACGCCAGATCGGACAAGTAGTTCCCGTTAAAAACGAAACAGACAGCCAATCTAACAGATAGACAGGCCGACTAAGAAATCATAATGTAGATAATTGAAAAGCTAATCAACAAAGGTTAAGGCACGGAAAACACACAGGCACACGAGAGGTTTTCATATGATTGTATAAATACAAGTGTAATCTCACATATCTTTTTTTGTCTGTAGAAAATATAACAACAACCACCCTTTTACAATCAGATCAACTTTATATTATACTAGCGTGGATACTCAGCATTGCCCGGATCGACATAAAGTCCCGTTTGGACACACCTGCTATGCTAAGATATTGGACTGTTTTTCATTATTATATGTCAACCCCATTGTCATCTCCACAATAATTTAAAAAATAAAAGAACAGATAAATAAACAAAAATGTAATCGTCCCTAAAAAAGAAGTACCTGACAAACTACCCACCAGATATTTCGGAAGAAAATAAACAGACAGAAGCTATTCTCCAGGTATTTAACACTATATTGTTGCCGTGCGTTGAAACCCCCTCTCCAAATTAAATAAGAAAATCCAACAACTTTTCATTTTAATTAAAATAGCAGGAAGTACACACTGGGACCGAAAACAATTGGCCGCAGCGATTGGGCTCGAACATGAAATGCAAAATAGGTGAGGAAGGCAAAAAGTTACGGACAAACACGTTTGCCGACACGGCCATAGTGATGGCGCCAATACTTTGAAAAATAAGCCTTATAGATATAGTTTTAGTGTGATACTCGCGTGTAACTAGTGTAATGGTCACGCTGTAAAGGAACCTTTCCCAAAGAGTTATCCATTGATTGCCACAAAATGTCTTTTTTCTAATTTTCACATATTATGCGTCCGGGGCATTGATATTTTAGATGTTGCCGAACAAAAGCTTTTAGCAGACATACAAACACACAGACAAACACAAAGATAGGTTCCCCTTATATAATAGATAAATTATTTTTTTTTGTGCCAATTTGTTTTTGCATTTGCCGTCTTTTTATTCCTTACTTCTTTCGCTTTTTTTTTACAGATTGAAATATAAAACCTCATCCCTTGTTTTTACGCCTACGCTATTTACACTTTATTTTATTTTTGTTTATTATTATTATTATTATTATTAGTATTAGTATTATTATTATTATGCACATGCGTGTGGGAGACCACCCCGTACATATGTGTCGTTCAATCGACGCCCGCAAAGCTGCAGGCGTGATAGTCATAGTTGCATTCTGTTTGGCTAATTTGTGAAAGGTATTAGTGCAAGTAGATTAAAAGAAACACCGACCCGCACGCCGGACGCCAGTTGGCCTCGTGCGCCCACATCCGCTATTCAGGTACGCCGCTTTAGAAAACCAAATGCTTCTTATCAATATTAAGACCTTAATTAAAAGCCTCGATGCTTTCGAGGTTTAAGCGCTTTTTTTTTCTTTTTTGAAATGATGTTACCAGTAGTTTGTATTAAATAAGTCAAGAATCTTATTTTCTTTGTAATTTGATGGATGATGTAGTTAAATAACAGATTGCTTTAAGTCTTGCATAGACGTTCGGTCTTAGTGTAACACCGTTGTTAAAACTGGAGAATATTTATATAAGTTACGTTTATATCCGTCCAATCGCGTAGAAATGTGAGAAAAGGAGAGTAAAGGGATGTAGTGAAACCTACTCTGGCCTGCAAAATGATGCTTGGGCAGCTTTATTGGAATATGTAGAGTCGCCTCATACAATAAATTAACCCCTTCTGCAAAGGTGAGAAATAAAGTACGGAGGTTGGATTTCGAAGAACTAGTCAGGCACATACGGAACTTACCTAAATAAAACAGTACAAACCATGGAAACAATGGCCTAGATTAAAGTGATTTTTGGACCAGAGAGATTTTCTAGAATATATCTGGTCATCATATACGCCATGATCACGTTGGGACGTTATCTCCCATCAGATCACCGAAGTTACGCAGCATTGAGGCTCGGCAGTACTAAAATAGGCGATTATTTGAAAATTCCAAGTGTCGTATATGCTTTCCGCTTTTCTCGGCATTATTTCCAGTTAGTTTTGTATATGTTCTTGCCACCAGACCCAAGCGGTTCCTATTCAGGAAAGTTACTGTTGGAGATCGCGTAAGTATTGCCTCATAATTAAACGCAGATCTACTCTTCCATCGGTATCCATTGTCTCTCGAGACTGAACGAAAGCATCGCATCTGGTCATCATCATTATCATATTGTATACATCCGAAGATTTTACATTCGTTTCCTAGTCCAAATTTTTCTAGAAAGCCATCAGAAATTACGGAAGAGACAAGGTGTAGGTTGCCAGCATCCAAAGTACAGTATTCGAACTAGGAACACCAAGGTCGTCAGTCTATGACTTTAATCACTAGTTCACCGACACCGGCCAATATATGTGGTAATGACTGGCTATCAACAACTAATCGGTTGGAAGGTGTTACACATTTCCATTTTATCAAAACTCAAAACGAACCAAACCTCGCACAAATAGTATGCAACTTTGGATAGACCAGACACTAAACACTAATCTTAGCTGAAATAGGACGAATGTGTAATTTAAGTCGAGTTTTGTTTCGATAATATAGCGATATCAAGTTTTATTTATTCATTTGCATTTTATTTCCAGAATATAAAGCAAACTTAGTGCAATATTTCACACACTTCATTGTATCTCCTCATTATTTTTTCTGCTGGGGGATGAGTCTCATTGCTGATCCAACTGCTTGAAGACTGGGTAGAAAGTACCGGTCAAGAATCAGTTTTTGATAATCAGCCCGACACTCAGGAACTGGCCCAATATCTTTCGGACTGAAGTACGCCGTCTGGGTTTTATCACAATCCACTGTAATATCAAGATAGCCTAAGCACTAAATTCATATAACCTAATGACGTCATTGAGTTTGGTTCTATGAATTTGGTCATGTGTTCCAAAAAACATCCGGAAGTAGATAAAGTCTAATGACAAAGCCGTCTTCGGAAAACCGTTTTGGAAAATTAGAAAACCAAAAAACAACAAACGAAATAAGAAAATGTCAATAATTGAAATACATAAAAAATAATGTTACCAAAAGCAAGATAAGTTATATTTTTATTTTTATTACCGGAATCTAAAGCATTTCTCTGGTTTGAAAAAAGCTGACTTCGAGCTATTTAAGTAAACAAGCCAATCGAAACGATAGGTACGCGCAAAAAATAACTGAAAAAGAAAAACTGACTTTATGATATTTAAAGAGGCTTATCACAATTATTATTTTTAGTTTACGTCTAAATGTCGATTATGTTTGAAAGATCACAAATACGAGTTTATCTGTAAACGGGAAAAAATGTATATCTGCGCGTTAAAACATGTATAGTAAAACATACCCATGCGTGCAAGGAAAGTATTGAAATATTACACGTAAAATTTACGCTAAAAATGTTATCTTATTATTAACAGACAATATTTGAGCAGGAGGTTATTTAAATAAAAAATATTGAATAAACAAGTCTTAATTTAATAAATTATTAATTTGAGCAAAATATATTTTCTTGTATTTATCACGATATTATTAACACAAACGGCATAGGTTTTATCGTAATGTTTCTGGAAAAAGTAATTTCGTCTTGTTACAATCTACTATGCTTTATTTTCATAGAAAAAAAAAACTTAAATTAATGCCTTTTTTCGTATTTAACATGTAGCTTTAGTAGTTTCTGTTTACACAACATAATAGACTTTCCGTAAGATTTAATAAATAATAATGGTTCCATTATATTCGGTGATCATTACTTAATGCATGCTGAATATTTCATGAATAATGAAAAATATTTTCTGAAAATATTGTTGATAGTTTTGGTGTAAAGATATGTAGGGTTGTTGGCTTTCATATAAAACATATTGTTGTTTAGATAAAAGTATTTCTTGCTGTTCTTTTTAATTTAACTATATTTATACTTTAGTTTAAACGTGACAGTTTACCACTTATTTATTACCTAAATTCATATTTCATGTTTTGCAACTTTTGATTGTTCCTGCTCCTAATCCTGTTGCTTTCTTTTCTATTTAAGTGTAATTTATAAGTGAATAATTAACGAATTTTAGTTTTTTTTTAATCCATGAAACAACGGAATGTTTACTAAGTTTTAACTCAGAAAACACAACTTTTCCGTTTTAATTCTTTTTTTTATCTTAATTAATTTTCAATACAAATCGTCATGTTCCTTACTTTTCTTATTTTTAAATGCATTTTTTAAAGTTTTCTAATCATTTTTGTAAAATTCTTGGATTCATTCCCGAATGTTTGACTATTCGAAGAATCTTGCTTGCTAGGACCTCAACAATGACGACATTTTTCAGCACACAGGGCTTAATGACATATATTACGATAGGTGTAGTATAACCTAGGAGGTCTTACCTGCCAGGCCTTGCCATGTGGCTTTCAGATGGAGGAAGTCCATCGTTTGTTGCCGGAGACGCCTCTACTTGGGAATATCCAGGCGTTTTGCTAGACCAAAGTGCCTCTTCTTTCGAGGTGCTGAATGGGAATCCTACCTTTTAGACCTTGTCTCACATCTTTCTGATCAGAGCAGCCAGTTAATAACTCCATACATTACATTGCATGTCATAAATAACCATATATTGGATTATATTGTGATATTTGGTTTCATGTAAGCTGAGGATATTAAAGCTTATGTTTTGTCTCCATTATTAGTTGTCATGGCATGATGCGAAATTTGTTCAACTTTCATGTGCGTTGTTGAAGATCAAATATGGGTTAGGTACATAAAATGTAGGCAAATGATACTGTATAGAATACTTATATTATATAAAGTGAATGACATCATTTGGGATCATGAAACCACTACTTAATAAACACAAGTCCATGATTACTATATTAGTCAAATAATATTCATCATTAGATTATTTAAAATACATTAATCTACAAAGAAAAATACATGTTACGTATGTGTATATGCATGTCGTCCTTTATTTTCTTTAATGCTTCATATAAGCAAAATAAACTTAATCGAAAATCTTCATATTTATCCTAATACAAGTCCTGAGCCGTTTGTCCAGAATTGACTTGATGAGCGGAGTAAACACACGCACATACACAAACACACACACACATATATGTAAATATATAATGTGTATGTGCGTGTAATGTAGTTTACACCATGAAAATATTACCTCTATATACACATATGTACATTATATAATATATATATATATATTTATTAATATTAAATCTTAATATATATCTATTAATATTATATTAAATTATTATTATATTATATATATTATGATAGAAATCTTAATATATATATATATATTTGTAGTCATCGACATACAGTCCTGTTTCGTTGTATCACAGCTCATCAGTGTCGCTAGACTAGCATCGCTCCCAAGCCAAGTATTGAACCTAGAACCGTCGTGTTGACAGTCGGCAGTTCTCCCACTCATGTCCCAATAGCATATATACAAAATTTCAAGACTATAAATTAAAAGTTCTTTTCATATATAGGTTAAAAATTGTCCTCACACAAACATGTCCATTTATATGTATATATATATATATATATATATATATATATATAGAGAGAGAGAGAGAGAGAGAGAGAGAGAGAGTGTGTGTTTCTAAATATCTTTTTTTAAACTTATCATTGAGGTGTATTTATAACTTGATAAGCGTTGAATCGTCACATCATGAAACTGCCATTTTTTAATTCAATTGTTTTCCCAGGCATTACTATTTAGCATGAACTCGTAATGAAGCACTCCATAGCGTTTCAATAATCTTTTGGCATGAAGATTAATAGCTTTAAAACAGTTTTTTATTGTAGTAAAAATCGTAAAAGTAATAGCTTTAAAACAGTTTTTTATTGTAGTAAAAATCCCGGTTTTTACATATTTGTTTTTTTTTTATGTAAGTAGCAAAATACGTAAACATTATGCAGACTAATAACTTGATCTTTTTTATTTGTTGAGAAAATAGTAATTTGCCAAGAAATAAAATGGCATCGTTTTTACTTACATGTTTCAGAATCGGAATTTGCTTCCGTCGCGTGTGCAAATCGCTAATAAAAATCTTGGCCAGTTGTGTACAAATCCTAAGAGGGATCGGAACCGGCTCTCATTTCTGAAAGGGATACAATGTTCAACGAGCGAAATCAGAGATGAGCCCCTGTACAACTCATGATCTCTACCGATTCAAATTATAGCAACAGGATGATGGCTAGAACCCTCAAAACGTGTCGCTGGATTGCCACGAATAATAAAGACGTACCCATGGTGATTAAAACAATGTTTCCGGCCAGGAATATGGTTTTGGTGAGGGCCACATCATGACATCTCACATCATCGAAGTCAGCTAGAAAGTCAATACCAAAGTATACTTGAATATGCTGAGGAATATGCTGGTAAATTCCAAATGGTCCAAATGATCCAAAAGGCAGAGTTCCTTGGAAAAAAGCGCAAATGGAATGGATTGCAAATCCTTAAAAGAAAAGCACTAGTGATAATATTTAAAACACGTCTGTCAAGGCTGGATGAATCCAAAAAAAAAAATTACCCATTGGATTGAAATTTTAAATTCGACCGTTTTGGATTTTACCATTTTTGGATTTTTACCCTTCACCGGACTATCCATTCATGTGAAATCTTTTTTATTATTTTTCTTTTGCCTCCTGTTCCCCTTACCTCACCCTTCTTTTAACCAAGTAAGATCTTTGACTTACTTGTAGTTTCATTAAATACTTTTACATGCAAAATCCGATCCTGCATTTTGATAATTCCTGCCCTCTGATAAGAAGGAGAGTATTTCTTCGAAACTCCGCGGATTAAGGACTATCCGCTTATCTTGTGCTTCCTTTTTTAAAATTAAATATGTTTTTAACTTTTTCAAGATGTCTTTTAACATGTTTTATTAATCATTTGTTCATATATATATATATATATATATATATATATATATATATATATATACTTCAGAATGAAATAATCTAACAATCAACTGATATGAAACCTATGATTATACGTTTTACAAGATATTACTGGCAGTAATATTGTATAAGTGTTATCCCACCTAAGTAAGAATTGCTCGATATACAAGATAAAGCAAATAAATCAAATTTTAGTCATTCAATGAATTTAAAAATTTATGACGTGAAATGTTTGAATTTCACATAAACTTCCCTTATTGTATGACATTTAAATATTTTAAAAAACTTTTATTTATGAGTTTTCATGTCTCACTGACTTCAGCAAAGTGTAAACCCTTATAACTATTTGCTAATCTGAAGAGATGGTAGACATCAGAATTCTATGGGATACTGAGTTAAAATATTTCAAATGTATTCTTTGTCTTACATAGAATAATAGAACTCTTTTTTATTAGAAATTTAAACATTTAACGTCATAAATTTTAAAATTCATTGAATTACTAAAATTATATATATATATATATATATATATATATGTATGTGTGTGTGTGTTTACATTTATGTATATATGCATATTTATATATATATATGTTAACATATATATATGCATATTTATATATATATATATATATATATATATATATATATATATAAATATATGTTTAAATATATATATATATATTAGGTTGATTCAAGGGTAATGTTTTAACGTGTACATATATATATATATATATATATATATATATATATATATATATATATATATATATATATGATGAAGACGATATTATATTTTCGCCAACCTATATACATATAATTATATATTCGTATATATTTATATATCTCTATACATATTGATATATATATATATGTGTGTGTGTGTGTGTGTGTGTGTGTGTGTGGTGTGTATGTGAATGCGGAAATATCCATTCAAAATGTACACTTCCATTACAAAACATGCGACACTTTCTGTATCTGTTAATCCTGATAATATTTGCAATATTGTATACGACAAATGTCGCTAAATTGTTCAATGGTTTATTTCCGGCGAATCCCTAAAGGGACGTGCTTTTCTTTTAAGAATGCTTGACAAATGCATTTGTGACCTTCTTTAATTGCTTAATAGTTATTTTATTATTTCATAACGTGAATGAGTGTAATCATAATAATTGTAATAATATGCATATTTGCTTGGTGCAAAAATAATGTCGTTTTTGCCGTTCAACTTCCAAAAATTCAAACCTATTTAGTTATCAAATAAGGACCATAAGAATCGACAAATTTTTGTAAACGAGAAACATATTTATTCATCCTATTAGCATAGAAAGTCGGAGTTCTGGAACCGATGAAGTCATGGAAGGCTTATTCGGCATCATCTTGGCTTTTAAGCATTTTCCGCGCAGGAAGTCGTCGAGATGCTTGGAAAAGTGATAATCAGTGGGCGAGAAGTGCGATAAATATGGCGGATGAGGCAGATTCTCATAGCCAAATTATTTCCGCTTCTGCAAGATCTGTGGAACAACATGCGGGCGAAGTTTGTCATGTAGGAGAATTGGTCCCTTCACATTAACCAATCTCTGGCACATTCGTTGAAGGTTCTGGTGCATTTCATCAATTTATCGGCACTACTTCTCTGCCGTAATCACTTTGCCCGGATTCAAGAAACAGTGATAGATGAAACCGGCTTCATCCCACCAAAAATTCAGCAGAACTTTTTTGTGTAATTCCGGCTTCGGGAAGTGTTGCGGAGCTTCTCTGGTTACCCCCCCCCCATTGTGCCGAACGTCGCCGGTTGTCGTAGAGAATCTACATCTCGCGACACGTCACAATTTGCTCGAGAAATGCGCCGTTTTCTGCACAGAAGAAGCGTAAAAGACACTTCAAAACGACGATATTTTTTATTATCGTCCAATCCATGCGGCACCCATATTTGACTTCGCTATTTGCTATAAATGGTGAACGACTGATTCGTGGTCGATCTAAAGTTCAACAGCAATTTCTTCTGTGGTTTTGCGGGGATCGGCTTCAATATAGGCTTTCAAATGTTCGTTATCAACCGCAGTTAGGCGGAAGCGACCGTCTCCATCTTCGAGGCTCTCGTTACTATTGTGAAATTTCCTAAATCAGAGTTGTAGTTCCTGGGCTAAACGCATTATTATTATCAGGAGTGGTCTTTCCGACAATTCTGCTGATTTGAATATAGTCGCTGCTGCCAAACTGCCTGCAAAAAGATGAATGAAAAGATCGAGAACGTAAAACGAATAACACAAGTCAATATAGCGGAAAACGCGCTTCAAAATTAAATATAACATGATTATATATGTATATCAATGAATTAATTCAGAAATCATATAGAAATTTACATATGTAAGAAAACTATATTATTTTACCCCAAACTTTATTATTATTATTATTATTATTATTATTATTATCATCATTATTATTATTATTATTATTATTATTATTATTATTATTATTATTATTAATAATAATAATAATAATAATAATAATAATAATAATAATAATAATAATAAATATATATATATATATATATATATATATATATATATATATATATATATATACTTAAGAAAATAGTGTTTTTCAAAATAAATAATAGGAGTTTAATAGTTCAGATATGTAAGAAGGCAAAATATCCTAAAAGTATTGGACAATCTTTGGATGTTAATTTCTATTTTCAAAGTTTACAAACGACAGCTATTTTTGATTTTTCTTTACGGCTAACCAAAGTCATGTATAGTTTCTATTTGTCACTAATTCATTTCGTTCGCTGTGTCGTATATTGATTTTTCGATTAGTTTAAATACACAAAAAAGTGTTTATAAATAGGGGTTTCGTCGATGCATAATAAGTTTAGCTGTTCAATATAACTTCTCATCTCTAGATAAACGCACGCCAATGTAAATTAGACAGAAGTGAGATTGCATTAAAATTAAGAGACAAAAGAGTATTGGACGTATTGGAGTTTAATGTTATTCTGGTTTCGATGTTTCAGTTGTCTTACTGGTTTGAACAGTTATCTCGACGCTAATGATCACACAATGTTGAAACGTATAAATATATGTATAAAGAGCACGCTGCTCGGCATTGCACAGTCGCAAAATTCACTTAAATATGATATTTTAATTTATGACGTTTTCTTATTTGTTTTACAGACCAAATTTTCTATTAATTATTATAGTTTACCCTATACACTATCAGAAAAATATACTGCCGCGGTTCCAACAGCTTACAAATAATAACTATATTACAAAAAGATATACGGATTTAAAGTATTAAAATTTAACGCAGTGTTAGGTATAAATGTATATTTATGCATGCGTAATGTGTGCGTTGTGCTGAATTACGCCTACTATCTTTCAATATAAGTAACTTAGCAGTTATTTTTATCTGCTATAAAACATCAATCAGTTTTGTTCCACAGGACCGAAGCCCTATATATAGTTTCAAGTCTTGAACTAAACAATTGACAGAGTACTTTGGCAAAAACAGTTTCCCCCACACGCAGGAAAGGCCCCTTCATATAAATGCAGATAATTAAGTATTTATTTATAAATAATTCATGAACGCGAAAGAGAGACAGACAGATAAAAATATTCAATAGTGTTCGATGAGAGATTCATGTTTTTCTGGGATACTATCATATTTCTCGATCTTTCTCTAATTAATAATCTATCTATTTATATCTTTCTTTTTTATTAGTTTATTCAATTTTCACCCAAAACAAGGCACAGTGCCACTTTGAAGCAGGGGGGCTACTATCAGGGACTTAATTAGCGGGGGCATTATGAATGGAGATGAGTAGAAAGATGTTTGTTAACATTACACTTGAACTTCTGCATATCAGTGCAGTTGGCAAAGCAGAATCCCGGAAGGGAGTTCCAAAAACCTGCAGTTCTGGGGAAGAAACTATTGGAGTAGTAGGCTTTCTTGCACCTAGGGATCTCAACTAAAGGGATGAGACTTAGTAGCTTGTCGGGTTTGTCGGGGGTAGTTTCGTCGGGGAGGTACAAGTGTTTGCAGTTCGTCAGAGCAGTCACCATTAAAGCATTTGTAGAACAGGCAGAGGGATGCAACATCTCGTCGATAAGACAGAGGCTAAAGCCTAGATGACAGTTCGAAACCTACCAGGTTGGCGACTCTCTTTTGAACCCTGTCCAGGAGCGAGAGACAAGCAGCAGATGCACCGGCCCAGATGTGACAACAGTACTCCATACATGGGCGAATGGTGGCCTTATAGAGGTATAGGATACTGTCAGGCGTAAGTAGTTTTCTAGCACGGTAGAGGGAGCCAACATTCCTTGCAGCAGCCTTGGAAATGCTCTCAATGTATCTATTCCAGTTCATATTCCCTGTAAACGTTAGGCCGAGGAGTTTAAAAGAAGTACTTTCAGGCAATGTGTTCTTGCCATTGCTATTGGTGGTAGAGAAGGTTTCTTGTAGTTATTGAAGGAAACAAGCTTAGTCTTGGCAGCATTGAATGTGACCATCCATTTTTGTCCCCATTCCACTACAGATTGGAAGTCATCCTCTAGTGTTTCTGCCATTTCCTTGGATATGTGTTCATTTATTTTCCCCTCATATCTGTTATAGGGAGTGGTGTCATCGGCAAATATACCCATCTCCGCTTTTTTCCTATTGAGCTTCATTCAAACTCATTATATAATTTACTAGGCAACTCTAGCCAAAATACAATAACACCTACACATTCGTCAAAAATAAAAATAAAATAAAATATATATTGAGTAATTATAGACTCATGAATTAGATGGGAGAATGATAACAAGGATTAGAAACAGAAATTTTGCACATATGTAATTAGATTTTAGCCATGTTTGCATAGTAAAATGTACATTGAGTCAGAATTAAAGCTAGGGAGTAGAAAGGTGCTCAATTTATCAGAGAAAAGATACTATAGATAGATAGAGACATATAGAGACAGATATGAGATAGTATCCGGCAAAGGAAATGTATCCTTTTGAAATACAGAGAGCGAGTGAGACAGAGGGACAGAGAGAGATGGAGAGGAGGAAGAAGAGGGGAGAGAAGGAGTGGGGTATATAATACACATCAGGAAAATGTATTCTTACGAAATATACAGAACTATAGATAGATAGAGATATATATAGAGAGAGAGAGAGAAAAAAAGAACGAGTGAGAGAAAGAGGGGGAAGAGAAAGTAAAATTGAAATAGAAAGAAATTAGTGACGAGAATGAATAGAGCTTCAATAAAACAGAGTGTTGGAAAACCACGAAGTGTATTCTATTGCACAAGTCTAGAATGAATAGGAAATAATGAGCAATACAATATATAAAAAAGAAAGAGGTATGGATAGAGACAGATAAAGATAGATATGATATAATATCCGTAAAGAAATAAATCATTTTGTAGAGAGAAAGAGTTGGGAGAGAGGGATGAAAAGGGAAAGAGGGAGATATTTTATCCATTAAGAAAATGAATTCTTACGAAATAGGAATAGAAAGTGTCAGATAAGTAGAGAGATAGGGAAAGAAAAAGAGAGAGAGAAAGAGAGAAAAAATAGAGGGAAAGAAGAGAATTGAGAAAAAATTGAAAGAGGGAGGGATTGGAGGCGGGATTGGATCTAGATACGATAAAACAATGTTGGAAAACCGAGAAATATATTTAATTTTACAAGTCTAGAATGAATAGACAATATGAGCAAGAAAATATGAGCAAGAAAAAAAAGTGAATTATACACATGTAGATTGCTTTAGTGATAGAGAGAGAAAAGGAGAGAGAAAAAGAGATACAAAGAGAGGGTCGAGAGTGAAAGAGAGAAAAGAAAGGGTCGAGAGTGAGAAAAATTTGTAGATAAAGACGTTGAATATGAGGGTGGGGCATGTTCTCTAGTCTATTGCATTTTTGACTAAGGCTTGAATAACATCTGTTCATTCTGACAACACATCATTGCCGGTTATCCCTTCCGCTCTCTTACAAGGAAAAAAAGAGAGAAAGACCAGCGATTTGACGAAAATAAAACCGTATTGAAATTACTCCAAAGGCCCACATTATAACAGAACCGCATCCAGATTATGCGCAGAAGGCCTTGGAGAATTAGAGTCAAAGGCAACTATTGCAAAGAATCCCCAGACGGAACCCGTTTGCCGATCGAACCGAATCAGCTTCGCTCGCCAGTGAAGCTACCTGTTCATAGTGTCCATGACAGGTGCCAAGAACAGACGCTGAGCACCACAGAGCGCTTTCTATGTTAGCTTCCCGAAAGGCAGCGGCAACAGGAAACGCTATGATTCGAACAGAAAAGAATCTTGACGTGTATCGACGAGACCCCGGCGAGATTTACAATAGACGCACATTTTGCTAATCAACGACACTCGGCGCTGGCGCAAAAGAGACCCGCCCTCCACCGCGGTTTTATTTCCAAACAAGAGCGGCCGAAACTTCTCGTTGATGGCAGGACGCAGCAAGGGAGCAAGGCAACGAAAGGATATTAACAAGCATCCGTTCAGAGAAAAGTTGCACGGCCGATCGTGTTGACGGCATTATCCCCTTCACTTGCAAGCCGCATCGGGGAAAGAAAAAGATGAAAAGTAGCGACTCGTTTTATTTGCACGCATACACAGACTGCTTTCGCTGGAACTTGTTTAAATCCAAAGTGACGTAAAAAAAAAAGAAGAGCGAATGAAATAAAATCAAATAAAAAAAAGCATGACGCCATATTAGCCTCGTTGTAAAAACTCCCGCGGTTTTGACGTTCTGTTTCCTGTTTTTTTTTTTAATTGTGTGCTCGTTCAAGAAAACGTGACGAGTGATGTCTGAACACTAGATATCTTTGTGAAAATTTGAACCTAGGTCGAACATTCCGGCCCTTCTCCCTGATAACGGTATTATATTATATTCTATTTCAATCATTTTTCTACGCTTTTGTATCGTATAACAAACACCCAAATCCTGGTTGTCTTCTCCAATCGGTTCAACAATATTGACTAAATAAAGATTAGCTGTCATCTTTAAAAGTTCCGGTCACGAGCCTGATTTGGTCGGAATTAATTTGGCAGAAAATGGACAAAATTAATTTATAAATTAGGTAAAATGAATAAATAATTCGATTTTTTTTTACAACAGGGATGCATAAAAATATTGTGCTTTTTATTTTTTGGTTACGTTTTGAACTTTAATTTAACATTTTCACTCGAGAGTAACCTTTTTTCCAAATACTTCAGGTAAGAACATTTTGCAGTAGAAATTAATTGTTATTAATTTTACAGCATATTATTAGTAGCTTTTATAGGTAATGTGCTGAAAAATTATAGTTCACGCACAAATAGAGTATTATTTATATATCTCTACTATTATATAAAAGAACTGTGTGTGCATCATTGTGTGTGAGTATGTTCTCTATAGACTCAAAAACGGCTGGGCCGAGTTTGAAAAAAAACTCACACAAAGTATTCATGTACCTGGAAATGTTCTTAGATAGCTTTTGGATCTAAGATAAGTATCAAAATTAGATAATTAAAATAATCCGAAGTTTACACAATAAACAGCTTAACACAAAAAGTGCATATGAGAAGTTTTATCACCGCACAAGCCGAAACCCCCGACATATAAAATCAACAGTAGGTTATTTTATACAACAGGGGCCGTGTTCAAAATGAATGTTTCTCTTTAAAGCACAATTGCAAAATGATATTTCGTGTTTTAATTTTAAACTTTAATTCAAGTCATTATTCCCACTGTAGCAGTAGGACCAGGTATTTCAAATCAACAGTATGCTCTTTGTTATAAGTGGAGCACGTTCCAAACGAGTGTTTCTGTTTAGGGAACAATTAGAGCATGCTAGTTGAATTTTATATTTTAAACTTTAATTCAAACCATTATATATAAAAATATATTTTATAAAATAAGTAGTAGGTTCTCTCCAGTGGAATGTAGACTGTAGTGTACTGTGGACTAAGTCAGTGACTAGAGTCACATGAAGCTTTCTCCTGGTGCACAGCGATGTGTCCCCAACTAGAGCAGGCAATGAATCGATTGGATAGAAAAATCTGCATTTTCCCCAGATTTTGATGACAATAAAAATATAGGAGCGTGAAAAATCCGTTGGTCACCATTCAATCCCAGCCAACGTCGGTCTCCCGCTAGTATGCAAATCTATATATCTATAAAAGTGAAAGTGTGTGTGTCTGTGTGTGTACATTCCCCTACCAAATTACTTTGCCAATTTTCAGTCTACAGACTCAAGATTTGACACAAGGAGTATTGGGATTTGGGAAAACACCTAATTGATTTCCAGGCAGAAATTTGACTGCCAAGGAGTACAATTTCAGCAATTAGACCTGGTAAAACACCACCAATATCCTCCTTCAATTTTTGGTTTAAACACTTCAAATTTAAGATATTTGTTACTTAGACATGAATCTAACTTTTTAATTAAATTTGAATCCAAAACAATAAATGTTACGAGGTCCAAATTGGGGTCTAAGTTTTAAAAATTTGATATCTGCGGTCTCTACTAAATTACTGAGTGAATTTTATGTCTAAACATTTGAAATTCATCATAAAGTGTAATAGCTGTTTACTCGTATTTTTTGTTTTTTTTTGGCCGAGAATTTGACTGCCAAGAGGACAAAGTGCAAACATATAATATAAAAACATTTTATTAAACATTTTATTAAACATTTTAATTTTTACATAAAAGGTAATCAAACATCCAGTCAGCTTTTTAATCAGTTGTTGGCCGAAAAATTGTGCTGCCAAGAGTTCAAAGTTGAAAGAGTTGACCTTTGCAGACGCTACCAAACTCCACCGCCAATATTGTGTCTAAACACTTGAAATTTGAGCTGAAGGTTACCCAGACACAAGTCAAACATTTAATATATATATATATATATATATATATATATATATATATATATATATGAAATAAAATGGAGGTGGAAGGACCTGGATACTCAACGTTTCGCCCGATTTATGCGGGCTTCTTCAAGATGGATGGTCATTGACTCTTGAAGAAGCCCGCATAAATCGGGCGAAACGTTGAGTATCCAGGTCCTTCCACCTCCATTTTATTTCATATCGTCGGATTTAATCCAGCTCAACAATCATATATATATATATATATATACACTTATGCACAAAGTCATGGTGAACTGTTTGTCTACAAGAAAATAAGTCTCGTTGATTCACGCGTTATGCTGTAAGTATATTTAGAACAAGAGTAAAAATCTGTTTGCAAGGCTAATGAAATTTTATAAAAAAAGAAAATCAAGTAATTTGTTTTGCTATATATTTCACTCCTATAATTCCCGCTCCCCTCTGTTCTTTATACGTGCAGCTATGATTTGAATATGATTTATAGGTATGAGTATATCTCCTATATTTATAACGGACTATTCTAATCACCTCATTTATAATTAGTGCTATTAGGGAGAAAGACAAAACAATATGGTCGAAGCTGACATCAACTATATAAAATAGAATGTTTGGTTTCATCCACATCCAAATGTAAGAAGATGAGATTAAGAAGTAGAAACGAAATAAAGGATGCATAACTTTATTAAATTATGAATTACGCTTAATAGAAGTAAAATTGTAGAGTATTTTTAGAGAAATAAATCGATTTCATTACTGTATATTTTATTTTTTTATGGACTGTTTTTATTTTATTGCTTTTTTCCATATTGTCGAGTCCTTACGAAATCGCCAATGACACTAGACTACTGGTGCTGTCATAAATTACTGCAATTTATCTCCAATATTTATGCTAAAACATTGATATGTGTACATGTATTACATAACAAATTTCTACGTTTGACAAATAAGTTAATGAAAATGTTAGCAGTCAAGCGTTTGTCTACAATGATGATTTCATCAAATAACGGCAATAAAGTAACAAACAAAATACTAAAGAATCTATATATATAAACTGAAAAACGGAGGGATTAAATAATTATCATTCAAAAAAAAAGTCTCTTGCACCGTTAATATATATATAATTCGTCAGAGATAAATGTTATGTATTGTCTAGTCCAGTGGGAAGGCGCTTTTAGAAGCACGGAGAAAATGGAATCCAGAAGTATGACGGATAAAAGATCGGACCCGTACGGTATTTTTTATTTAAAAAAAAAACATACATTTATTTAATGTTTTTAATTTTCGACTCATACCAAAGCCCTCATGAGAAATAGTTCCATTTTTTTTTAAACAACACATAATTTTTCTTTACTGGAGTTTTCGGCACAGTCTATTTGTGGGAGATAGATGTTGAGTAATATCCATTTTGCCCGTGCTTCTAAAAAGTGGATTTCTATTAAAAAGATACTCTGTGCGGAAAAAAACAGCATGCAAAGTAACGAAAAAGAAAGAAAAAAAAGGAGTTTTGTTTTAATTCCTGATGGGGGCTTTGTATAAGCCGAAAATTAGAAAATTTAAATAATGGGGTTTTATTTTTTAAAAGATGTCTGATCTTCTAACCGTCATGTTTTTTAGTTTTATTTTCTCCGTTCTTCATAAAAGTAAATTTTTATTAATGTATACACATGTGCACCTAATCGAGCCCATTCGCGCTAGACTGGACAATGCAAAATATATATTGCGAAGGAATAGACTGTGCAGAAAAATAGCATGGAAAGTAAAAAAAAAGTGTCAAATAATGTATTGTTTAAAATAAATCCGGATGAGAACTTTGTTATAAGCCGAAAATTAGAAACTTTAAAAAATAAATGTTTATTTAAAAAATTAAAAATACCGCACGTATCCGTTCTTCTAACCGCCATGCATCTGAACACACACACACACACACACACACACACACACATATATATATATATTACAATATATATATGCACATATATATACACACATACATATATACACGCATCCATATATATATACACACATATAAACACACACATATGTATACACGTATAAACACATATATACCCACGCAAACATATACACATATACACACACATACACAAACATTATATGTAGGTAGAAGGTAGAAAGAAAGAAAATCAGAATAATTGAATTTCAAAAGGGTCGGTGAAAGTGCTAACACAAAGAGAGCAAATTATTTTAATTATACTTTATGTAAATACAGTCATATCATGCAACGATGTTCAGACCGTTTCAATCTTCTTTGATCTCATCAAGCAAGAATATTTAAAAATTTAAAAAATGAATATATATATATATATATATTTATATATATTTATATATATTTATATATATATATATATTTATATATATATATATATATGGTACTCCTTTGGCGTTGAGTTCTATGGCGATAAGCAGAAAAAAGCAAGCGTTGCTCCCTTCCTGACGCATGCGCACGTAACATTTTTTTATTTACTGACGTTGCCGTAGTAACTAAACGATTATTATTAATACTGTCTGACTTTTGCAGACATTTGTTTTTAAATTTCTTTTTTAAATGACGACTTTTATCGGCAGCGTTCAACATCACTTGTTTTTCGAATCGAATAAACCTTTTACATAGAAGAAAAATATTAATAACGTGTCCAATTAGGTAGAAAAGTCACTTATCTTAACTTTGATTACATTTATTTGTAAAAAATATTTGTAAAAGTGAGAAATTATCAGTAAAATGGTTTAGTTATTTTTTTCGTTTTTTCCTATCCGCAAATGCTATTTTAAAAAAAGAGTCGATAAAAATTGGTCATTTAAAAAGAAATTAAAAAGCAAATGTCAGCATACCCGAAAATTCTATTTAAAAAAAAATGTCGATAAAAGTTGTCATTTAAAAAGAAATTTAAAAACAAATGTCTGTAAAAGTGAGACGTTATTAAAAATGTTTAGTAAATTTTTTCTTTTAATAATTTCTTTTAATAAAAAGAAACACGTTTTTTAAATAAATAAATAAATAATGTATATATATATATATATATATATATATATATATATATCTACTTGTATCAATATATTTATATATTTGAATGTATGTTGGTATATATATATATATATATATATATATATATATATATATATATATACATGTTTGCATATTTATGTGTGTGTCTTTATATATATATATATATAAATATATATATATATGAATATATATATATATGTCTGTATATATGTTTGTATAGATATGTATATATGTGTGTATATATGTGTTTATATATATATATATATATATATATATATATATATATATATATATATTATTTGAAGAACTCAATGTGACGGCGATTATCTGGAAAGATGCAGCAATCATCATATATATTATGTTTGTATATATATATATATATATATGTGGGTGTGTGTGTGTGTGTGTGTGGGTGTATGTGTGGGTGTGTGGGTGTTTATATATATGTGTATATATATATATATGTGTTTGCGTGTATAATATACTTGTATATATACATATATATATATACAAACATATATATATATATATATATATATATATGTTTGCATGTATATATATTTTTATATATACACATATATATATATATGTTTGTATATATATACATTTATGTTTGTATGTATATATCTATGTGTTTGCATGTATGTATAT
>NC_136489.1:38545514-38568014 GCF_053919585.1 Euprymna scolopes
CGTTTATTAAGAATAAATATAGGCTTAATAATGTTATATATATATATATATATATATATATATATATATATATATATATATATATATATATATGCAAAATTAATAAAGCAAATTTTAGTACGGACTTTTACAATTAACATTTTTGCAACCATCTATATTTTAAGATGTCCTTTCTAAATACTGATTATTCATTAATCTGAATGATATATACATCATATAATTGCATGGTTTAAATTTTAGTAGTATATCTATTCATTTGAATGTATGATGTTTAATTCTGATTAAGAGTAAGAACTTCAATTTAAAGTGTGTTTGTAATAAAATCCTGTTTTATTTAAAACCATATTAATGCGGTGGTTTACGAGGACCGCGCAAAATCTTGTGACTGAGATTTGTTTAGCACATGTGGATAAAATGGATTGCATATTTTATTGCAATGCTTACTGAACAAAGGATGGTGTACTGCTGCCATATCTGGGCAGGAGCTGCTAAAAACAGCTTATCCTGCCTTGACAGAATACAAAATAGACTTCGTGTCTTAGTGGGGGGATGCCCTTTTCTCTACCCTGCAATCTCTCTCCACAGAAGAGACGTTGCGAGCCTATCCTTGTTTTATCGTTATTTCCATGGCAGGAGCTCGTCTGAACTCCAATGTCTGGTCCCCCCTAGCTAACCTTTCACGAAAACACCCGTCTAGCTTAATCCACTGGGAAAAAGTTCCCCCACTCTTTATCTGTGCCTAAATCAAAACGTGGAGTCCATGAAAAAAGCTTCTTTCTTAGAACTGCACGCCTGTGAAACTCTGTTCCGTCTGCCTGCTTCCCACCTGACTACCACTTGGATGTGTTCAAGTCCAACGTTAACAAATTCCTAATGAACCGCCCCTTTAAGTAAACACTTCATCAAATCTTCACACTAACGTAATGTACTTGCAATAACCCTTATTCCTGAGTGGCTTCCGGGCCTTGATAAGTGGTGAGCGTGTAAAAAAATGCATTCTTGATTGAATAATTGCACGCTATGTTGCTGATATTGACGGCTGGAGAATCTTAGAATAAACCCCTTGTAACTGACGTAAGTCAGAATCAGATGCATCGTCGCTTAATAAATGCTAAAAGTGTATTTTGAAGAGTACTATGTTTAACAATAAATTTAAGATGACAAAATGGCGCTTGTTTTAATGGAATCATTTCGGTTGTAGTAGCTTTTCAACGTTTTAGTTTAACAAATTTAAGTATTACCGCATGAAGTAATCTATGTGTTTGTGTGTTTTATTTTTTTTATTGCCGTTTTATCTGTTTGGTTACAAATGTTTCAGATGTTGGACCATGTTTACGATCTAACAACCTCGTCTGACTTTACAGAAGTGGGTGTTAGTATTAGGAAGAAGTATTTTAGAAGAAATCTTTCTCAGAAATTTCTTCTAACACACTTCTTCCTAATACTAACAACCACTTCTGTAAGGTCTGACGAGGCTGTTAGATCGTAAACATGGTCCAACATCTGAAACATATGTAACCAAACAGATAAAACGATAATAAAAAAGAAATCACATATTTGCTCTACAAAAGTATTGAGCACTCTCCTAATGTGTTCACAAATTACCAGTTTTACCATATATATATATATATATATATGTATATATATATATTGTGAGTGTTTGTATGTATGCACAAGAGGAGTACATATTGATAGTACAAAAATATATTCTAATGTATAATTACTTCATTTAATCACATAAATTAATGTACGAAGATATAATTTTATGCTTAATTTTTAACAATAAGGCAGGTACTAGGAAATATATAAGGATGCAACGTCTAGTAATAGGCAGATTAGATATCTGTATGAAAGCGTAAATATCGGGGTAGATAGAGGTGTATCCAAGGAATTATAAGATAATTATGGTACTTAACATAATTTGGAGAGGGGCATTATTAGGATTTGGCTGTAGAAAATGGAGTACTGGTGTAGTTAGTATATTTTATTGGAATTCATTCATTAATTAATTAACAAATTAATATCGTTCAACTACTCCTGTAAGCAAAAGCATTGATATGTTAACCATTAAGAGCTTCCATAACTCCTGCACACTGTATTATATACCCTCGTTTTAATTTGATAAACAAATCTTTTTATATCAGCATACACATTTCTATTATATATATATATTTCTTTGTACCTGACCTCTACCTGTATGTCGTGTTTTTTTATTATATCGAAACGGATCTATTCAAAAGTCCTTGCTGGATCCCTCTCTCTCACTCTCTCTCTCTCTCTCTCTCTAAATATATATATATATATATATATATATATATATTATACAGGTATATATGTATATATATATATATATATATATATATATATATATATATATATATATATATATATATATATGTGTGCGCATGTAAAATTCATAAATGATCATTAAATTTATTTCTTTAGCGCATATATTGAAACAATTAATTGGTGGAAAATCTAAAAGATGCTAAGATTAAAAAAGGACCACAGATAAAAAAAAAATATAAATTATTAAGGAAAAAGGTTTGAATGTGTATTCCTTGGTGGAATATAGATTTCTTGTATTTTTTATTGACAGAATTAAACTCCAAATTCACACACATACATGTATAATTATATATATATATATATATATATATATATATATATATATATATATATATATATATATATATATATATATATATACTAGCAGTTCACCCCGGGTTGATCGGGTCCTACATACTGATCATAAGTTGACCTACGTGTGAATACACTTTATGCAAGGTTCCAAATATTTAGACCAACATTTCTCTGAACAATTTCCTAAAGACCACAGAGGTCAATTATTTTAAAACTTTGACTCAAATTTGAACCCCTTTACATTTAATATTTGGGTCTCAAATCAAAATGCAAAACTATAGCCATCTCCAAGTTCCCTACGTCTAAAATTCCAAGTCTTTAGACTTAAAATTAGCGGAAAAATTTGGTGGAATCTTGGCTATTCTTTTTTTTATTGCGATCGCATTGCATTCGCTGCTATTTTTATTGAAACAAAAGTTGTAATGATTTATTTTTAATTATTTATGGATGGGGGATGAGTCCAGTTCTACACATTTGGAGAATAGATTTTTGTCTTTGGATCACTTCTGTGGATATATCTGGTGGAGAGGGTACCAGGTACTTCTTTTTGGGGGCGATTACATTTCCATGTTTTTTTTTCGTTCTTTTATTTTTGAAATTGTTGTGGGGGTATCTACGTTGCCCATGATGAAAATGATTGGTATAGCAGGTGTGTTCCAGAGAGATCTTCTTGTCAACCCAGGTAACATCGGGTACCCATGCAAGTATTATATATATATATATATATATATATATATATATATATATATATATATATATATATATATATATATATATACTAGCAGTTTCGCTCGGCTTGTCCGGGTCCTATGCACTGTTCATAACTTTATGTGCATATGTATCCATTAAAAACAGAGAATATCTACAGTAATTCCTTTCTATTTAATAGGCTTCCTTAACAACCAGAGAGAAAAGATGGTAGAGTCCGCAGGCGTAAATTTTTTAAAGCTTTAACCCTAATTTTGACCCCTTAACATTTATTGTTTTAGTCTCAAATTAAATTAAAATCTTGACCCATGTCGAGGTAATCTACATTTAAAATGTCAAGTGTTTAGACCAAAAATGGCGGAGGGCATTGGTAGAATCTTAAAAAGGTCAACTGCCAGATGAATATTGACCTAAAAACAAATTTAAAAGCCTCCTGGACATCTGAATACGCATTATGTAAAATTTCTAATGATTAAACCCAAAATTGACATAGTATTATGCTAGAGACCGCAAAGGAAAACCATTTGAACTTTTACCCTTTGGAAGCCAAATTTTCAGAAAAGAAACAATTAGAAGCTTGCCCTATGACTTTATACACGGTATCTAAAATTTCCAATGTTTAGACCAAAAATTGACTGAGTAATTTGGTAGAGACTGCAATGGTCATTTTTTTATTTGATCCCAATTATGACCCCTTAACATTTATTGTTTTTGATTAAATCAAATCATGGAGTTAAATATATGTATAAGTAACCTATATCTTACATTTCAAGTGTTTAATCTGAAAATAGGAAGAGGAGTTTGGTAGAGTTTCCAAAGGCTTAATCGTTTAACTTTGATTCCTTGACAGCAGAATTTCTGGCTGAAATCCAATTAAATATTTTTCCCAAATCTCAATCTCATGTCTGTCAAATCTCGAGTCTGTAGACCGAATATTAACAGAGTTATTTTGTAGGAAATGTACACACACACACACACACACACACACACACACACACACATACCCACACACACACTTTCACGTTTATAGATACTAACAGTTTAGCCCAGCTTTTCCCGGGCCCTTTGTACTGTTCATATCTTGCCCTACGTGTGAATACACGTTATGTAAGATTTCAAATGTTTAGGCCAAAAATTTTCAGAGTAATTTCGTTGAGACCGCAAAGGTAATTCTTAATAACTTGGACCCCAATTTTGACCCCTTTACATTTATTATTTTAGTCTCAAATAAAATACAAGGTTTACCTATGTCAAAGTTACCTTCATCTAAAAATCCAAGTGTTTAGACCCAAAATTGGCAACGGAATTTGGTAGAATCTGCAAAGGTCAACTCTTTCAACTTTGACTTTTGGCAGTCAAATTTACTCCACAAAACACATTAAAATGCTTGCCGCATGTTTGAATACCCGTTATGGATAAATTTAAATGTTTAGACCACAAATTAGCTGAGTAGTTTGCTAGACACCGCAAAAGTCAAATCTTTTGAACTTTGACCCATTGGCAGCTCAGATGTTCGATCGAAACCTATTATAATGCTTGCCCTATATCGGAATACACTTTATGTTAAATTTCAAATGTTTCGACCAGAAATTGGCTGAGTAATTTGGTAGAGACCGCAGAGGTAAATTTTTTAAACTTTGACCCTAATTTTGACACTTTAGCATTTATTGTTCGATCCATGTCCAAGTAAACCCTAGCTAAAATTTGAAGTGTTTCGACCTAAAATTGGCGGAGGAGTTTGGTAAGGTTTTCAAAGGTCAAATCTTTTAACCTTGACCCCTTAACCGCCAAATTTCCGGCGAAAACCCAATTAAAGAGATTTTCTCAAACCTCAATTCCCCGTATTTCAAATTTCGTGTCTGTAGACCGAAAATCGACAGAGTTATTTGGTAGGGAAATGTACACAGACAAATAGACAGACATTTCCACTGATATATATATATATATATATATATATATATATATATATATATATATGTGTGTGTGTGTGTGTGTGTGTGTGTGCGTGTGGGTGTGTGCGTGTTTGTGTGTGTATAACGTTGATAAAGAAGTTCTTTCAGTTTTAAGATTAAAATTAAGATGCACATATCTCAAAAAAAAATATTGAAAATAATTAACATCATCAGAATTGACACACATAGGTGAATGCAAAACAAGCATTTTGGTGCGGATGAATTTCTTGAATGCGTTTTACATATCGCTTACTGTTTTTAAGCATTTCTCATGAAGAAAGTTACGAGGCTGGAAAAGTCGTAGTCGGTAGCTGAGAAGTCTAGAGAGTATGGCGGATGACACAGTTTCGTTGGCCAATTTGTTCAACTTCTGCAACCTTGTAGAAGTTAAACGAAGTGGGCTACGAAACTTTGTGTCACGGTCGAGCATTAATGTGAAGAGCCTTTTCTTTAGACTAATGCTGGGTGTTGTTGTCGAAGTTTCTGATGCATTTCATTCGCTTGTTTACAGTATTCCTCCGCTGCTATGGTGTCGCCTGCATTTAAAAAAAATGTATTGCATAAGACCGATCGCAGGCCACCAAATAGTCAGAGTTATCTTCTTTTGTTGTATATACACACATGAGACGCTTCACTAGTTCAAGAAATTTAAATATAATATTAACTGAAGCATATAAAAGCATCCAGATAATAATGAACAATTATCAAAACTACCTAAAGACGAATGGTGTAAAATTTAAATGAAAATTATACGTAAAGAAAAAAAACAAAAAAAAAATAAAAAAGGAACCAGACGACTATGGAATTTTTTGACACAGATTCAACCGAGAAACAAGAAAGACAATTCGAAAAATTGAAAACCTACGAAGAAAGTTTACTAAGCAAGAACACTTCGTGGTATTTAACAATACTTGTCTGAATTAAAACATGCTGCCTCAATACACAATGCAAGAGAAAGAAAATAAAAACTGTAAGTTGAACTTTACAATCAAAATTTATTGTGCGACTAAATACTCAAAAGAACAATTTACAAATTCCTTATTCCGCGGAGTTTCAAAGAATTCTATTCTTGTAATTCTTCGCATCGGAAGACATAAAGAAATCAGTAAATTATATTTTACTTCTGTTTTTATTTGGCAATTTATGACTACAATAAATTGCGGTTTCACTTAATGCCTTAACAAGCAAATTCTAGCATTGCTGCAAATATAATTTGATAATTTCTTTATGTCCTCTGATCAAAAGAATAACAAGAATATCACTCTTTGAAAGATCGCGGAATAAGGAATTTCTAAATTGTTTTTTGGAGTATTCAGTCGAACAATAAATTCTGATTGTAAATTCAACTGTGAGTTTTTTTTTAAATTTCTGTTTCTTATAATAAGCTCTACTTTCTATTGCGCATTGAGCTTTTTTGTTCGGTTGGGATTACATTTTCCATATATAAATACTGTTATTTATATTAGTTTGAATTTGCTATTGCGTATATCAGGTAAAAACTACATCCCTTTGATTTCATTAATATATGCATATATATTTGCTAGTGTTTATACATATATATATATATATATATATATATATATATATATATATATATATACACTAGCAAAAGTATTCGTCGTATACTGGATTCAAAAACAGTCTACAAAAAATGGACTCTGATTTATGAAACATGATAGGTTGAAAGGAAGGGTTGTAAAGAGATAGCTTCGAATTTGGGGGTATCAAAACCAAAGTAAAATATGATAAAAGTAAAAATAAAATAGATAAAACTCATAATTTATTATACCATACCTGTTCACACTGAAACACTTATCACAATATTCTGTGGATCTATATGAAAAACCCTTGTTAAACTTTGTGACATATTTACATTCTATGGAGGTCACGTGCGAACAAACATCCCATAATTTAATCATACCATATTTCTTCAAACTGAAACATAATTATCAAAGTATACTTACGCAGATAGATATGAAAAATCATTATTAAAGTTGGTGCCTATTTCCATTCCATGGAGGCCAGGGGCGAACGCAGACCCCACAATTTTAGTATACCATCCCTATTTAAGTTAAAACATACTTATCAAAGTATTCTGATGTACATCTATATCAAAAACAGTTGTAAACGTTTTTTCTTTAATTTTTTTAATTTTTTTATTTCCATACTTTGTGGACCAGGCGCTAACGCAGACCTCACAATTTTAATGAACCGCCGTTCTTCCATATAAAACATACCCATCCCTGTGTCTCGATACATCTTCTACCATTATATGTAATCAGATTTTAAAATAGTCAACCATATTGGAGCCTATTCCTGACCAGACACACACATACACACACAGACATTCAGCTTATATATATATATATATATATATATATATATATATATATATATATATATATATATATATATATATATATACTAGCGTGGATACCCAACGTTGCCAGGGTCGACATGAAGTTCGGTTTCGCCACACTTGCTATGCTAAGGATATTGAGCAGTTTTACATTATTATATGTTAACTCTATCGTTACCTCAGCAAAATTTTTAAAAATAAAAGAACGAATGAAAACACAAAAATGTAATCCCCCACGAAAAGAGAAGTACGTGGCAAACTATTCCCCAGATATTTCGGCAGAATTGATACGAAGAGAAGCTAATCTCCGGATATTAAGCACTTTTTTATGACTATATTCCAGTTTAAGCGACTTTCTTTTATGCTACCTCAGTCTAGAAAGATTTGTTATTACGGCTTGTTGCAACAAAAACAAACTGTAAGTAATTCAGTTTCAGAAATATAAAAGTAGAATTTTTGTTAATAAAGTCGATTTTCACTAATGCAATATGCAAATGAGATCACCTCTTTAATTTTATATTTTGCAATAATCATAGTATATATCGGAATGTATGATATGATAAATAATGGATGTTTATGTATATTAATCAACTTGTGAACACAAACAATTAAACAAACAAACATACAGGAATACGAATATATATATATATATTTATATATTTATATATATATATATATATATATATATATATATATATATATATATATATATATATATATATATTCAAGAATCGTTCCAAAACTGCATAACGCTTCCTATTTTTGGATTGACACAGTCATATAAATAATCATTTTGAAATTCTTTGATACAATTTACGCTGTGTTATAATCGCCTGTTTTCAATTTTTTTATATCTTTTTAGTATATAATTTTACAGCTCTTTCCTTGAATCCGTTTAATTTTATAGCATGGATTATTTTCCATGCATTGCAATTTCGTTGTAATGTAAATCTATTAAATTTCATTCATGTAAATCGCCTCCTGCTTATTCATGTGTATAGGGAATTCACGCATGCGTATTTGCCACTTAGAGTTTGTGATTACATTTATTTTATTTCAGTTGCCAATTGCAATGAGCCCAACATTCACTCTTATTGAAGGTTTAAGGAAGCATAATGGACATATTTATTTTATTTAGTAGCAAAAGCATAATTCACTGTACAGTTTCTTACAAAAAATTGATTCAAAATGTTTATCTTTGCTTTTGGTTGAAGCTCGCCTACACTATTTCCCATGAATTCGTGATACTCATCCAGATTTTTTTTATATTTGTATATGTGACTTGATGTCCCCAGTTAAAAATAAATACTTTTATTTATAAAATCATCGTGGGAATTTGAGAAATATTTACACGTTATAATTTAAACGTATATAAAGTTTAGATGAGTATGACTCTCCCAGAATTATCCCAAGTGTTTTTTTCTGTTGATGACAGTCAATCTAGATATGTAAGTCGCTGTGTAGTGGATCGACAAAAATACAATATTTTATTATTTTATTTTTACATCTCACTTAGGTTCAACTATTTTTGCAACATTTTATTTTTATTTTTTGCGTTTTATTTCTATAGTGAAAATCGGAAATATAATACAGAGTAATCAGCTAGAGCTAATGATTATTAATAGAAAAGCCACAGTTAATTATTATACCAACATGTACGACTAAGAGTTTTATTAAACAACTGAATATAGATCCCAGATTTCCAAACCGGTTCATCGGTCAGCTTGGGAACCGCATCAACATATTTAACAAAGAACTATATTTTATTCATAAGAACCCAAAATTAATTCCTCCTATAATTCAAGATGCCCCTCACACACACACACACAAACACATACACACACACACACACACACATATATATATATATATATATGATGTGAAAAGGAAGCGAAAGACCGGAAGCTCGACGTTTCGCCCGAATTATGCGGGCTTTTTCAAGAGGTGTGGTCACTGACGAGAGGGTCGATGTTTTTAAGTTTATATATACTGGGGGAGAGTATGGAAATAAAACTGTTATACAAATATACAAAAAAATGTATAATAGTTTTATTTGCATACACTGCCCCAGTATATATAAACTTAAAAACGTCGACTCTATCGTCCCTGACCACACCTCTTGAAAAAAAAGCCCGCATTATTCGGGCGAAACGTCGAGCCTCCGGTCTTCCGCTTCCTTTTCACATGATAACGTCGGAGTGTATCCATTTTAAAATTCATATATACACATATATATAGGGTGTCCAAAAAGTAACTGAAGTCTTTTGAACTTAAGATGATTCTTTATTTATGACTACAAGTTCAACCGGCTTTGCTCAGGCCTCATTTACTGTTCCTAACTTGGCCCAGGTGTTAACATACTTCATGTAAGATTTCAAATGTTTAAACCAAAATGTGTTTGATTAATTTCACAGAGACCACAGAGATATTGTCTTTTTAACTGTCACCCTAATTTTGACCCCTTAAAATTTATTATTTTGGTATCAAACCAAAATAAAAGTGGTACCCATGTGCGAGTCACCTACATCTAAAATTCCAAGTCTTTAGACCCAAAATTAGCGGAGGAGGTTTGTATAATCTGCAAATATTAAGCCTTTCAACTTTGACTTTTAGCAGCCAGATATTCACCGTAGAATGATTAAAATGCTCGCCGCATGCCAGAATACTACCTATGTATAAATTTCAAAGGTTTAGACCCAACATTGGCAGAATAGTTTGCTAGACACTTTAAAGGGCAAATCTGTTGAATTTTGACCCCTTGGTAGCTCAACTTTGAGATCTAAACCGATCAAAAAGCGTGTCCTATCTCTGAAACCGTTTATGTAAAATTTCAAATGTTTGGACTGGAAATTGGCTAAGTAATTTGGTAGAGACCGCATACGTCTAATTTTTTCTTAACTAATATCATTTGAGTTTCAAATCAAATAAAAATGTTGATCCATGTCAAATTAGCCTACGTTTAAAATTTCAAGTGTTTAAACTCAAAATTTGCGGAGGAATTTGGTGGAGTGTTCAAAGGACCAATCGTTGAACGTCACAGTCCAATTTCCCAAATCTTAACACTCCTAATATAAAATCTCGAGTTTGTAGACTGAAAATTGACAGATTTATTTGGTAGGAAAATGTACATACACAGACACACACACATTGACAGACATTTTCACTTTAGTATATAGATATCTTTATGTAATTTTAACACAATCTGACTAGACACTGGTAATATTAAAACAATCTTTATTAATAAAGAATAGTGTTTTCACAATGCTGCCTATTTTCAGGTTCGCCTTTTTGTGTTCTTTCAAAAACAATATTCATGACGAATTGCAGAATCTATGGATTACGAATTATCTCCCATATTTCCTTCCTGATCTTTACCTTCAATTCTTGCACGTTTTGGCTCTTAAAATCTCTTTGGTCTTAAAACCGGTAAATAATGTTTTGAATTGGGTTGTGACTTGGGCTTCTTCTTACGTGAAAACACTCTTTGAGTCAAAACAATTCGCCCGTTACTTTTAGTAAAACAATTTCACAACTTGCGTACATTGTTTAATGCTATTCTTATCCCCAATTTATTATCAAAATATTATCAAAATATTATCTGCAAAATATCTGAAATAGAAAAAAAATATTAATGATAAAATGACAAAGATTTTCAACCCTTCAGTGACTTTGTGAACATCCTATATATATATATATATATATATATATATATATATATATATATAGTGTGTGTGGGGTGTTAGGAAATTCTAAAAAGAATAGAAAAAGACATTCGATTTACTTTTGGTTGTCTCGTAAATTTTGCATCTTTACGTTGTCTTCACATTTCATGAGTGATGTTTCTAACAAACGGGGCGAAATTACTGTTTTCTTGAGTCAGAATCCATCTATGTAATTGTTATGCATGTTATTGAGCATTTATTAGCTAGTTACATCAGGTGGCTCCAATGTTTTCTCTATAGAGATTTTCATAATTATTGATATTGCAACAAATGAGTTACAGCAAAATGTATGCGACATTGCACTATTAACTTTACATATGAAATAGATAAACATTATCCATTTCACAGAATCACGTGTAAAATAAGTATAGGTCTTGTGTTGCAACATAAATGAACACAACAATGAAAAATTGACACTAACTAAATGTTATCACCGCTGAAGTCAGAATAGAAATATGTGCGCCGTGATTTGTAGGGAGTTCTTTCATAACGTGTAAGAACCCTTTGGTATATTTTGATAGTTAGCTCTTTTATTTTGGGCTAAAACGAAATACTACTGATAAATTATCGGTAAATAACTAGGATCAGCGCAAGCCAAAATCAATGCAGCGGCTGATAAACCTAGTAAGGAAATTAATCGATTGGTATTTGCTGTTCGAAAATTAATTCCCGCATAACTGTTTAGTTCACATATATACAATTATTTGTATATATCTGCAATTTTCCAAACAAACTGCACAGAGGCGATTTTACTTGATTGTTTTTTTTTGGGGGGGGGTAATTGCGTGAATCTTTGCAAACTATTTATAATGAGGAAACATTTAGAACTGCATAAAATCTGTTATCAAATAAAAGCAGAAAAACATACATTTCCATACGGTATTCTTTATTCGAGTCTTCATAATATTATTTAAAATGCATCACACAAATCATTAATAAAGCATCCGAAATACAAAAAAGAAATAAGCAAAAATACAGCGAAAATATTCCTTGAATGCCTAAAGTTCTAACAAATAAAGCAAGACTATGATAAATATGAAATAATATAAAGAAATGTCTGAATTACTCTCCTTCCTCCGATATGTTAAGTGAATATAAAAAAAAATGTAGTAAATATAAAAGCAACAAAACAATACATGGATAAAAATAAAAAATACAAATGTTTAACAGGAAAACTATAAAACAGCTAAAAAGGGCAGTATAATGAGAAGGCTTTTGCCATCAGCTAAAAACAAGGCAATTGTTTTAATATTATTCGCGCATTTCTGGGGCCATTTTTTTGTAGAAACGCCAACCGAGCAAGATTAGGCATCAAAACGACTGTCTGGAGACAATCGAAATTCTAATTCGTTGAAATTTTCATGCAATAAGCTTAAGGTGAGAGAATTTTGATGCGTAGTAGGCCACACCTCTATCTCTACCATCCTCACCCTTCACCCACCCTTTTCTTTCTCTTCTACACAGCCTCACTTTCCTCACCCTCAATCTAACAACGCATCTCTCTTCACTTGCTTTATTGTTTTCGATACAAAATAACGTTAAAGTAGTAGCGAACGCTTACAGCTATAATCACACCTGAATTGGCGATTATTCCACATAGATTTCAAATGACATTAAACAGTCTCAGCCCATTGTAATAATTTATCAAATCATTTTTTTCAAATTATAACCATCTTGGAAAACATGCATTTCTTTTTATTCCATATGTTTGTTATTTTAGTAATTTTTTTTTCAATTATATTTTAGTTTGGTTTTCATATTTTCTTTTATCTTAGATGTATTATGATTTGTCATTATTGGGACGATGTCGATAATGATTTCAGTTATGGCTTGCAATCTTTAGCAAGAAACAAGCAAAACCCAAGGACATTTTATCAAAGGAAGCAAAAACACTGCATTCTATAACAGGTATATCAACCATTTCTTATTTTACTGAATTAGAACATCTTTGTCCCGTTTGTTTTCGCCTTAAATATACCCTAAGTGAATCGCACGTATGCACTATATAATTCTTCTATTTTATAATAAAGGACAGCCCGTATATTTGTATTCAAATAAATACATGCATTTTCATCCTGCAGAGTAAAATTTACAGACAAAAACGCACGCTTCTATCTATGTCGTGAATATCCTATGTTTGTATACATCCTACTAATAAAAAAAAACACAGTAGTGTAATAAACAAAAAAAGTGTATAAGTTTTATCATGTCACAGAAGAACAGGGAATGATACTAAGCCATAATCCGATCCGCTATCCGAGGTACCAACCCTAGGCGTGTTTAACTGGCTTTCTCCGAAGTATGGGAGTATGAAATTCACAAACAGTTCCCAGTTGCATGTATATCGTCGTCAGGGGGGGGGGGGCGATGTTAGGTTTATTTTAGATCTTGCGCGGAAGTGTGAGAACCCTCCTCTATAGAGTACGTAGTATTCCCAAACTCTGCAAAAGTGAAAGCCATTATATTGGGGAAGAATACTGCTACTAATTGCTAAAATATATATTTTTAGTTGTAACTATATTCACAGTTACTAGGTATATGAGTTATTCCTGAATTATATCTGCTACACAATGACACGGTATAAATTACTTCAAGAAGTCAAGAAAATAATGCAAACATATAGTAAGACAACCACTTAAAACATAACATGCAACTTTAGATGTGTTACATGAAAGGGCTGTCCTCTTCTCATGTAAGTAGGATGACATGCTAGATAAGTTAAAATGTTATTAGAATAAGGCTATAATCGAACCCTGTAGGCAAATGTTAAGGGTATTGGAAAATTGAATGGAAGAACTTCAGTGCATTGTAAATTCTATTCGAGATAGTTAAATATTGTATATGTCGGAAAAAAGTGTCGAGTGTCCATTCATTTAGAAATTTGGATATTAAATATGTTAGTTAAATGAATGCATAATGCGAGTTAAACTGTATTGGGTAAAGAATAGGTTAATAATTAGAATTGAGAGTTTTGTTTTGCTAAAAGTATGTTGGACGAGCATGTGTATAAAACGTGATATAGTCACGCTGGTAAACACACTTTAGACGTCATAAACAAAGGCGATTTCTCAATATAGGAATCAGAGGGTTTTAAGTTAGTCAGTTGATGTGGATCAGGTAATAAGAGGAGAACACACGCGGTGATAGTCAGTTGGAGAGTCGGAGCCCTTGTAGAGGCAAAGGGACGAAAGGGACCATGTAATCGAAAAGGCTTGAGTTCCTGACATCACCAATCGGTCGATGAATAATAAAGGGACCAACTATGTTTGTAACTGTTTTTTTGCGTATCGTCATTCTTCACAACAAAAAAGGTAAATATGTTTTTATCATCATCTTATAACGAACTCTTGCATAACTCCCCTTGCAAGTAATGTGCCTCATCCATCATAAATGAAGTATATCCTCCCCGCTACATGTGTTAACAAGAATCATCTCAGTCTGTTGTAAATATATCCCTCATTATCATTATCATCTGTTCTGAGACTCCGCTAATGTGTCCCCAATATGTGACCCCTATGCAATAAATGTATTTTAAAAAAATACTGTTTACATGAATTACTCTATAAAATAAATGACTCTATATAAAATGTATCTAACATAAATGACTCTATAATAAAATATCAATGGTGGTGACATTTAAATCAGGAATAATATCCTATTGCTTTATATACGAAAAATTAAATTTTCAAAATATTCTATACATTTATAGGAATGTCATAGTCGCATCTCTAAATAGATATGTAGTGATATATTGGCGAGAGGATATTGGTATATTATATTAGGCTGAGTGAAAAAGGTATGCCAACTTTTTTTTGTATTATTCCACTCTTCAAGATATTTAAAAAAAAATGCGTGAAACCTGGTTTTATCATTATACTCATTCATAGCAATTATACATATATATATATATATATATATATATATATATATATATATATATATATATATATATATTCGACTATTCTTTATACTTACAGACAATACTGTTACATGCTAACGCAATCATAAGTGTAGAAGGTGATTATTCCAGCCACGAACAAGCTTTTGCTCAATTTGCTAAACCGGTCTTCCATCAGTGCCACCAAACAGCTACCACAGGAAAAAACTACTAAACGTTGAATTCGTGCGAACACATTACACAATCTAGATTATTCGAACAGAAGAAAATCGCGAACATTGCATAAACGCTTGATGACTGCCTTTTTTGTAATTGTTCCGCAGACAGTGCCCATTCTTTAATAAGCTGAAAGGGCCTGATATTTATAATTAAACAATAATTATTATTTATGCTTACAAATACTAGCGTTTCATGCTTACGCAATCATCAGTAATTGCGTGAATATTTCTAACGTATATATATGTCTATATATTTATTCACACACACACATATATATATATATATATATAATTGTGATTAGTTTTTTTTTTTGAAAAAGAATTCCAGCAGAGTGCTCAATTAAAAGGAAAATCCAAAATGTAAGAGCGTATTTATATTTTGTGTACAGACAGTTGTTAGTTGAGACAGATCATTGATACCGTCGATTTCAAGCCCGATAATAAGGCCCGTTTAAGGTATCCTTATCAAGCTTTCTTCAGCCAATATTCGTCTGAAGAGACGAATATTGGCTGAAGAGAGCTTGATAAGGATACCTTAAACGGGCGGGCTTGAAACCGACGGTACCAATGATCTGTCTCAACTAACAACTTTCTGTACACAATATATATATATATATATATATATATATATATATATATATATATATATATATATATATATATATACACGATAGTGCAGGTAATAATGTCTCAGTATCGAACTGTAAAATTGTGTTAGCTAAATTTTCTTTTAAGTATGTTTGTGTTAAATTGATAAAGCCAGTCTAAACTCTGATGAGTCAGAAAAAAATTACTACTCTACTATGATCCAACGTCTTATTGTTTCATACGATTTTTAAGCGGAAATTGATCTGTTCATTTAATTGTAATCTAAGTTATAAAAGAGATGACAAAGTTGATTTCTAGCGGGTTATATTTATTAATAAGCATGCCACTTATACACCAGCTAACGTGTTTATGTCAAACATCTGTAATCTAAAACCGATCCGCGTTGAACAATGGGACTGCATTAACGTCTTTTCAGGGGTCTTATAGAAAACGATATATTAAATAAAGCTAGCGGTAATTTCTTCTCTATATAAATAAAATTAAGTAATTTTCCCCTCTTAGTTTGACCTTAATAGGATTGGAAATCAAGAGATTTTATGCAGATGTACTATACACAAACTGCATCGCGCTATCTGAGTTGTGTTATAGGCATATTACCTAAGCACTACCTCGCTGATCGGAGCTTCCTACTTTTTATCTGGTGAGAATCCACTGCCAAAACCGGTTACGATCAATGGAAGTAGTAAATTCCTCTCTCTCTGATAAATTCATACTTCCACCGCCACCCATTTACACCGACCGTGGCCGTTCACAGGAGAGAATTAAGGACGAATATCGGGTTAGGTTTCTATAAAAACTGGACTGCAATTTAACCGAAACGCACTACGCTTACTTTTACGTTGGTTCAAAAGAAAAACAAAAACAAAAACAAAACAAAAACTTTACATTTTGTTTCCTTAAAAAAAAAATTACTTTACTTCAATTCCTTTTTATTTCGCGTTCTGCTCCATTTATAACATCGTTTCTTTTGATTTTTTTAATTGTATTTGTTTGGGTTTTGTAGGTTTCTTTTCTCTGTTTTTCGTTTTGTCGATCTTTCAATTATACAAATTAATTTCTTCTCTCTTTCCGTTTCTTCTCTTTTTTCGCGAGGTTTACCATCGTTTCTTTTTCTTTTATTTATTCATTTATTAACTTTCCACTCTTTCTGTTTCCACGATTTTTCCATCTTCTTTTGTTATTTCTTCTCTGTTTCCGTTTTTCTTTTTCTTCCTTCGGCAAGTTTAAACTCGTTTCTCTTTTTGTAAAACAACCGGATTTTTTTTATACTAAACGACTCATTCGCTTTTCTTTCGTTTCGTTACTCTTTGTTCGCTTCCTTCCCTATTTCTTTACTTTTTTTAAAATAAACATATCATAAATTATTTCTGTTACATTTCGCTTTGTTCGATGCCTTTCTCTCTATTTTCATCGCTTATTTCTTTTAACCCATTTTCTTTTCCATTCTTTTTCCTGTTTCTTCTGTATTTTTTGGGTTGAAAATGTCTGTCTCAGGTTCGTATATAACAACATATTTCTTTGGTAGATTTCAGGATGTTAAAACCGCGGTGATGGAGATTCTTCTATTACACCAAATCGAGCCACAGCAAAGCGTGCCAGTGTACAGCTAGTTAATCTATAATCCTGATATATCGTTCAAGTAAAACAATGTGCAAATACACATAATAGGGAATCTTAAAAGTTTCCAACATCACTTCAACAGAAATAGATTTTAAAAAATGTAAGGGAAAACCTACAAATATCTAGAAATTAGATTATATAGTAGGAATCTATTTAAACGTATAAACATATGGGCATTTTAAGAGATAAACTACTTTGGACCATTTATATGTTAGACCAATATAGAACTGAGACATTTCGACCAAAACATGAGAAAGCTTATAACCATGAACGATTAATGAGGATGACTACTTTGAAAAGGAAAGCTAAACAGGAAAAGCAAATCCCTAATAAGAACCGCAAAATATTACAAGATTAGAATACATCACACCAAAGGGCAGATCGACGAAACCAAGAAAATAGCAAATGCAGTTTTTGTGGACAAAGAGACAAAGCAATAAACCACAAAAAATCGAATGCAGTTATCTAGATTAACAAGTATAAAAGAATAGGCACGATCAATCAAGAAAGTGAGTTAAGTGTTAATGATAAAAATGTATCTGAAACAGCCAGACACATGATCACAGCACAAACCGGCAGCATACTTGAAAACGGAAGTCACATCATTCTATGGGGCATGGGTATACAAGTAAATGTATCCATCCCAGCAAAAAGACCGTGGGTAATAATATTAACAAAAAGGAAAACACCTGCCAAATTATATACTTCGCCGTGCTAGCTGACCACAGGGTGAATATAATTGAGAGAATTAAGCGGAGCAATTGCAGGAGAACTGAACGGGATATGAAAGATTAAGAAACTCAATAAAACACCAATAATAGTAGCAACACTAGGAACACACTAGAAGAATTTAAAAACAAATGGCAAATATTATAATCAGGGGTATGGCTGAGAATATACAACGAGTAAAAAAATATGAAAATGGCTGAAATATTAAAGAACACCCTTTGATGCTTTGAGTGATACATATGAGCTACAGACGCTGGCCACGTAGACATTGCTACGGAGATAAAATAAAAAAATATCACCGCCTCACTCAATAATGTGTCAGCATCAACTGACACCTAATCAAATTGTCGTTGAGGGTCAAGCCGGATGGAAAAATGGAGGGGAGATAGTACTAAGTAGAATACTCGGTGAGTGCGAAGTGGACTAGGGCATCGGGCAGACTTATTGCCACCAAGACTACAGTGAGGACTAACGGTCGCTGCAAACGGAAATACATGGTAAATTGTTGTTGCGATAACGCAAATGTATTTGCACAGATTTTTTAAAAGAGGTGAAGAGTACTGGAAATCTAGCGGGATTTTTCCGCTCATACTTAAAAAATATCGAACAGTTGTTCTCACAGAGAAATCTTCGGTGGCGACCTCCGATGATAGTGACAATAAATAAATAAAGAAAGAAAGAAATGATGATAATGATAACAACAACAACAACAATAATAATAATAATAATAATAATATTAATAATAATAAATGCAATAACAATAATAATTATGACAATAATAATCATAATACTTTATACAATAACAATAATTATGACAATAATATTAAATAAAATACCAATAATAATTATAGAAACTATAAACATAATAACAATAATAAATACGAAAACAATGATAATTAAGACAATAATAATATTAATGATACGAAATACACTAACAACAATAATTATGACAATAATAATGATAATAATACAAAATGCAATACAATAATAATTATGACAATATTAACAATAGCAATAGTACAAAATACAATAACAATAATGATTATAAAAACAGCAATAATAATAATAATACTATTACTACTAATAATAATAATACAAAAGAAACTTGGTAAACAATACCTTAGAAGAAGAAGAAAAGTCTTCGAAAAGAAACTATATAGCAGAAACCTGATAAAAGACATAAACACAGTGGCAGTGTCACTAGTAAGACACTCTGGACGTTTAATAGGTTGGACCAAAGGAGAAATGAGTAACCACCGACCGCAGGAGCGGGAAATTCATGACGATGCATAATGTGTCACACACAAAAGATGATACTGACCGATTCTATGTGAAAAGGAAAGATAGACAGAGAGGGTTGGCTTGTATAGAAGATTAAATAATACGAAAAAAATAGACAAATACATAATGCAGAACAGCAAAAGTATAATCGCCACAGCAGGAGAAAAGGGAAAAAACAAACAAGACAGAAAAAGAAGAGACGGTGGATGAGACAAGAAAAAATGGGAAGAGGCGCAGATACACGGAGGATTCATAAGGATTACGAAAGATGATACTAACGAAAACACTGGGAAATGGCTATATAAAAAAAAGTAAACACAGAAACTAAACCCTATCCGCACAAGATAACGCGATCAAAACGAAAGGATCGACAAGACAGAAAAACAGCAAATGCAGACTCTGTGGACAAAGAGACGAAACAATAAATCATATAAGTGAATGCAGGAAACTAGCCCTAAATAGATTATAAAATAGACACGATCAAGTGAAGAAGGCAGTGCGCTGGCAATAATGCAGGCAATTGCATCTCGAACATCCAAACAAATGGTACAACTACAAACCGGCAACATTACTGGAAAACGAAAATCACGAAATTCTATAGGGCACGGATATACAAACGGATAACCACATACAAACGGATAGCCACATCCGAGAGAAGACTAGGTGTCATAAGAAAGAAAAAGCCAGGTTGTAGATTTTTTTCCGTTCAAGCAGATAACAAAGTGAAAATCAAGAAGACAGAAAAGCGAAACAAATATACGGAAGTGGTCAGTGAGTTCAAAGTGATCTGGAAGATGAGGAAAGTCAAGATAGCACCAGTAAAAGTAGGAGCGCTAGGAACAAAACCTAAAACCTTTGGAAAAAAGAATGGGAGATATTGAAATCAAAGGGATTGTTGAGAAGATATAATTGATACCAAAAAGGAAAAGTGTTGAAATCTAAAGAAAAAATTTTGAATGTTGAGATTAATCCACATGGACTACAGACACGAACAAGACACAGAAATGTTTAAAAATGTAAAACACAAAGGGACATCACATGGAATCATTAAAACTGAAACGATATCATTGTAAGACATCCTCCTTTTGTGTGTGTGTGTGTTACCATACACTGGCACCACACGAAATAAGTCATGAAGGTCAAAGAGGATGGAAACAGCGAGGATAGAAAGCACTAGCCAAACCTCTACTGGTTGAGTGCAAAGAGGACAAGACCACAAGGAGGCTAATTGCCACCCAAATCCTAGTGAAGACCAATGGTGCCTTCAAAACTTGAAATCAATGGTAAGCAAATGTTTTTGTAAAGGTTATCGAATTAGATGGAGAGTACTGGACTTCTCGAGAGGCTTTTAGTCACCCAGAGTCCAGAGTACACTACAAGTTGTTCCCAAAGAACAATCTTTAATGAAGGCCTATGTGAATATCCTAGCGAATAAATAATAATAATAATAATTATTATTATTATTATTATGAATTTAACAACAAATAGAAAATAACTTGAACATGGCGGACAAAACCGAACTTCAAATTAAATTTTCGATTTGTTGATTATGAATCTTGATTGCTATTCATCATTTTCATGAAAATAAAAAAAAAACAAAACAAAAGAAAACATTTCATGAAAGGCGAAAACAAAAACACATGTTTTACATTGTTTATTGTACGAAGATTTAGCTTATAAATATTCATCAATAAATTAGGCAGTTTAGGTTGTTAACGAATAAAATGCTTTTAAAAAATCTATTCAATATTATGAAACGATTATGTATGCATGGATTGTCATATGAATCTTTTTATAATACGTAATATAATTCTCAAAACAAATGAACGATTCGCTTGGGATTTGAAGCAAGAACTGATTAGTGGCAGGTGTATATATATGTTTGTGAACAGGGCGTGAGGTAGAACAGCAATCATATAACAGTACACAATCTATACTTATACTATAATTAAGATCTATGTACAGGTATTTACACGCCCCCCACATATATATATATATATATATATATATATATATGTTTAAAGAAAAAATAGAAAAAACCGAATGAAATTATTAAAAAATCAACGTTTCGTCCTTGTTTCAGAGGACATCTTCAGGATAATTGAAATAAAAATGTGATAAAAGAAAAAGTCATAGATCGTGCGAAAAAAGACAGTTTTTTTTTAAATCACACCCATATCGGGAAAGGACGAATATGTGTGCGTATGGGAAGGTTGTTTGATGTCTATATATACACTTTTAAAATGCATTAAAATAAATATGCACATTTTTTTTTCTTCTGCGAAACTACTCATTTTCCTGAAACATTCAAGGAAAAAACGGCTAGCCAGGATCCACCCTGATACCTTGCTCTTTGATTATTATTTTCCCGATGCTAGGGGTTAAATGGTAGAAGCCTTTTCTTTGCGTAATAGTATTAGTATTCAATATTAGTGCTGATTCTAAAAGTCTTCTTTTAGCTCTATCTATCACGTATTTAATAATTTTCGCTTGATCTAAATTAAATGAGTGATCGTGTTCTGCACAATGGCAAAATAAATACGTGATAGATAGAGCTAAAAGAAGACTTTTAGAATCAGCACTAATATTGAATACTAATACTATTACGCAAAGAAAAGGCTTCTACCATTTAACCCCTAGCATAGGGAAAATAATAATCAAAGAGCAAGGTATCAGGGTGGATCCTGGCTAGCCGTTTTTTCCTTGAATGTTTCAGGAAAATGAGTAGTTTCGCAGAAGAAAAAAAAATGTACATATTTAT
>NC_136489.1:38573014-38700514 GCF_053919585.1 Euprymna scolopes
TCAATTAATGTTAAGGGGGCACACTAGTGGTCAAAATTTTAAAAAGTAGCCTCTGTGGTCTCTACCAAATTACTCAACCAATTTCTGGTCTAAACATTTAAAATTTTACCTATGCGGTCTCTACCAAATTACGCAGACAACTCCTCGTCTAAACATTTGAAATTTTACATAAAAGGGTATTCAGAGATAGGGCAAGCTTTTTAATCGGCTTGGGTCGAAAATTTGAACTCCAAATATATGAATCTATGTATGTATGTTTGCATCTCTGCCTACAACTTTCGACAGAGACGACGGATTTTCACAAGATTAGATTAGTATCGTTTTAAGCAGGACCCTTCCGACGACCAATACCGAAGAATTGGCTAAAAACATTAATATCTTCACCCTCATGAGGGCACTTTTCTACAGGGAGGGTTCGCTTTTTTTTGGTCGATATTTTCGAAAGTCATCCTCTCTTTTCAATTGTCTAACCTTAATTTAAACCTACGTTACCTCCGGTTTGGTGGTGGTCGAAGAGCAACGTCGTCACGTTTTCCCCGTTCTTTTCCTCCTTCGCGGTAGGGGCTCGAGCCTGTCTTCCTACTAGCACTTTTATTCGTAAAATACAGGACAGTTTGTGTGCGTGTCTATGTATCTCTGTGTGTGTTTCTTAACTATGGTCTGTGAAACGGCTTAGCCGATTTTCCTTAGCATTTCACACAAATGTACTTCATGTATTTGAAAGTGTCATTAGATTTTGTATCGAAATATCTCCAATAAGTATCGAAAATCAATAATCGAAAAAAAGAAAGATTTCCAACGGGCAATAAAATTTTCGAGATTTTAAAGGGATTAAATATCTAGTAATCGACACACACACACACACACACACACACATACACATATATATATATATATATATATATATATATATATATGTGTGTGTGTGTGTACGTGTGTTTGGGGGTGTTCATACACACACAAATTTTACATATATATATATATATATATATATATATATATATATATATATATATATATATATATATATATATATATATATATACAGAGTATACATTTTAAAGAAAATACCCCCGATAATTACCGATAATCAAACCGTTATTTTTATTTTTTTAATGATGTGGTCTGTAGTTTCAAACTCCGCACATACATTTCTTCACGTTTTTTTTATTAACTGCAAAAATTTTTCTAAGACGAGAAAATGTACAGGTGTTTGCATAACGTGGTCTACAGTCTACACCACACAGACACACAAAAGGAAAAGAAGCACGCAAATTTTCAAGTCTTTTAAAATTCTTCGCAGTTAAAAAAAAGAAAATTACGTGCAGAGTTTGAACCTAGAGAACACGTCATGCAAAAAGAAATAATAAAAAATAACAAACAAAAAAACTCGCTATCTATTTACTTAAAGTAGAATTTTCACAGCCCGTTGTTCTGTCATTGTTGCGTGACGACTACATTTAAAAATGACTTAATTAAAATAACGGTCTATAGTCCATTATTCGTAATTATCGGGGGTATTCTGAGACAAATCGAAACTAAGATCACTCCCAAACTTATACACATATATATTAGATTAGTATCGTTTTAAGCAGGACCCTTCCGACGACCAATACCGAAGAACTGTAGTTCTATAAATTTAAAAGAAAATATGTTCAAAAGTTTCGGAATCTATAAGAAAGGAACTCACACACAGAGACAAAGTTGCATTTATGTATATATATATATATATATATATATATATATATATATATATATATATATATATAAGAGTGTGTGTGCAACTAATTTTTGAAAGTGAAAACTGAACGCTCTCGATATTTCCGTAATATTGCGATAACAAAAATAATGCAATTACGCGTCGTTCTTGTTGCTTGTCAGACACTCAAAGGCGAACACTAATTGGCGTATGTTCTTCCTGCTTATTTAAGATTCCTCCTACCTACCTCCAACTTCGCTAAGCTTAGCGCTTCTGCTATTTCCCTGAAGAACGCTTTTCATGCCTTGTCCCGATTGTCAACTCTCTAATGGCCGTCTACAAAAAAGCGAACGACACGACAAAACGACTCGAAAGGCAAACTAATATAAAAATACAAAGATCGTCGTATGATTTACAGCGAGTTTTGCATTTAATAAAACGGTTATCGCACTCGAGCTTGTGGCAAAGTTTTAAACTTAAAGATACAACGACTTATTTCTATTTAGAGTTTCTTATTTTATTTCTACTTCGTATATATACCGTTTTGCACTCCCTCGATACTAATTCGCGGAAGGGCTTAATAGAGAACAAGCCAATAAATACATTTTTCCGTTCTTTAGGCGAATCGCTTATCGATGCAGCTAATAGTTTCAATTTGCACCCGAATGAATTGCTGTATTTGCAATGCTACCAAATTGGTAATTTTAAAGAATTACAATATTTTTGTGTAAATGCCAGAATTTGTATATAAGTTTAGGAACGCCTGTGAAGTCGATGTTATTTAGCAAAAGTTGTACTTTTTCTGATTTATTTTCCTATTTTCTCTGTTTATCATTCGATCTTTTTTTTTATATAAAGTTTTCTTTATTGATTATACATTTATTTAGATAAAATGATTTTACCGTACTGAATTATATGCAAAGTATATTATATAACTCTTTGTCTGTCCTTCTGGAAGTCGAAAATATCAGAAAATTTGTAAGTTTAGCCGAATTTTCTTTTGGTTATAAGAAAATTAAGGAAGGTTTGCTAACATTAATGTCTTCATAATCAATAGAAATCAATATAGATTCATGGACAAATCAAGCGCGAATAAAAAGGTTAAAAGGGTGACGCTGAGGCACACAGAAGACAGATAGAGAAAACGGACAAAAGAAATGTTTTACACGGCTAGACACTCTTACGCATGTAACCATGTGTACAAATTATTTAAGATTTTTAAGTAGCAGTATAATACTAAAAAAAAAAAACTATATGAAAAACGAACGTTTTCCTCGTATACACAATCAAGAAAAGAAGTCATTTATGATGTCAGTAATGAAGGAAGACGAATAACATAAAATATGATGACACTGTTAAGATATTTATGGCGTTACAACAAACAACAACATGAAAATAGGTTAAATTTACATATTTATCCTGAATTTCAAACACCATAAAGAAATTGAACTACGATACTATTACGCCATTATCAGAGTTTTTATTCTAAGGCTGCTATGTTATTTTAAAGGATAACCGGGTGATGGAACCAGCTACCCTTGTAATATATTAAGTTCTAAAAATTCTCATGTAAGAGTCTAGAGGCGACTGACGATATTTAATATTTCCTATTAGACACAAATAGATAAGGTGAGAGAGATTGAGAGAGTAGTAGAGAGAGATTTATATCCCCTTAACTAACTGTCCACCTTTCTTATTATGGATAAATGGGTGGACACAACGAACAGATATCTTAGGAGGATATTTCACTCTTAGTGATTATCAAAGTTTCCTTTTCAGTGATTACAGCATTATTGGCGGTGTGACTCGCGCATGTTCTATACAATAAATCATATAGCCGATATGTAGTCAAAATCGAAAATAAAAACACGAATTTGTTTTCATGAGATACAAAAATCTGAGAATAGTTTTCTCTTTAAATATGAATTACAATGTAAATAAGGAAACATAGTAGTCTCAATAATATCCGTTTTAAATTCAACGATTGTTTCACTTACAATATTTAACAGTCTTCTCCATCTATTGCTTATGCAAAATGCTTTCCAAATGTTGCCTTCTATTTTTCACCCAAATTGATCAGAAGTAATTGCGAATTGCATTATTATGATGACTAAAATTATGCATTTATGACCTGAATATTTTATCTCACTATTGAAAGTATTAACAGTGTAAATCTCTAAAAACAAAACAAAAAAAATTGTCATGATCGTGTGTCAGAGGCAGAGCTAGGCAGACAATTTGCCTAAATAAAACCATTTAAAACGATTTTCAGCCGTGTATCGCCTGCGATCGTGGGTCGTGGAAATGGGGATGTAAATCTGATATTGGATATCCTGCCGTAGTTCCGTATAATGCAAAGCGATGAGAAGGAAGAGAAACATTGAGGCCCGGATTAAGTACATACCAGAACATGCATGTTAAATTATTTTTGTAGTAATAAGATACTGTATTTTAAAAACAACAAACAAAAACAAGTTTCAATTAGTTTACAAATGTTCAACTAATAGTGACAGTAAATAATTTTAACACAAAAATACAACCATCTATAGACGGAGGGCACCCTAATCTTTAGGTGGTATTAATAATATACATTGATTGCAGCATGTACCTGCCTGCAAATTTAAACACGCCGCCAGATGGGATTCGCAAAATATTATTTAAAAATTCCAAACGAAGGTTAAACAAGTATTTGAATACATTAGACTTGAACATTACCATGATGAACTCAGTTGTGAAGCTGTTTCTGTGTAGCTGTACTGAAAAAAATCTATTGTAGGCGACAAACATTGTTCGTGTAAGTATCGTTTGATTATGAGCAAATTCAGAGAGGAAGAGAAAAAAGTAAAGATATTTAGTGTCGTTGTAGCTAGAAAAGTTCATACTGCGAGACTTTAATGACTAGAACCAGTGATTGCAGCTCAGTTAAGCAAACCTATCATGAATCGAACACTACAGTAGAGAGAGACTTGTCAAGCCTGAGAGGGATATAAAAAGAAAGCGGAATTATCTCTCTAGCTCCTGTAAGTATGACTTCCTTTGGGATCGATTTTTCGCAGCATATTTTAGTAATTTAGTAAATTGAATCAAATCGATGTATAATAATCAAAAAGCTTTAGGTATTGGTATGTAGCTTGGCTATGTTGGATTAATTTTTCGTGGCAGTGTTTCATTTCTTATAATGTCTTTTCAGGGACGGGAAGAATTGGCTTCGTTTTTTATAGAGAAAAACATTTTGAAGTCAATGTCTTTATTTTTCTTTCATGTTTTTAAATAAGGATTATGGATGGAGTAAAAATCAATGACACCGAAGATCGATTGAAGGTTGGACGACTCAAAGTAGCAGTGCATATACTGGGTAATAACAGTTTTTGAGCAACTCTTGCTTAGCTTGAGCAATATATATTGAGAATTATTTGAGATGGGTTTTATAACTTGTGTCTTCATTTTTTTAGGACTATTATCGTCCTTTTCATAACTGCCGTTGTATCACCACGTTCCAGCCTTCTGCAGACGATTTCGGGGCCCGTGGCACAGTGGATAGTGGGGTTAAGTCTTTACGTTTCCCGGTGAATATTGTCTGCGTATACGGTTTAAATCTAACACAAACCAAAAGTCAGAGGAGTATGTTGCCAAAACAGGGTGAGACACCAACTATGGGGAAATCAATTACTATGGATGCAGTTACAAGATTCAGCATTGCAATCCCGTCGCGGTTACTTACCCGAAGAAGACCAGAGGATGAGTTGTCTGAAACATGGTGAAACAACAACTAATATGAAGATGAGTAAAAAAGTCCGCAAAAAAAATGTCTGCACAAATTAGTCCGATTAATCAAAATAATTTTTAAAAAACTAGCATTCTTCGTCGAAAAAATAACTAAAAACATTTTTTTTAATATTGCAGCCAACACAAAAAAAATGTTGGAGAAAAATATTCCGACTAGGTCAAACTCGTTCATGATGAAATGTCCAAAAATATTGAGCGACAAAAGTTTGTGGGGATCATCACCCCATAAAAAAAAAACTTGATCCTTGCTCCTGACTTCAGAGAGATATACGGATGTGTGCACTGTATGTTTATTCAGGTTATTTTTGATGTTCGCTTGAACATTAAATAAAACGAGAATATGACTGCTCCTGTTAAGATGCATTTTCTGATTAACGGAAAGTGGCCATTGTCTCGCGATAAAATCTCGTCCAAAATAACGTCGATTGCGCGTTCGTTTTATTCCAAAGGCCTGTTTTTAAGGTGGCAACATTTTGTGGATTTGTCACCTTGTGCCTAGACACACGCCCTGACATACCCTACAGCACGCACCCTAGCCCTACCTGACGCCTTGCTTTCCTCTATCCCCCTACAACCAAACACTTTGTCTTATCAACTCAGCATTCATGTAAAGCTCCGTTGAAAACACCAACCGCTTAAAAAAAGAAAGACGCGCACTGCTTTACCGACACCACCGCAACTCGCGCCCTTGCCGGTAGCGAATTATTAACACCTTTGACTTAGCCGGGGTGACAAAAGCTGTTACAACCTTCAGTTGTTCGCCTCGCCCTTTTCTCCCTAACTAGGAATAATGGCTGCGAATGACAAAGAAAAAAATTGGGGCTATTTAAAGAAACGCAGCGGATATGGGTCAGCGTTGTACAAAGCGTTGTATGAGCGCACAATTCGACCGCCCACCTACTTAGATGGCATGAGAAGAGTTGAGGAAAAATTGCTCATCTGTAACTTTCCGATGTACATGTAAACATATCTATTATGTCTTGCTCTCTCATCTATACGACAATCCTATTTTATTTACAGTTCATCTGAATAGCAAAACATAATAAAATCGAACTGTATTATTTTTATAAAAAATAAGAATATCAAAATATTCTCTCCTCGGGTTGCATATTTTTTATTCGCTTATCTACTGTAATCACTATATTAAAAAAAATCTTTACACAAAAATGCCAACATAATTTTATTATGTACGTAAAACATAGATTTTAAACGTTAGTACATAAAAAATACATGAGTTTATCAAGTATTTATAAACAATAAAAAACACATTTTAACTGCAAAATGTCTCGTCCGCCATATTTTGATTACGTTAAAGTAAGCGCCAAAGGAAAATATTCCAATGCAGCCATTCTAATAATACTGGCATGAAATCGTTTATCAATCATATTTAATTTTATTTTTAAAAGCAAAAAAAAAAAAAGAAAATTGAGAATATTATTTAAATCTTGGTGTTAAATACTTTTTAACCTCACAGGTAAGTATATAGTTTTCATGCAATTACAATTATTTACTATTAGTGTAAAACCGTGTGAGCCTATATTTAGTAATCTTAATCGAACTGTTCCTTTCTTTACATATTTTTTTTGTATTTCAACACAAATACAAAAAAAAAGACAAGGTTTTCTAAGCTGGATTATTGAAATATTAAAACAATTCCCAACAATGTTGATAATATTTACGCATTCATTTTTCTGGTTTATTTTTATTATTACTTATGTTTGCATTAATATTTTGAAACATGGCTTCAATCATGTGTCTATATTATGATAATTCTTTTGTTATGGTCATTCGTAAACTGTTTATAAGAAGAACAAATAGGTCAGTTGGTAGGAACTCAGCATTTCTCTTTCGATTTGCAGTCATAGCATTTACGATATTTGTTGAGAATGTATAATTAAAAATTCACGCAAGATATTTCATTTCTAAATAGATTAAATATTTCTTCTTTTTCGCAACGTATTTATGGCGTTTAAAAAATGTGACTGACAGACGGAGAAAATCTCTATTTGAATAAGCTTTAAGGTACGCTAATTAATTTCGCTAAATTTTCTGCATGTATTTTGCACCCACAAATACACATTCGTCACTTTAAGCTTAAATGATGTTCCTATTTACAATGCTTCCCCACGGGACAGAGTTAGACACCAGGGTCGTTTTTTAACGTGGAGAAAAGGAACAAAAATTAAAATTGTCTCAGTCGTGAAGGATTTCTCTTCCACTGACAGAGAACAAGAAATTGACGTGCAGCATCTTAAAAACAGATACTACACTTTGATCTTGTTCCGAATGCCAAGTTAAGATTAAATGATGTTTGTCAAAAAGTAATTTAACTTGTTCGACTTAACAGCAATTTGGAATTAATTCAGCAAGATACACATAATTAACTAAGCTTCTATTCAGTTAATCTATAACCATATGTGTCTGATCATCGCTTTTATTTTATCCGTGATTTACCTTTCCGTTACTCATTTAATCTAGTTCCCCCTCCCCAAGCGTCTCTTTCTTTTACATTTACATATACACAGAATTAACCATTATAGTTCTCCTTTTAAACAAATACTTTTAGCAGTCATAGAATATTAAACGCAGAAATAGGAAGGATTTTAGTGGGACCTAATCTGTAAATATTTAACCGATATACTTACACACTACTGGTCACATAACACTGAATTTAACAGAAAATAGTAATCATACACCAGGGATGGATTATAACGAGTATATTCTTTATTCGGATGACGGATAAATGTAGCAGCAAGTTGAAATGCAAGATGTTCATTTTAAGTTGACGGCATATTTCTATTAATTTAGCGCATGCGCAAATTGATTAATAGATTAAAATGGGTTAATCTATCTATTTATAAAAGTGTGTGTTTCTGTGTGTGTGCATATTTCCCTACAAAATAACTCTGTCAATTTTCGGTCTACATACGCGAAATTTGACATCCGGGGTATTGAGATTTGGGGAACTGTTTTTAATCGGGTTTTAGTCAGAAAATTTTTTGTTAAGGGGTCAAAGTTCAACGATTTGACCTTTAAACACTCTACCAAACTCCTTCGCCAGTTTAGGATCTACACACTTGAAATTTTAGATATAGGTTATTTGGGCATAAATCTAACCCTATAGTTTGATTTGAGTCCAAATCACTAAATTTCGATCAAATTTAAAATGAAATTGGCCTCTACGGTCTCTATTAAATTACTTAGCCAATTTTTTGTCTAAACATTTGAAATTTTAGATAAAGTGTATTCAGACATAAGGCAAGCTTTTTAATCGGTTTTTGGATGTAAAGTTGGCTGCCAAGGCGTCAAAGTTTTAAAGAATTAACCTTTGCGATCTCTAGCAAATTATTAAGCCAATTTCTTGTCTAACCATTTAAAATTTTACATAAAGGGTATTCGGACATGAAGCAACCTTTTTAATTAGTTTGCGGCGAAAATCTCGCTGCGAATATATCAGAGTTAAAAGAATTAACCTTTGCAGTCTCTAGCAAATCCCTCAGCCAATATTGGGTTTAAACACTTGAGATTTTAGATGTAGCTTTCTTGGACATGGGTAAACCATGTTAATTTGATTTGCGCCTTATAAACAGTAAATATAAAGGGGTAAAAATTGAGTTCAAAGTTTAATAAAATTCGACCTTTGCTTCCTCTACTTACTTCTCTCTATGGTAGTTTAGGAAGGCTATTATATAGAAAGGGATTACGGTACATATGAAGACTTCTTTAATATATACATATGCACATAAAGTTATGAACATTACATAGGGGATGAGCAAAACCGGACTGAACTGCTAGTTTTAAATAACTGCTATCTGTCGATAGCTCAAACGATACTAGAACGCGGCAAAACGCTAAATGTTTTAGTCCTGATTTCAGCTAAAGTCATCCAAGTCAGGTTCTATTTAATAAAGGTTTGAAATCTTACTATAGAGAAATTATTCTATAATAATGAATACAAAATCTGCATCAATTATTTTACTGCCAAGAAGGCCGGGCGCCCTCCGTCTCCACTATTAGACAATGAAAAAGAAAAAGACGTAATTTCTGAGGAGAACCAGGGAAAAAGACTGAAAAAAAATGGTAGAATTCGTATAGCCCCATTTTGTTGTTGCTGGTTTGTCGAATCAAACTTCGGCACAGTCCACGAAAATGTCTCTTCATGAAAGTTTCGTGGCCATAAACTCCTCCTCGCCAATTATAACAATTTGTCATACCAGCATTAAACACTTCTTTATCCCTGACACGGAGAGTAGAAACTTTTACAACTGTATACAAAGTCGGGGAAAGCTTGACTTAGCCGCCATTAGAGAATATCTATTACTCATGCAAGAAAACAATATTGTTATCCTAATTTCCTGAGCATATGATTGTTCATGGATTGTAGCGAACTGGCATTGTCTTATGAATTTTTACATAAGCCTCGTTAGCTTGTATTCTGAGACTACCATACTGAAGCATCTAACTCGGTAGGCAAAGGTTGGATTTTAACCATAAGGTGTTCGGGACAGGTAGTTGGTATTAGTTCAGTTTTGTTAGGAGAGCTGAACAAACATGAGAGAACACGATTCTTTCCATAAATGAAAATATCTTTATTTTGTTTTCTTTTTAACAATTTTCAAGAACACAAACTGTAGTTTTAATTAGTATTTATTGTATCGGTTATGAGTATAAAATTAATTTTTGAAATATTTACCTACTTTTCTCATCTCTTAAGAGTAGATTTAAGACTAATAACGTCTTTTCATATTGGAAAAAGCGGCATGTAACAAAAGGGCCACTCTGGATTGATATCGCATTAGTCTAGAAAGATTGGTAACTCGCAGATTGGTGGCAGAACAGTATATAGACATGTGCAACAGTTCGATACCAACAAAGATAAAGAAAACAACGGAGTTCATAACATTTTATTTGCATACTATCTGCATTAAGGAAATGATAAAAACTTGGTGAGAAGCGTCAGTAAGTAATTCCTTGTATCGCTGACATACATATATTCCTTCAAAAATTCGGGAGTTTGTGTATTGATACTCATATTAAAACCCATTTTTATTTATTTAAAAAGAAAATACAACTTTTTTTATATATAGATAGTTGCATTTGCGTTAATCTCCTAAAATCTAGCTAATTTGCATATTCTTTTAAACATACATTTTAATTTTTGCCCTATAATCATTTTCCGTTTTCTTATGTAATGATCATCTTAAGTTAACTATTACGTGAACTTATATTAATGCAGGTATTTTACATGATTTTTACTAGCGTAATATTTGCGTAAACAGATTATAGTAAACACAAACCTCTTTCTATATAGATATATTTATGTGTGCGTATATATATTTGTTTAAAAATTTGCCTACAAAACTCCTAAAATTTTTGGTCTGCAGACATGAAACTTAATATATAGAGTATTCGAACCCAGGGGAAACTTTATATTTAGATTTTAGTCGGGAGAAATCTGTGCAAAAGTGGGAAAATTAAAGTAATGGCATTTGGTGGGCGGAAATCGAACGATGGCATTACGAATATGTATGCGTAATAGTTATTGGTTCACGTGTTTATTTTAAGCTTTGCAGCAAACGTCTTCATAGCTAAGGCATAAAAGCCAAACGAAATAAGTAAATGGTAAGCAAAACTTGTTGTTTTCTATTCTCCGTGGTTGCGCACGAGCCATTTTTTTTAAAACTTCTAACTCATTACTATATATTGAGTCCAATATAATATAATTATAAATACGAAATCTGTATGAATCAAAATATCATATTTAAACGTATTTTACGTCCGGGCAATGCTGGGCGGCCTGCCAGTTTAAGGTAAAGTAAACCCCAGTTTATAAAGCAAACAAAGCTGTGTCTACTCGCAGTAGTTCACAAGTGTTATTTTATTTTGAGGTTTGTATCGTTTTGTATAAATACGTTATTAAATAGGAAAACTAAATTAAATGCTAAGTATCGTTTGTTATTGCATAATTAATGGAGTAACATTATATAACATTATAATAACACTATATAACATTATCTAACATTATCGGACATTATCACGTGAAAATAACTAGCAGGTAGTAAAGCGTTACCAATCGACAAATACATCAATATGATATTTTAATTTACGAAGGTTTCATAATTGTTATTACGGAAGAAATTCCCTTTTGATTATTATGTTTTACACAATATATATATATATATATATATATATATATATAGTAATGACTAAAAAAATTTACCCCAAAACATTCAGTGCTATCAACTTGAATCAAATCCAAACATTAAGCACTCGCGGCATAGGTGTAATTTAGCGCTACAGTTTTCTGTGTTACCTTTAAGATTATTTCCACACGGATACGTAAAATGGCAAGAAATTAAGCGACCTCCTTAATCATTTATATATATATATATATATATATATATATATATATATATATATATATATATATATATATATTGTATTCTAATTCTATAATTTTTATTCTTTCCAACTATATCAAGCTGTTATTCTCACTTCCTATCGCGAAATTGCTTTAGGCAGCCTTGCGCTTATTCATTTTTTTTGGGCTATGTCAGACCTTAATTATAATTTTTGGTTTGTAACCTTAACTTATTAACTCGTATATCGTTTTTTTCCATAGATTTAAATTGAAAATTTTCCCTCTAAATTATAAAAAAAATGTTTCATTAGGTTTTTATTGGTTTTCTATTTAAAATTAAACACCCTTATATCGTCCTTGTGCGCGGTCAATTGTGACTAATACTGTACATCTTTATAATAATTTTGGTATGTATCAAAATACATTTTATGCACAAGGAGTTCTTATAGATGATTTATTCGTGAGAATTTCTATTAAAAAAATTTGAATCGAATTACTTCTTCGGAAAACTTCTCCAATGTCTCCACATATTATATATACATTTTGGAAACCACTTTCTCGATGAGACACTATATATATATATATATATATATATATATATATATATATATATATATATGAGCCAACAGTTAATAAAATATATTAAAATACACTTTTAAATGAGTTAAAAACATATTTAATATGAAAAGGAAGCACTAGATAAATGGATAGTCCTTAATCCGCGGAGTTTCGAAGAAATACTTTCCTTCTTATCAGAGGGTAGGAGTTAGCAGAATGCGGGATCGGATTTTGCATGCAGAAGTATTTGATGAAACAATAAGTAAGTCAAAGATATTACTTGAAAACAAAAAAAGTGAAGCAGAGGGAATATGGTAAAGAAAAATGTCATTACACACGAACGGATAGTCTGGTAGAAGATAAAAAAATCCTGTGACGGTAAAATCCAAATGTAAAACTTCAAGAAAGTTAAAAGAATTTCCATTTGTTCAAGTAAAATCCAAGGAAATCCCGTAATTTTATCAATATTAATGCTTTAATGTTTATAATTTACTTTAATTTTACCATGTTGGATAATTTTGGTAAATTCAATTGTAATTTTCATTGTATATATATATATATAAATATATATATATATATTAGACATTAAGAGGAGATTATAGATAGATATATAAATTCCCGCTCACATACACCTTTCTGAATAAAGCTAGAACCCAGAACTAGATAGAATCGAGCAATTGCATCGACAACGGACAACGCCAGATCCAAAGTGGGTTTCGATGTACTGCATCTCATCAGTGACGTGCTCCGACATAGGCGCGAACCAAGGTCGTCGCACTCATGAAGTGTGCAATACTGACGACCTAACGAAATGGGCCAAGGCGTAGAATGTAGAACTGGATGAGAATATAAGAATTCAAAAAATCGAGGCATAGTCAATAGATTGCGCCTTGGCCCATTTCGTTAGGTCGTCAGTATTGCATACTTCATGAGTGCGACGACCTGGGTTCGCGCCTATGTCGGAGCACGTCACTGATGAGATGCAGTACATCGAAACCCACTTTGGGTCTGGCGTTGTCCGTTGTCGATGCAATTGCTCGATTCTATCTCGTTCTGGGTTCTAGCTTTATTCTGAAAGGTGTATGTGAACGGGAATATATATATATATATATATATATATATATATATATATATCTTCTATATATCTATAAAAACAGAGATGTGTGTGCCACAGACGATTTCTGATTGGTTAATCCAATAATCACATCTCCTAAAAAACAATCGTTTCTACGCTCTTACCTTTACCATAAAATATTATGGCTTTATTTATTGTCCATCTTGGAAGGGTTTAATTTTTTAATAACTTGTTATTTACAAATTAAAAAAATACGAAACTATTATGCGAAACTAAACTACACGAAATACGCACACACACGCACACACACACGTTCACTACCGTCACGTTGTTATGGCAACCAAACCCGCTGACTTCTTTTTCTCATTTCAATCGTGGTCTTAAATTAGATTCGAATAAGTTGCCAAAAAACAAATATATAACAAATAAATGTTATCAAAGGCAACTTTTTCGTGTTTTTATTCAATTTAACATGTTTATTCAGCTCGAAAAGCATACAGTGTTTACCGATGTATTGGAAAATTCAAGATGGCGGCCGATTCTCTCTTTAACACGGTAAGTTTGGAAAAAGGTGTAATAAATAAAAAACCGGTTAAAATACTGTTAAAAACTCGCTCAATATATGTTACCGTGACATAGGTTGACATATATTCGGCGGGTTTTTAATAGTATTTTGTATAGTTTTTTATTTATAACACCTTTTCCCAAACTTACGGTGTTAAAGAATGTGTGAGACGCCATCTTGAATTTTCCAACACATCGGTAAACACTGTATTCTTTTCGAGCTGAATAAACATGTTAAATTGAATAAAAACACGAAAAATATATCCAGTTTTTATCGGTTTTTTACCTTCTCTGCAGAAGTACAAAAAAAAAAACAAACAAAAAAAAACGGAAGGTACTTTTACAGAATGTTAAACTAACCCTAACCGATGTTTTATGTTTAGTTTAGGAAAAGTCAGAAGAAATAAAAGTCATTATTGCATGAAATATACGTATTTAGTTGAAGTATTGTTTATGTCAATTCTTTCGAAGAAATTTAGCAAGAATACCTGTAAACCAGGAAATCGGTAAAATGTCATCATGGATGAATACTTGTCTATTATAATTTCTACCCTTGACAAAAACTTAGCCATAACAAAAGAGATTTATTGTTCAGATTGTTTTTGAGATTGATTTCTAAAAAGATATTTTATAAATAAAATCGACTTTAAAATTAAAGACTTAAATTACAATAATTGAATGTAAACATTCTTATTTCAATATTTGGCACATAACACCTGCAAAAATGATCACAATGTCAGGATTTCATTTTATTTCAGAATCGATGGCAAATACTAATATTTAACATTAGTTTATCATTTAAGCCGATAAAAAGCCCTTTTTTTTCCGAGTCATAAAAGGATTTGGAGTTTCCTAATCAACCTTTCGGGTGCAGTTGCACGCTCTCAAAATAACTAAAGTGTTGGCTTTAAAAAAATGGGTTCATTAAAACTAAACAGGTTTAGTTTTAATAAAAAAAAAAATTAAAAAAAAATCGCTTTGGTAATTAGATATGTCGTATGGTTATCCCTAATCACTGAATAAAACCGCTAACGAGTTGAATGATTACGACATAAAATTAAACTCGGGTTCCTGAAACGGAAACTTCGTTTGTTTTTGTTTTTTTCTTATCAATATATTTACATTGTTATTTTGTTTTCATTTTCAATCATTCGAACAGTTTTCTTTTTCAAGTAATCCAAGTTACAAAATTCCCACTGTTTACTATGCTAAAATCACAATGACTAATGTATACCTATTAACCCTTATCCTTGAGTGGCCTCTGGGCCTTGATAAGTGGTGACACCCATGTAAAAAAAAAAAAAATCACTCGAACAGTTTTCTTTTTATAATGTACAGTTTTAAAAGTTTAAAAACTATATAGTTTTTACTTCAGGAAAATTAATGGGTCAGTTTTTACGATGTGCCCTGTTAAAATACTGTTAAAAACTCGCTCAATATATGTTACCGTGACATAGGTTGACATATATTCGGCGGGTTTTTAATAGTATTTTGTATAGTTTTTTATTTATAACACCTTTTCCCAAACTTACGGTGTTAAAGAGGGTGTGAGACGCCATCTTGAATTTTCCAACACATCGGTAAACACTGTATGTTTTTCGAGCTGAATAAATATATTACATTGAATAAAAACACAAAAAAGATATCCAGTTAGGTAGAAAAGTAACTTATCTTGCCTTTGATAACATTTATTTATATATTTGTTTTTGACTATTTTTTCGAATCTATGTGTACAGTAATCTTGCCAGGATGCGGAGGAAAATGAATGAAGGGGGAGGGGAATAAAATAAAAACATTTTGGAAACAGAGTAAGTTTGAAAGAATTGCTTTGCACAGAAAGAAATTAATGAAAAAATAAAATTAAATTTCTTTTCTTTCTTGATTTTTTTTTTAGTTTTTTATGAAAAAGGAAGTAAAAATTAAGACTATAAAAAACAATTTTTATTAAGAGCGAACCTCAGTCGTCAGGTCTGTAAAAAAAAGACGTGGAATAATAAATGTTTTCTAATACAAATTGTTTTTACTTATGTGTTCATTTGTCTCTTTGAAGTTCGTTTGTTTAATATATCGGTTTGCAATATAATTTTGTCATTCTGTCAGACTCAAATTTTAAATCTATATATCTATAAAAGTTAAAGTGTGTGTGTGTGTGTGTGTGTGTCTGTGTACATTTCCCTACGAAATAACTCTGTCAATTTTTAGTCTACAGACTCGAAATTTGATATACAGGGTACTGAGATTTGGAAAAATCTATGTGATCGGTTTTTAGCCAGAAATTTGGCGATTAAGGGGTCAAAGTTCAACGATTTGAGCTTTGAGAACTCTACCAAACTTCTCCGACAATTTTGGGTCTACACACTTTAAATTTTAGATATAGCTTCCGTGGACATTAATCTAACTTAATAACTTTATTTGAGCCCAAAACAATAAATTTTCAGGGGTCATAATAGGGGTCAAAGTTAAAAAAATTACCCCCTTTTTTTTGCTCAGCATACACCTCCAAACACCCGGGCAACGCCGGGCACCCATGCTAGTATATTATAATTACACACACATTATCTATGTATATGGATGTTACATGATAAGGACTGTCCCCTTTTCATGTAAGTATAAAAATAGAGTGATTTAGTTAAAATGAAATAGCATAGACGAAATTCGGACCTCGTAATTTAGGTTTAGAAATAGATTACGATAGAGAATTAGCAATGGAATGTGAAAACACACCATTGTTTAGCTTAGAGATAAAATAGTTTCAAGAAAAGAATGGGCGTTGTCAATTCTGTTATGAAAAATTCAATTGAGGAATGCAACGACAAGATAATTTAATAAACATGTTTTTAACGTATTGAAAATATAGATTACTGGGAATATAGGTAAAAATTCCTTTTCTAAACAAAGGAAAAAGTTTTGGACACGCACTTCCAGAACACGTGAAAGAAGACACATGTTTTTAAATGTGTATGACGTCATGGAAAATGGGAAGTTCTCGATATAGTTAGAAAACTTTAGAACAACAGGGAGAAACAGAGAGGGAGTTTGAGGACGACAGACGATAGTCTGCAGTTGGGATTCGAACGTCTAGAAGCGAGACGGTCCCATTTGAAACTTAATATGTGAAGCTTTGAATTCTTGATGATAAAAACCACGACCGGTCGGGAGAAGAAATACTTGTCCAGAATATTCTTGTCCAGATTATTCTTGTCCAGATTATTCTGGTCTAGAATATTCTTCGCTGCCAAACCAAATGCCTTCTACACTTCCAATTTCAATTCGTTTATTGTGTTTTCGAAATCTGTTTCTTCGATGAGCTGTAAGATCTGACGAACGTCAAAAATGCCAGCTTTCTACTTTTCTATAGTCATACTTGGATAAGTCGGACACACATAAGTGAAAGGGTCACTATTTTTCTTCATGAGTGTTGGTGTCCGCTTGAGTAATACGAGCTTGTGGAGCAGCGGTGGGAAGAGAATTCTGACTATATTAAGAAGACGGTAGATGAAGACGGCCATTTATTTGCAAGGCACCAATTCCTCTTGAAAAGGCCATTCCTTCTTCGTGTATGTAAAGCACCTATTTTTGCTAGATTTTGATAGTTTATGACTTGAAACTGATCGATTTCTACTAAAAGGCTCGGTATTATAGCACCTGAATACTCTTTGTCAATGAAATAATAATTTCCAATCAAGACTTGACGTTTTACTTGTATCAACTTCTTCTAAAATGTTTCACACATGCGTACATGTGGATAAAAACGTAAAACACAACATATGACCATGGCTTAAATGAAATTGAGTTAAATCAATGCATGTTTTGGATTCAGCGTGTCAGATTTGTTCTAAATCAGCTTAAAAACACAAATAACAATCTGGTTGTTTACCAGTGCTTATATATATATATATATATATATATATATATATATATATATATATATATATATATATATATATATATATATATATAAAGAGAGAGAGAGAGATAGATAGATAGATAGATAGATAGATAGATAGAGAGATTGAGAGTGATATATATATATATATATATATATATATATATATATATATATATATATATATATATATAGAAAGAGAGTGAGTGAGAGAGAGATATAGATAGATAGAGGGCGAGAGTGATATATATAGAGAGAAGGAGAAGGAGAGATTACTGTGCGTATTAATGGGCCAATATATTATGTTTTTCTTATATATTTATATATTTCATGTTATAATAGCAAACTATTTTTTATTAAAAAGTTTAGTCAGCAAAAGAAAAGAAAATTAATTCATTTTTTTAAAATAACATTAGTATTTTGCTCCTAAAAAACGAACAAAAGCTCTGGTCGTACTCCGGTCGATATATTTTTCAATTCAAAATTATTGACAAATAATTAAAAACTTGATGGATTAAAATAGATTAAAAGATCTTGTAATTATAGCAATTGTCCTCTTAAAATGCTGCCGCAGTGGAGCGAACCCCGCTTCTTAGGAATCTAATTGGCGCCATCGCGCATGCGCACAATTGCTTACGTATATGAGCTTTCACGAGCCATAAAAAATAATGAATAAAAACCCATGCATAAACTTTGCCCTCTTCCGCCTCATTCATGCAAATTCAATAACTTTCTTCTGTACAGAAAGAAAATTCTTTTTTTTTTTTTATATCACTGCACAACTTATGGAGATTCGTTTTTTAAACCAACTTTGGTTTTCTTCTTTATTTTTCCCAAACTCGGAAAATTCTAAGCGACTTCCTCTTGTCTCAAAGGTACAATTTCGCCTCCGGGTACGCGCGCTCTTGTCGGTTAGGTATATTCCTCTTATTAGATTCTATTGTTTTACAATGCAGATTTAGCCCACTTCTCGTTGATAGTTAATTTCGAATACAAGCCCGGAGCATCGTTTCTTCTCAAAGACTATTCCAATTCACAACCCTCTCCCCGCACCGCCCCATAGATTTAGCCACATGAACTCCCAATTCAACCCTTCGCTCCCTTCTTTGATTATTTTTCTTTTTTTTTTTCTCTTATTTAAATCTGCATGCATTAGACTTTCTTCTTTCGTCTTTCGTATACTGTTAATTTTCGACCGTTTGCCCTCACGGCGATGCGGTCGCTGGGGATTCGGAGGTCCCGACCCATCTTTCAGAAATCACCATAACATCTTAGTTTGTGAGCTTTACCTCCCGCCACAAGTGGTAAAGCTCTGAACTCGGATCGCGGTTAACCCTAACCCTAACCCGAACAACCCACCACACCTACAAACACCCACCAGACCGCACCACATTCGCACATGACAAATTCAAAGCTGAATAAAACACTTGAAATGTTGGAAATCACGTGTGAAGTTACCGCTTGAAACCAAATAGACAAAGCAGAAAGAGAGTAAATAAAATCGATTCAGACAGTGATAGACTTTCAAATAAATAACTAAAATTTGTTCTCAATCTTAACTTAATTGAGCATATATATATATATATATATATATATATATATATATATATATATATATATATGTAAGTGAAAGTGTCTGTGTGTGTGTCTGTGTGTCTGTGTACATTTCCCTACGCAATAACTCTGTCAATTTTATTTGAGATTTGGGAAAATCGATGTGATTGGTTTTCGGGCAGAAATTTGGCGATGAAGGGGTCAAAGTTCAACGATTTGACCTTGGAGAACTCTACCAAACTCCTCCTACAATTTTGGGTCTAAACACGTCAAATTTTAGATATAGATTCCTCGGACATGGATATAACTTAATAACTTTATTTGAGCGTTAAACAATAAATTTTAAGGGGTCATAATAGGGGTCAAATTAAAAAAAAATTGACCTTTTTTTTTTTTTGCTCAGCATACACCTCCAAACACCGGGGACCACTGCTAGTATATATATAAAAGTGAAGTGTCTGTGTGAGTGTGTGTGTGTCTGTGTACATTTCCCTACGCAATAACTCTGTCCACTTTTAGTTTGCAGACTCGAAATTTGATATACTGGATACTGAGATTTGGGAAAATCGAGATGATCTGTTTTGGGCCATACATTTTGCGATTAAGCGGTCAAAGTCTTACGATTAGCTCTTTGAGAACTCTACCAAACTCCTCCGACAATTTTGGGTCTAGGCACTTGAAATTTTTAGAAATAGGTTCTTTGGACATGGATCTACATTAATAACTTGATTTGAGCCAAAGACAATAAATATTAAGGGGTCATAATAGGGGTCAAAGTTAAAAAAATATGACCTCTGCAGTCTCTTTCAAATTACTCAGACAATTTCTGGTCTAAATATTTGACATTTTACATAAAGGGTATTCAGAGATAGGGCAAACTTTTTCATCAGTTTGGATCGAAAATTTTTAGTTACCAATATATAAATGTATGTATGTATGTCTGTTTGCATGTCTGCCTTTAAATAGAGGCGACGGATTTTACCAAAATCAGTATTGTTTTATAGTTCGATCTTTCATACGACAAATATCGAAGAATTTGTTTAAAAAATTAATATCTTACCCTTCAACTAGGAATTTTCTACAGGGGGAGGGTCACTTTTTTCGACGATATTTTTGAAAGTAATCCTCTCCTTTAGATTTTCTAGCCTTAATTTTAAAAAATATCGCTTCCGGTTTGGCGGTAGCCGTAACAGCATAAACGTTAGGTTTTACCCAGTTCTTTTCCTCTTTTGCGGTACGGTTCGAGCCTGCCTTCCTATTACCACTTTTTTTTCTCAACATACACATCAAAATACTCGGGCAACGCCAGGCTGAGATGCTAGTTTATATATATATATATATATATATATATATATATATATATATATATATATATATATATATATATGCGCGTGTAAAATTCATAAATGATCATTAAATTTATTTCTTTAGCGCATATATTGAAACACTTAAATAATTGGTGGGAAATCTAAAAGAAGCCAAGATTAAAAAAGGACCACAGATAAAAAAATATTATAAATTATTAAGGAAAAAGTTTGAATGTGTATTCCTTGGTGGAATATAGATTTCTTGTATTTTTTATTTACAGAATTAAACTCCAAATTCACACACACACACACACACACACACACACACACACACATATATATATATATATATATATATATATATATATAGAGAGAGAGAGAGAGAGAGAGAGAGGACAACAGGCTACATTTCTGGATTTAGATATCAAAATTGAGGATGGAATTTTTCTTTATAAAATATTTGATAAAAGAAACGCATTCCCCTTTAAAATAGTACGTATGCCCATAAGGATAGCGCCTGCCCTGTTTTTGTGTTTTATGGAACCATTATGTCAGAGTTTTTGAGAATAGCTCGCGTTCCTCTAAAATTAACAGATTTTATACCACCAGTTTCTAGCTTAGTAATAAGGATGATAAAGCAAGGTGGAGATAAAAATAAGATATTTAAACAGTAAAATAAAGCATTTGTTCGTTATCCTTATGCTTTTGAATCGTTTATGATAAACCAGACTATATTAATAAAGGAAATCCAAAACTATATTAGCAATGTATAAAATGTATTTATAATTACATATAATAAATTTATAGATAAAAAAAATGTATATATGTAAAAATAAAATATTTTAACCTTTATATGTCTAATTTTAAATAAATAAGAATGTAAATATACAAACTACTAATTATAGTGGGGGTGATAAGTAGTTAAATGGATTAATCCAAATCTTATAAATACAAGACTGATAAATTAAAAAATGTAACCATTTAAAATGTGGAAATTGATGAATCGCACAGGTAAGAAATTCATTTTTATACTATGAAAAGGTTAGTAATTGCAATTAAGAATAGGAAATTGGATAATTTTTTTTTAACATGTCTTCTTCCTAAGATTAAGGGTGGTGGGGTTTGATCAACACTGCTGGGGAGCCATGATGTAATACACTGTTTTGTTTTTAAATCCCCGAAACAGTGTTACATGGTAAACAACTGATGATCCCTTGAAAAATAAAAAATAAAAAATAAAAAAATTGGTATTATAGTAAATTCGAGAGAGTTGATGCAGTGATTGCAGGTGATTAAATGACTTACTGACTAGATGCTTTTTTTTAACGAATGATAAAAAGTAATTTTTTGTATGGTTTCAAATGTTAAAAACTTTAAAGACTATATATATATATATATATATATATATATATATAATTATTTTCTACTATAATAATTAACTACCTACAGATACTAGTGTTTCATCCTTTTGGGAATCTTAAGTGCAGGGTGTCACGATTAATACCAGTTGAACGATTCGAACCCCGTATCACGAGACATCTCTGGCTCGATTAGCGGAGACCTAACCCATTCGGCTACCATTAATTGGCTGAAATAACGTTGAATTTAAACATTTTAATTTTTTAAATGTTCATTTACGTCAGTCAGACAGTGATCTAATCGTATACGATGATCTACGTATAAGAGCTAAATTGACCGACTTTAATTCAACTGAAAGTGCTCAACGATAAGAAACGAATTTCTTAAAGGAGCTGTCATAATTATTTTCTACTATAATAAGTAAATACCTACAGACACTAGTGTTTCATCCTTTCAGGAATCTTCAGTGGAGGGTGTCACGATTAATACCAGTCGAACGATTCGAACCCCGTATCACGAGACATCTCTGGCTGGATTAGTGGAGACCGTATCCATTCGGCTACCATTAACCGCTTGAAACAACGTTGATCTAATCGTTATACGATGATCTACGTATAAGAGCTAAATTGACCGACTTTAATTCAACTGAAAGTGCTCAACGATACTAGCAGTTCACCCCGGGTTAATCAGGCCCTATATACCGATCATAAGTTGACCTACGTGTGAATACACTTAATGTAGGGTTTCAAATATTTAGACCAAAATTTCTCTGAGCAATTTCCTAAAGACCACAGAAGTCAATTATTTTAAAAGTTTGACTCAAATTTGGACCCCTTTAAATTTGGACCAAAAAAAATAGTGGCCCAACTCTTATATGACCCCGTTTCTTATTGTTTTGTCCGAATGAAATGAAATCACTAAGGTCTTTGGCCTTTTTTATCCGTTCTACAGCATATGTTCTAGATAGCCTCCATTTAGCTTGTTTGGGGGGGAGTCACCCTTTATATATATAATATATATATATATATATATATATATATATATATAGATAGATAGATATAGATATAGATATAGATATACATACATATATATACACACATACATATATATATATACATATATATACACACATATATATACACATATATATATATACAAACATACATATATATATATGTGTGTGCGTGTGTGTGTGTCTAATATCCGATGCCATTAACGATTCTTTTAGTCTTCTTTTTATATAATTTTGTGTAACACAAAATCTTCCCCTGCGGTGTGTAATGCTAAGTTAATCAAAATTTACGACTTTTAAATTATCAGTAAAACTAAAATCTATAGATCACCCCCCCCATGAGTGTATTTTTTTACAATCAACGTTTTTTCACGATAATTGAGAGAAAATAATAACTTTATAGTTAAATACTTAGAGATATATAAAGAATCGTACCGGAAATTTAGTACGAATTTTAAAATTTAGTACGAAATCGGTAATTGTATCGGAATCGGGACAAATATTCAGAACATCATCCTATCACTACGATAATGCTCTTCATCTTGAGTTGAGCATATTAAGAAGTGATACACGAATTACCATTAGTAATGGATGCTCTTTGCATAAACAAATCGAGCTTATGTAGTTCGGACGATGTCAAAACATCGTTAAACTCACGACTCACACAGCAACCGCCGATAGCGTAATGGTTAGGAGCCTTGACTATCGTACAGAGGATCGGGTTTCAATCCTGGCTTGATGTAGTTGCCTGTCTGGCCGCACTGATGAGCTGCGAAACAGTACTGTATTTGGTGGATATATATATATATATATATATATATATATATATATATATATATATGGAAGTTTTAATGATGAGGCGACTCCAATATATTTTTCGCGATTCCGATACAATAAATTCCCGATTCTAATAAAATTACCAATTAAGATTATAATTCTTCTCAATTCTTTTACTATGTAGTTGCAGAGTTGCTTATACCAGATTACCGTAAAACCATGTATTATATGCATATTTTTGTCAAACAGAAGACATAAATTTTAAAGTGATCTGTAGATTTTGATTTTACTGACAGTTTAAAATCAATAAATATTTATCATTCGTCGTAGATAATAAAGTTTTTACTAAAACAAAAGATAAGCAATTAAAAGTATCATTTTCTTTTCTTTTCTTTTTTTTTTGGCATCGAAAAATATGCGTCATTTTTTGTTCCGATTTTTCATACTGATTCCGACACATCAAAAGTTCCGATATACTAAATTCCTGATTCCGATTCCGATTAATCCTCTCAACCCCAGTATATATATATAATATATATATATATATATATATATATATATATATATATATAAACAGAGAGAAAGACTTAAATTCACTCACGCATTATAGTAAGTCCTAAAATATAATAATTAAACAAAAAATTAAAGCTATTCTTATATTTACTAAAATCGGACAATACGGGCTATTTTTTTTTTTTGCATTTTTGTATTCTGATACCGGTTCATACACATCAAAAAGTTCCAATTTCTTCAATTCCTGATTGTGATTCCGATTAATCCTCCCTACGTTTATATACAGTGCTGCCAACAAGAAAGTCCGCACTTGTTATTTTTTTCAAAAAGTTATAGCAAAGATAACCGCGAGATGCGGTTATCTTTGCTATACCTTTCATAACAATATGTTTTTATACTAAACATATGTTAACCATTGTGATTGTTTGTAATTGTTTTAATTCTTATGTGTTAACAATATAAGTGTCAATTTTATATAACCTATTGGTTTTAAAGTTCATAGTTTGAGTTCAATCAAACAGGAGGTCGTTAAAAAATGTTAAGACCTTTAGCAATAGTTGCTAGTTGCTCTTAAAACATCCACATACTGCAAAGGTGTTGGAGAAGCGGGTTAGCGAGCTTGCAGCAAAGCCCCCTGCAAAGCGCTGGTATCTTCGTAACTTTGTACGTATATATATATATATATATATATATATATATATATATATATATATATATATATATATATATATATATATATATATATATATATAAGTCCCCCCTTTCGGAAGAGCGCTGTCGTAAATAATCTCACCCGCTACTTAATTAGCTGAAAATGCGAAGCTCGTTGTTTGTTTGTTTACGAACAGGCGATTTGAGCACTATAAAAGTGGTGACGGGTGTCTATTTAAATAGACATTCCGCCTTCTGCTGACTGTCAACGCGACGGTTCTAGGTCAATCCTTGGCTTGGAAGAGATGCTTGTCTAGCGGCACTGATGAGTTGTGATACAACGAAACAGGACTGTATGTCGATGGCTACAAATATATTTTAAGCCCCCCCTCTTTGGGTAGAGCACTGTCGTAAATAATCTCACCCGCTACTTTATTAGCTGAAAATGCGAAGCTCGTTGTTTGTTTGTTTCTTTACGAACAGGCGATTTGAGCACTATAAAAGTGGTGACCGGTGTCTATTTAAATAGACATTCCGCTGACTGCTGACTGTCAACGCGACGGTTCTAGGTCAATCCTTGGCTTGGGAGAGATGCTAGTCTAGCGGCACTGATGAGTTGTGATACAAAGAAACAGGGCTGTATGTCGATGACTATATATATATATATATATATATATATATATATATATATATATATATATAGTCATCCACATACAGTACTGTTTCGCTGTTTCACAGCTCATCAGTGCGGCTAGACAGGCAACTACCTCAAGCCAGGATTGAAACCCGACCGTTTGTACGACAGTCAAGGCTCCTAACCATTACGTTATTGGCGGCTGCTTGAACGAGTAGTGAGTTTAACGATGTTTTGATAATCCCCCTGACTGTTCTGGAGAAATTGAAATAAAACTAAACCGTCCCGGATTTTGGCCGCTAGTGTGTGTGTATATATATATATATATATATATATATATATATATACACACACACACTAGCGGGCCAAAATCCGGGACGGTTTAGTTTTATTTCAATTTCTCCAGAACAGTCAGGGGGATTATAACTAAACTTACACACATTTAACGTATCCCATGTTGATACTGTATTAATTACACTTCATCATAAAGGATAGTAAAAAGTTCTGCACATTTCAATTTTTTTTCAGTTAGAATGGGCAAACTGTCTACTGTAAAATCGAATGAGATTGTAACATTCATCACGTGAAATTTTCGACCATTCTTCTTTAAGTTTTAGCCACAAATTTTCAGTATTGATAGAGTTTCTTGAAAGTTTCCCCAAAGTAGACCATAGGTTTGCAATCGGGCTTAAGTCCGGACTTTGAGGAGGCCAATCCGAAACATCCACATTTGTTTGTTCAAAATTTCTATTATATGCTTCGCCTTGTGGCAGGAGAAGTTATCCTGCATAAAAATAGGTGTTTCACGCTCAGAATTTTGTAGTATTGGGATGACATGATCTCTCAACAATTTCTTGTGCTTAGACGGGCCTGATCAGTCATTCTATCTGAAGAAATCATCCCGAACACCGTTACGCTACCCTCACCAAACGTAACCGTTTTCATCCTGCATGTTTATTAAATCTATCGCCAGCAAACCTCATTATAAATTTCTTCCCATCAGATCTATGTACATAAAACTTACTTTTATTAGAAAAATACATTTCGCAATATCTGCTCTTGAGCAAAGCTTAATCTGCGTTTCTTGTTCTTCTTGTTTATCAACGGTTTCTTAGCTGGTGATCTCACAAACAGACCAATTTCATTCGGGCGTTTTGATACTGTTTTATGAGACGTTTTGATGTCATGCTAGGCATGCAGTTCACAAGAAATGCTGGCAGCTGTCTGAAACCCATCGTTAAGTGGCATCTCCTTTATCAATCGATCTGATCTAGGAGTAGTTATTCTAGGTATGCTATTTTTCTTCGTTGATAGAATTTTCCCAGTGATCTTTTATAATTCACCCACTGGTATTTTTCGACAGCTTCAAGTCATCAACTACCTTCCGTACTAAATGGTTTTCCAATAAATTTTAATAATTGACTTTTTCACGGAAGCATCAATTTTAGGTGGCATAATTATGGGGGACCGGCTGCAATGACTACAACGTGAGGTAATCGACTTATTCGTAATTTTTGCACTTAAAAAAGTGGAAAAACTGACTATACATCTCCCTATAAATTATTATTTTGTTTATTTTGTTTTGTCCTACGGTTTTAGCAACTTAAATTAAAAAAAAATTGAAATGCTCATAACTTTTTTTCTGTCCTTTCATTATGAAATCTAATTAATACAGTGTATTAACATAAGAGATATGTTAAATGTGTGCAAGTTTAGTTGCAATCGCCCCCCCCCACTGGATGTTCTGGAGAAATTGAAAATAAAACTAAACCGTGCCAGATTTTTGGCCGCTAGTGTCTATATATATATATATATATATATATATATATATATATATATGTGTGTGTGTGTGTTAAAAAAACCATGTATGCTTTTTGATAAGTAATTTCAAGGTTAATAGGATTCCTGAAGCATGAAAACTATGTTTCTTTCTTGTATTTAATTTTTTATACATTATTATTATTATTATTATTATTATTATTATTATTATTATTATTATTATTATTTTTGCTAGTGTTGGTTTTATTTTTGTCATGGTCTCTATATTTTTTATTGTGTTTTTTGTTGTTGTTGTTGTTTTTTACATTGTTTCTATTTAGTATTTATTATTATTATTATTATTATTAGTAGTAGTAGTAGTAGTAGTAGTAGTAGTAGTATTCAATTTTCACCCCAAACAAGGCACAGTACCACTTTGAAGAAGGGGGCTACTATCGGTGACATAATTTGCCGGGGCATTATAAAGGGAGACGAGTAGAAAGATTTTTGCTCACATTACACTTGAACTACTGTTCAGGAGTGAGAGACAAGCAGCAGATGCACCAGACCACATGTGACAACAGTACTCCATACATGGACGAATGGTGACCTTATAGAGATACAGGATACTTTTTAGCGTAAGTAATTTTCTATCACGGCAGAGAGAGCCCACATTCTTTGCAGCAGCCTTAGCAATGCTCTCAATGTATCTATTCCAGTTGATATTCCCTGTAAACGTTAGGTCGACGAGTTTAAAAGAAGTACTTTCAGGCAATGTGTTTTTGACCATTGCTATTGGTTGTAGAGAAGGTTTCTTGTGGTTATTGGAGGAAACAAGCTTAGTCTTGGCAGCATTGAATATGACCATCCATTTTTGTCCCCATTCCACTTCAGATTGGAGGTCATCCTCTAGTGGTTCTGCTATTTTCTTAGATACGTGTTCATTTGTTTTCCCCTCATATCTGTTATAGAGAGTGGTGTCATCGGCAAATATACCCATCTCCGAAACAATTATATCAGGGAGGTCATTTATAAATATCAGAAATAATAAAGGTCCAAGGATAGACCCCTAAAGTACTCCTGCATTGATGTCATATTGTTTAGATGTACGACCGTCCAGGACAACTTGGATTTTTCTCTTACTTAAGAAGGATTTAATTACATTATGTATTCTTCTAGTACCATACAATCTAATTTTCCTTAGAAGACCATCGTACCATACCCTGTCAAAAGCCTTAGATATATCAAAGGTTACCGCTCTATCCTCCACTGTTTTGTCCAGTGAACCGTATATACGTTCAGAGACTAAACTTTAGATATCTGATGTTGAACGGGTTTGCCTGTATATATGAAACGTTTCTTTTCTCTTGTTTACGGAAAATTATCGAAATGAAAATGAAATACGTTAGAAATAAACTGGAAATTTGTATTTTGGCAGCGTTCATTCCTGGCAGAAAAGTTCGTTGTGTATTATTTTTTACCGTTTGTTGGAAGAGAATATTGTATTTTTGTATTTTTCATTTTAGAAATATATTTTGCAACGCATTAGCGTTCATTTCAACCTGCAAAAACAAGACGAAATTGATTTCAGTATAGATAATAAATGATTAGAAACAGAAACAAATGTGTTGACCGGTAAAAACAATGTCATAAATTGTTGTCATAATTCAATAGTAATAGTTGGAGCACAAATAAAAGTAAGCAAGTATAGTAAAGCAACAATAATAAAGGTGATAATTATAATCAAATTTTTTCTAATAATATTATTGTATTTTTTTTTAAAGTTTACATATTAAGTCGCTTACAAATACGTTTACTATGGGGATCTGTTTTACGTATCTGATTTTAAATTTAAAATAATTACTATTCGAAAACCGCAAATTTTTTATTCAAAATAACATAACCATCCATCTTCTACAGATAATCTGGCAAATAAATCCATCACTCGACAGCTACATTCAATAAAAAGTCATTCTAAACAGCATAGTTTAAGCTACTGTTTAGTGACTCGTTAACATTTGGAATGTTTGAGGGATGGCGAATACACGACATTTCTTCTAAACAAAGAATATTTAAACGAAGACAGCCATTTCATAGTATCACGTTGACCTCTTTATAGTGTCCCAAATATTTTTGGCAAGTAGGAATCGAAAAAAAAAGTCTTATGAAACTCCCAACAAATTACCTGCTCTGGTAAGATGAAAAGGAAGTTTCTATACACATAGACCTGGGAATACTGGACACTAGAATCGCGAGAATTTTCTTATTAAAAACATATTTGTTGTATTTTAATCTAATTGCCATTAGTATTTCTAGAATATTCCAGAAAGTATACAAATTGTAACTAACAGTTTCATGGTTATTCCATATTACAACGCACATGTTTATTCCACATTCGCACTAAGTATGGCACGTCAAACTATCTTCATATATTCTCTTAAATTTGGAATAAAGCAACGGACTTAGTATTATATAAATATTAATGACTCTTTGGCATTTATGTTTGTTTGTTTGTTTGTTCATATCATTTCATTGCACGATAGCTCCCATATACATCAGAGCCATACACTATCCTTACGGCAGAAGCGCAAGTAACCCAATTCAAAATGTTCAATACAAATACCCAATCTGTGGGGCCTAGAGGAAAGATCTGGGTGTCATAATTGGTAGGTGCTCCCTCGGTAGCCAGCATTGGGGATCCGGTCGTCATTTTGCGAATAGTGGCCCACTTTCTAATTTCAGAAACGTCAATACCACGGAAACTGAACAGTTAATTTCAAAAATTCAAATGATACCGAACAAACACATCGCAGCTAAGGGAACCCCGTAGAAAGGCATTGATAACTTAAGAGAATAGACTCGTAATGGAATTTTATTAGAGAAAACATCCTCATTATAGATATGGAGATTATCACTAACGAATAGAAGAGCTATACAACAGAACAAAGAATTGTCGACTAAGCAAGACTGATTTCAAGAGAGGTGGGCTATCAAAACTGGAACTAAAAGAAATACAGCAAAAAGTAAATAAAGAAAATGAGCATGAAGCAACCCGCACTGAAACCGCACGTATGGAAACCCCACAAGTAGAAACTCACAAGTAAAACCAATACAGGTGGAGCACCTGCGAAGTCCGGAATTCACAAACATGGGCATTGAGAACAATGAAAGATGGATAACAGAGGATGAAGCAAATGAATAGAAACTAATATAATTAATGAACCAGGAACTAACAAATCTCCCGAAAAAGATTTGAACACCGAGAATCTGAACCCCTATTATCTTCAACACGAGATAACCAATGAGAACAAATCACATCAAAGCAAAGATTGACAAAACACAAGAAAATAGCAAATGCTGACTATGTGGATAAAGAGACGGAAGGATAAACAATATAGTAAACGAATGTAATAAACTGGCGCAGAAGGAATAAAACAAACAGGCACGACCAAGCTATTATTTTCCAGTGGAAGCTAGTGTAGGCCACTGTCTGTGATTGTCAGAGCCGTTGGTTACTGGCGATTAGTGCTGATTTTGAGTGATAACCTACAGTTTCCTGCGGATATTAAAAAAAACATTTAAGGGAAAACATTATTACATACATATTTGTCAAGCCTAAAGAAGTGTGACTTAAAAAATCTAGGAGAAATGGTGCGCTATAATAAAAATAATAATAATAATAATAATAATAATAAATATAATAATAATAATCATAATAATAATAAATATAATAATAATAATAATAATAATAATAATAATTTTGTTTGTCAATTCCAATTGAATGAAAATCTTCTAAAAATGAATGCAAAAATAGCTAGATGGGCGCCTAGCGAAATTTGTTACTTGGCGGGAAAAAAAGCCGGAATTCTTCTTTACTCTTTTTTGGCAAAGACAGGCAGAATGTTTGCATATGTGGGTATGTGGATGCATATATAAATGTGCGTATGTTTGTACTAGAAAGGACTGTTCCATAACCCATCCCACGCACCCCTCCTAACCCTTACCCTCTACTGACCAACGACCTGACATTTAACTCAAGACTGGAACCCATAGAGGGAAGGGATTAGTACATTCGTGACAGAAAACTCTTTTAAATAAATCAACGATATGTGAGTTTAGGCTTTAAAAAAAACGTTAAATGTTACTTCGAATTCATTTCAGAACGCAGTCTTTGTTTCGATATAAACGTATAATTATGTTTGTCTATTCAAATTTAATGAAAATCGTAAGAAATTGAATGCAAAAACATCCAGACGGGCGACAAGCGAATTATCTAGTTAAATGTTGTTCGAATTTATAACAAAAACCAGACTTTTTACAGATGTTGACGTAGAAATTTGCCTCGTCTTTGAACGAGATAATTAAATACTACCAAAGCGGCGGGGAAAACTGCCTTCCTCCTCTTTTCATATACAACATTTCCAGGGGCTAAGCATTATGGTGTGAAGTAGAACTATCTTTAAACGCCCTCTTTCAGAGCATTATTTTCGAATTTTACTAAGTAGAATACTTAGTTTTTTTTTTCTCATGTCCCATATGTATATTTGATAGTGCACGATACCTCTTGGATACACGGGAGCTTTACACTATCCCTGCATTAGAACCACAGGTAAAACAATTCTGGGCTCGGTGTTGCCACAAATACCAAAATATGAAAAATGTCAATTACAAAGAATCCAAACCATGGAACCCAGAAGAACGATCTGGGTGTCATGATCGGTAGGTAGTCCTTCGGTAACGAGCATGGATGGGGGGGCGGCCGTTATCCTGCGAATGTTGGCCAACTTTATAGTTTCAGAAACTCAAATAACATGGACGCTTAACGGGTGAGTATAACCTCTAATTTCCGGGAACAAAATGATACCGAACAAACACAGCACAGCCATGATAATCATCAAAAGGAAAAAAAGCGAAGAACGAAATGGACAACAAAAGAGAAATAATCCAAACCATAGAATCCAGAAGAAAGATCTCGGTGTCATGATTGGCAGGTGCTCCTTCGGTAGCCATCATGGGGGGCCCGGTCGTCATCCTGCGAATGTTGGCCAAATTTCTTGTTTCAGAAACTCAAATAACATGGCGGCTGAATAGGTAACTATAAACTCTAATGCCAGGGAACAAAATGATACCGAACAAACACAACACAGCCATGATAACCATCAAAAGGGGGAAAAACGAAAAAAGAAGTGAACAACAAAAGATAATAGACTCGTAATGGAATTCTATTATAGAAGTCATCCTAAATATAGATATGGAGGTTATCGGAAACGAATGAAAGAACTATGGGACCTATCCATACGACTGAACAAAGTATTGCGGACCAAGCAAGACTGATACTCAAGAAAGGTTAGCTCTCTAAACTAGAACTAACAGAAATTCAGCGAAAAATAAATGATGAAACTGAACAAGACGCATCCCTCAACGGAACCGCACGTAGAGCAACACTACAAGTTGAAACCTCACACGTAAAAACACCAAAAGCCGATAACCAACAAAGAACGAAGTTTACAAACCTGAAACCCGAGAACAATTAAACAGAACTAACAGAGAATGAAGCAAATGAAATAAATAAAATAATACAGCTGATGAACGAGGAAAACAAGTTTCCCATCCTTAAGGAACCAAGAGCAGAAATAATTAAAAACAGAAACAGAGTAGGTTTACAAACTCCTCCCAAATATTCCAACAAATACAATCACAGATTAAGCAACCTGATTTACGCAGGCACCAAAATGGTAAGTATGAAACTCAAGTCAGAAAAACAACCGGGGACAAGCGGACCAATAAAACCTGGATGGGAAATAAGACTAGAAACCCAAATACACAAACATAAAAAAGAAACCAAAATGATCAACAGAAAGAAAGCAATGGGGAGAAAACGGAATATTGGAAATGTAACTGACAGGGAGAGGCTAAACAAGAAACATGAAGAACTGGACCAAAAAATAGAAGCAAAAGAAGCGATATTGAGACGATATAGATATAAATCTGAAGAATGCAAACAAAAAAGAACATTTGAAACTAATGAAAGCCAATTCTACCAAAATGTGAACGGAGGAAAAAGAAAAACAGAACAACCAATTTCGACAGAAACAAAACTCTACTGGACGAGCGACGAGATCACAATAGAAATGCGAGTGGCTGAAAGACATGAAAGAAGAGTTACAACAAATAGAAGAAGGAACAGTGAATGAAATCAGCAAGGAACCCCTAATGAAAACGAAGGAAAATGGCAAACTAGAGAGCACCGGGGTACGCCGGTTTACATGTATACTGGTTAAAAATTTCACAGCCTTACACGAAAGGCTAATCCAAAATCTGAGAAGATGTATACAGGAATCAAGCGTACCAGACTGGATGACAAAACGTAGAACCACACTGCTACAGAAGCACACAGAGAAATGAACCGTCCCTAGCAACTATAGGCCAATCACGTGCTTAGAAACTATGTGGAAGATACTGACAGCACAATTGAGGGAACAAATCTACCACTCCCTGAATAACCGTGGACTCATCCCCGAGGAGCAGAAAGGATGCCAATAAAAGGAAAAAGAGGAACACATGACTTGTTATATATTGATCAAAAGATCCTAAATGAGGTAAAAAGGAGGAGAAAGAATTTAGTCATGCCATGAATCGACTACAAAAAAGCGTACTACACGATCCCCCAAGCATGGAAAATAGAATGCCTAAAAATGTATAAATACCAAGCAGGATCACCAACATAATAGAAAATGCAATTAAAACATGGAGACTGGAATTGACAGGTGAAGGACAACACATAACAGAAATTAACATACAAAGAGGCATCTTCCAAGGAGACTCACTATCGCCACTACTGTTCATCATAGCCATGATGCCCTTGAACAGTATTCTGAGAAAGTGCCAAGCCGGATACAAGTTCTCCAATACAGAGGAAAAAATGAACCACCTGATGTACATGGACGTTCTTCAACTTTTTGCAAGGATCGAAAAGGAGCTAGAGACACTAATTAACACTACCAGGATCTTCAGCCAAGATATCCAAATCGAATTTGGAATGGAAAAGTGCGCACAACTAGTTACAAGAAATTAAAACCGGAAATGACAGAAGGCATGGGACTACCCAACCAAACAGAAATGAGGATCTAGGGGAACAAGACGACTATAAAGACTTGGGAATTCTGGAAGCGAAAACCATCAGAGAAATGAAGGAGAAAATTGAAAGGAATACCTCAGGAGAACAAGAAACTCCTGGAAACGAAATTATATAGCAGAAACCTAATAAAATGTATAGATACATGGGCAGTATCACTAGTAAGATACTCTGGACCGTTTATAGGGTGGAGAAAAGAAGAACTGAGCAGAAAACCAGGAAACTTATGACCATGCATAATGCACTACACCCAAAGGACGATATTGACAGACTCTGCGTGAAAAGGAAATACGGCGGGAGAGGACTGATCTGTATAGAAGATTGTGTGAATGACACGAAAACAGAACTAGAAAAATACATAATGCAAAGCACTGAAAGGATAAGTATGGCAACGAGGCACACTGAGAATAACAACAAAACAGAAAACAGAGAGACAAACAAAAAAACGAGAAAAGAGAAATGGGAAGAGATACAATTCCGCGGAATATTCATAAGACAGACAAAAGATGAGAATAACGAAAAAACCTGGACATGGATGCGAAAAGGACATATAAACCGAGAATCTGAATCTCTAATAACTGCAGCACAAGATAACTCGATTAGAACCAACTATATCAAAGCAAGAATCGATAAAATACAAGAAAACAGCAAATGCAGACGATGTGGACAAAAAGAGGAAACGATAATAAGTGAATGCAGCAAACTGGCCCAAAAGGAACACAAAAAAAACAGGCATGACCAAGAGAGGAGGGCAGTACACAGGGAATTGTGCAAACGACTGCATTTTGAGCGCACAGACAAATGATACACGCATAAACCCGCAACAGTACTCGAAAACGAGAACCACAAAATCTTATGGGACATGGACATACAGACGGACAAACCCATCCAAGCAAGAAGACCGGATGTCGTAATAATTAACAAGAAAGAAAATCCTGTCAAATCGTAGACTTTGCTGTCCCAGCTGACCACAGGGTGAGTATGTCAGAAAATGAGAAACGAAGCAACTACACAGAGCTAGCCAGAGAGTTAAAAAACATTTGGATGATGAAGAACATCAAAATAGTACCGATAATAGTAGGAACACTAGGAACAATTCCGAAAACCTGGACAAAAGAATGCCAGAAATTGGAATCAGAGGAATAACTACAAAAGTACAACGACTAAGGATACTGAACACGACTTAAATATTAAGGAACACCCTTGAATACGGAGAATAATACGAGAAGACAGTATAACGAATAAGCGTTACAGGGAATGAAGAACATCGAAGCTGCATATCTACAAGTTATAAACCCCCATCATGCATCCCCTCCATTGTTTCATCACCGTTCCCCCCCAAATAAAAAAGTGATACCAAAGGGCCGAGAAGGGTCCAGAAGGACTGAAAGACAGAGGAGCGAGCGCAAAAAGAACTAGGACCTTGGGGAGGCGTAGTGCAACTCAAAATCCAGTATAAACCAATGGCTACTACCAGCGAGAAATCAATGGTAAGCGGCTGTTGCGATGATGCAAATACATTTGCAAATGCTATCGAAGGAGGTTGAGAGAGCTGGACGTCTGGGGAGACTTATTGTCACTCAACTTCCAGAGAACATAACAGATTTACAATCAGATCGTTTGTTGACTTGTGTGAAAGTTCCATATGAGCCAGTGATAATAATAATAATAAAAATTTCGAAGTCAAAGTTTATCATCGTATATTAACTGTTTAGAATAATTGATATCAGTGGTAGATAACTGCCTTCTTCCGATGAGAGTATCTTTCAAGTCGTCCATCGTTTTTTTGCTTGGTATATTGCACGCATTTTTATTTATAAATGTAACTATGGAACATCTTCTACTGGTCAATTTTTAGATCATTCATCGTCAAAATTAAGACCAAGAAGGAAAAAGTAGTTTTGGCTGCTTTCGTTTGTTATTCAAATCTTCCTCTTCTTTCTTTTTTTTTGGGGGGGGGTGTAATCAAATCTTTCTCAAATAATATTAAATTAAATTCCAGTTTTACGTAATGTTTTATAAATTGTTAGGTAAGAGTAATGAATAGTTACAAAATACCCTCCCTTTAAAATGTGAAGAAATGGTATTATTAATAATACCGTAAACATTTCAGCATGGTAACATATAGGTGTAAGAAAAAAGATAACGTCTTATACGTGTTGGTAATCGCTCAGAAAAAGAAAAATAAAGAAGATAGTCCACAGAAAGAAAAAGTGGTAAAAGATATCTAACGAATAAGTGATTCCGTAGCCAATAAGATTTACTTCGAAACCTACCTGCATAATATTTTGGTGTTTTAACATATTTTAAAGCGTTTATTTAGCCTTCATTCAGCTTGAGACATTTCGACATGATCAGAAATTGGTAAAAAATATAAAATTAAATCAAATCAACAACAATAATAGAAAATACAAAGAAAAATATAGGATTATTAAAGTTTTGATTGTCGATCGAAAATGGAAAATGAAACATTGGTTCCCATAAAAGAATTCTTTTTAGAGCAGTTGTGGGGGCTTAGTGGCGTCTCGGCATTTTGTACATATAACATTTTTGAACCAATGATGGATTTACATTTGTAGGTGTTCCGTCAGTGCAAGATAGGATAAATACACTTTTGTTTATATTTGACAGTAGTTCTGTCTGCGCAACGGAAAATTTAGCAATGCGTGTTTAAATGTCAATACATTTCAAATTTTCTGTTAGAGCTTACCGTAGTAAAGTTTTAAGGGTTCGAGTATTTAACTTTTATAATTCTGAGCGATTATCAAGACTTCACAAATTATATATATATATATATATATATATATATATATATATATATATATATATATAGCAGAATTAAGCATGTCAAGAAGTTGATTTAATTTGATATGCTTCTGCGAGTGTAAAAAGACGTCATTATTTTTTTTAAATTATGCATCTATGTTAACATGCTGAATTGTATGAAACATTAGGATAATTTTAAGGTTACAATAATTTTTCTGTTTTTGAGCGATTATTATGTTTACATTTATTTTGTTAGTTGTGTTTTATTGGCTCATGCAGAGAAGTGTTTTTTATGTTACAATGTATTCTCAGAATCAACATGAGGCTATTTTACCGCAGTAATCTTCAAGAATTATATCCCAGTAAAATTTGAGCTTTACATCATCTGTTATTAATTTATAAGGTGAAAAATCGAATAGTTACAAAACACTATTGCCTCCTCGCGTTTGTAACTAGGGACGCCATACTGTAATGTGGTGAAGTGTTCGTTTAGTATGACCTACTCTCGGAATAAGAGAATAAGCGAGCAACCAATCAACTTTCCCATAGGAAACATTTTTTTTTTTTTTTTTATTACTGGCAAAATAATGGTATATCTATGCATGAATGAGTCAGTTACAGCCGGTGTAATCTTGTAATCTTGGGATCTGGGGAAGAAGGAGACTTCCTCCCGGTGTCGACGTGTTGCTGTGGTAGGTATAAATATTTAGATGAAAATAAATAGGTGCGTCTCCGTCTAACGAGATTTCGACTGTGATATTGTTGCTCCTAGCGTGTAATGTATTATTATTATTATTATTATTATTATTATTATTATTATTATTATTATTATTATTACTGAATGTGTCTGCAGAGTTATTTGAAAGCTACATAATATAGTGGCTATTAACCTAGCAGTATCGAATTTGCATGTGGAATCTCTCATTATAAATCTACGATAATATTTTCCAGAGGGAAATTCATGTGTTTACTTTATACCATAGAATAAAAATATATGGGCGTGTAACATATTTGTTTTTGTGATATATATATATATATATATATATATATATATATATATATATATATATATATATATATATACGCAAAATCATGTTGATACACCTGCTCTCTTCAGATCACCGAAGTTAAGCAAAGTTGAGCATGGTTAGTATAAAATGGGTGACAATTTGTGAATTCTAGGCTCTGTATGTGCTCTCCGTTTATCTCGGCATTTATTTCCAATCGGCCCGTACATACACTTCACTTGTCACTGGTATTAAACAATGCCGTCTAATATATATATATATATATATATATATATATATATATATATATATATATATATATATATATACAGTGATGATCATATTTATTGGCACGGTAAAATAAAAGTTAAATTTTGTCTAATAAATTCTAAAAAAGGGATTAAATTAAAGAAAATAACAAAGTATATTATGTATTTTTAACTGGCCTTTCCGATGCAGCAATCGGATTTTAGAAAAAATAAATAACAAAGGAACAACAAACATAATTGCAAAAAACCCTTGTTCAAAATTATTGGAACGGCTTTGTTTTTCTTTTAGTATCAGTATAATATCAATCAATTTCCGGTTTACGTGCTTTCTGAACTTTTTATAGCCATATTATGCTTGTTTAACGCTAATTCAGTGAATAATTTTTTTCAGATAATTTTTAGATAGCGATATATTTAAACTATTATAAGTGACTAAATTATAATTTTCAATCGCCATGGTTAAAACTAAGGAACACAGCGAAGACGTCAGGAAGCTTGTTGTAGCATGCCATACCAATGGGGAGGGCTATGATATGATTTCAAAAAAGCTAAACCTTCCCAAATCGACTGTAAGAGCCATAATAAACAAGTTCAAATCGCAAGGCCACGTTATGAGTTTAGAGGGTAGAGGGAGAAAAAGGATTCTTTCCCCAAGAGATGAACGGAAAATTGTTCGACAAGTAAAACAAAACCCAAGGATCTCTGTTGGGGAGATTGTTGATGAAGAGAGCACCTCTAGAGTGAATGTATCTCGACATACAGTTGGTAGAGTTTTGAAGAGAGCTGGTTTAAAAGCATGTCGTCCGAGAAAGACTCCCTTATTGAAGCCTATGCACCTGAAAGCAAGGCTAGCCTTTGCAAAACGTCATATTGATAAAGATGTTGCATTCTGGAAACGTGTTCTATGGACTGACGAAACGAAAATAGAGTTATTTGGCCATAATAAAGTGTCTTATATTTACAGAAAATCTGGCGAAGCTTTCTTGCCTAAGAACACCATACCCACAGTGAAGCACGGTGGAGGCAGTTTGATGTTTTGGGGATCCTTTGCTGCCTCTGGACCAGGGCGACTTGTTAAGGTCACAGGTAGCATAAAAAAGGAAGATTATGTTAAAATATTGGATGAAAACCTGAAAGACTCTGCTAAAGAGCTCTCACTTGGTCGTCGTTGGTGGTTCATGCAAGATAATGACCCAAAGCATTCGGCTAAACTGACTAAGAAATGGCTTTTGAGGACAATCATATTAATGTTTTGGAGTGGCCATCACAAAGCCCAGACCTTAATCCAATTGAAAATTTATGGAGAACATTAAAATTGAGGGTAATGCAAAGGAAGCCTAAGAATCTTATTCAATTGGAGGATTATTGTCAGGAAGAGTGGGCTAAAATTACTACTGAAGAGTGCAACAACTTGGTTGTAAACTATGAAAAGCGACTGAGAAGGTAATCAAGGCCAAAGGCTATACAATTGATTATTAAATAAATCGTGCCAATAATTTTGAACAAGGGTGTTTTGCAATTATGTTTGTTATTTATTTTTTGTTATTTATTTTTTCTAAAATCCGATTGCTGCATCGGAAAGGCCAGTTAAAAATACATAATATACTCTGTTATTTTCTTTAATTTAATCCCTTTTTTAGAATTTATTAGACAAAATTTAACTTTTATTTTACCTTGCCAATAAATATGATCATCACTGTATATATATATATATATATATATATATATATATATATATATATATATATATGGGTGTGTGTGTATGTGTGTATACATATATACATGAGTATATACATATGTATATATATATATTTCTGTGTGTAACATGAACGTATGTATATTATGTACCTGTGTATTTATGCGTAATAAATGCGCATGCATATAATAAGTAATATGCATATATAAATGTATATACGTGAATATATATATATATATATATATGCTTCATGTATACGCATATATATGTTATATATGTATGTGAATATATATATACGTGTGTGTGTGTAGTGTGTGTTATACTAATATGTGTATATGTTTGTATAATATATGCATATGTATATGCATTTAATACATAAATATATGTATATATATATATGCATATAGCATGTGTATGTTTTATATATATGTGTGTGTGTGTGTGTGTGTGTGTTTAATATATTCTTATATCTGTGTGTAAATACATATATATATATATTTGTTAATGTGTGTTTTTTTTTCATTACCTTACATGCACATATATGTTGGTTTATATCTATCTATCTCTCTATCTCTCTCTCTCTCTCTCTCTCTCTCTATATATATATATATATATATATATATATATATTTATGTGAGTGCGAGTGTATGTGTGTATATGTGTGTATGAAGATATAGATGTATATCCAGTTATACGTGTATGTACAATGTGTGTATCTATGCATATAGGAATCTATGCATGTGCTTGTGTACATGTATGTGTAAGCATATTATTTATATATGGGAGGGCATGTATTATATACATGTGTGTACATCATAACTATAACCAAACTATCTTAATTGTTATGGCGAAAACCTATAGGTCGAAATCGAAGGAATATTGAAATATAAAAATTCCTGTAAACAATATATATATATATGTATATATATATATATATATATATATATATATATATATATATATATATTTATTTACAAGTGGTGAAAAAAAAAACCGGACTAAAGTGCTCAATGTGAAGTCAGAGCAGTATATAGGAAATTTATTACTGTGAGTCCAGAATGAGTTTACAAATTGTTTCAACTAGAGGAAAACCCTCAAAGAGAGGAAAAATCCAACTAGCATCATCAGAATTCATAGATGGACTAAGTTATAAAGTCAAATAAAAATGGAAAGATCGTAGATAAAGGGGAGTTACAAAAGAAGGGGTAGTGGTGGGGAGAGGACGTTGGAGTTTAAAGTAGTAGGAGTGTATTAAAAAAAGAGAGGGGTTTATAATTAAATATTAATTATGTGTAAATTCTTATATACGTGTTTTTTAACGGTTTAAACTTAAAAGACGCTACTTTTGTTGATAACGGCATAAGTAACAGTTAATTTAAAGGATCACCATGGCAACAGGTTGGAGAGTTAATGTTAGTGAAGGAACGGGTTGAAAATGGGGTTTAAAGTAATTTAGCCGGGCGGGGAGAGATTGAAAGATATTTATTGTTTATAAAATGGAAAGAAAAAGAAAAGGAAAAATAAGTTAATGAATTATACTTTACAGGTTTATTTTGATAGTGTAATGATATATATAATTAAATATAATATATATATAAATAAATTAGTCGGGCAGGTAGAAATTATACGTTACAGGTTTATTTTAATTAAATAAAATAAAATAGGTGAAAGCTTAAGTAAGTAACTTAAATAATAGAAAAAAACATTTTTAATAAGTAACACACAAATATAAGCACACGCATAAATATGTACAGCAAATGCACATACGTAAATGGGGGAAAAGCACATGCGTGATCACACATACATATATATATATATATATATATATATATACATATATACACAAACATACATATACAAACACATATATATATGTACACACACACAGATGCGTAAAAATACACGCATATATACATATATAAACATATATGCAAATACACATACATCCAGATGCAAACACTTACACATACATATATATATATATATACATATACATATACATACATATATATATATAAATATAAATTAGCTGGGAGGGGGGGAAATTGAAAAATATTTTATAAATAATTTTTAAATTTTCAGACGTTGTAGTTGAAGGAAAGAGAGAAAGAGAAAAATATAAATTAATGAATTATAAGTTACAAGTTTATTTTACTAATATAGAAATAGGTAAGGATATCAGTAAGTTAATCAAATAATAAAATTCATAAAATTATTAGGGAGATATTTATAATAAGTGAATAAAACACATACACACAGAAAAACACACACACAAATATACATGTAGAAGATACGTAACCAAATACAAATATATATAAACACATACATATACACACATGTAGAAGATACGCACAAACACAAATACATATATATACATACATATACACACACACATATATATATACACACATATAAATACATACATACACACATATACATACATATACAAACACACACACATACACACGCACATATATATATATATGTGCACATATATATACATATATATATATATATATATATATATATATATATATATATATATATATATATATAAATTAGCTGGGCAGGGAGAGATTGAAAAAATTAATTTTTTGTTTTTAATTTATTATTTATAGTTTTTTGAATTGTCGGGCGTTAAGTTGAAAGAAAGAAATGAGAAATAGAAGGGTAAATAGGTGAATTATACGTTATAGGTTTATTTAATAAAGTAAAAACTAAGGATATCAGTAAGTTAATTAAATAATAAAAATTAATATAATTATTAATAAAATGTAGATAGTAAGTAGATAACAAAAACACACAAATACATACACATGAGTACACATGTAAAAAAATACACACATCAATGGGGGAGGAGCATGTGCTTGAGTATATGTACAAACACAAATACGAAAAATATGTAAATAAGCTTCGTGTTAAAAAATATGATAATTATTATTGAAAGAATTAGTAAGAGGTAAATATAAGAGAAAAGCGTATTATATATGTTATATGTAGATGGTAAATTAAATAATTAATTAAAATAGAAGGTAAGTAAATGATTAGTTGTTAACAAGTAGATAATAGACCGAGAGGCAAGTCGAAGGATACCAATTGTGATAAGTACGTAATTGAAATAATAGAAATCGAGACCTAATTATGGAAATAGCCAATAAGAGACTATGGGGCGAGAACCTTTAAATAATGACATAAGGAGTGATTAAGGCAAAGGGGGGTACAAAAATGAGTTTGGTAAAGAGAGATGTAGCTAAAAAATGGTGGGATAAATAGGTGGGGGTTCTGTGGAGGGGTTCTTTTAAAATGAATGGGGGACTATATAGTTTAGGTTGTAAATAGGGTGTGTGTAATTCGTTAGTGTTAGATTTTAGGGGTGGGTTATAGTTATTATTAGAAGGGTGAGAAGTTGCTTAAGAGGTGGGATTTATAATGTTTACAATTAAGTGAGGTTTCAGTTTTTTATTTAGAAGTTTATCTCTATCTCTAAAATTAGTAATCAGTAATTTTGCAGTTAAGCATAAATAACATGGGGAGTTTAGTGATTTACAGGTACTAGCTCTATTAAGAATTTCCCAGCTAATAATTGGGGTGAGGTTGTTTCGGGTAAGTAGTAGATAGTGGTTAGTTAATGAAGTACTATTTGGGTGGTTGGGGTTATTTAGGGAGCATTTATGCACTCTAAATCTGTCTTTGAACGTGGTGCTTGAGAGGCCAATGTAAATCTTTTTGTTTTGTGGGTCTTCAGCAGGGGCAATAGTTGCTTTGTAAACCACATTTGTTGAGAGACAATTTTGCTGGAGCGGGCATTGAGGTTTGTTAAGGCAGTTACAGTTATTTTGACCATTGTTATTATAGTTGTGGTTATTTAGTATTTTATTGCATATATGTTTATATATGTATATATGCGTATATTTTTACGTATCTGTGTGTGTGTACATATATATATATGTGTTTGTATATGTATGTTTGTGTATATATGTATATGTATATATATATATATATATATATATGTATGTGTGATCACGCATGTGCTTTTCCCCCATTTACGTATGAGCATTTGCTGTACATATTTATGCGTGTGCTTATATTTGTGTGTTACTTATTAAAAATGTTTTTTTCTATTATTTAAGTTACTTACTTAAGCTTTCACCTATTTTATTTTATTTAATTAAAATAAACCTGTAACGTATAATTTCTACCTGCCCGACTAATTTATTTATATATATATATTATATTTAATTATATATATCATTACACTATCAAAATAAACCTGTAAAGTATAACTCATTAACTTATTTTTCCTTTTCTTTTTCTTTCCATTTTATAAACAATAAATATCTTTCAATCTCTCCCCGCCCGGCTAAATTACTTTAAACCCCATTTTCAACCCGTTCCTTCACCTATTTTATTTTATTTTATTAAAATAAACCTGTAACGTATTATTTCTACCTGCCCGGCTAATTTATTTATTATATTTAATTATATATATCATTACACTATCAAAATAAACCTGTAAAGTATAATTCATTAACTTATTTTTCCTTTTCTTTTTCTTTCCATTTTATAAACAATAAATATCTTTCAATCTCTCCCCGCCCGGCTAAATTACTTTAAACCCCATTTTCAACCCGTTCCTTCACTAACATTAACTCTCCAACCTGTTGCCATGGTGATCCTTTAAATTAACTGTTACTTATGCCGTTATCAACAAAAGTAGCGTCTTTTAAGTTTAAACCGTTAAAAAACACGTATATAAGAATTTACACATAATTAATATTTAATTATAAACCCCTCTCTTTTTTAATACACTCCTACTACTTTAAACTCCAACGTCCTCTCCCCACCACTCCCCCTTCTTTTGTAACTCCCCTTTATCTACGATCTTTCCATTTTTATTTGACTTTATAACTTAGTCCATCTATGAATTCTGATGATGCTAGTTGGATTTTTCCTCTCTTTGAGGATTTTCCTCTAGTTGAAACAATTTGTAAACTCATTCTGGACCCACAGTAATAAATTTCCTATATATATATATATATATATATATATATATATATATATATATATATATATATATATATATATATACTAGCAAAAGTGCCCATCGTTGACTGGGTTCAAAAACAGCCTACAGAAAATGGGCTCTGATTTATAGGTAAACCCCATAATTTATTATACCATATCTGTTCACACTGAAACACTTACCACAATATTCTTCAGATCTATATTAAAAAAAACCTTGTTAAAGGTTGTGACATAATTACATTCTATGTAGGTCAGACGCGAACGAACACCCTATAATTTTATTATACCATATTTCTTCAAACTGAAAACTAATTATCAAAGTATACTTACGCAGATAGATATGATAAGTATTTATTAAAGTGTTTGCCTATTTACATTCTATGGAGGCCAGCGGCGAACGCAGACCCCACCATTTTATTATACCAGCCCTATTTATGTTAAAACATACTTATCAAAGTATTAGTATGTACATCTATATAAAAAACCCTTGCAAAAATTTTATTTTTTATTTTTAAATTTTTTATATCCATACTTTGTGGACCAGGCGCGTACACAGACACTACAATTGTAATGAATCATCATTATGCCGGATTTAACATACCCATTTCTGTGTCTCGATACATCTTCTATCATTATATGTGATCAGTTTTCTATAATAGGTAACTCTATAGGAGCCTATTCGTGACCAGGCACACACACAGACGTTCAGCTTTATATTATATATAGGTCAACCTATGTATTGGGTGTTTTGAGGTAAATACTTAACGTTTACGCATAAATTTATAATTTTGTATATGAATTTTATATGAGTAAATTAAGTAGTTATACTTAGCTTCTGAAACAGTTGAGCACTCTAAAAAGAATGTATTTCATCACATTAAAAATAGATATGGAGAGAGTTAATTTCGGAACATCGCTAAAAAAAAAACATCCCCTCACATAGCAAGCATAGCTATATTATTAAATTAATTCAAAAACCACAAAATTCGCGCATAAGCCTTAAGAATCCAAGAGTGGATGAAACGCGGAATATTCAGTGTAGCTAAATCGCCATATATATTTTATAAATTACTAACTAGCTCTACCTATGTATTGAGTACTTTTGAAGTAAATACCTAAAGTTTACGCATAAATTATACTTTTGTATATTAAATTTATGTGAGTAATGAAGTAATTATATATATATATATATATATATATATATATATATATATATATAATTACTTCATTTACTCATATTTTTTCTGTTTTAGATTAAAGATTTCTATTGTTCTATGTAAGACAAAGAATACATTAGAAATACTTTAACTCCTTATCCTATATATGAGTTCGATGTTTATATGGTTCCGGTGGATCTTTTTACTTATAAACATATAAATTGATATATATATAATATTTTTATACTCATAGAAACATGAGCTTAAATTTCCACTCTAAAACAACTGTCCAATTGTTAATAAAATTAAAAATTAAAACATTAAAAATTAAAGCCGCTTAAGCAGACAGACCATGCAAAATGAAAGAAACACGCAAGCGTTTTCTGCCCTTTTTGTTCTTTTCCCTGTTCGTGCCACTGCAGTTTCTCTCATTCTGCATGGAAATCAAGCGGCTTTAATTTTTTATTTTTAATTCTTATTTTATTAACAATTTGAAAGATATTTAGAATGGAATTTAAAGCTTATGTTTCTATGAGTATAAAAATATTAAATATATCAATTTATATGTTTATTAATAAAAAGATCCACCGGACCCATATAAAAGACAGTTTTACCGGACCTATTATATACCAAAGGAAAATTATTCCAGAATAATGCCTAATTCGTATCATTACATTGTGATGTGGATTACCTAAAATACAGTTTGTATCATTTTACGACACTGCTTTCAAGGACATTCACTTTGGATGTTAACTTTTATATCCTGTTCTTTAACATACCTAACTCTAGAACTTTTAATCACTCAATTAATGTTTAATTGTGATATTCCATGTCTCACTGACTTTAGCAAACAAGGTGTAAACCATTATAATTATTTGCTAATATTTTCTCCTCTGAAGAGATGGTAGACATCGAAATCCTATAGGATAAGGAGTTAAAATATTTCTAATGTATTCGTTGTCTTACATAGAATAATAAAAATCTTTGATCTGAAACTCAAACATTTCACGTCATAAATTTTTAAATTCATTGGATGACTAAAATGTGATTTGTTTGCTCTATCTTGTATATCGAGAAATTCTTATTTAGGTGGGATAACACTTATAGAATATTATTGCAAGTAATATCTTGTAAATCTTATAATCACAGGTTTCCATACCAAGTGATTGTTGGATAATATTATTCTGAAGTGTCGTCATTGGATACTTTATCCTTCACCAGACTATCCATTCACATAAAATTACTTTCGCTTCATTTTTTGTTATCAAGTAAAATCTATGACCTACTTGCAGTTTCATCAAATACATACAAGCAAAATCCGATGCCGCATTTTGCTAAATCCTACCCTCTGATGAGAAGGAATGTTTTCCTTCGAAACCCCGCGGATTAAGGACTATCCACTTATTTAGTGCTCCCTTTTTAAATTAAATATGTTTTTAACTCTTTTTCAAAGTGTTTTTGAACATTTTTATAACTACTTGTTCTGATATATATATATATATATATATATATATATATATATATATACATATTTATAGATGCATATTTATTTATTTATTTATATATACATATTTATATATATACATATTTATATATATATTTATATATATAATTATGTATACGTATATTTACATATATATACATATACATATATATATGTACATATATATACATATATATACATATATATATATATACATATATATGGGTCTTTGTATTCAATCTCACTCATATCATTGCATCACACAATATAAGTTTGTTAATATTAAGTAACTCATAAAACCTCCGACCGTTTTGCAAAATAGAAAATGCGATCATACCATAAAAACCAAAGTAATAGAAAAACCAGCATGATATATCGATTGATTTCTAAAGAATGTTCCAATCCGCCATAAGATACATAAAGTTTATAATAAAATATTATACAGCTGCTCTTTTATAACCACCATAGATATTTATACATTTTTTAAAGTTTAATTATTATTATTTAGCTCTGTATTTTTTGTAAGCATCATCTTTTATAATAAAAATAAACATTATTTTTCAGTGGGTCGTGCACTTTTCCTTTTTCTTTGAATTCACATGACTTGTTTTCGTCCTAAGCCACTTAGACGGCTTGATGTATGAAGAGCATGTGCTCGCATTTGTCACTGGCCGGAGCTGTGAAGAATAATTCCTACGCGAAGAGAGGGTCGGATATTTATTGCGAAGGGGAGCCTAATCAACGTGGCCCTAAGTGGGAATCGATAGAAATTATCACCGGAGGCGAACGGTTAAGGTGCGAGACAAGGGCGATAACTACTTCAACACCTATTCACTATGCATATGTCATTCGCCTACAACATCGATCATCTGCCTCAATTTCAGGTCAGTCTGCTGGGTTTCGGCACGGATCAATCACTCGAACCTTCTGGTTAAATATTGAGATTCAAAAGTATAATGTCAAAAGCGAGTGACGTAGGTCCATTACAATACCTTGCTATGATAGATGAAAACTACACCTTTATCCGTTTATATTTATGACATTAATGAAGGTATCGAAATAAAGTTTGTGTTTTTTTTTTTCGTTTTCTTTTCTGTGCCATTATACCAGAAATCTATTAGAAAATAGGCAGGTGCTGCCATATCAGACTGTCTTGAAATGCTGGCTACCTGGCTTTAAATGCAGCAAACATTAGTGTATTGCAATTAGCCAGTATGTTTAATATTGGTGTTATTGTTTTATTTTAACTATTACAAACCATAAAACAATACAGGTTATATTTCTCTACTAAAAGGAAGCAACGAATCCATATTTTAGTAACGCAGATTTGAAGCATAAACATGTTTGAGTAAATAACTGGATTTGGCAATAAATAACCAAAAGGGATTGATATGTCGTAAGGCCAAATACCTAAGCTAAACTTTATGAACATATGATGTTATAAAGAATCTGAAGCAGAATAATCCCTTAAAAAAACTGTAAATAACATAACGAAATCTTATTAAATAAGGATTGCGCCTTTTAAGATACTTACGGGGAAAGGTAATATGAATGACAATAAAAAAACAATGAATGACAATAACAAAAACTACCGAAAACTATAAATTTTACATAAGTGATGATCACCCGCCCATAGCAATGAGAGATGACAAGTTAATATGAATAGAATTACTAAAAGATGAATTTGCTGGAGGAAAGTTGAATGATTTCTTGTTTTTTTTTTGTTTTTTTAACTTAGCCACAGTATCATCAGTCACATATTTAATGAGACTTGCATCTGTTGAGATATCCACGACGAAGAGGTATGTAAAGCGACGCAATTAAATATTCTGGAAAATATTCCTTTTCTTTCTGAAATATGGATGTTTAATAGAAATGAAAGTTGGGTACATTTCCATGAATGATGTTTACATTTTCCACTTTTCTCGCACTTATCCAGTTTATGACCTAATATGCGACAGCTTCGAGTCGACATCTACCAGAAACCGGAATACACTTTAAACACGCTAGCTCAACAGGACCCCCCCCTTATATAATAATGACGACAGCTTTTTTATGTAGGAAGCCACGCTTAATAAGTGGAAGAGTTTTGCATTAACCGTTTCTATTAAGTCTTCGGCTATTTAAGTTTGGTGATGCTGGCGCGAAGTTGTGTCGAAAATTGGATGTGTTCCAAGGAGTCAGAAACATAAACTTGATATCTACCAATTTCCAACCCTCTTTGGACAGCCTGACCTGAATCTAGCATTAGTTTTTGAGTCGCATAAGATATTCAAGAAAGGTAGGAAACGTGTGAACGATAGAGAGGTATGTGATAAGTAAGGATATCAGAACACCAGATTTGATTGGACAAATAAAGAATTTTATGGATAAGGAACGCTGTGTGTTTATAGAGACAATAAGTACACAGTTTGATGTCAGTGGGGGAACTTTATAAGCAATCAATCACGAGGTACCAAAGATGCAGAAGATTTGCGCAAAGATTTCCCAAGAGTGCTCAAAGAAGATCAGAAAGAAAGACGTTGGCCTATCAGCATAATCATGATGATCAAGCTGATCAATTCATATCCCGCAGTTCTGATGTTCTAGTGACATGCGATGAAAGTTGGATCGATCAATAAAACTGTCGATACAAAAATAATATGGAAACGTATTGAACGCAACGCGTATTAAGCATAATATAGTAATCAATAGAGAATCCGCTCCATAAAAAAAATGCGAAATCTGCATGAGTTAAAATATCATATTTAAGCGTATTTAGGGCGACCTGCTAGGTAATATACATTTCTAAATGGATGCTTTATCATAAGTAATAGTAATATGATTGCCAGTTTTAAAAGCATCGATATGTCCTTAAATTTCTTTGATAAACATTTTTGTTATTGTATTTGATCTGCATAATTTCAAGTAAAGTAAATTTAGCTACAGTATTGTCATCTAGTTACTGGCATATCACCGCATCGTTATAAAACACATAAACACACATAGACACACACACATAATACATATATATATATATATATATATATATATATATATATATATATATATATATACAATAATCTAAATGTAACTTTGTCTCTGTTTGTGTATGGTTTCTTATAGACTCCGTAACGACTGAACAAATTTTCTTTAAAATCTGCTACTGTATTAGCCAAGAAGTGATCTTCGTCAAGTTTTGTCTCAGAATATCCCCGATAATTACCGATAATCGATAGCGTTATATAATTTATCTATCATAGATAAAACAATTTTCCCATGTCGCTTAGCAACAATGATAGAACAACGGGCCGATAAAATTCTACTGTAGGTAAGTTGATTGCATATTGTTTTTTTTTTGTTTTTCTTTTGCATGACGTAGTCTGTTGGTCCGCAAGTAAACCTTTTAATGTGTTTTTGTTCGTTAACTGGAAAAGTGTATATAAAATAATATTATAACAAAAACGGTGTTTAACAAGAAATAAAATATACAGTTAAGGTAACAATATGTTTTTCTCGTGGTTCATTCGAATTTACCAAATTTTGTTTTCTTTTTTTTTTTACATTTTCACTCCAAACAAGGTATATTGCCACTTTGTTGTATGGGGCTACTATCAGGGAGATGGGCAGCAAGATCTCGGTTCACGTTGAACTTGAACTTCTGCAAGTCAGTATAGTTGGGGAATCAGGGACCCGGAAGGGAATTCCAAAGTCTAGCTCTCTTGGGGAAGAAACAACTGGAGTAGAAGGCTTTCTTACATCTAGGGAGATCTACTGTGAAGGGGTGGGATTTAGCTTCTTGTCGGGTTTTCGGGGGTATTTACGTCGAGGGAGCGCAAGTGCTTGCAGTTCGTCAGAGCATTCGCCGTTAAAGTACTTGTAGAACAGGCAGAGGGAGCCAATATTTTAAACGTCCTATTTTGCAGGGTGTTTAAGTCAAGTGCTTACCGCTTACGAACTGGGGAAGATAAGCCGTTAAAATGTGTTTCGCATAGCATGTATTCGTTCTGTTTATTCAAATTATTTATTGTATATGGTTACACGTTAAACCTACACATGGACTGATACACTAATATGCAGTGTGCTTCGTACACATTACATACACCCAGAACCACCAGGCGAGAGTGGATACATACATTTAGCAATCACCCACCGATGGGCAACACTTCCTTAAATACGAAAATGGAAGGGTTTATGAAGATACAATTATATATACAACTATTACGATTGTGCGATTTTATGCATACAGGAAAAGACTCACGACATTATAAGATATTCGTCTAATGTATAGATAAAAAGGTGTCTGGCTCTATAAGATTCCACTGAAATCGCTTTCTAAGGAAAGTTTGTTCCAGTGAAATTAAGGTCACGACAGACGAATTCAAAGGGAAGTTTGTTCCTGTGAAATTAATATCACGACAGACGCATTCAAAGGGAAGTTTGTTCCTGCGAAATAAAGGTCACGACAGACATTCAAAGGGAAGTTTGTTCCTGTGAAATTAATGCCACGACAGACGCATTCAAAGGGAAGTTTGTTCCTGTGAAATTAATGTCACGACGGACGCATTCAAAGGGAAGTTTGTTCCTGTGAAATTAATGTCACGACAGACGCATTCAAAGGGAAGTTTGTTCCTGTGAAATTAATGTCACGACGGACGCATTCAAAGGGAAGTTTGTTCCTGTGAAATTAATGTCACGACGGACGCATTAAAAGGGAAGTTTGTTCCTGTGAAATTAATGTCACGACAGACGCATTCAAAGGGAAGTTTGTTCCTGTGAAATTAATGTCACGACAGACGCATTCAAAGGGAAGTTTGTTCCTGTGAAATAAAGGTCACGACAGACATTCAAAGGAAAGTTTGTTCCTACGAAATTAATGCCACGACAGACGCATTCAAAGGGAAGTTTGTTCCTGTGAAATTAATGTCACGACGGACGCATTCAAAGGGAAGTTTGTTCCTGTGAAATTAATGTCACGACAGACGCATTCGAAGGGAAGTTTGTTCCTGTGAAATTAAGCTTACGACAGACGAATTCAAAGGGAAGTTTGTTCCTGTGAAATTAATGTCACGACAGACGCATTAAAAGGGAAGTTTGTTCCTGTGAAATTAATGTCATGACAGACGCATTCAAAGGGAAGTTTGTTCCTGTGAAATTAAGGTCACGACAGACGCATTCAAAGGGAAGTTTGTTCCTGTGAAATTAATGTCACGACTGAGGCATTCAAAGGGAAATTTGTTCCTGTGAAATTAATGTCACGACAGACGCATTCAAAGGGAAGTTTGTTCCTGTGAAATTAAGGTCACGACAGACGCATTCAAAGGGAAGTTTGTTTCTGTGAAATTTATGTAACGACAGACGCATTCAAAGGGAAGTTTGTTCCTGTGAAATTAATGTCACGACAGACGCATTCAAAGGGAAGTTTTTTCCTGTGAAATTAAGGTCACGACAGACGAATTCAAAGGGAAGTTTGTTCCTGTGAAATTAATGTCACGACAGACGCATTCAAAGGGAAGTTTGTTCCTGTGAAATTAAGGTCACGACAGACGCATTCAAAGGGAAGTTTGTTCCTGTGAAATTAAGATAACAACATACGCATCCATGTTTCGAATAAAAACGATATTAAGTTAAATAATAATTAAAACGTAGACTGGCTTAATATACCAGAACCTGATTTAATTTCAAATCAGTGCTTAGAAAAAAAAAGAAACGTTAAAAAATACACACGACATTATGAAGTTAACTGTGGCGTAAAAATAAAGAATGAATAAAATGTAGAATTTTTATTTCAGCATAAACCTGAGATGCCATTTCGAAAATTGCATGCTTGTTCGAAAATGAAAAAAATATATTAATAATTTAAGCACAGACAGACTTTCAACATCGAACTGTGATATCATTTAGGAAAGAACTCGTTGGTTCGAAAACAAGCAAAACGCTGACCTTCTTCCGTAATAATTATTTTTAGATTATTCCGAATATTATTTGATGGTTTAATATATATTTATTATTTATGTTGTGTAAAAAAGAATAATAATTGTAACACTCATTTTTGTATTTTGGGTACTCGCTTTTCTGTATAATTGGTTCATATATAATGATAAAACAAATGAACGACCATCTGTTTTCGAATCAGATCAGACACTTTATTCCTATTTTACATTTATTTATTTTCCTCGGTCACAGTTTTATCGTGGCGACCATTAAAAAACAACAAGAAAATGAAAGTGCCTTTATTAGCTTTTTTTTCCATTGCGCAAGTGATACGATTCGTAATTAGTCACGCTTTGCAACGCTGCGCGCGTATTATTTGTGCACGGTATACAAATACAGGCTAACATATACAATGCGCATGGCTCGAATCTAGTGTCATGGCTTTGTAATAAAGCTATAATATCACAGGCAAGAACATCTGTTTAAAAAACGTGTCTAGTTCATTCTGGTTTGGTGTCTGTTTTACATCGGCAATCTTTTTTTTTTTTTTTTTTTTTTTTACAAAGACATCACCACATTATCAAGGCCCAGAGGCCACTCAAGGATAAGGGTTAAAGAGTGTACAGTAGAAGTTGGTCAATATAGTAATCATTAGTAATGAAAATTTGGTAAATTTAATAACTTATATGGAACGGCTCATCAAGAACTTATTTATTTTAGACTTGAACAAAACCATATTGTAGTCAGCCGGAAAGCAGGAAAACGGAAGACAATTCCACAGGCGTGCAGTTCTAAGAAAGAAGCTTTGTTCATGGAATCTACGTTTAGGTTTAGGCACAGATAAAGAGTGGGGGAAATTATTGATAGTGTTTACAGCTAGACGAGTGTTTCTTGTGAAAGTTTGGCGAGGGGGGACCATAGATTGAAGCTCAGTTGAACACTTTCCATGAAAATAACGATACATTAGAGACAAACTCGCAACATCTCTTCTGTGAGATAGAGGTTGCAAGGAGGAGAAAAGGACATCTCCTACGAGGCTACGAAGTCTATTTTGAACTCTATCAAGGCAGGACAAGTCCTTTCTAGCAGCTCCTGCCCAGATGTGGCAACAGTATTCCATCCTTCGACGTACCTGGCTCTTATATAGATAGAGAATAGCATCAGCAGTGAGATATCTACTGGATCGATAGAAAGATCCCACCATTTTTCCAGCGGCCTTGGCAACAGATTTGATATACGTGTTCCATTTAAGATCAGGAGTAATGGTCAAGCCCAGAAGCTTGTCAAAACTTGAGGCCTCCTGAAGACGAGAGCCATTCGTTTCAATTGATGACAAATGTGGATTAGAATGTTGATGATGTAAAGAGAGAAGTTTGGTTTTAGACGCATTAAAAGTAACCAGCCACTCCTTTCCCCATTGTACTACGTGCTCAAGATCAGAGGAGAGAGAATTGGAGAGAACATGCTCGTTTACTCTCTTAGATGTGGTACCATAAATGGTAGTGTCGTCAGCATAAATGTCTACAAATGATGTAAGGATATGATTTGGAAGATCATTAATGTAGATCAGGAAAAGAGTTGGGCCCAGGATGGATCCCTGAGGGACACCGGCATTAATACTGTGAGCTTCTGATTTTTGCCCCTCAACTACTACTCTTATAAACCTATCAGAAAGAAATGATTTAATAATTGAGAAGACTTTTCCAGCTATACCATAGCTAGCGATCTTATGAAGTAAACCTTTATGCCATACCCTATCAAAGGCTTTAGATATGTCAAGAGCAATTGCCCTAGAAAGATTGCCACCGTCGAGAGATTTGCTAATCCTATGCGATATAACTGTAAGGACATCTGCTGTAGATCTAGCAGAACGGAAACCATATTGAGTGTCACTAAGAAGGTTATTTTTGTTGAGATGGTTGATTACTTCTGTATTTAATACAGATTCTAGCAACTTACTCATGACGCACAGGAGACTTATTGGCCTGTACTGAGAGGGGGATGAGCGATCACCTGAGTTCTTAAATACAGGGCATACTGATGAGATTTTCCAGGGAGATGGGAAACTATTCTCCTTAAGACAACGTTTAAACAGTTTTGTAAGTATGGGCGCTAGTTCAGGTTGAAGTTTTTTGAGTACTATAATTGGAATACCATCAGGGCCAGTTGCTTTACTGGAATCAAGGTTTTTGATTAGCTTGGCAACATCACGTACAGATATACGTATATCACATAGCGTGTTTTCTGATACAAGAGGAAATATTGGGGGTTGGCGGTCTTGGTCGCAAAGGGTAGAATTAGCTGCAAAGTTCTTGACAAAGAGTTTGGCTTTGTCTGATGCTGACGAGATTACCTCAGGTCCATTGATAATAGTTGGGATGGAGCACACGTTTCTGTTCAGGATTCTGTTTGCTATTTGCCAAAACTGGTGGGAACCAAGCCGCTGCTCAGCTACTTTGGACTTAACAGATTGAGCATACAACTCTCTTGCGTTCCTTATTACTTTCTTACAATGGTTGCTGGCAGTCCTGAAAACGGCTTTAGTTTCCATACATCTATTACGTTTGAAGCAGTGGAAAAAGTGATTTCTGTGCGCAATGGCAGCAGCACATTCTGGAGAGAACCATGGCTGGCTGTTAGGTTTTTGCTGAAACTTTTTAGAGGGTATGAAATGGTCAATACCTACAATTAACCATTCAGTTAGGTCTAATACTATAGAGGACACATCCTTTTTAAACATGGAATGCAGAGGTAGATCATATATAAATGAACGGAAGCTATCCCAGTCAGCCTTAGTGTATCGATATACTGTACGATGAAGAGGTACGTCTGGGGACTTATTACATTTCATTTTTATCTTAATTGATACAACAGAGTGGTCGGAAGATCCAAGAGGCGACAGAACAGAAACTGAACATAGTTCAGGGCAAGTTGTGAGAAAAAGGTCTAGTAGGCTCGCATACTGGCCGTCATTATCGGGCACACGGGTAGGTTCCTGAACAATCTGAGTGAGGTCATAGGCAATGGAGAAATCATGACAGAACCTCCCTTCATCATCGGTCTTTTTTGAGTGGGTCAACTATTCGACGTTGTGAACATTGAAGTCTCCACATACGTGAATGTTAGCTGAAGGATAAGTAGAAAGGACTTGGTCAATTTTCTCAGATATGCTTTGAAAGATAGTAACTCCGCTGTTGTGGGGGCGATAGAGAGTAAATATAAATGCAGTAGTGTGAGCTAAAGCAACCCGGAAGCACATATAGGGTAAGTTAGGATCTTCTCAGTCTATTATTCACAAATAATGATTTGGTTTACCCCATTGGGTTTGTATATATGACGATGTTTTAACACACATAAATTATTTCATATCGAATTATAACACAAAGTATTAACAATCTCCTGTGTGTAATTAATTGAAATAGTGTTGTTATTGTTATTCATAGCGGCAAGAAAAGTTTGGGATTATAAGCTTATCAACAAATAAATGTGTTCTACAAAACGTTGAAAAGACAAAGGTTGTAGGTGAAAGAACTTTGAAACCGTTGGAAAGTAGTTAGTGGAATAGAAAATTGTATTACAATTAAAAAAAGGTAATAACGAAATCGCTGCAAGCCTGAATTTCCCTACATTTCGATTAATCCATCCACTATAGAAAAACATATATGAAGGATGGGTGTAAAGTACGGGAATGACATACATTTATAAGGAATATATTCCTATTATATACTTTTGTGTGTAGACAAATGTTTTAGCACTCTTCTCTCTCATTTAAGTCGTAAAAATTCAACCACTTTCTGGTAAACAATGCAACCTATTTTATTACAAACAGAAAAGGACGTACGCTCGTTATATATACGCCCTTCTTTATTCATAAAATTGAGGTAAATGTTAATTTTTTTAAATCCTTTTTTTTTCTATTATTTTTAATAGTTTTTGTCAACCCTTTTTTTTTGCAACCCTCCGGCCAATTTCCATCGAAAGGCGTCACTTTCAAGAGTCAGAATAAAATTATCAGTTGTTTCCACGACAATCACAGCTAGAAAAGAGAATAATAAAATAAATATATAAATAAATTTATTCGTTGATTTTTCTCACGGCCAATTTGATACAATCTTCTTTGGCAAGTTTAAAGTGTGTTTTTTTTGGTGGGGGAGATTCGAAAGTTTTTTTCATCCTTCGTATAAATGAATTATAATGACGTTTTATGTTTTCGGTGTAACATCAACATGTAGGCGCTTAAGGCTAAAATATTGACAAAAAATATTTATTACAAGGTTAAAGTTTCGAAGAAAAACATAAAATTTGAGAAATATTAAAACATGATATATGTATATATATATATATATATATATATATATGTGTGTGTGTGTGTGTGTTTGTTCATATATATATATATATATATATATATATGCGTGTGTGCGTGTTTGTGCATATATATATACATATGTATGTATATTTTACCATTATATTTGGCTGCATATGTGCGTACAAAATTTAGCTGTTAAGCATTTATAATTCACATCCCTACAGAATATATATATATATATATATATATATATATGTCTGCATATATATATATATATGTCTCAATCTCTCTATCTCTCTCTCTCTCTCTCTCTATATATATATATATATATATATATATATATATATATATATATATATATATACACAGAGTACCCCAATAAAATATATACACTCTTAAATGACAACAAATATTTATTATAAGGGGGAAGTTTCATATATAAAATCCCATGAACAAATATAAACAACAACTAATTATCCAAAATGTTCAACTTACTGGCCATTGTGTTTCATGAACAGCTAGCAACGCTCACTGATTGAATCGAAAACGTTCGTAATCAGTTCAATTGGTGTGTCAACACATTCTCTTTACATGGTTGCTTTCAACTCATTCATTGTAGCTCGTTTTGTGGTGTGAACCCAGTGTTTAACATGCCCTCAACCCCACGCATCCCGTCCTCTAAAAAAGAGAAAATCCATGTGGGCGGCGGTCAAATCCGTTGAGTGCGGCAGTACTCGATACTTACTTTTCATCCTAACTATCTGTTTCGAAGGTGACTATCATGATGATAATGGGGAAGTGGTCAATCCAGCTGGAAGTGCCATTTTTTATTCCTACACCCCTCTTGGAAACGTGGTATACCGTATTCATGTAGCAAGCTGAGATAATTTAAAGAGTGTATATATTTACTGGAACACCCTGTTTATATATATATATATATATATATATATATATATATATATATATATATATATATATATATAGATAAATAGATAGATAGATATATAGATGTTTTTATTTGTTTTTTGTTAGCGATACTCTTTTAACGAATTCAATTAGTTACATGAAAGTGCATTTTTACCTAAATGCGAGTTGGCAATAATTTTCCCTTCGATCAATTTGGTACCCCCTAAATGGGGAGCGGCATATATAAATATATATATATTTTTAAAATATAATTATCCACCGACACGTGTTTCGCTGTGTACGGCTCATCATATATATATATATATATATATATATATATATATATATATATATATATATATATATATATATATATATTACTACTTAATTTAATCACATAAATAAATATACGAAGTTATAATTTATGCTTAAATCTCCAGTATTTACTTCAACAGTGCTCAATATATAGATAGATATTATTAGTAAATTATGAAGGTATATATTGCAATTAAGCGACGCAGAATATTCTGCATTTCATTTTCATGATAATTCTACAGGCTTAATACGTTTTCTACATATATATTTACTACTTTACAGAGCTAATGCGTTTTCTATATACATATTAACTATTTTACCCATAAATATTTCTGTTCAATTTTTATGCAATCAACAATGTAAGAGGAGATCATTTCTGTTACTCCAATAATTCGAACTCACAAAGTAATTTTTGTCCCTGAACTTCGTCCCAATTCCATAAAGTATTACACGGTTAAGGAAAGAGCAGGAGGTTCTATATATAAAGTAGAGGCAAGTAACAAATACAAAAGTTTAGTTATATAGTGTTCAACGACAGACACCTGAACTTTGCATTACGCTATGGCTGACAGTTTAATAAATTTGATATATAAGATTTGCATTCATACTTAAATGTCTGTCTTGTTAATTTATATCAATTGTTATTGCATAACACTAATAAAATAAGCAAAATAGTAATATTATTATTACTAATACCCCTATAAAAAGATGGAGAAACGAATGTACGCATATTAAAGGCAATGGCAGAAACTCAACAAAATGATATTCAGTCGGTAATGGAATTGCAAATGCATGGTAAGATGTAATTCTTTTAAGGGTTATTTTCTCACATGTAACAATTGCATAAAATGTTCTGAACCACTATGTCAAATAGTATTCTACCTGAAGGACCATCTTTCAAACTTTTCGACATTTGCAGGCAGCAATGTACAGACATATTGAGGGTATTGCTAAGAATGATGCAAACAGCCGAGCTTACTCTATCTTCATAGGAATTTACTCACAGCGGATACCATACGATATACGTTCAAAGAAACAATCCGTATATACATATGATAGCGTTGCCATATCTGGGCTGGTGAATCTTCCACTGGTCTCTCACTCTTAGAAACGGACCAAAAAATAGTCTCTAATTGGCCAATCTCCAGATTTGTCCCATCCTCTCAACGTCGCATCCCTATGCCTGTGTTACAAGTGTAATAGAATAGGCTCTTTTAAAATCTTACTAAATTTTCCCCCATGTTACACGATAAGAAGCAAAACGCCGCCCCTTTATTGTAGAAGTCCTTAGATGCTGGGAAGAATTCTACTCTAATAATTTCTTCCATTGGAATACTAGACCTTGGTTATTCCCCCCCACTTTTCTTTCTTTACGGAACTGGACTAACATGCAAGAATTTAAATTGAATGTAAACAAACATCTCGTTATCAGTTCCCTGTAAGGTACGATCCCAAAGGGAAGCGCCTTACTTTCCAAGTGGCAATTTTCCTTGTTAACGGTGCAAATGAGTATCAAAATATCATCATAATCATCATCATCATTATTATTATTATTAATATTGATATTCGTATTCATGGAATATTCTGTTTGTTCCTTCTTTAATTATTTCGGAAGAGAAAAGGCAAATACATTATTTAAGGTCACACTACTTCCAAACAAGCCAAGTTCGCGTGATTTAGCTTTAAGAAGTCAACTCGGCAACTCTGGATAGAAATATAAGAGCGATAAAGAAACAGGTAAAAAGCAAAGAAGCTCAGTGTTTATTATTACCAAAAAAGGGAACATTTGAAAGAAGCAGGTCAAAAAAGAAGAAAATGAGACGCTGGAGAGAAGGAGTAAATTCAGGAGTGTTTCTTAAAATGTGGTTTTATTAGTTCTATTGAACTATGTAACCCAATACTATTTTCTGAATATTTATTAGGCTTTATTAATTTATCTCATTTAAGTCAGTTCTCTATTTAAAATAAAATTAATAATACTGCCATAACAATATTTTTAAACTCATATTTCTAGTGTGTTATTGGTATTTCTATCCAAAAAAAAATTCTGCGTGACCCAGAAAATTATTAATTTCATCATAACATATTTGTTGATTGAATATATTTCTCATGAGATTTCTACGTGTCCTTCTAGTTTTTTAATAATAATAGTACACGCCGACCAGTAGTTACAGAAAATTCTAATAATTGTTCTTTTTAATATTGTGGAATTTGTATTAGTGTTGACTCCTTCCAAGTTGTTGATCGAATGCCTTCGGTTAATCTACTCTGCTGGGCAACATCGGGGTACGGTCATCTAGTATATATAAATTATTTCTAGTTACGTTTCTTCATAACATGCCCTTGCGACATATTACCACACATCGACAAGAGATAAACTAGTAGAATCAGGGTGCCATCTTTTGACTTCGTTTAAGCTTAATATTCAAGTTATATTTCTCATTCGTTGGAATTTCCACAGGTCCTGCTTGCTACTTTTATGATACTCAACAGTGTTGCTCTAATAATTAATTTAAGTTCAACTGAGACATTTAGGGGAAAGTATTGTGATATTTTCCACAATAAATGATTGAATCAGTCTACCGTTCCAGTAGATATCTCACTGCCGATGCAATTTTCTACCTCTATAATAGATAGAATACTGTTGCCCAATATGGACAGGAGCTTCTGGAATTCCCCTATACTGCACTCAAAGATTTAAAAATAGACTGCATAGCCTGTTAAAGCATGTCCTTTTCTCTTTTCTGCAACCTCTTTTACACAGAAGAGACGTTGCGAGCCTGTCTCTTCTCTGTCGTTATATCCATGGCAAGTGCTCGTCTGAGCTCCAATCTTACACCCCTCTTGCCAAACTTTCAGGAAAAACGCTCGTCATGCTGAAACTACAATCAATAATTTCCCCCACACTGTTTCTGTGCCTAAACTTAAACGTGGATTCCAAGAATAAAACTTGTTTTTGTTTTTAGAACTGCACGCCTGTGGAACTCTCTTCTGTTTGCTTGCTTCAGCTGACTACACTCTGATTGTCTTCAAGTCTAACGTAAAAAAAATGTTAAATATCCACTACTAATCATTACTACGGCATTATCACATTAACTACTGTACACTCATTAACCATTATCTTCAAGTGGCTTCCGAGCCTTGATAAATAGTGACTCCTTTATAAAAAAGATACTACTGTTAGCATTATTACTAGTTGTAGTTATAAATCGGCTTAATATAAATATGCATATAATTAAAACATGAAAAAACATATTATAATAGTAATCGATATAGCTTTAAAAGATTAACACACATGTGAATGTAAACTATAGAATGCGTTCAGACAAATTAGCAGTTAATTAAAAAAAACACACAATTAACATTGATTTTTTCGAATATAACTTTATTATTTTATTTTTTGTGCTATTAACCTGAATTGAAATGACATTCAGGAAACACACATTGATTTCCTTAGCTTTAGTATACTACTACTATTAATTGCAAATATATAGAAATACATATTCGCGTAAGCATAAACATATTGTAACGTTCAAACACAAATTAATTGCTGCTCTACAAAAACAATACGAGGCATAATTTTATAATTTTCTACGAAGTCCTTATAATTATATAAATAATAATATTCTTAAACTTTTGTTATTAGTAGTAGTTTAATTATAAATAATAGTAGAATATCGGAAGCAAGAAGCTTATAAAACAAATTACAGTGCACTACTGCATAAAATAATATATAATAAATGAAAGAATATCAAAGTAATAGATATAGCTTAATAAAAATAGCTTCAAAAATAAATTACTGATATTCGATACTTTCTTTCATATGAAATAAAATAATAGATATTTATTCAAAATATAGATGTTTTTTATCATCGTTACATTCAAAGCAGTTTACATTAACTGCCGGAAGATGCTGATCAACGTTACCCGTTTTTCGTTAATTTAATTATTTTTTACTTAAAACGATGGTTTATTTGAAAAAGATAGCAAACAGTAAAAAATTAAGAATAATATAAATATAATCGAAAACAATAATGATATTGTAATTTTATTGATGGAAGATTTTGTTTGCACATAAAAGTGCTGAAATAATAATGTGAATATTTAGATAGCTATTAAAAATACATAAAGGTTGTGTTGTAACTATTATGTGATTTCACCTAATAATTTGATAAAGAAACACTACTGTAAAACTAGTAATACACAAACCATACTGTTTACCATATAGCTCATATTTTATGCATCCACGAAATATATTTAAGCAGATATAAATAAAAGACTTATCTAAGGAAGAAACCTCTACATTTATTTTTTTTTCCTATTTTTAAAAGAAAAAAAAAACATTTTACACATCTCACACCCAATCAACAAGCACCAACTATTATTTTTTTACTATTTCAAAAGAAAATTACGTCACACACCTAACTATTTTCATACTTCAGTTTTTCTCTACTTTATCGCTATTTTCATGGCAGGTGCTTGTTTGAGCTTCAATTAATGGTGTCCCCTGGAAAACATGTACACTCAAAAGTTTGTCTTGTGACAACAATTATAAATCGTATCACTTTCTCTCTCTAGGCAAATCTAACCTTGAACTTATCGTCGTTTGAAACGAATGTCGGGACTGATCCCCAGCTGACTATAAAATATTCAATTTCAAGACCAGTGTACATAAATTCCTGCTCAATTGCCTTCCTATTAAATCAAATTCTGCCTAATTAACACTATAGTAAACGGAGTGCCTCACCGTCAACTTTATATTCATTTAATCCGTGTCTTCGAATAGATCTGGACCTTGATAAGATGAGTGTTGCCTCCTTCGTATATAAAAATAAACAAGATAACTTTTCATTTGGTACTGTGAAGGTATGTGCTTGTCTGCAAAGTTATGTTTAAAGAATTGATAATGAGAAGGAGTAAAGTGGAGAGTTTTTAATTAGAAAGGTGAGAATACTAATCAAACCATACGCACACACACACACACACACATATATATATATACATATATATATGCGTGTGTGTATGAATATATAGATGTATATATATATATGTTGCATATATGCATCTGTTTATGTATAATTAGCTTTCTGACATATATGTACTTGCATTAAAAAATATAATCAATTCCTGTGTATATACTTTTGTTCTGATCATATTTAGTTTTCTCGTAAGTTTCATTGTTTCTAGCAAGAACTGGCTATTTCATCTGAGTATATTAAATGCTTACAGAGTCATCGCTAGGGGTATTTCCGTAAACCTGTTACCAATATTTTCTATGCTAGTTTAAACGGTATTTAAGAATATTATCGTTGCTATTGAACCTTATTTTGCTGATATATATATATGTATATATATATATTTATATATATATATATATAAATAAATATATATATATATATTTATTTATTTACTATAATAATTATTTCATACCTACATACACTAATATATATATATATGAACAAATGATTAATAGCACATGTTAAAACACATCTTGAAAAAGAGTTACAAACATATTTAATTTTAAAAAGGAAGCATAGATAAGTGGATAGTCCTTAATCCGCGGAGTTCTGAAGAAATATTCTCCTTCTCATCAGAGGGCAGGAATTAGCGAAATGCGAGATCGGATTTTGCATGTAAAAGTATTTAATGAAACCACAAATTAGGCACAGACCTTACTTGGTTAAAAAAAAGGGTGAGGTAAGGGGAATAGGAGGTAAAAGAAAAAATGATAAAAAGATTTCACATGAATGGATAGTCCGGTGAAGGGTAAAAATCCAAGAATGATAAATCCAAACACGGTCGAATTAAATACTTCCAATCCAACAGATGTGTTCCAAATGGTCCAAAATGATCCAAAAGGCAGAATTCCTTGGAAATAACCACAAATGGAATGAGTTCAAAATCATTAAAAGAAAAGTTCAAATGTGTACAGAAAAAGCACTAGAGAGAATATTTAAAACACGTCTTCCAAGGCCGGAAGAATCAAGTAAATTAAGGTTTAAAAAAAAACACACAAAAAAAAGCGGTGAATATTTAAATTTGAAAAGCAAGGTCAAACTGACCCAGACAAAAAGCGCAAAAGTTAGCGTTAAAAATTAGGTCAACTTAAATACGCACGTGAAAGTCCCAGAATGAAATAAAGAAACACGAGTCAGAGAAACAGGTAAATGGCTAAGTTTATGAAATGGAGCGTCTATTATATTAAGAAGAGATGAAAAAAAAGTGAATAAAAAAAAATGAAAATGAATAAATTAAAAATTGAAAATTTAAAAATTAAAAATTAAAAAGTTAAAAAAATTTCTTTAAACCTATATATACATACATACACACACACATACATATATATATATATATTTTATTTATTTATTTACTATAATAATTATTTCATACCTACATACACTAGTGTTTCATCCTTTCGGGAATCATCAGTGCAGGGTGCCAGTAATAAGACCGGTCGATAGATTCACACCCGGCAATACAAGCGATCTCTGGCTTGATTAGCAAAGTCCGTATCCATTCGGCTGCCATTAACCATGTGAAATAACCTTGAATTTAAATATTTTATTCTTAAATGTTTTTTTTTTTACTTTAGAGTTATCTAATCGTTACACTATGATCTATGCATAAAAAGCTAAATTGAACGACTTAATTCAACTAAAAGTGCCCAAGGTAAGGAACGATTTTCTTAAAGTTGCTGACATAATTATTTACTACACTACGTAAATACCGACAGAAACTAGAATTTCATCCTTTCGGGAGTCTTCACTGTAGGGAGTCACAATTAACACCTGTCGATAGATTCGAACCCACCAACACAAGTTATCTCTGGCTTGATTAGATTATCCATTCGGCTACCATTAACTGCGCGAAATAACGTTGAATTGAAACATTATATTTTTAAATGTATCTTTTTTATTTCAGTCAGAGTGATCGAATCGTTTTACAATGATCTATGCATATATATATATATATATATATATATATATATATATATATATATATATATATATGTATGAGAACAAAATTAAAGATTAAATGATAATTCACAAGAACTTATTGTTCGACAAGATACTGAAGTAATATATTAATATTTCCTTAATCTGTGTAGTTTTTAATAATGCATTAGATGAAGGTTATAAGCAAATAATAATAATATCGAACTATACATTTGCAGGTAATGGAAGAATTTGTGATTGAATTATATGAAAACTTAGCATATATACAAAGACGTTAGTGTAAAGCGTCCATGAACTGGTGAAAAGAAATGAAAGATAAAAAAAAATGCACAGGGAAGTATATGCAGTGGTTAGGTTGTTCCATAGGCGAAGTGATGATAAGATTCAATGTTCTTGTAAGAAGGGGGTTGCAGTTGTAAAATGCAATATTAACGTAGCCATACAAATTAAAAATCCAAATTGACTGTAATCCAATTATACTGTAGAATAAAAAGTTTGAAAGTGATCGAGGCAAAAACATATTTCGAAGAAGTATTTTTTTTTAGTTCTAAACGCACTAACTAGTATAACACACATTTATGTTTGTTGTATTGAGCTGTTTTTACAGTTGATAATAGTATATCAATTTTAATATTAGATTCTCTATAAGTTTACATACAAGGCTTGTAAACTAAACTTTTACTTTATATATCTATGTATATAGTATATATATGTATAGTATATATACATATATATATATATAGTAAATATATATATATAGTAAATATATATACATATAAAGTAAATATATATATGTATATAGTTAATATATATATATACATAGAAACTATATATATATATATATATATATATATATATATATATATATATATATATATATATAGTTAGTAAGTAATAAAAGGTATATGGCGATTAAGCCTGAAGAGTTCTAGAGTGGATGAAACGCGGAATATTCAGTGTAGCTTAATCGTCATATACATTTTATAGCTTACTAACTAGCTCTACCTACGTATTGAGCAGTTTTGAAGTAAATACTTAAAGTTTACGCATAAATCTATTCTTTCGTATATTAATTTTATGTGAGTAAATTAAGTAGTTGTATATATATATATATATATATATATATATATATATATATATATATATAGTATATATATGTATAGTATATATATATATATATATATAGTAAATATATATATATATATGTGTGTATTTATAGTAAATATATATATATAGATATATATAGTAAATATATATATAGTAAATGTATATATATAGTAAATATATATATATATAGTAAATATATATATAGATAGATAGATAGATAGAATAGATAGATAGATAGATGAATAGATAGATATAGGAAAACATAACGTTTTGTCATTCAAGATGTGTCACACATAACAAAACATTGTGGTTATAAGTATAAAATGTTAAAGTTTACAAATTATAATCCTATCTGAGAGCTGTGGCCTTTCAATACCATTGCTTCTGTGTGATCCTGTTCAACCAAATATCCCCCTACTTGCGAATAACTTCCTCCATACACCCAGATGGTATAACTAAACCTTAACGAAAAAAAATACTGAGAATTCGTTGAATAAGAAGAATAATTAATTTTACTTTCTTACACATTCTGATGTAACCTGTGCCTCCCGGACAAACTCTTTTTATTTGTTCCAGAGTCAGGAAATTAGTGCTGTGCTTTGCTTCATTTCTATCGGCAACTGACGTTGGCTAAGTGTTTAACGACGCTGCCTTTAAACATGTGTGTATTAAGTTCGAATTTAGCTCATTCCACAGTAACATTTTAACTTAGGATGCTATAATTCTCACCTACTCTTTCCTGTAAGTAGTCATTGTCTTTCTAGAAGCAATTCTAACGAGAAAGATACCGACGAAACCAATGCCAGCGATAAAATCATTTGATTCATACGAAATGAATGACACAATTTATCTTTTTTATTTTCCTTTTCTGTTGGTAGTTTTGAGGTAAGAGTTGTTAACTTGTTTTCGGTACTGATTGAAGACCTGGGTTTTTCAAGTTCGAATCCAGTTCGTTTAATTAAAACCACTTTTAGTTAGGATGTCGGCTAACTTCACGTGGTGTATACCCTTGTAATCCGATGTCTTTCTTGAAAGAATTTTGACTGCAAAAATGTCGGGAAAACCGAAGCTAACAGTACAGTCTTCCTATTTATACAGTATGATAATGAATAATTAATAAAAATGCAGGGTGGAAAATTTATTTATTTATTTGTACAATTGGCAACTATATGTTTATTTCAGTTCAGCTTAGTTTGACAATTGGTCATTCGTTTTCAGCAAGGCAGAGCTATATATATATATATAACACAGTGCACAATACGATCAATGTTATGAACGAATTATTTTACAAAATGAACCTCTCATCAGCCCTATTGTTAGTTAAATGTAGTCCCGTTAGATGAGTTTCTCTGTGGCTATGTAACGTCCTCTGTCTACACTGATAAATCAGACAGAATAGATCACTTCGCAAACAATATGCAAGGCGTTATGATGGAAATACAGGCTAATTAAGAGCATGGGGTTTGATTACGTTGTATATGCGCAAGCCGTGAGTGTCATATGCTCGTAATTAAATAAAAATAATAAATGGCAAAAATCCTTCTTCTGAATAAACAACATATTGTTATAATTACATAAGTATTTTTCTGTAATTTTATTTTATTTTAAAGTTCGACTAAAACTACACTCTGTAATTAAAAATATATAAACTTATTACATTACTAAATTCACATACACTCTTTAGCTGACATTCCTGTAAAGGTTTGATATCTAAGCGAGAGGGGCGAAGGATGTTTTACTCACCAGGACTTTTTTTTTCAATTTACAATGATTTTAATTAATATAACGTTTTATGTGAAAAACATATCTGCAGTATGTGTATTATAATAGAGGACTGCGGTATGTACTTGCATTTGAGAAACAGGATTTATCCAGAACTCTTCTCTCAGATTCAGTCGCCTCAGTATTAAATGGGGTGATTATTTGAGAATACCGGGTGTTTAATCTGCGAATACAACCTTTTGTAAAACAACGAGCTTGTTAACGTCGTCAAAATAATCTACATCGAGCAGGATATATATAAAACTGGAATTACATGACGTCTTTATATTCCCTAGAAATCCACTCTTACTGGGGAAGCCGGTGTAATTCGTTCAACGAATATGTCGTACCAGTACAGGCAATAAGTCTGGATGGATTTTTTGTACTGGAAAACATAATACGAATAAGTTTTTTCTTCTGTTTATTTATCGGACTTATTTTTCAATTTACAAAACTATTGGTTTATAAACATGTGAACAATTTAACAAGCGTTTGCATGGACCGAAAAAGAAGTTCTTTTTGTTTTCATGTACAGACATGGTAGTCCTTATGACGTTTGACAACATCGATATTTCGATCAGTCCTACACATAGGAAGGAAATCGAATATAAGACGGCGAGTTGCAGATCCGGGCTATATCTGTTATGACTAAGTTTATGTTTGTATATATTTTTTTAATTGTTTTGTTTGTGTTTTCTTTTTCATTAGATATTTCCAAGTGTACAGTGAGTGGACAGGAAATATAAAAGCAATGCGAAAAAGACTTTAAAAAAAGATTGACCTTAATCTGATCACTTCAAAGAAATGACTACAAATGCATTCATTCCTGTTTTAAATGGATGGTCTTGTATGGCTATTGCCCCACCCCCAAATGTTAAAAACAATATGCAGACAAATAGGTGAATGCATATACCTATAATTATATATGTGTATGTATATATATACATATATGTATACACAGAACCCCACACACACACGTATATATATATATATATATATATATATATATATATATATATATATATATATATATATATATATATATATATATATATAATATAGTTGAATGATGGAAAGGAAAAACAAAAACTTTAACAATAGGGAAAATAGAAATGAACAACAACTTATTAAAAACTAGTTTGGAGGAAGTAAAGTGCTACCGACATTCTACACATTCTAAAACGAAAAACAAAAGAGACAAAGGCTTAGCTTCCAAGAGGAATTATTGGTAGACGATTCGCTTAAGATACACGACAGACGAATACATAAAGTACGATTTATAGTCAAAATATTTATTTCTATGAAAAATAAAAGATTCTGGAAATAAATAAAGTCTGAATTATGTGTAAGTATAGATGATTTTATAGAAAAAAATAAATGATGATAAAACCAGTTTTAGAAGAAAAAATGCAAAAATGGACAACAAATCTGGAAGATAAGAACAATATGTACATGTAAGATGAAAGATGCGGCATTTTGGGAGCAAAAATAAATGTATTCAGACATACCATCAAACACTTTAATATATATTATATGTAACTGGAGTATATTACTGATTAATATATATATATATATATATATATATATATATATATATATATATATATATATATATACTCGCAGTCTTAACTAGCCTTGCTTGGGGTTGCTTTGTTGCCTGTTTTATGATTAGTTGGATCTATATCTTTGGTAATTCCAATATTTTCGTATGTGTGTCTGTATTTTTTTTGTAATCCTAAAATTATTTTATTAAATTTCGATGAACATACCCCCCCCACGACACAAACCTGCCAGCAACATTTCAATTTCTCTAATTTATCCCTTTAGCAATTATTCTCTCAGTTAAAGACCAACTACAATAACGAAGTTTAGGGGAAATGATTTTTTGAATCGAATGCGAGAGAAAACACGGGATTAACATCGACTATTTATTCGTTATAAGAATATGATTGTAGATTGTTTTGCAATTTCTCCAAAATAAGTTGCTTATAAATTATAAAATTTATTTAAAATACTGTAATATTCAAGTTGTATATTACAGAAAATAGATATTTTAAAAATATATACGCACAGGTAAAGTTTCAAATCTTAGAAACAAATTTCTGTCCAGTTAACGAAAAGAAAACATTACGACATTTACGTGCGGGGTTTGAACCTACAAACTACATCATGCAAAGGAAAAAAAAAAGAAACACCTACATTTTTAAGTCTTTAAAGTCCTAGTCAGTTACTAAAAAAAAAGAAATTTACGTGCGGAGTTTGAACCTACAGACCACGCCAAGCGAAAAACAAAACCAAAAAAAAAAACACTCTATAAAGTTAACCACGGTAGAATTTTCACGCCTCGTTGTTCAACCATTGTTTCTAAGCGACGACATGGAGAAAACGTGTTTGCCGATGTAGATAAATTAAAATATTCTGAGACGAAAACAAACTAAGATCACTTCCGAACTTATACGCTAAAGTTATGTAAATTGTAAAAAAAATCTGGTTAGCCGAGTCATTAAGTAACGGACTAACACACAGGCAAAGTAGCATTCCTATAATTATCTATCTATCTATCTATCTATCTATCTATCTATATATATATATATATATATATATATATATATATATGAGTGTGTGTGCATGTGTGAGTAGGTGCATACATAAATAGAAATTTATATATATATATATACATGCATATATATATATATATATATATATATATATATATATCTTTCACGAAAACACCCGTCTAGCCGAATCCACTGTGAAAAATTTCCCCCACTTTTTATCTGTGTCTAAATCAAAACGTGGATTCCATGAAAAAAGCTTCTTTCTTAGAAGTGCACGCCTGTGGAACTCTGTTCCGTCTGCCTGTTTCTCACCTGAATACAACTTGGATGTCTTCCAGTCCAACGTTAACAAATTGCTAATGAACTGCCCCCTTAAGTAAACACTTCATCAAATCTCCACACTAACGTAATGTACTTGCAATAACCCTTATCGCTGAGTGGCTTTCGGGCCTTGATAAGTGGTGACTACTGTGTAATATATATATATATATATACATATATATATATGTATATATATATATATGTATATATATATATATATATATTCATTTTATAGATTGTTTTCCTAGATGTAAGTCAAATGAAACCCGCGTGATTATTAAAGAGAGTTTAATTGGGGACAGAGCTGATATATAGGTTGTTTATTATACAAGCATTATTGATTACATATGCGCGTACATGTTTCAGTAAAATCACAATTCAAAGAGACCACTTCATAAGACCAAAACGGGGCGATATTGAAGCAAGAGTCAAGAATACATTCGTTTTTTTTAATAAAATATAATATTATGATATATTCTATAAAATATATTTGGGTGTTTTTTTACAGTCTGAATAAAAGTAGGGGGTATACCTTGTGAATGTGAGCAGTAGAGGTTTTGGAGGGACTTTTGCTAAAGAAAGGGAATAGTGTGGGTGTGACGGAAGAAGAGAAAAGCCGATTCCATGTTGTGAAGCTGTCACAGTGGGCAGTTATTGGGATTATTTTATTTGTCGGTTGTTTATTTGATCTGAAGTAATAGTATACCCTTATCATGTTACTTCCCTATCTTAGGTCTTCATGCTTGTTTTTTTTTATTTTTTGTGGTGGCGTCTTCATTATCCAACATGCTTATGAATATGTAACTGCATATAAATGTTTTTTTTTTTGTAAAATAAATAAATGTATATCTTGCTCTATTAGTCGTTTTGGATTGGTCTTGTTAACGTAATTTTTCATTGATTGCTTAACCTTTGCATTATATTAAGCGGGAATGATATATGTATATATATATATATATATATATATATATATATATATATATATATATGTGTGTGTGTGTGTGTGTGTGTGTGCGTGTGTAAGATGTGGAGCTGCCAATATTTTTTTTATTTCTTTATATTTGTTAATATCTTATGTTTTTATAATTTTGTTAAGTTTTCCGCTTAAATGTTTATAACACGTGTTACAGGCGTGTTTCGCTTACTTAAGTTATTACTACAAAAATCTAGTACTTTTTAAAAAAACAAATATTATACTTTTGAAAAGAAATGTGTTCAACACTATTCCTATACAACAACATATGAAAACTAATGTTTAAGATTTGAATAATAAAGTATTTTAAAATTTATTTACACAATTAAAAATATAATATAACAAAATTAATAAATGTTACTAAAATTACTTCTTTAACAATACCTATTTTACTTTCGTTGAAACCATTGCCGTTTTCTTTTTATATCACGACCAGCAGTAATCATCATTCCTACACTGATCATTGTGTAAGCATAAACCAATGTATCTGTTTGTATAAAAATATTTTTTAATATTATTTTTTAATATCATTTTTTTAAACATTTTTCAGGAATAAATGTATGTTTGTATAAAAATAATTGCTAATTTTATTTTTGAAATATTATCATTTAAAACTTTTTCAGGAATAAAAGTTGAGACCTCACAAGCCTATTTAAAAAGTTCTCAACATTAATCCACATGCAATATCCTGAGTGCTCGTTTTGTGGCGGTTTATTGTGTATGCTCGCTAATTTGGCATCCATAATAAGTTAAATTCCTTTTAATTATAGAGTTAATTGCCGTTTGCCTGGAAGTAAATGCTAGCATATAATGGATGACTTCGTGACTGGGTTTGAATTACCCGATCAGCATTAATTAGCAGTTTCTACGCTGAAGATTAGCAAAAAAATAATTGTTTATATATATTTTATTACCACACACACACACACACACACACACACACACACACACACACACACTATATATATATATATATATATACCCTCATATATATACATATATATATATTACTCTCATATATATATATATATAAACACATATGTGTTTTACATACAAATATAAATATATATGGAAAAAATATATATAAATATACATATACATATATATGTATATGTATGTATGTATGTATGTATCTATATATATATATATATATATATATATATATATATATATATATATATATATATATATTCGAGATGGCAAGATTTTATTAATGCGCGATCCGATTCCATCAGGTAGTGTACTTCGATTCTGTTGAAATGTCTTTTCCAACCAAACCCACCCGATTCGACGATGTCATTTGTGAATTTGGTGCGTTCCTATCATATCAAAGGTCGGAGGATGCAACTCGACCAGAGATATCTGACAGTTGCCAAGTCTCCTCACGGGACATATATGTAAGTGATGGTAACGGGGTGCCAGTGAATAAGAGGAAAACGGGAGGTAGAGCCGAAACACGAGGGAGGAGCTAGAGGATGACTACATAGTCATCGATCACCTCCAGCAAGGAAACAAGCGGTAGAGGCAGGGTTCAAACCGATCCCCAACCGCTTCAACATATCCGGAGTAGAGGCACGAATTTCTGCGTTTGATATATAGTCGCCGTTTTCTCTGTATTCCATCATATATTTATTTCATTTCCTCCCTTTCTCTTTTTTACTCTCTCCATTCTCTCTCTCTCTCTCTCTTTCTCTCTCTCTCTCGTTTCTGCCTCTTTTTCGCATTCTCGCACGCTCGGACACGCGCCCCTCAGGAATAACGCTTGGTTTAACAGAAGTGAACTGTGTTAGCGAGCGCACAATAACAAAGACTCACTACAGTTATATCCGTCGTCCACCATATTGCGTGTGCCCAGTAGTCGAACGTCGACTTTTTAAAGTGGTCAAAGTAATCCGTTTTAAAGGTTCCGTATCCGCTTACTTCTATCGATTTTGTTTTAGTCTCTTATTTTTCTAGTATATTAATCCAATGTGAGGTTATTTTTTCATTCGTGGCGTCTTTTTTAGCCTTCCAGTGCATCATCTACTTTTGCTTTATAAACAGAATTCTTTAATCTGGTGACCAAACTAAAACGCATAGGCTAGACAAACGTATAAAAAACATGTAATCATATTTTATAAACATATATAAACATATATAAACATATAAAATATATAAAAAGGGAACGAGTGAGCCATGTACAACAGATATCAGTAACGATGGATACAGCAGAACAAAGAAAGTGAAAAAAAAGCTAATAAAATTGAGCATATATATATATATATATATATATATATATATATATATATATATATATATATATATATGTATATATATTATTATTATTTTATAATAACTTTATAATTATCATTATTTTTATTATTATAATTATTATTATTATTATTATTATACTGTTGGTAGAGTTTTTCAGTAACTCATAACAACACAATATGTCGTTCCAAAGAGTGCTCAATGCATGAAACAGAGCAATATATTGATGGTTTTTGGCCTGATGAGGTGACGGATGGTTTTTGGCCTGATGAGGTGATTTTCCCTGCTAGGGGGTCATTGAAACACGTTTGCTAATGTGTAGCCAATAACTCTCCAACAATATATGTATTCAAGCAAGAGTTTACGAATCTTCGGAAGTATAAAACGCAAAACGTTCTCTGAAGCTTAATTACCATATTTATTTTCAAAACATACTATATATATATATATATATATATATATATATATATATATATATATATATATATATATATATATATATATATATATAAAAGTTACAATTAAATTTACCAAAATGATCCAAGATGGTAAAATTAAAATTATAATTATAAATATTAAAGAATTAATATTTTTAAAACTATCTCAGCCAGATGTAAAATCTCGATAAAACCAAATAGGAAATAGAGCTTATAATATAAGCAAACAGTTAATAAAATATGTTAAAACACACTTTGAAATGAGTTAAAAACATATTTAATCCGAGAAGGAAACAGTAGATTTTATCTAGTGTTTCCTTTTCAGATTAAATATGTTTTTAACTCATTTCAAAATGTTTTTAACATATTTTATTAACTGTTTGCTCATATATATATATATATATATATATATATATATATATATATATATATATATATATATATATGTATATATAAGTATATATATGTATGTGTGTGGGTGTTTTGTGTGAGTATATAGATCACGCACATACACGCAAACACATATATACACACATATATATATATATATATATATGTATATGTATATGTATATATATATATATATATATATTAGTTATAAGACGATTCCAATGATTTTACAGTTCGATACAATTACCAATAACTTACAAATTCCCAATTCCGATACAAGCCCCGATTCTGATTCTGTAGAAATTTCTAAATATTTAACTCTAAAGTTGTTATTTTTATCTCATTACCGTGAAATAGATGGTTAATGTGCAGATATTTTCTCAAACATAAAACTACACTGATGGGGAATAATTTTTTTTTTCAAAATCAATAAATATTGAAAAAAATCAAATAAAAAGAAAGACAATAAAAGAAACTCGTTTTTCGTAACGGAAAATAAGCACACATTTTTACGTTTCCAATACCGAATCCGATATGTACAAAAGTTCCCATTTTTCCGATTAATCGTCACAACACTCATATATATATATATATATATATATATATATATATATATATATATATATATATATATATATATATATATATATAAGGTAATGTCCCAGATCACTTATTGGACAAACAAAGTACCGGAAGTGGATACGGTTTATTATGCAACGAAACCGAACGGAAGATACAAAAAAACGAAACACTATATTCATTAAAAATACTTGTGTTTAATACCTCTTATATTGTTATGAAATAAAAAAAGAAACCCCATCTTGTACTATCAAATAATAAAACAAATAGTTTATGTAAAAAAAAATTAATTTAGTTTAACACCTTTTGTGTTCACAGAACAACAAAAGGCACTTTAGCAGTATGCGGACGGCAGCCATCTTTTCTTGGTGTTTCACTAACGTGTCGCCAGGTTGCGCTTCTCATTCAAACAATGTTTGCTTCAAGCAAACTGCCATTAACCTTATATATATATATATATATATATATATATATATATATATATATATATATATATATATATATATATATACATACATATACACGATTTCCAATAAAAATGGCTAGAGAAAATTCTATTGTAAAAATGGCAACGGTGGAAATGGTATTGACAAATGATAAAAGCGAATAATCTGGTAAAAATGGGACTTTGACAACGAAAAATAGAACCGGTTGAGAAGCGGCGGTTTAGCTCCTTTTCTTTAGTTTAAAGTAGGGATACGTCCAGCCCCTAGAAAAAATTGAATAAATATTTTTATTAGGCATTACTCCAGTATTGGGTGGAGTTTGTTTTTATTGTGGCTTATAATAGGCAACATAAAATGAAAATGCTTTCTCCTACTTTTACCGACTCTTTACCGAGCCATTGTGAAATGTCTTTGGTGAAGTAGAGATAAGAATATACAACTTAATTACTTTACATCCACTCCATTTGTTCATCATAAATTATCACCGTAGCCAATCTAACAGCTAACAGCACTACAACAGAACAAGAGGAAAGAAGACAATGAAATGCGAACTAATTCACCACCACGCAGGACTGATATTTATTGTCCTTGTCTTATTTTATGTTATTTTTGCTTCCCAGAAAACTTGTAATTTTTACAAGTTCATCAGCATTGAACTAAAAACTATTTAGTTCAATGTTGGTGGTGGTTTTCTCAATAGAGACTGATATAAAAATCAATAATCGTATTATTTAAACACGCTTCGTACTATTCTGCATATTTACCCAGAGCTCTAATAATAGTTAAAAAAAAATAACTCTGTTTTCATGATAAGGAATGTTCCTGAATATTAGAGTTATTATTTCAACACGGTCAACAAAATGCTGATTATTTAGAAGGCGATCATTAACATAGAGAGGGTATTTGTTTTAGCCTTTACTTATATCCAACAATTTAAATACGAAGTTTTTAAGATCTGCAAATGAACGCCGTTTGCTGTTTAATTTTTGATCAGATACTTTTATTTGTCTAAGTATACACTATTCGTAAAGTACCGAAAATGTTAAAAGATGAAATACAGAGAAACCCGGATATAAGAGAACGGAATAAAGAAAACAGATATATGAGATATTTTCTCTGGTCCCAAATCAAACCCGTGTTAAAATATAGTATAAGCCGGATATAAGAAACTCGGATTAAAGTGTAACCGGATATAAGATATCTGAAGTCACCGATTAGGAATCTCTTATACAATAATTTTTCCAAGAAAAATAATTATTATTGGTAATTATTTTATAAGGATAAATATAAAACGATATTTTAAGAATTGTCATCTGCCTTTCCCAGAAAGTATACCTTAAAGCCACACACGTGGTGGCAGCGGCAAACGTTCAAAAGAATTCCGCGGTAAACTTCCACTGTTTACCATCCCTCTCAGGTCCAGTGTTAAGTACATTCCTACTCCAAGATTAGATGTGTTGGACATCACACAAAGCTATTTAAAATTATCTCGTCGACATTTATCGTCTTTATAAATTTATCTAGATATTTTCTAAAACTTGACAGTCGTGCGTTTGCTCCAATTTGCATTGGCTCAGCATCTTAGCGTGGCCGCCACTTAGTTACTATATGCCGCTGATTTTGCCTCGTACGTTAAATGCAATTTTTTTTTAATTTTCCAAAATGTACGTTACTATAAATTTAGTTTAATTTGAGCTTATGGAGCAGTTTTTAAATCCATGTTTAAAAAGTTATTCTAAATGCAATGGTCCCTAAGTCTATCTGGCTAATTCTAAGAAAACATCCTTCCTAAACGATGTTTTTCTTCTTTACTGTTTGGCTGCATATCTACACGCTTCTGGATTATTTAATTCCAGATCCCGTACATTTTCGAAAATGTTTTATACTTGAAGTTCATAAAGAAAAATCACTTGCTTGTGAGAGCCACGCAGTAAATTGCAAACAAACATTGTATTCAAATCAGAAAACAACGGAAATGTGGTGGATTGTCGTAAAGAAGGAACAAACGATATAAAATATTCGAATTAGAGCCATCAATATCCCTAAAATAAAATATACATGTACTTTTATTCTACTTAAAAAGAGAATCTTGTGTTCCTTTTCAGGCTAATTTAGAAGTAGTAAGAAACTGTATGCAGGTTTAAACCAACAGTTCTCTTTGAAAGTGACAATATAAACAGTTTTCTGAAACCGTTTTACTGCGATACAGGAACACGACAAAATTTTATATTAGTACATTTGTGTGTATTCTCGTATCTACGTGGCACACATTAGTTTGTTTTTAATATATTATTGAAATCAACGTGCTTCTAAAAAATCTGAACTAGAACAAATAGACGTTACTGAAGTAAAAAAAAAAAAAAACACTTTAGGGAACTACGCACTAAGTGAAAACAAATCTATCCTATAAGCAAAACAATTAATCTATTTAAACAAATATGTCACTTAAATCAAACGGAGGAAGAAGAGGTGCTGCAATTTGTCGTCCTCTGGCGGCAGCGTAGCAATAAATCTGTGTTTATGTACAAAATATACATATCTCCAAATATTAATACCGTTGACTCAGTCAGGAAAGGTTGTTTCCTCGGACCGATAGCAGAACTAATACGACATGTTGATCACAGCCCGATGGAAAGTCTTTAATAGCTCGTATTCATACGAGGTTAAATTATACGCAGTATCTGTTTTCATATGCTCAGTATCTCCAGCTCCATTAACATGAAATAGGTTAAAGTAGGAAAGATATCTTAGCAATATTTTTAATCAAATGTTTATAATTAATACTAGTTAATACTAGTTCGTAAAGGTTTCTGAATGTCTGCGTTGTTATATTTACTTTGCATCTATAGATTTAAACTATTTAATAATTCTAAATGTAGAAAACGTTATATGAAATTTCAAAGAAAATATGCGCTACATTATATACGAATCAAAAAGTAAAAATACGATAAATTCATTTATAGTTTTTTTGTGGCATACAAAACAAAATATATATTTAAGCTGTATATGCTTTGAAGTAAAGCTAAATAACATATCTGTGTACTTAAAGTTTATCAAACATAATCAGCTAAAATTTGTATGCGATACTTTTTCCTGTTATTTTATGCTAATTTATTTTTATTTTTAATTACATTATATTTTCTTAAATAATTTGTACCAGCTTTAAATAGCTAAAAATTAAAAAACGACCTTTTCAATGACCGTTTTAGTAAAAAAAAGACAGATGTCGGCCCACATCTACAAACTTGGGGCATGTGCGCGAGAAAATTTTTAAACGGTTACGATTTAAAAACAAACATTTGTGATTCGTCAGTAATGTTCTATTTATTTTATTAGAAGACCAACACAGCTAAATCAACGGTCGATAAGTCAAAATTTTGAAAAATAGCACGTGAATTTAATAGTAATCGGATCTTTAAATCGGCCCTCAGCTAATTAAACCGCTGACATAAATGGCACTAATTATTTTCTGAGCCAGGTAAATAATATAATGTACGAAACCAAAAACTAAACAAAAAATATGTTAACCCTGTTTAACTACATAGGCTTATCGAAAATATACGTTTTCAAATATATGTTCAAAATGAAAAACAGCCGAAATGCACTCATTATTTTGGGCGCGAAGGCAGAAACAAATATTTCATAGTTAACATGCCAACCCATAGAGCCACGCTGACAGAAATGGCATAACGTTGTACAATTATGTATTTAATCTAAGCCAGAGATAGCACTTCAGAGTATAGTTCCTGATGAAATTAGTGATCTGCATCGGTCCTCCCGAATCCGAAGACGTCCAAGATTGTTAGAAGAGAACTATGTGATGTATAGTAACTCTGATTAAGTTCTATTCAGAAATCGTGCCCACACAATTGGGTGGGGGCAGAAAATGGAGAAAAACGGACTCCATCACTGCTTTGTGACCATTCGGCGTAGGAATATGTATCTTGTTGAGATGCTCTCCGGTTAGATACGAACTACATACTTATATAAGGCCGTCAACATTACCTACGAGCAGGGTTTTTATTCAAGTCTGCTAACTATTCGGCGCTTTGTCTCTGACGGGATCGTTTTCTCACGTGCATTATTGTCGCCATCTGCCTTTCCTAGAAAAGGCACATTAAAGCCACACACGGTTGCCAAATAAAATAAGGTGTTATTATAGCCTGAACATAAAAATACGATTTGTTTGATGTGACAACACTTTATCGCGAGGCAAACAAAAGAAGGGAGACGAGAGTGCAAGGGAATATCTTACAAGTATACAGTTTTGATTTTCATGATTGCATGTGATATTTCTTTCTGTTTTACCTCTGTAGAAGTTTTTTACATGCGCGGCTGTTCATTTGTATTTGTCTCGGCACAATGATTTTCCACGTATTTCAGCCGTTTACATTATTGTTATCCGTAGAATCCCCTGAGCCATTCTTCTGATTCCAATCCTGCTAATTTTATTTTCGAAGATATTTGGTGGTGTTCCTTATGTTCCTAATAATATTGCTATTATCTTAAACTTCTTTATATTCCGTATTATTACTATTGGCTTAAAAGGAGCTTTCACACAGGTCATCAAAAATTTCTCTTTGAAAAAAAGCTGTGGTGTTCCCTGGAAGCTGAGTGACAACAAGTCTTCCCTGATTTGCAGTGCTCTCCACCTCCTTCTATAACATTCGTAAATGAATTTGCGTTATCGCAACAACTGCTTACCATTAATTTCTCGCTTGCAGCGGCCATTGGTCTCGCTGAAATTGGAGTGGCAATAAGCCTCTCCAAGGTCCCAGTTCTCTTCGCACTTGTCCAGCAGGGGACTGGTCAGCGGTTTCTACTCCGTGTTTCCATCATCCTTGACTCGCCCGACTAATTGGAATCACCCTTTAGTTTTTGGTGGGGGGGGGCTGTGATGGGGCAATATGAGGAGGTGAGGGAGGATAGAGAACTTATAGAGATGCAGCTTTATATTCTTGCTTCCATATAATGCTTCTTTATGTTTTACCGCTGCAGCAGTTTGTCTGGCCCGCGCATGTGGTTCATATATATTAGTCTCCGTATTCAAGAAATGCCCTTAATATGTCAGCTGTTTATATTATTGTTATTCGGTGTATCTTTGCAGCCATTCCTCTGATTCCAATTTCTTCCATTCTTTTTCAAAGTTATCGGAATTATTCTAAGTGCTCCTACCATAATAGGTATTATTTTCATTTTCCTCATCACCCGTATTCCTTTCAGCTCTCTGGCTAGCTCTGTGTATTTGCTCAATGTATACTTTTCTTTGAAATTTTACAGTCAGCTGGAACAGCAACGTTTATGATTTGACAGGACTTTTCTTTCTTGTTAATTATTATGACATCCGGTCTTTGTGTTTTGATGGGCTTTTTTTATTTGTGTATCGATGTCCTAGAAGTTTTTGTCGATCTTTGCTTTGATGTGGTTGGTTGTTTCGATTTATCTTGTGCTGCATTTATTAGGGATTTAGTTTCTCGGCTTGCATGTCCTTTTCTCACCTATGTCCAAGTTTTTTCGTTATTTTCATCTTTTGTCATCCTTATGAATTTTCCGTATAATTGTTTCGCTTCTCATTTTGCATTTTCGTATTATGCTTTGTCTCTCACTTTTCTGGTTTATTGATGTTTTTTCAGTGTTTCTCGCTACTATAATCATCAATATTTTGCATAATATATTTTGCTAGTGCTTTTTTTTGTTTCATTCACGCAGTATTCTATACAAACCAGTCCTCTTCTTTTCTTTTCGCTTAGAATCGGTCAATATCATCCTTTGTGTGTGGTGCATTCTGCATAATTCTGTTCGAGCTGTTTCGGTTCTTCTTTAGCCCATGTGTATATATATATATATATATATATATATATATATATATATATATATATATATATGTGTGTGTGTGTGTGTGTGTGTGTATGTATGTATATGTATATATGTATATTGTGTGTATGTGTGTGTTTGTATGTGTGTGTTCATGTGTATATAGAGATGATTATTCACATATGTTTTCACTTCACTTCCTAACACTCACCACTACCTACTCTCCATACTATTAACACCTCGCCCCACTAAAAATAATATAGACTTCTAATGAAAAGAATTCCACCAGACTTTTAATTATTATCGCTGGACCCATAAACCAATTTATACAATAACTTGCCCGATTCGGATATCTACACAGCTATGCGGATTACCCAATATATAACTTGGACCTTATTAGTAAAGAACGCATGACATGGATTTTACCAAGCAAGCTGGATCTAAAAAAAAATTTCATATTCTTTTTCTGCAAATCCTCTTGCTACAGGACTTTTGATAAATTTATTATTTTGACTTTGACTTTCCATCTCTCACTGATTTTGCTTTATAAGTATTTGCTAATATTTTCTATCCTCTGATAAGATGGTAGACATCGAAACCCTATAGGTTAAGGAGATAATTTTCTAAAGTATTCTTTGTCTTGCTTAGAATAATAAAAATTCTTTGATATGAAACTCAACCACATCATTTCATTTCAAGGAGAGTGTTTTGAAATTCATTGAATCACAATTTAATTTATTTGCTCTATCTTGCATATCGAGCAATTCTTGTTTAGATGGGATAACTTATAGAATAATACTGCCAGTAATATTTTGTAAACCTTACAATCTCACGTTTCCATAACAACTGATTGTTAAATAAAAAACTATTCTGAAGTGTATATATATATATATATATATATATATATATATATATATATATATATATATATATACAGGGTCCCCACAAAGTCTGGCTGCATAATCTACAGGATGCTTCCACAAAGTCTGGCAACATAACGTAGCCAGACTTTGTGGACACCCTGTAAAGCAGTTCATGTGTTCATAATTTTTCTATTTTTGGCATCCTTCCTCTTCCTTCAGAAGAAGTCCACGATTATCTAGACAGTAGTAATTGGTGCCCTCAGTTGTGCTGTTAGTATTTACTGCATAAAGGGTAAGCACTTGATAGGCTTATAGTTGTTGGGAGATTCCTTTCTATGTGTCCATCTGTAGAAGTGTTCTACCATTTTTCAGCCAATCCGGCACGTTAGTTTCCTATATACATCTTCTCAAGTTTTTAGCTAGTTTTTCGTGCAATGTTGTGAATTTTTCTGACCAGTATGCATCGTTGTGCCTGGTGGTCTCCAGTTTGGTATTTTTCCTACGGTTTTCTTTAGGGGATTCTAGCTGATTTTATTCACTATTCCTTTAATGTGTTGTAACTCTTCTTTCATGGCTTTCAACTATTGTGCATTTCTATTTTAGTCCTGCCGTTTTTCCCAGTAGAGTTTTGTTTCAGTTGGGTTTCGTTATTCTTTTTTTGATTTTCCTCCGTTCACATTTGGGTAGAATTGGCTTCCATTGTTTTCAAGTGTCCTGTTTAGCTTCTACTGTTCAGATTTTTATATATATCGTCTCAATATTCCTTCTATTCCTCAGTTCTTCACGTTTCTTCTTTAGCCTATTTACTGCTGGCCACATTTCCGATTTTCTATCTTATTCACGTCGCTTTCTTCCTGTTTATCGTTTTGGCTTCTTTTTTATGTTTGTTGATTTGGATTTCAGCCGCATTTCCCATTTTATCGGTGCATCTTTTCTCGACTGTTTTTTATAATCTGAACGTTATACTTACCATCTTGGCATATGCGTAAATAAAATTGTTTAAGTCTGTGTTTTTTTGTTGTGATGTATCGGAGGAGCTTGTTAACCTTATCGGTTTCTGTTTCTAATTTCTTCTGCTCTTTGTTCCTTAAAGATGGGAGCTTTTCTTTTTCCTCGTTAATGAGCTGTATTATTTTTCCTATTTCATCTACTTCAGTATTTGTTACCTCTGTCTCATTGTTCTCGGTTTCTAAGTTTGTACAGCTCAGTTTCCGCAGGTCCTCCGCCCGTGGGGTCTCCATTTGTGGGGGTTTCTACACGTCCGGTAACAGTGGGAGATGCTTCAAGCTCAATTTCCTAATTTATTTTCGCTATGTTTCTGTAAGTTCCAGTTTTGAGTGCCAGCCTCCTTTGAGTATCAGTCCTGCTTGGTTCCCAATTCTTTGTTTTGTCATATGGTATTCATTTGATATGTCCAATAGTTCTTTCATTCGTTTCCGATGACCTCCGTATCTATATTTAATATGGCTTTTATTATAGCATTATTTTATAATAGCATTCCATTACGAGTCTATTCACTATCATTGTCCATTTCTTCCTTCTGTTTTTTATGGTTATCTTGGCTGTGTTGTGTTTGGTCGAGATTTTTCTGGTCCCTGAAATTAGAGGTTATAAATACCTGTTCAGCGTCAGCATTATTTGCGTTTCTGAAATCAGAACGTAGACCACCATTCGCAGGATTACGCCGGGTTGTCAATGCTGGCTAGAGCACCTGCCGATCCTGACACCCAGATCTTTCTTCTGGGTCTCACGGTTTGTGTTATTTGTATTGAACATTTTTCATATTGTTGTTTTTGTCGCAAAACCTGGCCCGGAATCGCTTTACCATTGGTTCTGACACAGGGAGATTGTATACTTCTCATCTATCACAAATACATGACATGGACAGACAAAGCCAGTACAAACAAAATAAAACAAAACAAAGCTGTAAGAGGGACTTAAAATATCTACTTAGTATAAGTCCCCAGCTTTATTCATAATTTTTTAGGTAATTGGAGGATAGCTTCCCCTCCCATATTTCGCGTGTATTGTAGAATTTCCATGTCACTGTTTGGAATAATGTTCATATATTTTTTTAATATTCTAGACACATTTGTATTTTAGATACTAACGGCAATTCGATTAAAATATAACAACAACAAAATTTAACAGGAAGATAATTTAGTGTTCGCCCATCATGTGTTTGAAGTTTCTTTTTACTGTTATAGAAGCAGGTTTTCTTCTTAATAGTTTACAGACAAAGTCATCCTAAGAGGCTACGCAACTTTCGAGTCACATGGTTTGAAGGCTTTCTATTTCGTTCCTGATAACAAAACGACAATTAAATCTTATATAGAGGAAATAAAAGATAAATACTGCTTTTTGCGGGAAGGGGGTTAGCATTTTGCTCTACGGGAATATTTCGTTTCATAGCAAGAATAAGCAAGAATAAGACCAAGCAGATATTAAGAAGACAAAAAAGTAAACAAAACCAGCGAGAATTTTTCTTGCATTGAGATATATTTCCAATACATGGAATCTGTAAAAAAAAAACATCAAATAGGCGGCATTGAATTTAGCGTCCTTAAGTCAACAATTGTAATATTACTTTAATTCAAATATAATTTTTTTTCCAACAAGGCTTTCTTCAACGTGTTAAAGTTTTGTGGTTTTACAGAGTCTTGTATTGGGCTGCATGCACGGAGCCGAGAGAGAGAGAGAGAGAGAGAGAGAGAGAGAGAGAGAGAGAGAGACAGACAGACAGACAGACATACAGACAGACAGACAGACAGAGACGGAGAGCGGGAGGCAGATAGAGAGAGTGAGATAGGCAGGGAGAGAAAGAGATTAAGAAAAAGTGGGGAGACAAGGTGAACCCATGAGCAGCTGATCGACTATCAAAATATATAAAATCATAGGATGGTTTTGTTGATTATCCATCTTTTAAGCTTACGCATTTCATGTTAAACACTACTTATACGTTATCTTGAAATTATTACAAAGCAACTAGTACAAAGCATTCTTCGGTAAATACGAAGAAACAGAGTAATCCTTCCATACACGTAAAACCAAAGATATCCTTAACTAATAAACAAATTTGGACCACCAGAACTTACATAAAGTCACGTGTGTATCATGTACATCTAACTGAAATTTTGAAAGATATTAAAGACAGATATGTGCTAAATATTCTATTTGCAAATGTCTATGTTATTGAATTAAAAAAAAGAAGGCAACCCCACTGACACTTGTTTATAATGTTGCGAGATCAGGATAATATCAGAATTTTTCATCAAATTTATGTAATTGTCAGCTGAGATACTAGAACGTGAAAATATAAAGCTACGTGGTTTAGTTAAGTCTTTAACAGTACATGGTTCAACTACAATGCAAATGTTTGATTATGTGATAAGATGTGTCTTCATGATGTTTGTTAATTTTAAAATTTTCAACTACCAGGGAATTTCCACAGGTTCTGTTAGTTATTCTTCTTCTCCTTCTTCTTCTTTTTTGCGATTGGGGTGGATACTGATTCGGCTCTGTCATGGGCAATATGCTATCATATACCGAGTCCATCCCATACAAGTACGTGCACCGCATAACATGTGTTTTTAATTTTCGACGCCATCAACACCGTAACAACGAGTTTCAATATACGGAGAAGGTAAACATGTTTTGTTGTAGCTTTCCATTTAAAGAAGCCTCATCACAATAGACGCTACGGAACTTTGTAATTCATTTCAATCTGACTATCTTACACCTGGTCTCTAATTGGAAACCTAAGGAAAATATGGGCAAATAAAGAACGGAAAGAACCGACGCAACGCACCTCCTCTATAATGCAATTACATCAAACCGTGTAGTTTGATTACCCAAGTGGTAAGACAATGCGCGCCACATTAAGCCCAACTTTCGCTCTATCAATTTAGCAAGAGATAACCTTTTTCGCCGTGCGGTTCTTAATTTATTCCTTGATATCATGATTCATAATATAGTCTCAAAGTTAATTTCCTTGGATGCTTTTCACATTGCCTCACGAATTTATGTAAACATACAAGCACGCATTCACACACACACACACACATACACACACATATGTGTAAACATATATGATAGTATTATCTTTATTGTCAATTATGTGTGTATATACCTCTGTCGAATAAACATATATACGGATACAGACGAAGACACATTCACGCATGCACACACCGACACATACCAACGCATATATATATATATATATATATATATATATATATATACATACATATATATATATATATATATATATATATATATATATATATACACACACACAAAATATAAAGATATTTCTGGTTAGAGAACAATTTATTAATTACTTTTGATAATAGAGTCAGCGCTCTGATAAATTTCACGATGTCGTAATCGAGTGGGAAATCTCTCGTGTGTTTCCATAAAAGTATACTCAACGACATAATATATATATATATATATATATATATATATATATATATATATATTAATATAGATATATATATAATGCCGTTGAGTATACTTTTATGGAAACACACGAGAGATTTCTCACCCGATTACGACATCGTGAAATTTATAAGACCGCTGTCTCTAGTATCAAAGTAATTAGTTAATAGTTCTCTAACCAGAAATCTCTTTATATTTTGTATATATATATATATACACACACACACACACACACACATATATATATATATATATATATATATATATATAGTAAGTTATAAAATGTATATGGCGAGTAAGCTACACTGAATATTCCGCGTTGTGTCCACTATAGGATTCTTCAGGCTTATGTGCGAATCCTGTGGCTGTTTGTCTTTTTTATATGCGTATCTTCTATTGAGATTTTAGTACGCCAATCAGCTTTCTAGCATACACCGGGTCCTTCCTACTAACCAATGATAATGCATTTATCTTACAAAGGCATATTTTACCTCTGGTTGACCTGCTCCTTTGTGTGTGCTCTATTTAGCCTGGATATTTAGTTTCTTGATCTGTTTTAAATCTAGGTTAGTGTTTTTTTATTAATGTTAGTTTATATATAAATATATATATATGTGTACACACATATATGCACACATATATATATACATGCATATACATACATATATGTGTGATCGTTTATGTATATTCATGTTTATGTAATTTATTTATTTGTTTATTTTCTATTGTTTTTGTTAGTTTTAAAACTATTTTGTATCGCTATCCTAGAGTGAATTTTATCTTGTGAACACAGTTGTTTGCTATTTCTCTTCTACAGTTAAATAGATGTATTAAAGTACAGGATAGCAAATTTTTCATGAAGGCATAATATACATTGGTCGTCTAGGTCCCCACCCGTGGTAGCTTGTCTTATTATTTTCCATCCGACTACCGGCGAATGTCCGCTTTCCTTGAGTTCCCAGTATTTATTCGCTAGTGTTGTTTTCATACCGTGGTTTTATTGTTGAATGTACTTTTGTGGTCATAGTATTGAGTTTTATATATATATATATATATATATATATATATGTGTGTGTGTTTCGTGGTTAAATTTTTAATTCTGAAAAAGCATATAGAGACATATATTCAATTTAAGAATTTATTGTTTGAGAAAAAGGAATATATAGAAGGGGTTATTTTAATTTCCTTAATCCATGGATTGTCAACAATGGCTCACATCATCAAAGGAAATGAAATGCGGTTAGCAAAATGTTCAGCTGCGAATGGACGCTAATTTTGCTTTTCAGCACAATTATTGAAAATAGTTTTTTGAGTGGTTGTGGATAATTATATGGAAAAAATATACGAAAAGAGAAGTGAATACCACCATTATCTGAAGAAGTACAATGTCGTTCGGGGTTATAAATCCAGGTGGGCAGAAAATAGGCCCAGGGGAGAAAGTAATATTTCCATATAGCGAAAGCGTATTGCTCCTTATTGATTTTTCAAAAAGTATACGGGGTAGCCTTATTCGTTGTTGCGTTGAGTGTGTGTTGGTTGATGTAGTCCAAATGCTTTCTCGGTGTTGACAAATGTATCCAATATTGAGTGGATATAACATTCCATTGTAATTATCCCGGTGAGTAATAGAATTTGAGCATTGAGTTAACTATGTAATGGACCTCGAAATCAATAGTATAGGTAGCAAAATTGCAAAATAATCCTGGATATGATATTCAGAACGGCGCGTTGGACGGCTTGCTTCTGGTGTGAGTTCCGGTACCGGTAGAAAGATAGTTCCCTTTCTTGTTGATAGTAGCGAGGTAAGCCTTTCTGCCGAGAGAAAGAGGAGAGTGGGGTGAAGTAGAGAGGGTAAAGAGAGAGGGAGGGTTACAATTGGGCGAGCATACAGGTTCTTAATGGATATTTTTCGGCGGGGGGAGGAATTGAATTTTAGTATTCTTTAAAAGGGTTTACCTCTTTATTTTAAGATAAAATGAGAAATGGATATTCTTTTGATTTTCAATGGGAATGTGCGTGATAAGGGGTGAGTGTGATGTTTTGCTGTGCGGAGAGGTGAGCGGATGAGGTGGAGATAGGTACGAGTCATGGTCTGAAAATATGGAATGTGTGGAGAGTTACTTATTTAAGTGAGTTTATGGTTGGGTTCTTTTAATTTTGAGTGTATATTTAAGGGTGACTTGATTAGTTAAGATAACTCCGTTCATTAGGCTTGTTGTCGTAGTGTAAACTGGTTTAATTAAGTTTGTTTAACTTCTATTTAAAATACATATATTTCTATTTGGATGGGATCTATGGATGGGTTTGTTTTGTTGTTCGTTGAGTTGGAATTGATGTTTGAGTGAGTGTTTTATATACTGTGGTTAATTAGCTATTTTTATGATGGGGAGAATTGATTTAAATGTAGGGCTGGGTATGGGATCGCCCAAGCGTGGTAGATGTTAACTATTTATATAATGATTACTTATATACCTATCTGTCAAACCTAAACATAAGTGCAGATATAAGAACATATATACCCACAGACACACATACATACTTACATATACATATATAGACATACGCATATACATATAATAGTGTACACTTGCGCACAAACATTGATTGATACCATGCATACATAAATACAGACTTATATACACGCGTCCTTCTACTAATGCATATGTGCACTCAATTACATATATACAGATCATAACACAAACACGCATATTAGAGAAGGGAACTACTTATACAACCGGGCCTATTTTCTGCCCATCTGGATTTATAAACTCGAACGACATTGGACTCCTTTCGAAATAATCTCCTTTGGATGTAAGTCATTTGTTGTTTCTTTGCAACAACTTCTGGAAAGCTCCATGCGAATACTCTTAGGGAGCGTATCAGTGACTTTCGTCACAGCCTATTTCATGTCCTCAGTTGTCTCATAACAACAGACTTTGAGGTATTCGTGAGATTAGAACATATCCAATAGACAAGAGGGTGAGAAATTGATGCCAATACTGGTAAGATTTTCTTGGACAAGGAGTGAACTGTGGACTGCAACATTGGGACAAATTTCTCGAAATCTTCCGCATCTTCAGTTCATTGCGAAAAAGTGTCTCACACTGACATCAAACTGAGCACTTATTGTCTCTAGAGATAACGGCGGTCCTTATCTATGATATTTCCTGGTCCAATCAACTCTGGTGAAATCTCGTTTCTAACAGTAAGGAATCCAATCCGGCAGCACAATTTTATCAATTGCCATTTGGAATGAAAAAACTTATATTTATAACAATATAATCGTTAAAAATCAACTAAAGGTTGCATAAATATTACATTTTTCGCAAGTAATTACGATTTTCTAGGAAAACCTTATAGTTTTGGCTTATTAAATATGTGCAACAAGAACAGTCAAAGTGTACAATCAAAACTGTAAGCAACAACGTTGCATATTTTGTCGTGCCTTCAATGTGACGTCATTGCTGAACGGCAGGAAACTATGGCTGTCATTGTTTTATTTGGTAGAGAAGCATGACATAGATTTATGTGTTTGTTTTAAAGTCGATAAGAAAAACAAATCTATTTAATATATATGTATATATATATATATATATATATATATATATATATATATAGAGAGAGAGAGAGAGAGAGAGACTTGTATGTAATTATACTGAATTCGTGAAATTAAATAAATTTTCATATACCTATGAGTTTTAAGCCAAAAAGGTTGACTTAATATATATATATATATATATATATATATATATATATATATATATATATATATATATTGGAGATTTTAATGAAACGGGCTGGTTATACGTGTTAGCAAATGCAAAGATATAACCAACATCGCATTGGCATTTAAATTGATAAAAGTATGGCAACAATATTATATAGTTTTAAAATATAGTTCTCTAAAAATAGATACCCTTTGAAACTAAATTAAATCGAGTATTTCTACCAGCATACTTTAATTTGAACAAAAAGGGTACAATGAAATTTTCAGGCCTGTGTTCGTGCCGGCGTTTTAGAGAATTTATCCAACAGTTGAATGATGCATCTCATGATCTTCCACGGATTCTCTAAGTAAATGTATGACTTTAAATCTTTTAGAACTGCAAACACACACACACTCTTATCATAATGGGACGTGTCAGTTAATTGACTTTTCAATCTCTATTAATAGTGACATTCTTCTCTCAATAAAGTCTAAAATAGTTTTTATCGCTAGAACAAAAACATTATGCTTTCTACCTAATGCGAAGAAAACATTAAAATCTTAGATTTCGTTCACACATCAAGTTTTTGTGATTTGTTGTTTTAAAAACAAAGCAAATGTCATACTTTATTATATTTGTTTTACGATGTTGAAACTTGGGGTCATTTATGAGCCCCTGAGGAGTGCCAAAAGTCAAAGGTGTAAACAACAGCGGGGCATATTTTGTCGCCTCTTCAATGTGACGTCATTGCTGAACAGAATAAAATATGGCCGACATTGTTTTATTTGGTAGGGAAGCATGACATACAATATCGTATGTGTGTTTTTAATTCGATAAGAAAAACAAATCTATTATATATATATATATATATATATATATATATATGTATATATATACATACATACGTACATATATATACATACATATATATATAAATATATATATATATATATATATATATAATTATATATATATATCTTCCAAGATATATTCAAAACTAAGAAAACAAATGACTATGATTGAAAGATTGTATGACGTACGGCATAAAGGACACATCTGTACTTGCTATTACATAAATTAAGGTAATGTTTTTTTTTTAAAAAGCGGTTGTAAAAATCTAATTGTTGGTTGCGTAAAGAAGCTTTGCATGATCGATGATCCCCTTAAGGTGAGATTTTAAGGTCACATGACAAATAGCGCATTACACAACTCAGGTCATTAGCTTTTCAACGAGCCTGCATTTTAAAAATTCTGATCCATAGTTTCTGAGATTTTAAATATATAACATTTCCTAAATGCTTGTACACACACACACACACACACACACACACACACACACACACACACACACACACACACACATATATATATATATATAAATAAATATATATATATATATATATATTAAAGTTTGTTTTTGAAATATGGTTACTTTCAATGTATACCGTGTTCGTTTAACGGGTCTAGATTGTTGTTTTTAAACCAGTCTCCGATAAGTTGAAGTTAAGCTCAATGTATCTATTTAATACGTGCGGAGGAAGTGAGGAGGCTTTGGAAATCATTTTACCCGAATACGATGTTCAGCATGTTAAAAATATGTATTTTGTTGTAAGAATCTAATGGATAAACATCTGAATAAGTTTGTGGAGACAGGATAGTTTAATGGACACATAAATCGTAATATTGCCTACCCATTATGAAATAACTATATAACAATATATATATAAAATAAAATAAAAATATTATATATATATATATATATATATATATATATATATATATATATATATACTAGTTGGAAAAGCATTTCGTCCAAGGCAAGAACATTGTTAAATTAAATGTTTTTACTATAGGCATTAAAAATAAAGGTACAAGATTCAATTGGAAATGTATTTATCTTCAAAGTGCGCTTTTATAAATTTTACAAAGTAAGGTATAAAAATTTAATTTAAATTGAATCAAAAAATTACCTTGGATTGATTTTATGTAATGAAAGTTCTGTTGCACTTTAAAAAAATCATTGAACATATATCTATATCATTAATTGCTAGATGAAAGATAATGTTTATAAATTGGAACAAAATGTACATTGCATAAAATAAATCCAAGGGAATTTTTTGATTCAATTTGAATTAAATTTTTATACCTTACTTTAGGTAGAGAGAGAGAGAGAGAGAGAGAGAGAGAGAGAGAGAGAGAAGGAGAGCGAGAGGGAAAGAGAGGGAGAGTTCTCCCTCTCTCTCTCTCGCACCTACTTAATATAACTGAACAAGCAAAAGCCAGTTAATATTTGAAATTGAAACTTCCCCCTCCTCTCTTCACCCCTCCCCTTTTTCTTTTCTTAACCATCCTTTCTCCACCTCCCTCTTTCTCTATCCATATATCTCCACCCACGTCTCCATGAATCTGCTACCACCCACACACAATACAATCTAATGTATCTTAACCCTCAAAACTGAAATATTGTCAATACCCGTCTCCCTCCCCCTTATTATCCTCTACCTCACCCCCTTTTTCTCTTTTTTCTTTTTCTTTCGTATCTCTCTTAAAACACTTCTTCCTAATACTAACATTCAATTCTGTAAGGTCTGACGAGGCTGTTAGATCGTAAACATGGTCCAACATCTGAAACCTATGTAACCATATGTAACAGATAAAACGGTAATAAAAAATAAAGCACACATTTGCTCTGTAATAATATTGAGAACTCTCTTCCGGTTTTTACTAATTACTAGTTTCACCAAATATATACATGTATATCAGTGGCTACTCTAGCCTATTATTGCTTGTCGTGCCGCCCCCCTGCCCTTTGTCAACTTTAGTTCCCAATCCGTGGTCCGTGGACCCAAATAAGTAATCATAGTTGCTATTGCGTGATTCTCCATTGCATAGCACAGATTGACTAACGTACCTTGCATGGTGTTTGTTTTTGTTTTTTTGTGAACAATCAAGATACTATATAATTTGTGGTCTTGTTGATACAGTAGATAAGATATTTTTCCCCTTTCATAAAAGGTAATATTGATGAATAAAGTTGGGTTTAAATAGCTGTGAAATGATGGATGCAGATAGAAAAGTTACATACAGGGTTTTTATGAAAAAAAATTACAAAGTATTTACGTATCACTACGGAATTCTACGAAAGTTTATTGGATTGACGGGTTTCTTAGTATTAGTATAAAATGACTTAAAACCCGTATTTTTCGTAGATTTCTATGATTCAAAATTCACGAAAAAAAAAAATCCTCAAAAAAACAAATTCACTCTTATTCAAAACCTGTTCTTTATTAATTAATGAAACAATAACTTCATCACTGATATTTATTTACAATCTGATATACACGCGTGGTTATGTTTACACAGAACTATTCGTGCTACTACATATTGCAACAGTAGTAGTAATCGTTCTTCATGTGTTTATGCGTATGTATGTGTCTAGAGATCTCTCTCCCCCTCTCTCTCTCGGTCCCTCACCCTCTTCCTAAAACAGACATCAGCAGGCTCGATCATGCTAAATATTTTAGGCACTATAAGTGGGCTTCACTTTGCGGGTGATTACAGAAAAATCTGGATTTCTCTAACATTATGATTATTACGAGTAAAGGTTTGGCTTGGCACGAATTACGGACGTTCAACGTCATAGCCGCTGTTATGGAGTTTTCAATGAATCTGGCGGTGGCCGGACAAAGACAACCCGTTCAAAACAGCATCCTTGTATTATTCCCAGATATATTTATGAATTTTTGCTACTTAATTATCGAAACTTGAATAGATATGTAATTTAATTGAGATCAGACTAAGTATGTTTGCTTGAAATTAATGGATGAATTTTTTATCCATTTTGAATAACATTAACCGAATTATTGGTCGTGCCGGGCACGAGTGGCACTAGTCCCATCTCCGCCCCTGATATATATATATATATATATATATATATATATATATATATATATATATATATATATATATATATATATATAATTACATGTATTTATTTTTATTTATTTTCCCCAAAACAATCCATGGATTTAGAAAAATATTATTTTTATATTCCTTGACAAACAATAAATATGTTGTATATTTAAAACAAAAAAATTGTTACATTTGTGCATATAGACTGGAGGCAACATTTTTTTAATTCACTATAGAGAGTACAGACTGTAAAACGTATTCATCCATATGTGATGGTCAACTGGTACTAAGAATATTTCAGATGGTTTCTCATTGATTCAGGCCTTATTATTGTGTGTATAAAAAGCAAACAAAATGGCCACCAAAGCAAAAAGTGATTTAAAAATATATTTTATTTTATTCACTTGTAATTAATCTCTGCATCAGACATTTAAGTATGTGATGGATTTCACATCAAATAGATAGTAAATAAATAAAGTGACTGGGAAATCTAATTTCAAATGTTGGAATACAACATGAACACCTCAGATTAGTTAACTTAATGCTCTTTTGAGTTGGGTTATCTGCTAATTTTCACAATTTCTATTTTTTTCTTTTTTCCGGCTGTATATTCTAAGCTGAGCTGCAACATGAAGTCAGGCGTGAACAGACAACATATTAAACTTGGGCAGGCCAGCTAGCTAATTACAAATCATACCAAAGAACACCTCACTCTATGTCGGCCAGATGAATGAGAAAATGGACTCGATCAGATAATTCTTTGAATATGCCATACTCTAAGTATAGCCTTTGACATGCATTATTATAAATTGTTCGTTAGAGAATGAGACACATAACAACCATAAGAAGAATAAAATACATTTTCTAACAAAGTAGGCGTTCACAGAGTTTTCTATAATTGTAGGAAGTCCAACTGTAAAAAAAATGCCAATAAAGTATGTCGCTTGAGCATCGAACTTTTTATTAAACGGTCGTATATTTTGGACTATTCCTTCAAAGCAACGGGTCGTGTCCAGGAGGTAATATACACTATTAAATACTCTATGTGAATATGCTGCAAAAATATTATATGAATTAAAACATAATAGATTGAGGTGTATCTCTTTATTGTCATCCTTATAACATCTCTGAATAAAAATATAGAAGACACCTGCAAAATATAAACAAAGAAGAGAATTAGATAAATATGTGTTTGGCATTAACATTGCCACGGTAATAATTACGGTACCGACGACTTAGAACAACTGCTACGTGTAATAAACGGAGCATAAATACACTTGTTTTTGTTACGAGACGTTCTTCTAGAAATTGGTTGATAGCAAACAATTCCACGTATAATGCTATACTTAAATAATGTCCAAGCATTTCCCTTATCATGGATGCGTCGTTAAATGTGTATTTTAGTTATACGAGAACGAAGGGTAGGTGGATGAAGGCATAATATTTTGCATATAAAATCAAGTTTCCTCATATAACAAACTTCTATTCTGTCATTCAAATGTCGTTCACGTACCGTTTCAATAACTAATCTGACTAACAGATACATTAAATTATATCTGATCAATAAATAATTGCAACTAATAAAACTTTGCATTAATCAAACGCTGGAATTATTACTTTTAGTTACAAACCAATATCGATTTTCGCAAATTTCTTGGGAGTTATTTTTATAATTTATCCTGAGACATGGAATTGTTATAGAAAAGAAAATTGTTTAAAAATCGACATGACTTTGAGTAATTATTTAGTCTTAATCATGTATGCGGGTCGGTTCAAGTATTTTTAACTGAAAAAAAACTAAAAACTTGAAGAGCTACCAAGACGAAAGTATTATCATTTAAACTAGCAAGATTTTGTGCTCAAGAATTTATTTTTCTGCAGTCACTACAATTCTCAATACACCTTTAATAACCTCTTTAACAATTTTTACAAACTTCTTTGTTGCCTCCGTTGTAAAAGTTCAAAGCACGCTTTGTCACTCACAGCTTTGCCACTTACATCTCTGCCACAACTGTTAAATCAACGAATCCATCTTATAACTTGTGATATCGACTGCTTTGGTGTATTAAACGTTAATCAGGAGCCGAGAATGTTGATCAGTGCAATGTATTCTACGGGAAAGAATTCCATGATGCATCTTCTAACGCACTCCATGACAGCGTATGCTTTCTTTCAGTTTCTCACCGGCAATATCTGCAAGAGAGAGATGTCACATTAAGGTCATAGATGCATGAGATCAGTCATAATTACAGTGCAATTTGCAATCTCTGACTTATTCGTGCAGAATAAAAAAATAGGAAACTCTACTTTCAGGGCATCTCACCAATTTTTATTACAAAATAAGAATTTCTTAGCAATATCCTGACAATCAATATAACACGTGATTTTAGTTTGTTTTGAAAATGTTTTTCTCAACTTTATAGTTGTTAATATCACCTAGGAATTTTAAACATTTGCACAGCCAGATAAAGCCGGTTTTATATATGGGAAGCAGGGTTGGAACCCCCTACAAGTATTCTCAAATGATCTTGCATCTAAAACAAGCAAATAGGAAATTTTTCTTGTGCATTTTCGGATCTTTATTGCAAAATATCTTGTATCATAAAGGCCACATATTGATCTGGTGGGAAATTATGGACACATATTTTTTCAAATAGTGTGAGTTCGAATACAACGCTTTCGGAGTAAATAAAGAGTCCCAACATCGACAAGGCGCGCCTTGATAATCACATCCGAAATTAAAACAATATTCCGATTATATCCAAATAATAAAATTGACAATCCTCATACGATAAATTCTAACTAATTAAGAGTTTATTTTATAATTAAACCACAACGGACCAGGGCCAATATATATATATATATATATATATATATATATATATATATATATATATATATATATATATATATATATAAGCCTTTATAGGACGGAAAAGGCTCCTCCAATCCGAGAAATAAGGAACATTATGGGAGTACTTACATTGATTAATATAATAAACTGTGTTGGTTTATAGAGCGTTTTGAAAGAAGAATTTTTAGCATTCTTTTTGAAAATTACAAGTTTTTATCCGTACAGACAGATCATTTGCAAAGATATATCCATAGAAATTTCTTATATCAAAAGAAATATGAACGGGGAAAGAAAATATTATGTTAATGAAGTAGGAAGAGGGATTTTTTATGCTGTCTTTTAAAGAAACACTAAAATTTAGAGCTCATTCAAGCAAAGTCAATTACAGGAATATAGGATAAAAATACGTATGAAAAACAAATTTCACATAAATCTTTGAAATACGTTTTGTTCAAATTTATTTCTGAATTTATTTACTAGTATTCTTTTTGCTTTATGCATAGCAATGCTACATTCAAACGAAAATAGATTCTCACATTAAAATGTGAGGAGACACTTAATTGTCATCTAATATGTCGGGAAACGTTAGCTTACTCCGAAGATAAGGGTAATGTATATATTGTAGTCATTAGCACAGTTGGGTAATAATCGTTTTTAGCAGTAATTTGCTGTATTTACATCATTTACGTGTATGGTTCAACAAGAACTTGCTTACGTTGGACTTCAGAATAATGATATTGTAGTCAAGTCGAAGGCAGAACAGCGAAACAGAGTTCCACAGACGGACAGTTCTAGGGAAGAAGCCCTATTCATGAAATCCGTGTTCAGGTTTAGACAACGATAGGGAGTGTGAGAATTTGTTGGTAGTGATTTTGACTAAACGAAGGATTTTTGTGAAAGATTGGCAAGAGGAGACCATAGATTGGAGCTCAGTCGAACAATTTTCATGCAAATATAGAACAGTGTTACACTTGTAACGTCTCCTCTGTGGGAAAGGGGATCGCGTATTAGATTGGGAAGTTTGTTTTAAACTTTTTTAAGACACGATTGGATTCTTCGATGTAGCAACAGTATTAAATCCTAGGACGTACTTGTACAAGCAGAGAATTGCTTTAGCAGTATAATATCTATTGGAGCGGTAGAATGCTCCAACAATTTTATCCAGCGACCTTGGCTACGGATTTGTATGTATATATTCCATTTCAGATCGAAGGTAAAGGCTAGATCAATAAGTTTGTCTAAACATATGGAATTTTTAAAGAGAGAGCCTTTTATTTCAATAGGAGCTAGATGTTGGTTGGACGTTGATGATGGAAAGATAGAAGTGTGATTTTAGATTAATTAAAATGAACAAGCCACCTTTTCCCCCATTGAATCACGTGCTCGAGATCAAAGGAGAGAAAATTGTATTCAATACATGAAACGACATAGGGAATCAGATCGGGCTGTATCTTCGTAACCAATCCACCTGCATGTTTAGTTTAACACATTTACTTGGATTGCGGCGACACCATCACTGCCAAGCCTGTCTACTAGGAGTTGCCTTACCAGGAATCGAAAATGCTTTCTGATGTCTATGTCTTTTGTCGCATTGGACAACTTTGAGCTGCTGCTGTCTACATAACTAATTATATATATATATAAATATAGAGATGTATACCTGTTTCATCCAAAAGTCCACATATGAGTGAACAGCTTCTCCTTCTTAGGTTACATATGTTGCAAACGTTGCTCTGAATAATTTAAGCGTTCCAGATTTAAAGATCAATTAGCAAACGCGGCCATCACATTGATTGCATATGTCTGATTGAGAACCAGAATGCAAGAACACAATTATAAACAACATTTAATGTTTTACTGAACAGTTTCCAAATTCGAGCCACATAAGCGTCTAATATATGTACTACCACGTTATGCATATAACTGTTAACTCACTGGATACGAGACAGAAGAATCCAAATAAAACTTATCAATAAAGTGGTTTTCTTAAACAGTAATTCTTCAAAATAATCGAAATCCAGATTTCGACAATTCCTTAAAAATTGAAAACTGTAGATTAACTTAAATAATCGTAATTTGATTGGATTAAAATATCTTATATATATATATATATATATGTATGTATGTATGTATGTATGTATATATATATATATATATATATATATATATATATATATATATATATTATGTCCCCCTCTTTGGGTAGAGCAATATCGTAAATAATTTCACCCGCTACTACTTAATTGGCTGAAAATGCGAAGCTCATTGTTTGTTTACGAACAGGCGATTTGAGCACTATAACATTGGTGGCGGGTGTCTATTTAAATAGACATTCCGACGATTTATTTACGGGCGTCGATTCCATGGTCGAGTGAGAGAACTGCCGACTGTCAACACGACGGTTCTAGGTTCAATCCTTGGCTTGGGAGATATGCTAGTCTAGCGGAACGGATGAATTGTGATACAACGAAACAGGACTGTATGTCGATGACTACATATATATATATATATATATATGTATATATATATATATATATATATATATATATATATATGAGCTATTTCATTATACCGGTCACAAATCACAACTAATGCAACATATGCCTAGCAAACTGGAAAAGTATTAATGCCACGTTATAAAAAGAATACTAATATATGGCATAAGGCGACTTAACATTAGATTTGTTTTGGTTACAGGAAAAAGTTCGATATTTGAGTCACTAAAATGTTCAGTATCGTTTCCAAGTTCAGCATTCCACTTGTAAACAAATGTATTTGATGTAAACTATTCGAAACAACTTGCATCAAGTCATTTATTTTTGTGCACAATAACTTTTTTATTAACAATTATTAAGCTGAATCATACAAAATTCATAGTGTTCAATTCATTAAAAATCGTAAACAATAGATTTATTTAAATAATTTTAATTTATAAATAAATAATGAGTTCCGGATCAAATTTAGGTTCACTTCTTTTAAAGATTAATACTGCATAAAAATATAGGTAGGAAACTTGATATCTTGAATTATTTTTCATGCTGTGAATACTAAGTAATAATAATAATAATAATAATAATAATAATAATAATAATAATAATAATAATAATAATATCTGTAGGGCACGAAATATTTATGTTATTTGTTATACCACGCATACTAAACTTAACACATGTCTACTGAAGTATAAGGAAACAGTAACGACAAGTCCAGAATAAAATGTTCGTTTGCTTCAGGCGAATTAATATTCAGATTTGATTTTTTTGATGAGGAAGTGAAATTCGTTGTGAATGAATTTCCCTGGATGTTATTGGCTCTATTGGTTTCTGTCTAAACTGCAATTAATCAACACGACAAATCGCAATGACGGAACGTCGATGGCGAATATTTCTTCAATTCCCAAGGCAAGGAAAGGTACCAAGGTTGATAACGTTGTCTCAGAACAATAATAAATCTTCTTTGTGATTCGCGTCTACGTTTTTTTTATATTTATTTGTTTTGCTTCTAAGTTTTTTTTTTATTTAATTTATCTTCTTTTATTTTTAAGATCGTCTTTTTTCTTTTTCAGTTTTCGAAAACTTAGTTATTTAAATATATACGTATATATATACGTATATATATATATATATATACGTATATATATATATATCCATATACATATTCATATATATATATTCATATATCTATATATTCATGTGTGTCCATATATATATATGTACATATATTCATATATATATATATATATATATATATATATATATATATCCTCATTTCAATTTTTTATTTGCCTTCGTGGTTCTTATATATCTTCATTTTGTATAACTGCTTTTATTCACTTGTTTTTTTACGATTGGCTATTCACTTGTTTTTCATAAATTATGTTATTTTTCTTTCATTCTTTCAAGCATGCAACACATGCTCACATTTTATTATTTAGCTCTGTTCTTTGTTTAATTTATTTCATTATTCTTTTTCATCCTGTTTTTCTTATTCGTTGCATATGAACGTTCATTTTCAACATTTACCTATTTATTTCTTTGTTTTGTTTCATTATGTTCTCATTTTTATCTTTCGACTAGCACGATGTTAGGCGGTGCCCGCTCGTAAAAATATGCAAAGCTATAAATTTTAATTCATGCAGAGTTCGTCTCAATATTATACAGCCAAGTGTTTATTATTTTATTGCACCCAAACAGTACTTTAAAAAGGTTTACCAAAATGACTTGGATGCTAACAATAAGATTCGAAACTAAACCAGAGCGGTCGAAAGTCTATTCTGGAACCATCTGTATTATAGCCATGAGCATAAAAAGCCTTGCCAGATAATGTTGTATTTTTTTAAAATTTGATTCTCTATTTGGCCATGCTTAGAAATAACACGTGTAGTCAATATGTCAATTGCAATGTTTTTTTTTTTTTTAACTTGCCACCTCAGATGTAATTTTTAAGTAGAACCCAAATCGATTTTTCCACATACCACATGTTTGTGGTCCGGGATATGACCTTAAACTATATACGATAGTGAGGCCAAGCTTGCTGGCTTTGAGGAGTGTGAAGCCACCCTTTAACTGCCATTGCTCCCGGGTCCACTCTGACCTGGAGTCGTAGTACCTGTTAGGGTCCCAACTATGGGTTAAATAGAAACCGAATTGAAAACAAAAAATATATTTTATTAAAAACTCTTTCTTCAAAATCTTTGGATTCGGCATTAAATAACCTGAAAAGGGTTGATATGTCGTAAAACAAAAACAATCAATCCGAAAGATTTGTGTTATTGTTTGTGTATTTATGTCCTATTTAAAACACTTTTTTCGATCTATTTAAAAAAATAAAACTTTATATATATACACACACACACACACCCACACACACACACACACACACACACACACATATATATATATATATATATATATATATATATATATACATGGATACTGGGATTGCATTCAGTAGCAAAATATCTAGCTAATTTGCATATTCTTTTAAACACTCATTTAATTAATTTCCTATTAGTCCTTTCAGTTTTCTGGTAGGATAGTCGTCTGTAGTTTATTATTAGATCTTTTGGTCTACAGACTAGAAGCTTTATATATATATATATATATATATATATATATATATATATATATATATATATATATATATATATATATACGTATTTGAACACATGCGAAACTTTATATTTGGCTTTAAGCCCGGGAAATCAGTACGTGAAAATAAAAAATGGCATTTGCTAGGTAGAGCTTGAATGCCGGCATTACGAATGTGCATGTTTACGAATTAGCTATGGGTCCATGCTTTAATTTTAAGCCTTGAAGCAAACATCTCTTCATAGCTAAATTTTTTCGTTTCGACTCTCGGTGGTGGCGCACGGATCATTTTTCTTACCTTTTTAAATAATTATTTTTTTATCGGGGCCATTAGAATATACTAATAAATAAGCAAGAACAACACGCATCACTTCTAGATGTGTTTCTGACTACAGTTCTCGAGGATTCTATAACAAATGCTTAAGAGTCAGTGCTCAAAACAACGAGATATAAAAAGACTGACTGAGAAGCCATCAGAGATTTTATCAGGGATCTTATCATAGATGCCCCATGGGGAAATGTTTTTTTCTCTTCCTGCTGAACAGTGCGCAAATGAGACCACTGAATTGTTCAAAACAGCAATTGAAGTACATGTTCCCATGCGGAAATTTTATAGCAAGCCCCACTCTCCCCAATGGTTTACTTCGACTTTCGAAACTGTTATTGCTCAAAGGCAGCATGCATACCGCAGATTTAACCGACATAAGTCCAGTTCAAACAAACAGAAGTATATAGAAGCTAGAAGTAACGTTAAGAAAGAAATAGCGACAGCTAAGAGAGAATGTACTGACACCACTAAAAAACGCATCGAAGCACAAAATTTAGGAAATCGTAACTTCTGGACAATCTACAACAGTGTAGTAAATAATGGGCAATCAACAATTCCCCCACTAACCAACAATCAGGAGGTTGTCTCCTCAGCAACCGACAGGGCTAATATGCTTGCCAGTCGGTTTGCCTCGAACTCCACACTGGACCCTTCCAACAACCTCCTGCCTGACTTTCCTTTGCGGACAGAGTCCACGCTAGATGATGTAAAAATCACCCCTGCTCAGGTACACGCTATCATAAAAACTTTGACACTTCAAAAGCATGTGGAACTGATCTCATCCCAGCTGTGCTATTAGAAAAGTGCTCAGCCGAAGTAGCTCCAGTTCTCTCCAAACTCTACAACAAATGTCTTAATGAATAATGTTTTCCGGGCTGTTGGAAAACTGCTTCTTTGGTACCAGTATTCAAGAATTATGGCGAAAGAACTGACCCATCAAATTATCGCCTAATTAGCCTCCTCCCAATTTTCGTCAAAATATTTGAGACCATAATTAACCATGCTTTAGTCTGGCACCTTACAGATGCTAAACTTCTGTCTGACAAACAATGCGGATTTTGACAAGCCTGTTCCATAGCAGATATCCTCACTGTAATCTCTGAACGTATATACCATTCACTGGACAAAGCGGGGGAGGGCAGAGCGGTAGCTCTAGATATATTGAAGGCTTTTTACAGGGTATAACATGAGGGTCTCTTCAGGAAAATAAAATCATACGGTATCACTGGTAGATAATTAACATAATTAAATCCTCCTTATATATTAGAAAAAATCAAGGTGGTCCTCAACGGTCGTACATCTAAACAGTGTGATATAAATGCGGGAGTGCCTCAGGGGTCTATCCTTGGGCCTCTATTGTTCCTAATATTTATTAATGACCTCCCCGACAAAACTGTCTCTGAGACGGGTATATATGCTGATGACACCACACTCTCAAACAGGCATGACAGGAAAACAAATGAACACATAACTAAAGAAATGGCAAAAATACTAGAGGATGACCTCCGATCAGTAGTGTAATGGGGACATAAATGGATGGTCACATTCAATGCGGCATAGACTAAACTGGGTTCCTTCAATAATTACAAGAAACCTTCTCTGCCACCAATAGCAATGGCCAGTGACTCCCTGTCTGAGAGTACATCTTTCAAACTGATTGGCCTAACGTTCACAGGAAACATGACTGTTCCAACTCATGTTTCCTAATTATATTGAAAACATTGCCAGGTCCGCTGCGAAAAAAGTAGGCTCTCTCTACCGTGCTAGAAAACTACTTACACCTGAAAGTATCCTGTACATCTATAGTCCACCATTCGCCCATGTATTGAGTATTGTTGTCACATTTGGGCTGGTGCATCTGCTCCTAGACAAGGTTCAAAAAAGAGTCGCCAATCTGATAGGCCCTGAACTGGCATCTAAGCTTCAGCCTCTGTCCCATCGACGAAACGTTGCATCCCTCTCCCTGTTCTACAAGTATTTTAATGGTGAATGATCTGACGAACTGCAGACCCTTGTGCCCCCACGACACAGACACCCTCGACAAACCCGACAGGAAGCTAAATCTCACCCCCACAGAGTAGAGATCCCTAGTTGTAAAAGATCTTTCTACTCCAGTAGTTTCTTCCCCAGAACCGCTAGACTCTGGAATTCCATTCCAGGTTCCTGCTTCCCCAACTGTACTGCCATGCAGAAGTTCAAGTGTAACGTAGACCAACATCTTGCTGATCTAATCCCGACATAGTGCCCCAGTAGTTGCTGCTCCCGATTGTAGCCCCCTACACCAAAGTTGCAATGCGCCTTGTTTGGGGTGAAAATGTAATTTTAAAAAAAATCTGCATTAATCAAAATATCATATGTAATCGTAATGTATGACTGGGCAATGCCGGCCGGCCAGCTATTATATATATATATATATATATATATATATATATATATATATATATATATATATTACAATTAGTTTACCAAGGTAATCAAAATGGTAAACTTTAAATATATTATAAATATTAAAGAGTTAATATTTACAAGTAAAGTAATCTCAACCAGATGCAAAAGCATAATAAAACCGAAAAGGAAATAGAGCTTATAATATGAACAAATGATTAATAAAACATGTTAAAACACATCTTGAAAAAGAGTTACAAACATATTGAATTTTAAAACGGAAGCACAAGATAAATGGATAGTCCCATATCCGCGGAGTTTCGAAGAAATACTCTCCTTCTCATCAGAGGTTAGGAATTAGCAAAATGCGGGATCGGATTTTGCATGTAAAAGTATTTAATGAAACCACAAGTAAGTCACAGACCTTACTTGGTTAAAAAAAGGGTGAGGTAAGGAAAATAGGAGGTAAAAGAAAAATGATAAAAAGATTTCAGATGAATGGATAGTCCGGTGAAGGTTAAAAAACCCAACAATGGTAAAATCCAACACGGTCGAATTAAAAACCTCCAATCCAACAGGTAAGTTCCAAAGGAACAAACACAAAGAGAGAAAGAGAGAGCGGGAGGGGGATAGCGAGAAAGCTACTGGTTAACTAAAAATATAAATAAAGATATATATATAACATCTTTCTCCATATATATATATATATATATATATATATATATATATATATAGAGAGAGAGAGAGAGAGAGAGAGATAAACTAAGGATATTCATATATACATACACGTGTATATATATATATATATATATATATTCGTATATCTGTCTGTTTGTTTGTTTTTCACAATTTTATTACTATATACAAAACGCGTCTTACTTAAATCTTTCATTTATTTCTATATATAGTAGTATACTTGCAAAAATATACGATTAAGAGATCATCTTATTTGCAAATGACATTAAAAAGAATCGATTTTACTAAATAGCGCTAAATGTTTTAGCGATAGAATTATTTGAAGTATTCTATTTAAAATTATTATTTATAAATTTAAAATAACAATTATATTGTTAATATATTTTATTTAATTTATTTTGGAAGTAATATTTCCAACCTCGACCTTTTTTATAACTTTAATATCTCTGTTGTTGCATCTACACCAATTAATTAAAAACTTGTTATTCTTGGTGATTTCAATGCCTGTGTTGGGAAAGTCTATGGGACTTTTACCCCTCTTGGCTGCTATGATATCGGTACCATGAATGCTAATGGCCTTAAGCTACCAGGGCTGTGGTCAGAATTTAATCTTGCTATCTGTGACACTTTTTTCGCCGTAAACTTAAGCACAAAGCTACTTAGATACACGCACGTTCAAAGCATGGCCACATAATTGACTTGATCATAACTTGAAAACGCGACCTTCGAGATGCATATACTGTTGCGTTCATGCGCAGTTCTGAATGTGACACCGATCACAAGTTGGTGAGAAGAAGGTTTAATTTACGAATCTGTAAGAAAGTTTGTCATAACGGCGTTAAGGTGCCTAGCCGTATTGATATCGCCAAGTTAAAGTTGTCTGAAGTTCAAAAGAGTGTGGCGGAAAAGCTCGATAATATTGCGATTGATGATACATTGGTGAATTTTAAGACTCTGGTTTATTCTGCTAGTGCTGCAGTTCTTTGTTTCAAGAGGGATAAGAGGAATGACTGGTTTGACGACAACGATCTTGAAATTAATCAGTTACTGATGAATAAACAGAAAATGCATGAATCTTTTCTTAGTGAAGATCATTCTGATCATACAACTAATTTGCGACAATACAAAGAAGTCAAAGCCACATTGCAACGTGAGCTAAGAAAAATAAAAAACACAATGGTAGACGAATATAACGGAGTAGATCTAAAAGGCGTTTGACACAAAGAATTCGAAGAAATTTTATGGACTCTTGCGCAAAGTATTTGGTCCTCCTTCCTCTTCAATATCTCCCCTGATGCCGAAAGATGGTTCTGTTGTCATTAAGGATTCAGAAAATATCTTGAAAAGATGGCAAGAGCACTTTACTGATGTGTGTCACAATCCCACAGCAGTCGATACTGATGCAATTGATAGCTTACCACAATGTGATATCATATTCGGATTGGATCGTTTGCCTAATCTGGTTGAGGTGCAGTTGGCTATCGCGTAAATCAGCAGTGGCAAGACACCTGGTTTGGATGGTGTTCCGGTGGAACTTCTTAAGATTGGAGGTGTGAATATTCCTAATGCTATTCTTGATTTTGTTGGGGAAATCTGGGAAGGTGCTCCTCTTCCACAGGATTGGAGTGATGGTGTCTTGGTGACCCTGTTTAAAGGAAAGAGACAAAAAATGTTTGTTACCACTACCGTGGGATTATGCCTTTGGAAGCTGGTGGGAAAGTTCTCGCACGACTTCTATTAAACAGGATGTTTGTCCTAATGCTATTCCAGAGTCAAGTCACAAAGTGGCTTTAGGTCCGGCAGAGGAACTATGGATATGAATTTTTCAGCCGGGCAAGTCCAGTAGAAATGCATTGAACAAAAGATACCACTGTTTCAAATGTCTGTAGATCGAACCGAAACCTTTGACACCGTTAACGGGGATGCTCTCTGATTAATCTTAAAGAAAGTAGGGTGTCCTCCAACTTTATTAGAATATTCAAGGAACTACACAGGGACATAAAAACGCGAGTCTCATTTACCGGAAAATTGTCTGAAAAAATCCCAGTTGACAATGGTGTCAAACAAGGTAATATGCATGTACCTACTCTTTTCTCTATATATTTTGCTGTTCTACTTGCTCATGCGTTTCGAGATTGTCATAGGGGTGTCATGTTAAAGTTTCGAACCACAGAACGCATTTTTAATCTTAGAAAATTTAATGCTAGATCCAAGCCGCATCATGTCTTGATCAAGGAGATACTGTATGCAGACGAGACTGTTTTTTGTCGCATACTGAGACTGATATGCAGCATATAATGGATAGCTTTGCTTACTCCTGCACTGCCTTTGGTCTGAGTAGCAGTGTGTCTAAAACACAAGTGATGTTCACTTCTGCACCAGGTCAGTCATACGTGGAGCCGAACATCATGGTCTGTGGTGCTAGACTGGGAGTAGTTGATGCATTTGTGTACCTCGGTAGTTCTCTGTCGAGAGATGGTTGCCTCGACACTGAAATCCACGGGCGAGGTCAGAAGGCGTCTGTAGCTGTAAGAAGGTTGACGAAGAGAGTGTGGTCGTATCGTGGCAGCACAGACAGGACTAAGATCTGCATTTACAAGACCTGTGTGCTAACCACACTGTTGTATTCATCGGATACATGGACATTGCATCAAGGGCACGTTAAATGGCTTGAACTATTTCACCAAAAATGCTCGAGACGTATCTTAAACATCCAGTGGCAAGCACAAGTACCCGATACTGAAGTCCTTGTGAGAGCATGTTACTCTAGTGTTTAGACTCTTGTAATCAGATCTCACATGCGTTGGGTGGCCCACTTAATTCGAATGAAAGATTGTAGGCTGCCTAAAAAAAATTTTACGGGGATGGAAAATGGCAAGCACCATAATCACAAGACTAGGAAGATGTTCAGGGACTCTACAAAGAAAAATTAGTCTTACAAATCGACATCGACATATGGGAAGAACTTACTCTGCAAAGGCTGAAGTGGTGGCGAAACCTTGTACGTGAAAGTTGCCATGCTCTAGAGAATAGAAACCGGGCCCACAGCAATCTGAAGCGAGAGTATCACAAAGGTTTAATTGATGATCTTAACCATGACACACAGAGCTGGAAATGCGACACTTGTGCACGAGTACTTTTGTCAAAAACTTGCTACGTCAACTATCTTAAGTCGCATAAAACCCCTGTTTGCACCTATTAATCTGAACCAAACGATCTATTTTACATGCAACAAGTTTGCAAATCTACTGCTGGTTTTAAAAGACATATTATTGATCATGGAATACTCTTAAACCTCCAAAGTTCGGTGATACACACCCGATTACATCAACGGAAACATTGTGCGAATGAAGTGTAAAAGAGTGGTCTGAATGATTCAAAAGAAAAACACTAGATTATGGAGATGGAGTATACTTTCTGCAACCCCATAGCCCTTACTTGTTTATTTTGACCTTTAGCCCTGTCATTTTACAAGCGACGTGTCTGGAAAGGGAAGAAGTGTCGAGAAGAATCTATAAATCGCACATAGCCTCGGAGGAAAACCGTCGGTTGTGATTTTCGATTTTTTTTTTAAAGTGAAACGTCTTAGACCGATAGTTTTGTGTTTGAAAAAGCGAGTCCCATTCAACGCAATATATATATATATATATATATATATATATATATATATATATATATATATATATATATATATATACATTTATATGTGTGTATGTGTGTGTGCTTGTGTGTGTGTCTATATACAAAATTCACGCACATATATCTTGCTTTATTTTTTTATACCTAAACTTTCGTTCGCACACATTTCTTACTTGCCATTTAACGTTCTCTTTTGTATCGGATGTTTTTCGTTGTATTTGTTATTGTATTTTTGTATTAAGAATTATTTTCTTTTTCTTCCTTATCGATGTCTTCTCTTATGATTAATTCATTATTATTTTTATTTCTTTTACCTTTACTTTCGTCACTTATTCTACTCACCGATTCTTTATATTTCAAGCTTTTTTCCCTACTTCTCACATTTTGTTTTTCCTTTCTTTGTTTCCCTTTTTTATTTTAAAATAATTTTTCTTTTAATATTTTTCTCTTACTTGATATTTATTTCGTATTTCCTTCTTTTTTAAAAAAGTAAATCCCTGTTTTTACTTCATAATTTATCCCTCATTTGTTATCATACGTTGCCTTCTTCTCTAATTTCTTTCTTCTGAATGTTTTGTATCCGTCACATTATGACCCATTTTTTCACCATTATTCTGGTTTGTTTTTACTTTTATTTGGAATTAATATTTATTTTGATTTCATTTCGTTTATTCTGTCTCCCGTCGTTTCTGTTCATCCTGTCTTACGTACTTACCAATTCCTCTTTCTTTATTCAGAATAACCAGCCATTGTATCTAAAACGAAAACATACATTATATTAATGTTTCAGTCTCGTTGTATTTTAGAGATGTCGTCCAAGATAGCATTCCCGTATGAACATAGACCAAACTCTAAAGCTAAATGCATAATGTAATCACAGTTGTTTTTTATATTATAACTTCCATATGTATTTGCTAACTAAAAGGAACACGCATACACCGACATAATTTGCATATCTTTTTGTATCGTCGGCGTTACTTTTTTTCAAATATCGCCTCGAGTAAATTTGAGTTTTATTTGCAACTATCATTTTTAGATTTTGTTTTTATTCAGATTTTTACTTTTGTCAGTTCTTTGATAGACAAGAAAATTCATTCAAACACAGTCGCAGTGTCGCTTGCCTTTAAGCATAAAAACATCAACATAAGAATATATAAGCCAAAATTCTGTTTGTTTTAGTCTTCCTATGATGGATATAACTTATATAACGTTATGTTCATGATTTTTAGATGAGGATTGGTTATTCGTGCTGTTTGGATTCTTCGAACTACGGTGTCATTTTCAAAACGTTTCCGACCATTCCCAGGTGCATCTTGTTGAATTCGGGACTGTTTGTGTCAAACTCCCGTCTCCTGACGAAGTATCGAACGGAACGGTTAATTTAATTCACGGGGGTAAAATGCTTTCGTTTCGTTAGCTAGATAAAATAGTGATAATAAATAATTCGCAACTGTATTTTTCGATCAATACGACTAAGAATTCTAACTTACACCTTCAGGATAATATTATATTTATAATTATTTTCCCAAGTACTCTAACTACTGCGCCACAGCTTATTGATGAATCGATTACAATAACGATGGAGAACTCCCTGGGACTAAATATCCTATTGTCGCGCCATTGAGCTGAAAATAGAATAGAACCGAAAGCTAATTGCCATAGTTATCTAAGAAGATTTTACTATAATATTCCTTTGTTTAGAATCAGAGGCAATTTATTCAATAGAATATAAAATCTATTTAACTAAACATTTTATATCAATGGGAGTTATACCTCGATTACATTGCAAGTAAAAATATGAAAAATAAATAAATAGAAATCAGCAAGAGAAGATATAGCTGAATATTTGAGACTGTTTTCATTCATTTTTCAAGAATTATATTCTATTGTTAACATTGGTATCTCTTATATTTGAAAGAACTCATTTTTTTTTTTGACAAAACCTCGGATACAAGGGAACACATGAAGTTATCTAATATCTTAAGTGCAAGTGTTTTTGTGGAGTAAAAGTGGTTCAAATTTGGAAAATATCTGTTTGTGTAGTGAAGTATTCAATAAATCACCACTTTTTATACCAATCTATTCTCGATTTAATTATTTGACATATAGACTAAACATTAATAAAAGTCACACACAGTATCGTTAATAAAAATCACAATACTTTCTCTAATGTAAATAAATATTATGATTAAACTTTCTTCAAAAATTGACAACCAAATTTCTTCAATTAATGTCGAAAAGTCATTGCTGAAAAATAAACTAAAAACTTTCGTTTCGGTGTTACAAGCATAGGACTAGGCGATGAGCTAAATGCTTAGCAATGCAAAATCGTCTCATCTGCTCTGGTGGCATATGTGTTCTTGTTCAAGATTGATTGATTGATTTTACATTTTCTTGACCATTTTCAATCTATTATACTTTAATAGTTCGGCCGTCATTCCTGTTAATAAAGTTGAAATATGAAAATATTGGAATTAATTAAAAAGTTCATCAATTGCATTTTAAAGAAGCTCAATTCTATAATACATGTATATATATAGGAATTTTTTATAGTTTTCATATGATTTACAAGCTCGCACACCGACTCTCTTTCTCTAAATCACCCACACACACACACACACACACACACACACACACACACACACACACACACACACACACACACGTTTATATGCCCAGGTATTTTGCATTACATAACAATATTTTTAGTCGCGTGCAAGCGACTCTATAAGTCACTCCCTCGGTCGGTCGGTCGGTCAATTGATCGATCTTTCGATCGATCGGTCTGTCGGTCTGTGTCTATCACTTTTTTGCTTGGCCTTTCTTGTTAAGATCAAAGGTCTGTTGTTAATAGATGGTGTTCTTAGCTTTTTTAGCTGTTCTTACTACATGTAATACTTATGTTTAGTACTTTGTGATATAAAGCGGGGGATCACTTTTCTGTAATTAATTTAATGTTAAATGATCACCCACTTTACCACCAGTCAGTCTCAAAGCAATTCAAGTAATTCTCCAGATCATTCAAGTTGTTTTTGAAGGATTCCAGTTATTTTTAAAGCATTCTTAAGGTCACCCAATTCATCCTTAAGTTCATTAAAGTCATTCTAAGTTATTTACTTTTATTTATTTCAGTAATTTCAGCCCATTTTTCAGTCACTTTAGTTTATCTTTGAGAATTTCATGTCAATCCTACATTCACGCATTCATTCATTACACGAGAGCACGCGACTAATGGCTATCGGCATTGTTTTTCTGGAGATCATATAAGTTTCCTATTTGTTTGGTATAGAGCGGACAACTATTATTCAACTCAACTTATTCAGTCACTATCATCACTAATTTGAATGATTCCGCTTAAGGAAGAATGATTAAAAGGCAGAATAATAGCAGATATATTGTGTTGTTGATAGATGTACACGTTAGAAAGAAGTTGCCGACATTACAGTTGATGTGTTCCTTATTTACGAGATGTGACAATTGTGTCTTGTGCAGGATTCTCTATTTAAGTAGAGAAGAAAAGGCGAAAGAGCAAACGTTTGTAAATCTGGATATGAAGAAAAATGGGATTACATTAATAAAGCTAAGAAGTCGGTTTTAAATGATACTCAATAAAAGGTCCGGATCGCGCAGGTTAATTCCATTACAGCAATTAGTTTTTGATGGACCGTCAGGAAATTGTTCCGGAACAAAAGGCAATGGCTGCGGACATAATGGAAAACATGAAGATTACGTTTCTAGAAACGCGCTGCCCATTCTGTGAGCAGATGTTACCAAAACGTGTCGCAGGAAAAAACAGGCAAGAAGTAATATTGTTCTGCAATAACAGTTGAGAATGTACCCCCATAACGTTAACCATAAAAATGAAGAAAAAGAAAGAAAAATTATTGAACGATCATTTTCAGACACGTGCCCCTGTAATTGAGTACATGGGGTCACGTGCCTCTACTCGACCAATAAAAACAATTTTGATTATGTCCACTGTGGAGTGCGTCTTTGCGGAAAAAGAAGGTCTCTCTCTCTCTCTCCTCTCCTCTCTCTCTCACCTTCCCTAGTTCTCTCTTTCTCTTTATCTGTCTCTCATTTGGCCCCACTCTCGAAAAATATAAACATATAGGCCCGATAAAGAAAAAAAATATCATACCAGATGCATGTACTGGTCGGGCCAGACGTCGTTTGTGTCGAGACGTTGAATGACTTCGCCTTATGATAGATGGAATGTCGTTGAAGCATCGGGTGCTCGCTGCGTCTATGCACGTGCGCGGCTTGTGCCTAGCCGCCTCCGATTGGGTCACTACTGAACACGCGTCGCGACACCGACAAGATTGTATACCGACACAACCACTTTCTTTTACACACCTCCCGTCTTCTTTTCATTTATTTATTATCTCCTATTATTTCTCTTTCAACCGTTTGTTGCCTTTGTTTTAGCTGCTACAACACTACGCATTTGTTTTATTTCCTCCCTTTTTATTCCACGCCGTCATTTCTCTCGCTTTATTTATTTTGCAACACACTCCCAGCGTGCTGCTCGACGTACGGATGAACGAACGGTGGGCGCCATTAAGGAGTAAAAACTAATGTTCATGATGTTCCTGAAATTATTTGGAAACATGAGTCACAAAAAGCCGTATCAATGAAACACTTGCAAGATCGTTCATTCGGAAAACTCGTTTCAAATAAAAATAGCTTTTTTTTAATATAAATTATGCACCATAAGCGCTAAAGCATCATATTTTATAATATCGCTGTAAGCAGACCACCCAAATCTTTGAACCTAAACTCTCTAATAAATATTTAAATAAAAGCTTATTCCCTGCCCCTTCTCTGTGACCAAATACCATTTTTTATGTATTTATGATTTTATTTAAGCTGTGGGAGGAAACCATCTCTAAAGTAAAAAATTGTTTGAAAGTGTTATCAATTTATATTAAAAAATAATGTTTATGTTATAATCTACAAACGTACGAAAAGGTAGTAAAAAACAAATGTATCACAAATAAATGTTATTAAAGGCAAGATAGATAGTAATTCTAACACCATTTTCTGTTAGTTCTCATTTTAAAGTCATTGTCGAGACTTCGAACATGCATAGAGTGATCGCGGTCATTTGTTCTTTGTTCTCACGTAGCGCTCAACTATACTAGATTTCGAATCAAATAAAGATTTTGCATCAAATAAAATAATCAAATAACATATTCAGTCAGGCATCAAATAAAATAATCAAATAACATATTCAGTCACGTAGAAAAGTAAATTTAGATAACGTTTATTTGTTACATATTTGTTTATTTTCTATTTTTTGTACGTCTGTAGATTGTAAAACAAACCCCCAAAATAAAGCACACTAACTTTGATGTTTACGGTTATATTTCGTTAAAAAAAGAATAAATTATTCTGGAAAAGAAAGTCGTTATTTATTAAGTCCCTACAAGGCACAATTAGCCACAATGTCAATTATTTTCGGTTGGGTTATATATATGAATAAGTTCTCAAATGAGGACACTCTGAATGTGACAAAGTTAAACTTATATATGCAATACGATTTGTTTAGCCCCTTAGACCTTTGTTCTTGACTCTGAAGTTATTATTTAATCTTACATCAAGTGCCTTCATGCCTTGTCTGGAGCGATTTCCAATGCAAAATTATGAATAAATAAAAACACAATAACTTACTTAGTAATAGTTCTTTTATTTTGTGAAAAATAATATTAAATGAAATAGAATTAAGAAGAGATCCTTTATTAACTTGTACTCCTATTAGGTTTAAGTTAGACAAAGTTATTTTTGTTGTTTTGCTTTTTTTTTCTTCTTTAGGATATATATTTTCTCTCCCGGCAAAGGACATTCTCAATATGACAAACATTAAAAATTGACTTTATCTATATTATTTGGATTATTTGGATTATTCGGACTACTGTTTTCATTTTCAATTTTATTTTCACAAAGTTTCGTCCAATGTAACCTCTGACCTTATTCAAGCCTATTATCTGACGTTGTCCTGTGGCCGACGAAATTATATATTGATTTTCTTTAAGCTGTTAAAGAAAATCATTTTCAAAACTCAATGTACGTTAGAAAGCGTTATCAGTATACAATTTATATAGAAAATTAGACTTAATACTTAAATACTATTAAGAATGAAATAAAAGATTTCTCTTAAATATGGAAAAGTAGAAAGTGTACCATAGGTGAATTTTAGACAGTATAGAAACTCTTGCTTAACCTATTTTTTCCTCTGGTCTTCACATTTCATGAGTGGTGTTTCTGAAAAAAAAAGAGGAATACTTTCTGTTTGCTGGCCAGAATCTATACATCAAACACTTATTTTTAGCTAGTATCTGCTTTGAATGGGTACCGTCAATATCTGCAACAAATTCTACCTTTTTAGACAATTATGTCTGAACACACTGAAATAGGAAAAAAATAATACTGACAAATTTAGAATTGGACGAGTTGCGCATGAGTTGCACATACAGATTTAACGTAAAATGATCCCCCATTTTATGGTTATTCTAACTCATCGGGCAGTTAGCCGAATTTTTATGCCACTAACCTTTAGTCTGGCCGTCAAAATCATATAAACACTCGTACTCGCTTATATTTTTTGTGTTACCACACAAATTTAGGGTTAGTACTAGGGAAAAGGCGTGTTTTGTAGGACTGTGGCATATCTGATACTAAAATTTGTAAAAGGAATCCAAATGATTTTGTAGCTGAGTTCGAATCACTCAATCGGCAGAACACATCACTTCTTTTAGTGATGATTGCGAAAGCCGCAATGATGGTGTATGATTGTATGATTGTATGATTGTACGCCCCTCTCAGATTATTCAAGCCAAAAGCTGCATGGGAAATAAACATCAAACAGGTATTCAACTGGAAAACTGCAACATCTACGATTTCCAGTCGTTTGAATATTATCCGATTGCTTCACTCTCATGTTCGGATTTGTCATCTACATGTGTTAAATTTCTCTTAATTCTTGTGTTGACTGACACTAACCCATGGGAAATGTCCTGAAAAATGGTATAATAGTTGTGTTAGAATCAACCGATCCGCTGTAACTGATGATTCTTGCGAAAGAATGAAATATTAGACACATTACTGTTATATATATATATATATATATATATATATATATATATATATATATATATATAGTCATCCACATACAGTACTGTTTCGCTGTTTCACAGCTCATCAGTGCGGCTAGACAGGCAACCACCTCAAGCCAGGATAGAAACCCGACTGTCTGTATGGCAGTCAAGGCTCCTAACCATTACGCTATTGGCGGCCGCTGAACGAGTAGTGAATTTGACGATGTTTTGACATCGTCCGACAGGTCACTGACACAAAAAGACTTGTATGGGGCTTTCTAAAATGTGTTGCAGCAGTACAACAAATGTATTACAGCCGAAAGACATTACTTCTGAGGGGACTAGAGTTCCATGTGTGTACTCTTAGTAAAGGGCCGATATATATATATATATATATATATATATATATATATATATATATATATATATATATATATATATCGGCCCTTTACTAAGAGTACACACATGGAACTCTAGTCCCCTCAGAAGTAATGTCTTTCGGCTGTAATACATTTGTTGTACTGCTGCAACACATTTTAGAAAGCCCCATACAAGTCTTTTTGTGTCAGTGACCTTCGTCACAGATTATTTCCACTCCTCAATTTTCTTATAACAGCACCCTCTAAGGTTTTCCTTGAGATTAGGAAATAACCAGAAGTCACAGGGATCAGGGTCTGTGCAACAGTGAGATTGTTTGGATGGCTATTTTAGTACAATGAACAGTGACAAATTGGCATTACTCTTGAGGCAAACTTTGTGCGAATTTTTCGCATTTTCAGTTCGTCCCGAATAATGGTATATACAGGTCCCACACTGACATGGAACTCTTATATTCTGTCTCCATAGAAAAACAACGATCCTTATAAATGAAATTCGTTATTTGATAAACTATGTTTAAAATTAAACCTCTGTGACAATCATGCTGTAGCTATATATTTGAAACTGAAATAATAAAAATGGGGCAGGCATCCCATAAGATGTATAGCAATAACATACTGAAATTTTAAGTGTCTACGGCAATTTAAAGTGTTTATACACCAAAAAAATCTGGAAACTTATAAAGGTGCCCCATATATATATATATATATATATATATATATATATATATATATATATATATATATATATATATATATAGGGTGTCCACAAAGTCTGGCTACATTAGTAAGCCAGACACATACACACATGGTGCCCAAAAAATCGGGCTACATAATCTACAGAATGCTTCCACAAAGTCTGGCTACATGATGATGCCAGACTTTGTGGACACCCTATATATATATATATATATATATATATATATATATATATATATATATATATATATATATATATACGAGGGCATGCATAAAGTAATGCCCCTAGCCTACTTCATATAGCAGTAAAGCAACGAAACTTGGCATAGTTATTAGTCTTTCTCGACATAGGAATCACCCAGAGGTATGCTTTTCTCCCATCGTTTGATGCATTTCTGTAGACCGTTTTTGTAGAACACCCCAGGTTGGTCCTTCAATCACGACATGACTTCAGAAATAAAGGCTGCATCATCTGAGAAACGCTTTCCTTTCAAAAACAACTTCATGGCTGGGAAGAGGTGAAAGTCAGAAGGTGCAAGTAGAGTAGGTAGGATAGGGGAGGATTTCTTAACCACACGCCCTTGCTTCTGATCTGGCGACATGCAAGTTGTGGACTGGAGCGTTTTCCTGCAAGAGGAGAGTACCTTTGCTGATCTTGCCCCACCTCTTGATTTTGATACCTTCCCTTTCTTTCTCAAAAATGAAGCATAATAGGTTCCTGTAATTGTGGTACCTTTGCCATGAAATCTGTCACCACTACCTCGTCCTGGTCCCAGAAGACTGCCAGCATGACCTTGCCAGCGGAGGGCTGCACTCTTGCCTTCTTTAGAGGTCACAGTAGTTTCACGGCATTGACTGGTCTTTGGTCTCTGGATCATAGTGATGGACCCAGGTTTCATCCTCTGTAATCCGTCTTTTGAAAAACTTTGACTCATCTTCTTGGCACATCACCAAATTTATCCTCCAGCATTAGACGCGTTCTCGCTTCTGAAATAGTGTGAGCAACCTGGGAATCCATCTAGCAGACACCTTATGCACATGCAAATGGACATGAATGATAGTTTCCATAGACCCTGTACTAATCTTTACATTTTGGGCTATTTGGCGAATAGTAATGCGCCGATCTTCAAAAATGGCAGTTTCAACTTGACGGACAGATGCCTCATCAATAGCAGAAGGGGGGCCGACCAGATCTGGGAGCTGTTTTCATAGACTTCCGGCCATGTTTGAATTCACGATGCCAGCGTTTTACAAGGTCATATGATGGGGCATTATCAACATTTGATTGCAAAAATAGATTACCTAATTGTACTCATTTTTAGTTCGTGGGAGGGGAATCTATCATCATACTTTCCCTTAAACAGGTCCGTTGGACTTTTATTAAGTACAATACTTAATAGTTATTTTTTATTTTTTATTTATTTATTTATTTTTTTTTTTTTTAATGGAGAGTAGAAAACGCATTGTGGATGCGTTATCGGCAGCTCCTGTTACTCTCGCTTCTTCTTATTTGTCCCTCAGTCCTCATTTTTTAAATGAGTGATTTTTCTGACAAAGGGAGAAGAAAAAGCTGTTTTCTAGGTTGGCAGTATTTTTGCGCGAACAGTTGGCAGAGTTGGTGGAAATTTTCTGTTTCTATGTCTATCCTTGTAGCCATGTCACTAGTAAGGGTGCTGGAGGTAAACGTTTTGTCTGGGCTGACGTTATCCGCCTGATAGTCAGGGACCCGTCTCCTTCTCCAACATCAGGGGTCTACGTTCTAACCTTCCAGAGGTTGAAACCCAATTACAGGAGACTAAACCAGACCTTTTATTTTTAAGTGAAACTGGCATTGGACAGGCTATTTCCCTAGATGAGTTTGCAATTACAGGATACTCTAACTTAACTTCTAAATCTGACCCCCAAGATCGCCAGGGGCATGGAATATGTGCCTATATTAAAGATAGCTTTCCATGTGGGAGGGACATCTCCAGGGAAGATCCTAACTTACCCTATATGTGCTTCCGGGTTGCTTTAGCTCACACTACTGCATTTATATTTACTCTCTATCGCCCCCACAACAGCGGAGTTACTATCTTTCAAAGCATATCTGAGAAAATTGACCAAGTCCTTTCTACTTATCCTTCAGCTAACATTCACGTATGTGGAGACTTCAATGTTCACAACGTCGAATGGTTGACCCACTCAAACAAGACCGATGATGAGGGGAGGTTCTGTCATGATTTCTCCATTGCCTATGACCTCACTCAGATTGTTCAGGAACCTACCCGTGTGCCCGATAATGACGGCCAGTATGCGAGCCTACTAGACCTTTTTCTCACAACTTGCCCTGAACTATGTTCAGTTTCTGTTCTGTCGCCTCTTGGATCTTCCGACCACTCTGTTGTATCAATTAAGATAAAAATGAAATGTAATAAGTCCCCAGACGTACCACTTCATCGTACAGTATATCGATACACTAAGGCTGACTGGGATAGCTTCCGTACATTTATATCTGATCTACCTCTGCATTCCATGTTTAAAAAGGATGTGTCCTCTATAGTATTAGACCTAACTGAATGGTTAATTGTAGGTATTGACCATTTCATACCCTCTAAAAAGTTTCAGCAAAAACCTAACAGCCAGCCATGGTTCTCTCCAGAATGTGCTGCTGCCATTGCGCACAGAAATCACTTTTTCCACTGCTTCAAACGTAATAGATGTATGGAAACTAAAGCCGTTTTCAGGACTGCCAGCAACCATTGTAAGAAAATAATAAGGAACGCAAGAGAGTTGTATGCTCAATCTGTTAAGTCCAAAGTAGCTGAGCAGCGGCTTGGTTCCCACCAGTTTTGGCAAATAGCAAACAGAATCCTGAACAGAAACGTGTGCTCCATCCCAACTATTATCAATGGACCTGAGGTAATCTCGTCAGCATCAGACAAAGCCAAACTCTTTGTCAAGAACTTTGCAGCTAATTCTACCCTTTGCGACCAAGACCGCCAACCCCCAATATTTCCTCCTGTATCAGAAAACACGCTATGTGATATACGTATATCTGTACGTGATGTTGCCAAGCTAATCAAAAACCTTGATTCCAGTAAAGCAACTGGCCCTGATGGTATTCCAATTATAGTACTCAAAAAACTTCAACCTGAACTAGCGCCCATACATACAAAACTGTTTAAACGTTGTCTTAAGGAGAATAGTTTCCCATCTCCCTGGAAAATCTCATCAGTATGCCCTGTATTTAAGAATTCAGGTGATCGCTCATCCCCCTCTCAGTACAGGCCAATAAGTCTCCTGTGCGTCATGAGTAAGTTGCTAGAATCTGTGTTATATACAGAAGTAATCAAACATCTCAACAAAAATAACCTTCTTAGTGACACTCAATATGGTTTCCGTTCTGCTAGATCTACAGCAGATGTCCTTACAGTTATATCGCATAGGATTAGCAAATCTCTCGACGGTGGCAATCTTTCTAGGGCAATTGCTCTTGACATATCTAAAGCCTTTGATAGGGTATGGCATAAAGGTTTACTTCATAAGATCGCTAGCTATGGTATAGCTGGAAAAGTCTTCTCAATTATTAAATCATTTCTTTCTGATAGGTTCATAAGAGTAGTAGTTGAGGGGCAAAAATCAGAAGCTCTCAGTATTAATGCCGGTGTCCCTCAGGGATCCATCCTGGGCCCAACTCTTTTCCTGATCTACATTAATGATCTTCCAAATCATATCCTTACATCATTTGTAGACATTTATGCTGACGACACTACCATTTATGGTACCACATCTAAGACAGTAAACGAGCAAGTACTCTCCAATTCTCTCTCCTCTGATCTTGAGCATGTAGTACAATGGGGAAAGCAGTGGCTGGTTACTTTTAATGCATCTAAAACCAAGCTTCTCTCTTTACATCATCAACATTTTAATCCACATTTGTCATCAATTGAAATGAATGGCTCTCGTCTTCAGGAGGCCTCAAGTTTTGACAAGCTTCTGGGCTTGACCATTACTCCTGATCTTAAATGGAACAAGTATATCAAATCTGTTGCCAAGGCCGCTGGAAAAATGGTGGGATCTTTCTATCGATCCAGTAGATATCTCACTGCTGATGCTATTCTCTATCTATATAAGAGCCAGGTACGTCCAAGGATGGAATACTGTTGCCACATCTGGGCAGGAGCTGCTAGAAAGGACTTGTCCTGCCTTGATAGAGTTCAAAATAGACTTCGTAGCCTCGTAGGAGATGTCCTTTTCTCCTCCTTACAACCTCTATCTCACAGAAGAGATGTTGCGAGTTTGTCTCTGATGTATCGTTATTTTCATGGAAAGTGTTCAACTGAGCTTCAATCGTCCCCCCTCGCCAAACTTTCACAAGAAACACTCGTCTAGCTGTAAACACTATCAATAATTTCCCCCACTCTTTATCTGTGCCTAAACCTAAACATAGATTCCATGAACAAAGCTTCTTTCTTAGAACTGCACGCCTGTGGAATTGTCTTCCGTTTTCCTGCTTTCCGGCTGACTACAATATGGTTGTGTTCAAGTCTAAGGTAAATAAGTTCTTGATGAGCCGTTCCATATAAGTTATTAAATTTACCAAATTTTCATTACTAATGATTACTATATTGACCAACTTCTACTGTACACTCTTTAACCCTTATCCTTGAGTGGCCTCTGGGCCTTGATAATGTGGTGATGCCTTTGTAAAAAAAAAAAAAAAAAAAAAAAAAAACATAAGTTTATTTCATTTCATCAAAAGTCTCCTGTGGTGTGCGTCCTATCAAATACAAAAACCGGATCACTGCTCGACATTCAACAGGCTCTATTTAACACCTGTCTCAGTTCAAACACCTGTAAAACAGAAACCACAATAGGTTCAGAGCTGTAATTTGCCACATAACGCGTAGAGATATAAATCATTGCACATGCAAAATTTCAGCTAGATCAGACAACTGGAAGTGGATCAGGGGCATTACTTATTGCACACCCCTTGTAATATATTACTATTTAAATTTAAGGGGAATGTAATTCAGCAAAAAATACCTATCAAGAAGTAGTAGTTCAAGAATAAGTGCGTCATATTTATTATACATGTATTACAGGAAAGCAAGAGACCATGGACACAGTAAGATTGGAAGTAAAACACATGCACTATATACTTGGTCGCTTATACTAGACTCTCATCTACCTCCGTTTCATTCATGCGGAATTATTTTTGTTTACTGTAAAGTTTTAATTTATGTTTGACACGGATAATTAAAAGTAACAGTTATTGGCATACAATATGTATGCACCATTCTAATTCTTGTCTATTTTCATGTCGTAGAGTGTACTATAGGGACAATTAGGGATATATATATATATATATATATATATATATATATATATATATATATATATATATATATATAACTACTTCATTTATTCAGAAAAAAATAATACACGAAAGCATAGGTTTATGCGTAAACTTAAAGTATTTACTTCAAAAGTGCTCAATCCGTAGGTAGAGCTAGTAAGTAATTTATATATCGTTTTTATGTGGTCCTCTTCTGTTGAGGATTTAGTTAGGCAATCAGCTCTCTTACTCAACAGAAGAGGACCATATAAAAACGATAAACAACCACAGAATTCGCGCATAAGCCTGACGAATCCTAGAGTGGATGAAACGCCGAATATTCAGTGTAGCTTAACCGCCATATATATTTTATAAATTACTATATATCGATGTATATATATATATATATATATATATATATATATATATATATATATATATATATAATCATATATATAATTATATATATAATTGTATATATATATAATTGTATATATATATATAATTATATATATATATATATATATATATATATATATATATATTGCGAAAGAGAACTGTGTGTGGTTGACAATATTTTACTACCTGCGTTGAAGATTTCTATGAAAGAATATTGCGTGATATATATATATATATATATATATATATATATATATATATATATATATATATATATATAGCTAGCTCGTTCGAACATTCTACCATATCTAATGTACTTGTCAGTATTATGCGTTTAAAAGGGTTTAATTCCCTTCAAATTTCTGGAAATTTGGAAGTACTTTGATGGGCCTTAGGTCGAAGCTTAGAAAATGATGCAAAAGATGGCTTCGCGGCTGGTTTCCAATCTTAGACTAGCAGGAAATTTTGGCCTGTACAGACAATTGTATGAGTGCGTGTATGTAAAAGTGAATAATTATTATTTGATTATAATCATATATGTATTTCTATTCAAATTAATTTTTCTTTATACTCGCACACACATATATGTATACATATATTTTTCTTGTTCTTCTTCTTTTCTTTTTCTCGTTCTTCTTCTTCTTCTTCTTCTTCTTCTTCTTCTTCTTATTATTATTATTATTATTATTATTATTATTATTATTCAGGATTTTTCAACGGCTATCGCATTTTTGTTCATTATTAATAATTTTTAAAGATTTCAATCCTTTGTGCGATTGCTTTTTTTTATTTATTAATAGAGAAATATGATAAATAGGACGACATCCTATTTACAAAAAAATAGTGCACTTCTGTTTCGCGATGTCGTCTTGACATTTCTTTTGGGCAATATATAATAACATTGAATTTATTGTATGAAATCAAGAATAACAAATAAAGTTAGCAGGAATAGGTACAGGGACTCTTAGAACATAACTAGTATGCTAAAACTAAAAGAGAAGATAATACACCAGCGAGGGATAAAGAAAATCGCAGTATGTTTTTAGAAAAGCAATAATAAACGAATTATGCATGTGAATTAAAACATACACGAAACAGGAAATGACTAAATATAAACGACAAATGAAATAATAATTAAACCTATAAAAATACAATTAAATATATATATATATATATATATATATATATAAATGATAATAAGTTATATTCCAATATTTATGATGTTGACCATCTTATAATTTATTCCTTTAGTTCAGTTGACAGTATCTGTTTCATAGCGCAAAATCGATCACTTAATTCTTATATCAATCAGTGAATCAATTATGCCCTTAACTACATATAGTTAATCCATCAAAAATCAATCCATCAAAAGAAATTGAAATGTGATTTGACATGATTAAAATCCGAAAATTGGAAGATAAGTTGCAAGTACCTATCATTTATCAATTACGCCACATTGATTTATATAAGAATTAAGTGATGGATTTTGCGCTACGAAACAGATACTGTCATGAATTGTGTAAGTCAACTGAATTAAAGGAATAAATTATAAGATGGTCAACATGATGAATTTTGGAATATAACTTTTTGTCATGTATTATTCATATTGCTCTGTAATTACATTGGGCTTCTTAAATAAGGAGCGATATATATTATAAGAAAATATATCTCTACAGGAATATATATATATATATATATATATATATATATATATATATATATATATATATATATATATATATATATATATACTAGCGGGGTAGACACCAAGCCTTTTTCGGTCGTAAAATACGCTTAAATATGATATTTTCATGTGTCCAGATTTCGTGGATATTATTATAGAGTCATGGTTTCCATAGTAAAAAAACCAACATGTTTAGGTGCTGTCAGCTAGAATCGAAATTGAAACTGTAGCATTTAAAGCTGGTGGCGTTACTTTAGCAGCAAGGTGACACACATATAAACTGATTAAAAATTTAAAATAAATTGGGATGAATGTACAAAATGTTGAACGATATTATTTCCATTTGATCAATTTTTAGTGTCTTCAAATTCTTTTTAACCAGCTAATCACCCAACAAAAAAAATGTTTGTAAATATTCCAATCATTTGAGGCTCCTAGCGTCGCTCTGCGACATTTAGTTTTGAAGGAGATCGAGTTTGAAAATATAGGGAAAGGCGGACAGACCGACAGACCGACCGACAGGTTGACAGGCAGACATATAGCCGTTTATATATATATATATATATATATATATATATATATATATATATATATATATATATATATATATATATAACTACTTAATTTACTCACATAAAATTAATACACGGAAGTATAAATTTAAGCGTAAACTTTAAGTATTTACTTCAAAAGTACTCAATACGTAGGTAGAGCTAGTTAGTAATTTATAAAATATATATGGCGCTTAAGCTACACTTAATATTCCGCGTTCCATCCACACTTTGACTCTTCAGGCTTATGCGCATACGTCTGAAGAGTCCTAGAGTGGATGAAACGCGGACTATTCAGTGTAGCTTAATCGCCATATTTATTTTATAAATTACTATATATATATATATATATTGTAAAAAGAAAACGATAAAAAAAAGGAAAAAAAAACGAAAAG
>NC_136489.1:38705514-38768014 GCF_053919585.1 Euprymna scolopes
ATGGAATTTCCAGGTGAATTTCAAACGACGGCATTATGCGTAAGTTAAAAACTATTAGTCCATGTTTAAGTTTTAGCCTTGCAGTACACGTCTCTATAGTACATTCATTAACGTCAATGGAAAATTAAATCCTAAGCTAAAAGTTTCGGTTTCGATTCCTGCTGGTGGCGCACAAGTTAGTTTTAAAACTTTAAACATCATTAATATATTGGGTCCAAAATAATATCATAATAAATACGAAATCGGCATTAATCAGCATAGCATATTTAAGCGTATTTTACGACCGGGCAATTCCAGGCGGCCTACTAATATATATATATATATATATATATATATATATATATATATATTATTATTATTATTATTATTATTAGCCCCATTCTGATTTGAGCATTTTTGTAAATGAGTTCGCCTTTTGCTTACCTAGCGTTATGTGAACCTGTTTGATTTTAATTAAACAAAGGAATCGAATATTTTAAAGAAATTGTCAAATGTGTATATAAATAGACATTTTAAAACACCGTTTGTATTTACTGGTTCTGTTGATTGACTTTCTATCTCAGAATGGTTACTGGGTTCGCCGCCCTGAAGAGCTTTATATATATATTGTTTATAAAATATAATTATCCCCTGACACGTGTTTCGTTGTCTACGACTCATTATAATGGCTGAATCTAGCCAGATTCGAAATCTGGACCCGATGGTAAAATCCTAAAGTACTACTGGATAATTTCGCATGACTTTTTACATGGCTGTATTGAAAATTCAAGCTGGCCTAATAAAAGGTAATATTAAAGGTAATTGCAATTTTGTTTCCATTATTTAGGATTTTTAAGTCATACACAGGTACATTTTCTTTTCTTTTGATAGAGTAATAGTTGCTGTTTTTTTTTTTTAGGATTTTAGGGTAGAATATATTCAGTGATTGATATGATAATTAGATGAATGAGTTTGCACTACAGAACGTTGTATTCAAGAATTGTGAATGATAACCTTACGGAATAAATTATAAAATCGTCACAATCATGAAATTTGGAATATTGACTTGTATTTATTTGATATATATATATAAATATATATATATATATATATATATATATATATATATATTCAAAAGGTTTGAGAGAATATATATATATATATATATATATAATGATTTTCCAGAGCCGAACCAAGAGCCAAGCAAGTCAACAAAACCGGAAGTCCAAGAGGTTCGGGTTTCAAATCGTGAGCGCGGATATGTCTAACACATTGGAGGTAAAGTCGAGTCTTTGACTTCCGATTTTGTTGGCTTTCTTGGCTCTTGTGGGCTGCGACATTGGTTCGGCTGTGGAAAACATTATACATATATATATATACATATATATATATATATATATATATATATATATAATATAAAACTGAACGTATGTGTGTGTGTCTGGCCACGAATACGCTCCTATATGGCTGATTATTATGGAAAACTGATCACATATAATAATAGAAGATGTATTGAGACACAGGAATGGGTATGTCTGATTTGGCATAAGGATTATTCATTTAAATTGTGGTGCCTGTGGAAAAAAAATTAATTAAAAAAAAACACGTTAAAAAGTGTTTTTTTTATATAGATGTGCATAAGAATACTTTGATATGTATGTTTTAACTTAAATAGGGATGGTATAATAAAATCCTGGCGTCTGCCGTCGCGCCTGAGCTCCATAACATGGAAATAGGCACAAACTTTAGAAAAAGACTTTTCATATCTATCTGCGTAAGTATACTTTGATAATTATGTTTCAGTTTGAAGAAATATGGTATAATAAAATTATGGGGTGTTCGTTCCCGCATGACCCTCATAGAATGGAAATATATCACAAAGTTTAACAAGGTTTTGTTTAATATAGATCCACAGAATATTGTGATAAGTGTTTCCGTGTTAACCGGTATGGTATAATAAATTATGAGGTTTATCTATTTTATTTTTACTTTCAATATATTTTGCTTTTGATTTCATACCCCCAGATTCGCAGCTATATCTTTACAAATCTTCCTTTTCATAACCTATCATACTTTAATAAATCGGAGTCTATTTTCTGTAGGCTGTTTTTGAACCCAGTCAATGACAGGTAATATATATATATATATATATATATATATATATATATATATATATATATATAGTTATTAAGTTATAAAATATATATGGCGATTAAGCTACACTGAATATTCCGCGTTTCATCCACGCTAGGACTCTTCAGGCTTATTCTTCTTCAGGATAAGCCTGAAGAGTCCTAGAGTGGATGAAACATGGCATATTCAGTGTAGCTTAATTGCCATATATATTTTATAACTTACTAACTAGCTCTACCTACGTATTGAGCACTTTTGAATTAAATACTTAAAGTTTACGCATAAAGTTATGCTTTCGTATATTAATTTTCTGTGAGTAAATGAAGTAGTTATATATATACATATATACATATATATATATATATATATATATATATATATATATATATATATGCAGAGACATATGAAGCAAAAATTTACCTATACATATTTGTTTTTTTTTTATAGATTAAGTATCAACTTCCAAGTGTTTCGCCGTCATTACGACTCATCAGTGTGGTTCAACGTGAGAGGATTTTAAGTCACGATTACACAGGTTGTATTCGCTTATGTATACATTTATGCTAAGTCATTCCTTTCTACTTTATCGCTTATATTAGGAAACCAGTACAACGTTGGAATTTGTGTAAACATTTATTTTTTGTAAGCAAATTAGGTTTCGTTGAAAAAACAGATTCATTAGGAGTAAAGTAGTTTTTGTTTATTTTTGTTTATCCCTGTATTCCTTGTGGCGCATTGTCACCAGAAAAGTAAAGTCCCTGTGTTTTTTAATGGTGATATAATGACGAAATATCCTAACAAAAAGGAAATCACATGGCTGCCTGAAAATTATTAGTCGAATTTTTCTTCTATGTAAGCATTTCTTTAAATGTGAAATAGACTGCGTAATTCCAGGAAGGCTGTAGAGCTGATGATCAATGCGTTCTATCGATAAACCTTAGTTGATTATAAAATAAAAAAAAGTTGTACTTACTACTAACAGTTAAGTGTACCCTGTATCCCTACAAAGCAACTATTCGCTCATGCATGAAGGATAGTTGCAACATCTGGGCTGACGCATCTACCACTAGATTCTCTCTCGTGGATAAGTTCCAAGAAAAAGTATTGAACCTAATTGTCCCAGTTTGGCAACTAGGTTCAAATCGATTTCCCATCGTTGCGATGTTGCATTCCTGTGCCTGTTTCACAAGTATTTTAATGAAGTGTGCTCTAGAGATGAACTCGTTTAACTTGTGCCCATCGACGACACACCGGTTTAGCAAGAAAATCACATCTCTTTACTGTTGGGGTCGCTACATGCCAGAAAGCTTTATTCTCACTATGAGTCTTCTCTCGAACAGATAAACTTTGGAATCCCCTCCCTGCTACCTGCTTCCCTGACTGTACTGGTATGCAATATGTTTAGTATAACGTAATCCAGTATCTTGTTAATCTTTTCGACGATGGTCCCAAATAGGAGTTCCTTACGTGTAAGTGGCGATATGTCTTTTAGGGGTGACAGCGAGTAAAAACAAATCATGGTACCTGAATAAACTTTTAATTATAAAATGTGCGTTGTACTTTAAAATAAATCAGTAAATTCAATAAATGTGTTCATAGTAAATGCTGTCTGTTGTGTGTAAATCCATATTTATTGAACTTAATTAATCGTGGTAATCTTGAATAACTGTATTTATTATGTACATAATAATTATATATTTGTTTACAAACGTATATATATATATGTATGTATATATGGTGTATATATATATATATATAAATATTTAAGTGTATGTGTATTTATATATTGCGATGCTCATATATATATATATATATATATATATATATATACTTCCATATGTTTTTGTTTTGACATTCATATAAACCCCTTTTTCGCTATTTATTTTTAAAGAAATCACAACTTTCTTATATATGGGTCCTGTAATTGCATTTATCTGCAAAAGATTTTTGCCGCGTTTTTATCGACGATTTAAAGTCTTTATTTGTGTTGGGTTATATATTTTCTTAGTTCTTTTAACGCATTGTTAATGGAGTATTATATATTTAGCAGTTTTTTCCATCCTTCTCTCAAATATAGTCGGTATGTAGCCTCATGAGCATACGATATGAATCAAATTATTTTCCGTTGTTGTTTTTGTTTTGTTTGTTTAAATTGTTTTAGAAGAAGTATTCCTATTATTATTATCAACATCTTCTGTGTTTACGTTCTTCTAAATAATAATATTACATGTTATTTTAATAATTATCGCCCAGTATTTCCCAGCATTGTGCGGCGTTGCGCTGCATTATCCGGCGTTAACTGGTCTTAAAATACGCTTATATATGATAGTTAATTTATACAGATTTCGCATATTTTTTTGATTTTGCATATTCATTTAATTATTTTAATCAATTTCCGATTAGTTTTTTCGGGTTTTTTTTCATCCGATGATCCTCTTCAGTTTACTATTACGCATTCATGCGTATATTCTTCATGATTTATACTTGTGTAATATTTGGGTAAAACGTTTATAGTAAACAAAAACTTATATATATATATATATATATATATTTATACATATATATATATATATATATATATATTTATGCATACGTATAAATATATTTGCTTAAAAATGCCTGAAAAACTCCTATTTTGGTTTATGATCTACAGGCATTAAACTTAAGTTCTAAGTTATTCGAACACAGTAGAAAATTCATATTTAGATTTTAGCCGGAAATAATTGTTGCAAAATTGTGTAAGTTTAAAAAAAATGCCAGGTGCAGATCGAACGATAGCATTAGTAATATGCATGGTTTACGTAATAGCTATTGGTTCATATTTTTCTTTTAATTTTTACTCTTGCGGCACACATGTCTGTATAGTACAGTTATTAATGTCGAGGAAAAAAAGTAAATCGTGATCTAAACCTTTTAGGTTCGCTGCTTTAAGGTGGCGCACGATTTCGTTTTTTTTTATTTTTAAATACCTACTGTATAATGGGTTCAATATAATATAATAATAAATGCGAAGTCAGCATTCACCATATTTAAGCGTATTTTACGACCGGGATATGACGGGCGGCTTGCTAGTATATATATATATATATATATATATATATATATATATATATATATATATATATATATATATATATATATATATACAGGTCATTTCTTGTAAAGAAGTACTCACAAATAATACATTGTAAGAAAGTAATACAGTGGACCCTAAGTTTACTGTCGCCAGCCTTCTAACTCTAGCTCGTAGTATCTTGTCTTCGCATTCCTTGAGCAAGCTTTCTGCAAAGAGTAGAGAAATACTGTTTTCGACGCCGGTATTTATATTAAACTTATTTTTGGTTTACGTTGATGTGTTGATTTAAATGTCTTTTAATCAAATGAATTCATACGTTTTTTGGTGAGCAATTCCTGTTCATAAAGAGTCAGGGAAATGAAACTAAACTGTTGTAGTGTTGCACAAAATAAGGCTTAATCCTCCGAATGTAAACGATGAAAATCGATGTGGATACAATGAACAGTTTCAAACATGTTTTCATGCCTTCTGCCTGATACAGACTTGTCTCTATTGAGGATATTAGTGGTCGGAATTCATTTTATCAACTAGAAATCCGTCAGCTTTGCAATGTTTAAAACTGCATCGTCGTTAGTGAGATAAAAAATAACTCACGACATAGAAAGTTTCGTTTTTATTCGTACTCAAATGAAAAGGGACGCAAACTTGGGGCGGCCTTCTTGCTTAAATAAAGCACCTCCGGCCCCTACCGAGTAGTGAAATTACCTTGGTCGTAAATAAACATACTGAACGTCAAGTCAAATAAGATAACTCTTCAAACAAACCACAATTGACAACATCTTGGTAAACATAGATTTTCCTGAATTTTGATGTAAATATATATGTGAATGTTATCTAAGTAGTTTTGACTAATGGTAATTGCAAGAACAAGACTTCATTATCTCCACTAGATCATTTTTTTTCCTGTAAAATAATATTCATTACTTTTGTTTACAATAACATTATGTATTTTGTTAACCCGTTCTCTCTTTCTTTTTAGTCTTTTTTATTTAATACTACATATGTTGCAGTGAATATCTCTACACGTAACATATATTTAAACTACGAAAACATGTTTTATTTTCAAATGAATGGCATTTATGAATACAATCTCCGCAAACATATAACTGCCAAAACGGCCGTTTTAATTTAAAGTCTCTTAGATGGAAGTTTGTAAGTTCATTAGATTTCACAATGATAGATAACTTCTTAAAGCCACATTTACATGGGAAACGGATGTTCATGGAAATTATTAATCTAGCTGACACGTTTTCATTTATATTACAAAGAACAAGTAAGGTAATGTTCATTTATTTTGAGACAAAACGGAGTTTTTGTAATCAAGGTTTAGTCATGCATCTTTTCCTCTAATTTGGTTTTTCGGGAGAACATTTGTTAATAATGGTAAAATCAAATTAATTTTAAAGATATTCTGTTTACATCGGAGTATTACATATCTATGGCATAATTGAAGACTAATAAAATATGCGTGTACACTCATACACACATACATATTCATATATATATATATATATGTATACATATATATATATTAATATATATATTGATATATATTAATACACACACACAGACACACACACACACACGCACACACACACACACACACATATATATATATATATATATATATATATATATATATATATATATATATATATCTTGCTGATTTGGGATTAATTATGCTTAGGCTTTATTTTTTGATTGGCTGTCTCCCATGTAGCCTTGCCAGGCCATTGACAAATATATATATATATATATATATATATATATATATATATATATATATATATATATATATATATATATATATATATATATATAAATATATATATATATTTATATATATATATATATATATATATATATATATATATATATCTTCTCTTGAGTGAGGCTGACATTCCCACTATCATCGCTTATGTTGCTCAACGCCAGCTCAGATGGACTGGTCATGTTGTCCGAATGCCGGATCTCCGCCTCCCAAAACAGATTTTCTACTCTCAGCTTGTTGAGGGAAGGCGTGCCCAGGGTGGCCAAAAGATGAGGTATAAGGACAACATCAAAGCAAATCCAAAGCGGTTTCACATGGACCTTGAGACATGGGAGGACGTGGCTGGGAGCAGGTTGGCATGGAGGAGCGCTGTCCAGGAAGGTGCTACGCTTTATAGTAGTGACCTAAATCAAGCTGCTGAGGATAAACGCAAGCACAGAAAGGACAGATTATCAACCAGACACACCCAACCCTACACCACCACCACTACCTTTATCTACCCAAATTGCACAAGAAAAATTGGGTCTAGGATTGCGCTCTATGCTCACCTGAGGACCCACAGAAGCCACAACGGAGGACAGTCTTACTCGGACACGAGTGACCGCCGATGATGGTGATATATATTTATAAAATGTGACAATCCTCTCAAATTACTAGGCAGGCAACTATAAGAAATAGATGTGTACACAAGCGGGGAACCTTCTTGGAATGTCAATGGTTTTCGATTTTATTTCCTTACAATTATAGAAAAAAGGTTTTCGGTACTGGGTCGATTTACGTACGGATATATTGAACATTCTGTGTAGCTTAATTGTTTTATATATTTTCATGTTTTCAAATTTTTCTGCTATGGTTTACTTACGTATCGAATTCTGTCGGGGTAAATACTAAAAATAGATAAGTAACATAATGTTTAAGAAGAAAGCTCTTGCGGAATTTTTAATATGGATTTCAAATGATATATTTTTATTAAGATTTCTTTATGATCCCTTTACTTCATATATCATTCGCTCAATCTAATTGTATGAATTACAATTTTTTTAAAAACTAATTATGTATTTTCTTCAGTATCTTTCAATTCTTATCCAAGCTAGGCATAAATAATGCTAAAAACAACTCGTGATATCAAGGAAGCGGGAGACCCAGGAATGACCTACGGCGGCGACAAAATCCTGATGTGGCTCGCCATTGGATGTTGACAACGATCAAATAAGAGGCGTAGTCGAAGTCAATCCACGCAAAACTATTCGGGAACTTGCATCTGTATTAGACGTAACGTCACTGATGGTTTTCAACAACTTGAAAGAGATTAGCATGACAAAAAAGCTAAATAAATATCTTCTCTCTCGAAGTGAACAACAGCCCAAAGAAACACTGTTATGAAGTTACATCATGCCTTCGTTTACGCAACAAGAACGACTCGTTTCTCGAGCGGATTGTGCTTTACGATAAAAAAGTGAGTTCTTTACGACAATCAGCAATGTCAGCTTAATGCTTAGACGACAACGAAGCTCCACAATGCATCTCGAAACCGGAGTTGCCAAAGATAAAATCATACTGACTGTTTGGCGATCTCATCTATTACAGTTTTTTTTTTTTTTAATGAGGGCAAAACCATTTCGAAGTACTGGTAGGTGCCCCCACGAACTACCAGCTCTTGACTCACCCTTCGACGTAAATACCCCCGCCAAACCCGACAAGCCGCACAGTCCCACGCCTACACAGTAGAAATCGCTAGATGTAAGAAAGCCTTCTGCTCTTATAGTTTATTCCCAAGGACTGCTAAACTTTGAAATTCCCTTTTTCGGGGTCTCTGGTTCCCTTAATGTATTGATATACAAAAAGTCCGATGTTATGTAAAAGAACATCTTGCTGCTGAATTCGCTAAATATAAACTAAAGCCCACTATGCCTTAATGAGTTGAAAATACAACAACAAAAATTGGATGAAATGCATCGGAAACGTCGACAACAACACTAAACATTAGTCAATAAGAAAGGGCCCAATACTCCTTCACAACAAACCCGACCATACGTTGTAAAAATGGCCATGCAGACGTTTGAGAAATTGGGCTAGTAAACTCTGTCTTGTCCAGCATACTTATCAGGTGTCTCACCTACCGACTATAACTTTTTAAAGCATCTCGATAACTTTCTGTGTGAGAAATGCTTAAAACCCCTAAGCCATATCTAGCACGTTTTCAGCTACTTCATAGCCACTAGAACGCAAGATTTTGTGTTACTGGCAAAAATACACTTATTTCGCGTAGTCAACAGTGTGTTGCTTCTGATTGTGCATATATTGCTCAAAAAATTTGGTTTGGGCTGAAGTTCATCTTAATTTTAAAGTAAAAACCGCACGAACTTTCGTGTCAACCACATATATATATATATATATATATATATATATATATATATGTGTGTGTGTGTGTGTGTGTGTGTGTGTGTTTGTGTGTGTGTGCATATAAATTCAGCCAATAATACTCGCAACCATATATACATGCATAGAACATGTTACACCTTTCAACTGAAAAAAATTTTTAATCAAGAATGCTCATAAATAATTAACGAAATTATTTTAGCAAAGAATGCCTGGAATTTCAAGCAGGTTGTTCTCAATTCCTCATTTTATTCGCCATTCTCGCTTTTCCATTGGTCGATCAATTTATCCAATTATATTCTCCCGGTGCGCGCACGTGCGGTTCGCAATTACAAGACGCGGAGCCTTGAGGGAGTGATATCCTGTGATTTGCGCCCAGTTTCCGTTGTGGTCTTTTAATGTGTGCAGCCACTCGGCTTCGTTTTGTCGTCGGGAGGCGGGAACAGAGATCCAATTGTGACAACTTAATTGGGTCCTTGTGCAAATAGAATGTGAGGACAGTTAATGACAAATGAGATAAATGCAAGGAATACTGCAAAGATTTCTGATTTCGTATCAACAAATTTACAATTTAAAATAAACATCTCTAAGAAATTTGTACGTGATTTTGTGTATGCGTCTTTCTTATTTGTCCATTGAATGTATAAATTTCCCCACCTCTAGCCATTACCATCGTATAGACCTGAAAAATTGAGAAAGAGAGCAATAACGTAGGTGACTATTATTTCATTAATTGGAATTCATTATTAAGATTAGTAACTTGTATTATTTATTCATTTATTTATTGCGGACTGTTATCCTCATCATTTTAGTTGTTGTTTCATGACGTTTCGGCTAACTATTCCTCTGGCGTTCGCGAGGTAGCAACCGATACGGGATTGGAACTCCGAATCACCTAACTGCATCCTCAGCAATTACTGTCTTTCTAGTTGTCGTCTCATCAGGTTTTGGCCAACTAACCCTATATTATTTAATTAATTCCAGTTCGTTATTAGTGTGAGTACCAACTGAGGAATATGCTACATACTTGAAGGTGTTCTCAATGTCTTGAGAATGGTGCTAGTCTGGCGCACTGAAGAGAAGTGATACAGCGAAGCAGTCTGCATATGAACAACTACATGTAATGCAACGTCCACCTCTTAAAAGAACTATCATTTCGTTTATAATTTATTGTGAATGAAAAAAAATAAATTCGATATGAGATTATCCTAGACCTTCGCATATACTAGAATTAGACGTACATGTATTTACTTTGAAAATCCCGATCTACCGTTGGATTACTATTAATCATATATATATATATATATATATATATATATATATATATATACATATATATATATGATGAAAATAATGGAAATAGTATTCCGACAAAATAGAGAAAATAAAAAAGGAACAAACCGTATTATGTGTTCACCAACGTTTCGTCTTTATTTCGAGACTTCCTCTGGGTGAATGAGATTAAGAAACCAAAAAAATACCAGTACAAAATATTTGAAAATGTTTCCCGTGCACAGTGTGACGCAGTTCTATTTAAGAGAAACGGAAAATTGATGTTGGAAATTCAAAAAGGAAGGGGGGCGGGCGCTGTTCACCGCAAAACTACACACAAAAACGATTACATACATTTCTATTCACACCATAACAATAAAATAAAAACAGGGATGATAATTGGTTTCTTCTTACGCGCTTTCAGAATTTGCAGTCCTGAATATCTGGACGAAGAATTCAAATACCTTACAAACATTTTGAAAACCTTGCAATATCCGACATATTTCATATTGAATGATAAGAGAAAAGCCACACAAATATTTTCCAGAATAAATAATAATAAAAAATCATACACACCAGACCTTTCTCTCATAAACAGACATCTTCTTTTACCTACATACACCAATAATACAATAATCTATAACAGTCTAAACGAACTAAAAATTCCTATCGTACAAACCACATCACTAACCATAAGACATATATTAAAAACCACGAAACATCTCTATAACAAACCAGTTTCCGATGGAGGTATATATACTATTCCTTGCCATAATTGCCATCATAAATACGTTGGTGAAACTCAGCGTAAATTGGAAAAAAGGCTCAATGAACACAAAAGAGATATAAAAATAGCAATTCTCTAAGTGCATTATTCTCTCATTCATTGCAACATAACTACACCTTTGATTTTAAACAAGCAAAAGTAGTTAAATTTATTTCAAATAAACCGCGCCGGAGACTCCTTGAATCTGCGCTTATCGCAATTTCAAGCACTATTAAACAACGTGGAGGTTTCTATAACATAGCGCCATTAATAAGTACACTGTTATTAAAAGAACATTATTTAACTGTGGATACAGGTTAACTTTCTCACACCATTCAAACACCCCCTGTAATAATTAACACATAATCTCAATCAATAAATTACATAAAAAACACTAATTTCATTCCTGTTACAAACTTATATTTAAATTTCAACAGATATATATTTTTCCCAATAAGAATATAAACTTGCGTTCATAGTTTTAAAATTAAATTAACGACTATATGACGTCACTAAAATTTCCTTCTCTTTAACAGCGCCAGCCCCCCCTTCCTTTTTGAATTTCCAACATCAATTTTCCGTTTCTCTTAAATAGAACTGCGTCACACTGTGCACGTGAAACATTTTCAAATATTTTGTACTGGTATATTTTTTGATTTCTTAATCTCATTCACCCAGAGGAAGTCTCGAAATAAAGACGAAACGTTGGTGAACACATAATACGATTTGTTCCTTTTTTATTTTCTCTCTCTCTTTCTCTCTCTCTCTCTCTCTCTCTCTCTCTATATATATATATATATATATGTATATATATACCGAAATAATTGTAAAATCGAAAGTATTACAAGTAAAGATTTTATGATTTATCATTTTAACTTTAAATCGTGTGGAATCAATTTCTATCCTGTAGCGTTAACAGGAATTCAGGCATTTTTTACGCAACATGCAACAAAACAACGCGGAATATAAAATGTTTTCTATTTTAATTATAGTTATGTAATACAATTTTCGTCATCTCAAATAGAAGAATTTAGTTCCGAAATATTTAAAAAATATTTTTAAAAACTTTTAATCTTTCATTGAAACGCTTCTAATTTTCAAGAATTTTCAAGACCTACCCTTTTAATTCTTTCTAATTGAATTAACTCGTCTCTTAAGCATACCAACTTGATAGGTTTTCTTCCGCCATCAGGAAAAATCATTGCCGTTTTTCCTTTTTGCGTTTCTCTGTCTTCATTCACTCACTCTCTCCTTACACATAGACAATCTGAAATATAAAAGACTATATTTCTGTCTGTCCATCTGTCTGTTTGACTCTCTCTTCTCTCTCTTTCTCTATCTCTCTCCGTTTCTGTCTCCATATTTTCAAACTGGATCACTTCCGAAATTAAAAGTGGACCAGCAGCGCTAGGGGTCTCAAATACTTGTTTTTTTTTCATTAGCAGTTGTTTAAAGGGTCTTTATCCGGTAAAAAACTGTTGTTAAGGGGTGAAAATTCAGTAAAAACTGAAAAATCGGTTTAAATGTTGCTCCTTTATCTTATTTTATTTTAAATCACTTCATATGCGTGTAACTTTGGTATCGTATTAACGTCACCTGCTGAGAATGCTACAGTTTTGGTTTGGGTTTCGATTCTAGCTGATGTACCCAAATACTTTTTTTTTCATTTTAAAATCACATTAATAATAATAATAATAATAATAATAATAATAATAATATAATAATAATAATAATATATAATGATAATAATAATAATAATAATAATAATATATGATAAGAATATATAATAAGAATGTATACGAAATCTGGACAAAGAGAAAATATTATATTTAAGCCTATTTTACAACCGGGAAAAACCGGGCGCCCCTCTCCCCGTTAGTCTAATATATAAAAGACTATATGTCTATCTGTCTGCCGCAATATCTTCAAATTATATTACTCCAGGAACTAAGAGAGGCGCTAGAGGCCTTAAATGATTACCGTCCGGTTTTTATGGGTATTAAGCCGGTTTTAAGGGGTTCAAAATTGATTTTTTTTTAAAATCGGTATACATTTTCTACATTCATGTTTGCTTATGTCTAATTTTTAATCAATTCATATGTGTCTCACGTTGGTACAGTGATGACGTCACCAGCTTTGAAAGCTACAATTTTGATTTCGATACTAGCTGATGGCAGTTATATACATTTTTTTTTTAAATCACGGCTTTATAATAATATATACGAAATCTGGACGAATAAAAAACACACAAAAATCATATTTAAGCATATTTTACGCCCGACGATCTGCCCCCACCATCGCTAATAGTATATACGAAATATGAACAAATTAAAATACCATATTGAAGCGTATCTTACGCCCCGGGCAAAACCAGGTGCCCCTCCTTGCTAATAGATACGAAATCACGACAAATTAAAATACCATTTGTAAGCGTTTTGTTGGTTTTCTTTTGTTGTTGTTGTTTTTTTTTTGCGAATAAGAAAATCCGGGCCCCCCCCTTGCTAGTCGAATATATAAAACTCGCTATGTCTGTCCGCCTGTCTGTCCGTCTCAGTATTTTGAAACTATCTCTTTTGAAACTAAAAAGTCGCGGAGCGGCGCAAGGGGCCTAAAATCATTGGAATTTTAATGGACCGTTCTGTAGTGGGTCTGTAGTCGATTAAAATACCTTTTTTCAAAAGGAGTTAGAATTGAAAAAAAATCATTAAACAGTTTTTTCATTCATCTTAGTTTCTTTATGGTTAGTGGATTTGCATGTCATGTTGGTAAACTGGTGACGTCAGCAGTTTTTAAGGATAAAGTTTTTCTTTCTGTTCGATTCTAGCTGATGGTACCCAAATATTTTTTTTTTTACTTTTGAAATCACGACTCTATAATCTAATATATAAACGACTATCTGTATGTCTATATATTTCCAAACTCTATCTCGTAGAGACCTCAGATAATAAGAATGTGTACGGAACATTCATTCTAGGGTCTTTAGCCGTGTAAAAAGTGTTAAGGGATCAAAAATATGCCAAAATTGAAAAAATATCAGAAGCTCACAGTATTAATGCCGGTGTCCCTCAGGGATCCATCCTGGGCCCAACTCTTTTCCTGATCTACATTAATGATCTTCCAAATCATATCCTTACATCATTTGTAGACATTTATGCTGACGACACTACCATTTATGGTACCACATCTAAGACAGTAAACGACCAAGTTCTCTCCAATTCTCTCTCCTCTGATCTTGAGCACGTAGTACAATGGGGAAAGGAGTGGCTGGTTACTTTTAATGCATCTAAAACCAAGCTTCTCTCTTTACATCATCAACATTCTAATTCACATTTGTCATCAATTGAAATGAATGGCTCTCGTCTTCAGGAGGCCTCAAGTTTTGACAAATCTTAAATGGAACACGTATATCAAATCTGTTGCCAAGGCCGCTGGAAAAATGGTGGGATCTTTCTATCGATCCAGTAGATATCTCACTGCTGATGCTATTCTCTACCTATATAAGAGCCAGGTACGTCCAAGGATGGAATACTGTTGCCACATCTGGGCAGGAGCTGCTAGAAAGGACTTGTCCTGCCTTGATAGAGTTCAAAATAGACTTCGTAGCCTCGTAGGAGATTCCTTTTCTCCTCCTTGCAACCTCTATCTCACAGAAGAGATGTTGCGAGTTTGTCTCTGATGTATCGTTATTTTCATGGAAAGTGTTCAACTGAGCTTCAATCTATGGTCCCCCCTCGCCAAACTTTCACAAGAAACACTCGTCTAGCTGTAAACACTATCAATAATTTCCCCCACTCTTTATCTGTGCCTAAACCTAAACGTAGATTCCATGAACAAAGCTTCTTTCTTAGAACTGCACGCCTGTGGAATTGTCTTCCGTTTTCCTGCTTTCCGGCTGACTACAATATGGTTGTGTTCAAGTTTAAAGTAAATAAGTTCTTGATGAGCCGTTCCATATAAGTTATTAAATTTACCAAATTTTCATTACTAATGATTACTATATTGACAAATTTCTACTGTACACTCTTTAACCCTTATCCTTGAGTGGCCTCTGGGCCTTGATAATGTGGTGATGCCTTTGTAAAAAAAAAAATATATTTATACATGTTCTACATTCGTCTTATTTATTATTAATTTCACGTTGATACAGTGGTAACAATGACAACTGTTATTACAACAGTTTCCCTTTCAATTCTAGTTGATTGCACCCAAATACTTTTTTTATTATTATTACATTTGAAATCACGACTTTATAATAATATATACGAAATCTCGACGAATTAAAATTTTATATTTGAGTGTATTTTACGCGTGGGGAACTCGTGCTCAACACTTTATTACTGATCTAAACCCCTACTCCCTCAAGCAAACTATATACATCGCAATTACCAATATTGATATATTTTTATTTACATTTTGAAATTTATTTCGCTATATTGAACAGTAAATATATACATTAATTTGTACAAAGACAAACGTATAATGAACTCTAAGTTACATGCATTTTCCCTTCTGGAATAGGAATGATTCTTTCTGGAAGTGAACATTCTTTTAAAATGCAACTCCCCACCAATGTGTGTTTCCTTATCTACGACTTATCATCGTATATATGTGCTGCAAGCTTTGAAACCTGGATCCCAGATAGCCTGTCGATTCAGCAAATTCTTTGAAAAAGAAATTTAATTCATTTTTAAGACTTTTTTATATTGACATCTAAACTTATAGGGCGTGGTGTCGCCAGCATATATACCAATCATTAAATTGTGTTCAATACTCGTTCTGATTTTCTGAGAAAACTATCCTGCCACCTTCTGGAAAAAGGCTTAGATATATCTAACACTACTGTCCAACTCCCCTGCCTTATCCAATTCCTGGTATATGCGTTCGGATATTACAGTTACGACATCAGCAGATGAACAGAATTGCTTATCCATACTGTTGATCGAACAGAAGTTTAGCAGTTGTCAGCTTTGCGACTTGAGCTTATTAATTACTGATTCAAATGTTTTGGCGAAAAGAGGAAGGAGGCTAATGAGGCGATAATTTAATGGATGAGTTCTTTCGCCAGAATTAATATAAACTGGTTCTACAGAAACAATTTTTAAGCAATGCTGAAAGACAGAATAGTTTAAGCATTTTTGAAAATGTGGAGCTAACTGGGCAACCTCAGTGGAGATCTTTTCAATAGTACAGCCGGAATGAGTCAGGTTCATATGCTTTTGAAGTATCTAACTTTTTTATGATGCCATGCCCCTGAGATAGAGATGATGTTCATAAAATCTAGCGTTGTTTCTGTCCGCAAAGTGAAATCTGGGAGGAAGTTGTTTGCTGACTCCAAAGGAGAGTTTGAGGCAACCTGACAGGCAAGCATGAAAGCTTTTCCCAGTTCCTAAATTCCATCGCTTCAATGCGTTTTCTGATTGTTTCGGTATGTTTTTCCTAAGCTATCGCAATTTCTTTCTTACAATTATTTCTAGATAATATAAACTTTTGTGTGTTTGTATTGAACTTATGCCGAATAAACATGTAGGATCATGTATATATATATATATATATATATATATGTGTGTGTGTGTGTGTGTGTGTGTGTGTGCATATATCTATAATATAAAGCTGAATGTCTGTGTGTGTGAGTCTGGTCACGACTAGGCTCTTATATTGTTGACTATTTAAAAAAACTGATTACATAGATTGATAGACGATGTATCGTGACACAGGAATGGGTATGTTGGATCTGGCAGAACGGTGGTTCATTAAAATTGTGGGGTTTACGTTCGCGCCTCCTCCACAAAGTATGGAAATAAAAAATTAAAAAAAAAACGTTTACAAGTGTTTTTGCTATAGATGCACATAATAATACGTTGATAAGCATGTTTAAACTAAAATAGGGATGGTATAATTAAATTGTGGCGTCTCCGTTCGCGCCTGGCCTCCATAGAATGGAATTAGGCACAAACTTTAATAAGGCCATTTAATACCCATCTGCGTAAGTATACTTTGATAATTAGGTTTCAATTTAAAGAAGTATAGTATAATACAAATATGGGGGTGTTCGTTCGCACTTGACTTCCATAGAATGGAAATATATCACAAATTTTAAGAAGTTTTTTTTTAATATAGATCCACAGAATGTTGTGATAAGTTTTCAGTGTGAACAGGTATGATATAATAAATTATGGGGTTTATCTATTTTATTTTTACTTTCATTATATTTTGCTTTGCTTTTGATACCCCAAATGTAACCCAAATTTACAGCCATTCCTTTTCATAACCTATCATACTTTAATAAATCAGAGCCCATTATCTATAGGCTGTTATGAACCCCAGTCAACGACGGGTACTTTTGCTAGTCTCTCTCTCTCTCTATATATATATATATATATATATATATATATATATATATTCACAATGTGAGAGATTATATAATTATTTCCACATGGCAAATAACGTGGCAGCTCACAAAAACCATTACAGTAACCTACCCGGAAGTCCAAGACTCGAGTTTAACCCCATTTGGGTTCATCAGTTAGACATATTAGAACTCGGGATTGGAAAGATATATATAAAGATATATATATATATATATATATATATATATATATATATATATATATATATTTATATGTTGTATTCTGGTGTGGCACATAGGTTGGGAATCGTAGTAGTGCGTAGGACCCGCTAGCTGTGGTACATAGCAGTTTTAATTACGTCGATCGTCAATGGGTTCACCTGTTTACTAAGCGGTTGTCATGACAACGAGTGAAAACTAGTGAGTTATCTCACCTTAGACTGGAACTTTTTCCTTATCTTGCCTCTCGTCAATCGTCAAAAATGTCATAACAACGTTGAACCTGAAAACAAAGCGGTTGACAACTTAGAACGATCAGCCGTAACATAAAAATATGCATTAAAAGACGTAAGTCACAATTGCGTTTGTTTTTGTATAAAATTATATTTTACAATATATTTACTATTTAAAACAGTTCGTCTTTTTTTTTCTTTTGGGTGGTTTTGAAGTTCACCGCGATGGTAACAGAGTTCTCATATTGTTCTGAGATGGGAAATGGCGTTTCAACGATCCGGTCTTCAGCAACACGTGCTGTCCCTTGTTTCTCCTCTCTCTGCTAGCTCTCCGCTTCTTCTCGTTAGATTCACCGTTTTTTATTGGCATTTTTGTCGCTTTGTTTTTCCTATCCATGCGATCTGTCAATCAGCTGATCAATAATAGAACATGTGTTCTTTAGTCACGTTTTGACAATTTCTTTGCCGGTTCCTGACCTCAGATGATCATCCGATTTTTTCTTCAGCTGACCGACACGTGAATTTACCACTCATGCCAATATCTGTACTTCCTGAGCTTACGAGGAATGTCACGTTTCTTTGTTTTGTAAACAAAAAAATCGTCGTCCGATTTCTCTGTTTATGGCGTTAGCACTTTCTCTTTTCAACTGGTGGACAATCGATTATTCGATGCCCACTCTTTTAAATCTTTTATTAAAGAATTTTTTTTCTTTTCAGTTATGTATGATGGTTCCAGCCATCCATTACATAACACCCCTCCATTAACCATTTTTTTTCAATCGTCTATCGGTCCATCGATATTTCCAATAATGTGTTTAATGTCACAATTTTTTTTTCATCCCTTTTTCTGTTTTTTTTCCGTTTAACTTAGAACAAAAAAAAATAAAAATAAAAATAAACAGCAACACGAAAAGCATAAGGTCTTCTTTGGTATAAGTGCATCGGCCGCACTTAACAGCAAAATATACGCTGCAAATTTACCAATTTTACCGAAGTGGTCGATTTGTCCAATATTCTCCACTAGCTCGGCTCTTTAATGAGTAATTAACTAAATACGAGTCTTACATTTTAATAACTTGTTTAAAATGTGGGCAGCATATAGTACAACATTTTCGACCAGAACGCCAGGATCCTAAATATTGGTGGCAACTCCGAACTTCCTATGATAAGGATTTTCTAAAATCAACAGAGTAATTTTCTTAACCAATCCAAACTTCCTGTTCTGCGCTCCCGACCCGCAGTTCGATTATAACCTGAGTTCCCAACCCCCGTGCTAGCCCTAGCTACGGTTGGCTGATCCCTACTATCATAATCAACTCCGCACGACCTAGGCACTAAGTTATATATATCTTCCTTCGATATTTCATCAACTTCTTTAGCCCTTTCAGCCCTCATGCCAGGTGTGATTATTTTCCGTTCCATCAACAGGACCCTGTTTTCCTGACCTGGGGATTCCCATTGATGGCGATTGCTCTGTTGGGGATAATTTTCTTCCTCCCCACTAGAGGATTCTTGATCTGAACTACTTTCTTCTACCGGTGCTGACAGGGTAGTTTTTCTACAGCCCTCTTGCTTGTTGGGGATATCCCATTCCTCCAGTTCTGCTTTCCGAAGGTGTTCCCCATGGGCTTTTGTTACTTCCCCCGTCAGTTAGCTTCTAATTCTATACGAGACTGGCCCCGTCTTCTCTATTATTACGTAATATGGAGACCATCTTACGTCTAGCTTTCCCTTTTTTCTATTATTTTTATAATAAACTAAGTCGCCAACTTGAAAATCGACTTCTTTCGTTTTCTCGTTGGCCCTATCTATCATTTTCTTCCTAGCTCTTTTTACATTGTTCCTGACTAATGTAAAGATCCGATGCATGTCCTGCAGGGCGATCTCATGATCCTCTTCCCCGTAGTAAATTCTACGCGGCCTCAGTATGTTGTCTAACGGCAAGACAACGTCTCTATTATAAAGCAAATAATAGGGGGAGTACTTCGTTGTTTCGCTGACATGAAACCTTACAGAAGCCAGCATCTGATTCAAGTACATGTCCCATGAACGGTCATTGTCCCCTATTTTCTTTGCTAGTACGTCATGCATCGTCCTATGGAATCTTTCTATTTTCCCGTTACTTTGCTGGTGGTAAAATGAGGTGGTCACGTGATCAACATTAAGCTCTTCTAAAGCCCTTTTCATGATACCATTGACGTTCTCCGGTCCGTTATCCGTAAGTAACTGCAATGGTGCACCAAATCTGGGAAATATTTCCTCAATTAAGAGATGCACCACTGTCTCTGCCATTTTATTAGGCACAGCGAAAGCCTCAGGCCAACCACTATACATGTCGATGAACGTGACTATGTATTGATTGCCTGACAAAGTCCTCGGATAGGGTCCGGAAATATCCAATGCAATCTTAGCAAAAGGAAAAGAAGGCATGTCGGTCTCCTGCATTTGAGGTTGCTGCTTCCTCAAATTTCTGGTCTGGCATGGGACGCATTTCCCTATGTGTTCGTTTACCTTCTTGAACAAACCAGGCCAGAAATACTTCTGTTTAATGGAGTGGAACGTTTTTATCTTCTTCACATTTTTATGACCAACCGTATTTTTGAACAACAATGTCTGTTAAAATTTCGACGATACCAACGGACTACTATTTTCACGAAGATTTCGATTTTTCTCGCAAACGATGCACATTTCCGTTATAATCCAATCGAGAAAATAATTTTAATGACGTCCTGAATATAACGCGCTCCCTGGAATATTCTTAGACGTTCTTTTTGCGTCATTTAACTCAAACCTTTTTATTCTGTTCTCCGTCATAATCGAAGCAAAATATGACCTCGAGAACATGAAAGGTCAAATTTTCCTGTTGCCTTCATTCTTAATCAGATTTTCAACAAAACTATTTTCCGAGGACCAGTTCTTGTTTACCTCAGCCGAGAAACTCTTCGCACGTAGAGACATGATTACGCACATGTAACGAACGAACGGCACACTATAGCACAGACGTAACTCCAGCGACATGCATCCACTGCTACAACGAACGAAAATTACTTCCAACAACTTCAATAGCAATTTTAACGTGTTTTCAACGTATTTTCAACGCCAGATTTTATATATGAATTCCGCTGTGGACGACGAAATCTCAAAACATTCCGTTACACACGCGTTTTACCTATGTATCAAAACTTTAAACCTTCTTCACTTTACCGAAATATTTTTTTTTGCCATGTGCTAATAAAAAAAAATATTTCAGATTACAATTTCATCATGGAGAACATGTGGCAACAAGTCCACTGCAAATCTCAAATAGCAACTCTCACGCTATTTCAACTCCAGTTTTCCACAATTATGGAAAGGAAAAAGCGACAAGTCTTTCCAGCGTCATGTTACGCGCATCAAGCCTCTCCACGACATATCAACCCTTTCCAGCAACACCTCACAGGATATCAACCTTTTTTAGCAACAAACGCGACAACCAACACAAAGGTGTTCACCAAACACTGTACACTCCTGGATTTCACAACGACTCTCCTCAACTCACCGAAGTTCTCCAGCTAACATGAGTAAGCTGCATCATGCACACTGATACACTCATCCTGGACGTTCAGACCGTACCGACTCACTGAGTAAGCCCGAGCACCTGAACAACTTTGACACCGCTCTCTACGGACGGACAAATTTCCTCGCAGACTCACTTGTGACCGTAAGCGTGTAGTCGACACATTCACGAACAACGCGAACCAACTTCAACCCACCGTGCTTACCCTTGCGCACGCTTCATAGACTCTGCGGCAATACAGTCTATGACCGCAACACTTGCACTCAAACTCATAACGTCATTCCTGTGACCATCCGACAGTTGTACAAGTTTGAACATTTTTTCCTGATATTCTTTAACGTCGCAACTCTATGCTTACACCTGCTACTTAATAAATAAATAAAAAATATCTCTCGTTCTCTATACAGTGGACACACACGCAAACATATATATGCATGCTTTTTTTCCAATTTTCTTTTCTCTAGCTTCCAGCTAACTAGGAAGGGAATGTTGTGGGCGTGGAACACTCTCAGCCCAACTCGATTATCACCCTTTAACTCAGAATAGCGACCTAGCTACGTCACTTCCTGTTTCTCTTAATTCACCCTCTTTTCCGCTGAACGCTCGACCAGTCAACATGTGACGAGCACAGCTCCGGTGGAGCTATGAGCTACCACCGCATTCCTGACTAGACAGTCTACCATAAGTAACGTTACTTATCTCTCAATGAACTCTTATTCTTCCTATCACTTCCTATATCTCTTTCCTGTATATATTTATGCAAATAAATTGCATTTGTTTCGTTGATATATAACGGTATATTTTCGTCTTCATTATGGGACCTTTCGCCTTTTCAATTTCTCTACCATTAAATACAACCATTTCACCATTATACACATGGGGACGGGATCGTCTAAAACACGGCAGACCGTCCTGTCCCCAACACACACACACACACACACACACACACACACACACACACACATATATATATATATATATATATATATATATATATATATATATATATATAGCCATGTTATATATAATTTTTAAATGCGTTTTCCGCTCTATCGAATCTTGTCATTCAATACCATGCTCGGTCTCTTCTTTTTTTTTGTTTGCTGGCTTTTCGACAACATGGATAAGCTCCAAGTGTTTTTCGGTTCAAACTATGCAGAAATGCGTCGAAGACACCTCGTGATATCAATGCTGCGTTTGGCCGAGGAACCACTAACGAACGAGTGGCACAACGGTGCTTTAGGAAATTTCTTTGTGGTGACAAAGACATCGAAGATGAAGACGGTCGCGGTCGGCCGACTGCGGTGATAACGAACATTGGCAAGCTTTAATTGAAGTCGATGTTCGGAAAACAACACGAGAAGTTGCTGCTGAACTTAATCGGCCATTCACCAGTTCTTAACCATGTATAGCAAATATGGATGTCCAAATACTTGGATAAATGATTGCCGAATAAATTTTACGATAATACAAAAGAAATCGTCGTTTAGTGGTGTCCTCTACGCTCCTTCTGCGCTACAGAAACTACTCATTTCTCGAGCGGATTCTTACGTGTGACGAGAAGTAAATCCTCCACAGTGGTTGCCGGATAAGATCCACAACTCTTCCCCAAGCTAATTTGCACCAAAAAAGTTTATGGAGACTGGTGGTCTGCGACTGGTCTCATCCATCACAACCTCTTGAATCCAGTCGAAACGACGACGGCGAGATGTACTGCAGACAAATTGACGAACTGCACCAGAAGCTGCAACGTATGTCCCCGGGATTAGTCAAAATGAATGGATCAATTCTTCCCCATGAAAACGTTCGCCTTCTTAACTGACCCTGCATATGCTAAACGAATTTGGCTACGAGTCTCGCCTCATCCGACATATTCACCAAACCTTTCGCCTTACGATTGTTATATAGCGCCAGGACCCCTAGGTTGGGAACGGTCGTAATTAGCAAGTTCCCCGCTGCAACAAAACCCAGTAGCCGTCTCTTATTGATCGTCTATTTTGTTTAGTTTTCTGGTTGTTATGGTAACGGCCAAGACGGTAGAGTTATTTCCCCCTTGACTGTGCATTTTTCTCTCTCGGGGTTCTTCAGCTGTCATTCGCTTGTCATAATAATATTTTGTTTTGAAATTAATTTTTCTCGTTCTTGTACATCGAGATTTTTAATAGTTCAAAATTTAACAGTGGGGCTTACTGTCGTTTCAGTGATGGAGAGGGGGGTGAAAACGTTATGCTCTCGACAACGCACGTCTCCTATCAGCGTCTCTCTCTTCTCTACCTACCTCCTTCTCTACCTCGGCTCTTCTGTTTCTCCTTTCTGCTTCTCTTCCAAGGACTCCAAAAATCACCTCTTATATTAGCATGTGTTCTTTTGCTTGTTTTTTTTTTCACTCCACGCTACCTGTCGATCACACTGCTATCGACAAGAGAGCGCGCGTCTCCTGGTCACGTTTTGACAATCTTTCGCCGCATCTTGAGCTAGAGACGTCGTGACCAATTTCTTTTCAGCTGACCGACTATTGACTTTATTTATACACGTGAGTCCATTTCTCATGCTAACTTTATATACATTCCAATCTTACAAGTATTGCCACGTTCCCTTCTTTTGTAAACAAAAAAAAATCGTCGTCCGATTTCTCTGTTTACGACGTAATTATTTTTTTCGTTTCGACTGGTGGACAATTGATTATTCGATGCCCATTTTTCCAATCTTTTATTATCTTTTTTTAAAGAAGTTTTTCTTTTCAGTTATGTATCAGATGGTCCCAGCCATCCATTACATAACACGATTATCACTTTTTCAAGCATCTCAAACACTTCCTCCGGGGGAAAAATGCTTCAAAAACCGAGATGATGCCGAATCTTCCTTCAATGACTTCATCGCTTCCAGAACTCTGGATTTCTATACTAATGGGATGGAAAAATGTTCCCGGCTGCAACAATGTGTCAATTATAATTATTCATATTTCGATTAACAAAGTTTATTACGAAAGCAGTTATGATCTTTTGAATGTGAATGTAAAAACATCGACATTATTGTTTCACCAACCTAATATATATACGTTAGAGGGTGTACACATATTTATACACACTTTGTAATGCAAAGGTTAGTTGTTACATATTTGCAGTGGAGTCCAATTCAAGGACAACACTTCTACAGACCAAAAGTAATTGATATTGAAACGTGTGTCAATGTTATATCTGTTTTTATAAGATATTGGGACATGATCTACATTATGAGGAAAATTCGTGTGTATAAATTGTGAATGTGACCAGTAAAGTTTTTTTGGGTGTGTGGTGAGGAGAAGGGGGATTCTGTTTTCAATGTTTAATCCGTCATTAGTAGGGAAGTGTTAGGTAAATCCTATTAGCTTGGCAGTGATTTATTATCCTTGAATTAAAATTTCCCATATCTTAAGTTGTTTTTATTGTTGTATATCTTTTGTTTGTGGGGTCTAAATTTTTATTTTTACAAGGGTTATTTGTATGTATTAATGTATTTTTTCATTTTTCGCCTTTCTTTTTTTATTCGTTTATTTGATTTGAATAATACACCATGGTAAAAACACAACCCACACGCATATATATATATGTGCATGTGTGTGTGTATGTTTTTGTGTGTAAGTGTGTGTATGGCTTGTGTTTTTGTGTGTGTAATATATTTAATCTAATTGTATTTACCTCCTTCTCTGTACCATTTATTATAAATTCCTGCTTGTTTTCTTGTTCACAATTTCATTATACACTTTCATCCAACATGATTTCTCTATGTTCTATTCAAAGAAAATCTACATCCATGAACCTTATTTGCATATTACAAAGGAACCATATTAAAATAATTAGTTTCATGTTTATATTGTTTGTTGTAATGGAATCGTGTTATTTGTTCTATTTAGCAATATTAGAGTCAATTCATTTTATTTATTTTCTATTTAATTTATATTTTATGTATTTTCAATTATTATTAGCCGAAAAACGTCGCTTTTATATACAGAAATAAGTTATTTTAGCTGTGAAAGATATTACTGTATTAAACCGTGATAGTTCTTACCCGTTACATTTACATAAAATGAATGTGATTTATGTTTCCGCAAATCCAACCTGTGGTCTGCTTTCAGGACAATCGTAAAAGATTAAGATAATCAGCTTCTCTAAAAGAGAAGGTAACTACACCTTCAGTCCGCCAATACATCTCAATAGAGACTTTCCTTTGCGGACAAACGCCACACTTGATGATCTTAAGTGCATGCCATTATAAAAAATCTTGACACTGCAAAAGCATGTGGACCTGATCTCATCGCGGCGATTAAAAGAGTGCTCCGCCGTAGTAGCTCCAATCCTTTCCAAACTTTACAAGAAATGCCTTAATGAATCTTGCTTTCCTGCCTGCTGGAAAACTGCTTCTGTGGTACCAGTTTTCAAGAATCCTAGCGAAAGGAGTGACCCAGCAAATTACCCCCCATTAGCATCATCCCACTTACTGCCAAAATATATGAGTCCATAATTAACCAAGCTCTAGTCAATCACCTTATAGATGCTACACTTTTACAGACCAACAATATGAATTTAGGCAAGGCCGTTCCACATAAGTTCTAACTGTAATCTTGGAGCGTATATACCACTCATTTGACAAATCAGGGGAGGGTTGAGCGGTAGCTCAAGATATATCTAAGGCTTTTGACAGGGTATGGCACGAATGTCTTCTCAGGAAAATCAGATAATACGGTATCACTGAAAGAATACTTGCCATAATTAAATCCTTCTTAGACAAGAGAAAAATCCAGGTTGTCCTTGATGGCCGTACATCAAAACAATATGATATAAATGCGGAAGTGCCTCAGGGGTCTATCCTTGGACCTCTATTATTCCTAATATTTATAAATTACCTCCCTTACAAAATTGTCTGTGAGATGGGTATATATGCTGATGACACCTCTCTCTATAACAGACACGAATGGAAAACAAATGAACACATATCTAAAGAAATGGCCGAACCACTAGAGAATGACTTCCAATCTGTAGTGGAATGGGGACAAAAATGGATGGTCACATTAAATGCTGCCAAGACTAAACTTTACAAGAATCCTTCTCTACCACCAATAGCAATGGCCAAAGACTCTTTATCTGAAAGCACATCTTTTAAACTCCTCGGCCTAACGTTCACAGGAAACATGAATTGGAACAATTACATTGAGAGCATTGCCAGGACCGCTGCGAGAAAGGTAGGTTCTCTCTACCGTGCTAGAAAGCTACTGACCCCTGAAAGCATCTTGTACCTCTATAAGGCCACCGTTCGCCCATGTATGGAGTATTGTTGGCATATTTGGGCCGGTGCATCTGTTACTAGTCTCTAACTCCTAGACAAGGTTCAAAAGAGAGTTGCCAACCTAATAGATTCTGAACTATCATCCAAGCTTAGCCTCTGCCTAATCGACGCAATGTAGCATCCCTCTGCCTGTTCTACAAGTACTTTAACGGCGTATGTTCTGACGAGCTGCAAGCACTTGTATCCCCTCTACGTAAATACGCCCGACAACCCGACAAGCAGTACAGTCCCACTCCTTTATATTAAAGATCCCTAGATGTACGAGACCCTTCTACTCCAGCAATTTCTTCCCGAGAACCGCTAGACTTTGGAACTCCTTGCCAGGTTCCTGCTTCCCCAACTGTGCTGACATGCAGAAGTTCAAGGGTAACGTCAACCGACATCTTGCTGCCCAACTCCCCACCTAGTACCCCTGCAGCCTGTGTCCATAACAGTATCCCCCTACATTAAAGTGGCAATGTGCCTTGTTTGGGGTGAAAATGTAATATTAAAAAAATGTGGCAATGCTTGGTTCATAAATTTGATTAAACAAATATACCTCGTACTCAGAAAAATGTTCTTGATTTTATGCGTGTGAAACAGGAAATAGTTCGAGAAACATGTGAACTAATGATATTTAAATATTTGCTCATAGTATTTTCAGTTAAATACAGAGATCTTTTCTTAAAAGTGATTCATTTTACCAAAGTAAGGATTTGCATCCCTCTCTTTCTCTCTTTAATCTCTATGCTTTCTCTTATATAGTTCAGAAATAAAGTGCGTTTAAAATTTTTATTTCAAACAATTTAATTGAAATATACTAAAAAGAATATCAGTTGATTCTGAAACACGTCCGCCATTCAATATAAATCAATTTATCTATTAAAGTGAGAATACATGTGCGTGAGTACAACTCTCAACTAATGTACTCGACGAATTATTTATCTACAGATTTGAAATTTTGTATATAGGATATTCATATATGTGAAAAACTTATTAAATAGAAACGGATTAAAAAGGATGTTATTTTAATTCGGAAAGCGGGCTGCGAAGGAGTCACGAATATTTGCGATATGGTTGAAAGATTGAAATATAGAGGATAGGTAACATCTTAATGGCTTTGACGCTAAATACTACAACAGTTAATGCAATTTATAAATTGCTTATTGTCAGTGAGATTCCATGAAAAAGCAAGGTAATTATCAGAGATAAATCATTGGTAAATGTCTGATACGAGGACATCAATAAATGACAAGAAAAATCCTGTTTTCCCAGCGATTGATTATGAGCAACGGTTGGTGAAGTGTGACGAAACTGTAAATACTACAACTACTACCACTACTACTACTACTACTACTACTACTACTACTACTACTAATAATAATAATAATAATAGTGATAATCGTAATAATAATGATAATAATAATAATGATGATGATGATGATAATAATAATAATAATAATAATAATAATAATAATAATAATTTAGACTCAGTCTTTGGAGGAAGCTTATTGTCTTCTCAATTCAAGATAAGACCAATGGTCGCTACCAATGAGAAATCAATGCTAAGCGGCTGTTGCGATAAACGCAAATCCATCAGGAGACTGATCGATATGTAATATATTGATGTTGGAATTCTGTAGATATTTAGCGTAAATGGAGACGCTCTGATATTATTGTAGCTTTTTTTTATTAAAACTGCAAAAGTATTTATCCAAGCTAGCAGCGCCGATCGGCGTAGCTAGGGCGTAAAGTACGCTTAAATATGATATTTTATTTCTTACACATTTCATATATATTATTATAGAGTTAATGCTCTATCGATTTTTATAGATTAAAAAGTTGCGATTTCAAAAATGAAAAGTATATCTATATGACTTGCGTTTATCAGCTTGAATCGAAACCGAATCCAAAACTTATGAATACATAACTTTAGTTCATTCAGCTATGATCGAACCCGAAACCAAATCTTATGAAAAATTCTTGCTAAAATTATGCATAAAAAATAGATTACTAAAACGCATCAGCTAAAACCGAAAACGAAACCAAGATTCATGAATAATAATAATAATAATAATAATAATAATAATAATAATAATCGATTACTACTGGATATTTAGTAACTGTCCCATTGCAATTTAAAATGTTCTATTTATATCCATATCTAGAGACAAAGCTCCACTATTCATAGCTTGTAATGTTTTACTATTTCAGACTATGGATATTTAGTTCACAATTTAGTTTTCAGGTTAGTATATTTTACAAAATAATCTTCCCAGGTATTACTTTCTCTTTTTTTTTTGGTGCGAGGAATATAGTATATGTTGTGTGATTATGATATAATCCTCCAACGCACTACATTTTTATCGTATCTGCTACTGTATAATCTATGCAAGTGTCATTATATACTCTCTGAGGAATTACTTCTTCGTAATTTGGGGAGTATAATATATGTATACTATCAGATTACAAACCTTCTCCAATATTGGTGTATTTTGTACATGCATAATGGTTCATTCCTCCGGGCTATTCCTTGCTTGCCATTTCTGTGGATGGGGAGTAGTTCATTATTGTTTTTTTTTTATTATTCATGATACACTTAATATAGTGATTATTTTTATTTATATTTTTTTTGATTGATACAAACATTTTTTTTTTTAATTTACGACGGAGACGCATTAGAAGGAAAAGAAGAAAAAATGAAATAAACATATCGAGGAAATAATGCGTATTATTATAAATTTAAATAATAATAAAAATAATAATTGAAGTCTACATTCGAAACACCCTCCCCCTTTGACTACAGAAACAAAACTAGAATCCGACGACCAGGCCTTTATGTGCTTCAGACTTTGTTAAACAGCATAACATAAGCTACTTATATTTCCTGTACCGCGTTCCCTCGACCTAGGAGTGCCCCTAATAAACAAAGTCTCTGACTGCATAGGTAAAGCACTCTCCCTCGATACTAGCGCACTAGTACATGTATTTGGTGTCTTCGATCAGGGCCACAGAGAGTAAGAAAACGACCTTTTACCTGAAAAATGCCTGCAGACAATGTAGGTAAAATTTGTCAGACGGTCAGACTCTCAGTCATATATGAGGGTTATTTTAAAAAGAGCAATAATACATTTTTTAAAAAGATAAAGGAACACAGTTCGATTAATACTAAAACTGAACTTTATTCAATATAAAATATAAGTATTATCTATGTAAAATTTAGTCATTTCAAAACAGAATACAATTTAATACTGATAAAACTGATTTATTAATTTAGGAAACAAAGAATTAAAAACACATATTAAACACCAACGATTAATAATTTTAAAAGTGAAAACAAACGATAATTTTAAGAACGTAAACCAACGATAAAATACAAAAAACAATGAAGTCAAATAATTGAAATACAAACAAACATTCAAAGTTACTAATGCAGAAATATTTTTTTCATTTTATTTAGAGGAATACCACATTTTTTTTTTTTTTTTACACAGTGATCACCACTTATCAAGGCCCGGAAGCCACTCAGGGATAAGGGTTATTGCAAGTACATCACGTTAGTGAGGAGATTTTATGAAGTGTTTAATTAGGGGGGCGGTTCATTAGGAATTTGTTAACATTAGACTTGAAGACATCCAAGTTGTAGTCCGGAGGGAAGCAGGCAGACGGAACAGAGTTCCACAGGCGTGCAGTTCTAAGAAAGAAGCTTTGCTCATGAAATCCGCGTTTTGATTTAGGCACAGATATAGAGTGGGGGAAATTTTTCACAGTGGATTCAGCTAGACGGGTGTTTTTCGTGAAAGTTTGGCGAGGGGGGACCAGGGATTGGAGTTCGGACGAGCACCTGCCATGAAAATAACGATAAAACAAGGATAGGCTCGCAACGTCTCTTCTGTGGGAGAGGGGTTGCAGGGTAGAGAAAAGGGCATCCCCCACTAAACCACGAAGTCTATTTTGTACTCTGTCAAGGCATGATAGGCTGTTTTTGGCAGCTCCTGCCCAGATATGGCAACAGTATTCCATCCTTGGCCGTACTTGGCTTTTATATAGATAGAGAATTGCATCAGTAATGAGATATCTTCTGGAGCGGTAGAAGGATCCCACCATCTTTCCTGCGACCTTGGCAACAGACTTGATGTACGTGTTCCATTTCAGATCAGGAGTAAAGGTCAAACCCAGAAGCTTGTCAAAACACGGGACCTCACCCAGACGAGAGCCATCCATCACAATTGATGCCAGCTGGGGATCAGAGCGTTGATGATGTAAGGATAGGAGTTTGGTTTTAGATGCATTAAAGGTAACTAGCCACATCTTCCCCCACTGAACCACGCGCTCGAGATCAGAGGAGAGAGAATCCGAGAGAACTTCGTCATTTACAGCCTTTGATGTGTTACCGTAGATGGTCGTGTCATCAGCATAGATGTCAACGAATGATTTAAGTATGTGTTTAGGGAGGTCATTGATGTAGATCAGGAAGAGAGTTGGGCCGAGGATTGACCCCTGAGGGACTCCAGCATTTATATTGCAGGCCTCCGATTTTTGTCCATCTACCACTACTCTTATGAGCCTATCTGAGAGAAATGATTTAATGATTGAGAAAACATTTCCAGTTATACCGTAGCTGGAAATCTTGTGAAGTAGACCCTTATGCCATACTTTGTCGAAGGCCTTTGATATGTCAAGAGCAATTGCCCTAGAAAGGAAGCCTTTGTCAAGAGATTCACTAATCCTGTGGGATATAACCGTCAGCACATCTGCGGTAGATCTTGCAGAGCGGAAACCATATTGTGTGTCACTAAGAAGGTTGTTTCTGCTGAGGTGGTTGACTATTTCTCTATTTAATATTGATTCCAGTAACTTACTCATAACACAGAGAAGACTTATTGGTCTGTATTGAGAGGGAGATGACTTATCACCTGAATTCTTAAATACAGGGCAAACTGATGAGGTCTTCCAGGGGGTCGGAAAGCACTTCTCCTTAAGGCAGCGCTTAAATAGTTTCGTAAGTATGGGAGCAAGTTCTGGTTGAAGCTTTTTTAACACTATAATTGGGATGCCATCAGGGCCAGTTGCTTTACTGGAATCTAGGTTTTTTATTAGCTTGGCGACCTCATGCACGGATATTTGTATGTTACCTAGCTTGTTCTGTGTTATAGGAGGAAATATGGGGAGTTGATGGCCTTCGTCGCATAGGGTAGAATTAGCTGCAAAGTTCTATGCAAATAGTTTGGCCTTGTCTGACGCTGACGAGATAACCTCTGGTCCATTGATAATGGTTGGGATAGAACGCACACTTCTGTTCAGGATCCTATTTGTTATTTGCCAAAACTGGTGGGAACCAAGCCGTTGATCAGCTACCTTGGATTTAACAGACTGGGCATATAGCTCTCTTGCATTTTTATTACTCTTTTACAGTGGTTGCTGGCAGTCCTGAAAGCAGCTTTAGTCTCAGTGCATCTATTACGTTGGTAGTTATGGAAAAAGTGATTTCTGTGCGCGATAGCAGCAGCACATTCTGGGGAGAACCATGGCTGGCTGTTAGGTTTTTGTTGGAATTTTTTTGATGGTATGAATTGGTCTATGCCTACAATTAACCATTCGGTCAGATGTGATACTATAGAGGACACTTCCTTTTTAAACATGGAGTGCAGAGGTAAATCAGATATGAATGTACGGAAGCTATCCCAGTCAGCCATAGAGTATCGGTATACAGTACGGTGGAGGGGTATGTCTGATGGCTTCTTACATTTTGTTTTTATCTTAACTGATACGACGGAGTGGTCGGAGGATCCTAAAGGAGAATGAACGGTACATGAACATAGCTCAGGGGAAGTTGAAAGAAAAAAGGTCTAAGAGGCTTGCATATTGATTGGGTGTATCGGGCACACGGGTGGGTTCGTGAACAATCTGAGTGAGGTCATAAGCAATGGCAAAATCATGACAAAACCTCCCCTCATCATCTGTCTTATTTGAATGGGTCAGCCATTCCACGTTATGGACGTTGAAGTCACCACAGATGTGGATGTTAGCCGAGGGATGTGAAGACAGTATGTGGTCTATTTTCTCAGCTATGCTCTTAAAGATAGTAACACCGCTGTTGTGGGGCCTATAGAGGGCAAATATAAATGCAGTGGTGTTAGCAAGTGCAACCCTGAAGCACATATAGGGTTGAATGTTATTTTTTGGAACATTATAGATTGATAATATAAATGTTATCTATGTAAAATTAAGTAATTATAAAATAATATACAATTTAATACTGATAAAACTGAATTATTAATTTAGGAATCAAAGCATTGAACAAAAAATTAAACACCAACGATGTATAATTTTAAAAGTGAAAGCAAACAATATTTGTTTTCATTCTAATATACTTTACACCACTTTTGTTTGGAAATAAAGAGTGTGTCTACCTGATGCGAAACAGATACTGCACCTAAACTGCGCAAACAAGTTTAGAGCCAAGGTGGGAAGTCCTGTGGCGATGGAGTGAGACTACCCCAATAGCGAGGGATAAAGCACTGAGGCCCCAACTAGTCATCGTCAAGACTGACGGACTGCATGGTGTAGTATCTGTTCTGATGCTACACTTCATTTATTCTGTCCTCGGTCAATGGAGGAGAAATTCTTCATGACTGATACACTTTTAATTTTATTTTTGTTCCTATCCAGATTACGCCTTCTAGGATAGCTAGATTGTTCCACATTTAAAACCGACCTTGTGTCTAACAGTGTCCTCGTGGGGAGACAAGTAAATAATTTTTTTTTTAAATATTTTTGAAAAGTATTCTCATGTTATTGTTTGTTTATAATTCTAAAAAAAACAATTAAATTTAATATATAACGTTCTGTCATAGCTAATTTTATTAATAGCCGCGTGGTGAATAATTTTCAAACCGACTTTAGAAAAAATATAGAACTTTAAAATATTTGGAAATACTCAATAAAAGGTTTTATTTATTATTTAAAAGACATCTTGACAAATATTCTCATGTAAACATTATTTGTTATAATTTTAAAAACTAAAACAAAATAAAAATAAATTTTCAACCTTCTTGATAGAATTTTTAGCCTTATACGAAAATGAACAGTTAAAAATATCAACATAATATTTGCTGTATAAGCAATAAATAGTATCTTAAATTTATATTTACAATGTAATCAAACGTTATGAAAGTACTTGAAACAGTTCTGATTAAATATGCTGGAAATCTTTCTGTTGTACCAGTTTTCAAGAATTCTTGCGAGAGAATCGACCCATTCAATTATCGCCCCATTAGCCTCATCCCGCTTTCCGCCAAAATATTTAAGTCCATAATTAATCAATCTCTAGTCCATCATCTTACAACTGTTACACATCTGACTGACCAACAATATGGATTTAAGTAAGCCCGTTCCACTGTAATTTCTGAACGTATATACCATTCAGTGGATAAAGCAGGGTAGGTTGGAGCGGTAGTCCTTGATTTATCTAAGGCTTTTGATAGCGTATGGCATGACGGTCTTCACGGGGAAATCAGATCATGTGGTATCACTGGAAGAAAAGGTAACGTAATTAAATTCTTCACAATTAAGAGAAGAATCCATTGTCTCTGAAATGGGCATATTTGCTGATGACACCACGATCTATAACGTCACGAGGGGAGAACAAATGTACATATTGCTAAGAAAATGGCAGAAACACTAGAGGAAGACTTCCAATCTGTAGTGGAATGGGGATAAAAATGAATGGTCATATTTAATACTGCCAAAACTAAGTTTGTTGTCTTCACTAATTAAAAGAATGATTTTCTATTAGCAATAGTCATGACCAAAAACACATTGTCTGAAAGTATTTCGTTTAAACTCTTCAGTCCAACCTTTACATGGAACATGAGTTAGAACAGAAATAATTGAGAGGATAGACAAGGCTGGTGAGAAGAAAGTAGGCTCTCTATGCCCTGTTGGAAAGCTATTTACGCCTGAAAGTATCCTGTACCTCTATAAGGCAACCATTCGCTCATGTATGGAGTACTGTTGTCACATTTGGACTGGTGCATCTGCTACTAGTCTTTCACTCCTGGAGAAGGTTCAAAAGAGAGCCGCCAACCTGATAGGTCCTGAAATCTCATTTAACGTTCATCCTCAGTTCAATAGGTGAGGTGTTGCATCCATCTGTCTGTTCTACAAGTATTTTAAAAGTAAATGCTCTGACAAACTACAAGCACTTGCACTCCTCGACGTTAATACCTTCGACAAAGTCGACAAGCAGCTAAATCTCACCACTACACACAAGAGAGTCCTTGGTGCAAGAAAACGTTCTACTCTAATAGTTTCTTCCCCAGAACTGCTAGACTTTGGAACTCCCTTCTTTGATTCTGCGTTTCCAACTGTACTGACATGCAGAACTTCAAGCGTAATGTGAACAGATATTTGCTGCTCATCTCCCTTCAGAAAGATATCTCCAACTTATGCCTACGAAAGTATCGCCCGAATTCAAAGTATCACTCTGCTTTGTTTGTGGTGAAATCTGCATAAAATATAATAAAATATAAAATATTAGTAAACGAAAAATTAATATATTGCAAATAAGAATAAAAACAAATTATCATAAAATAATAATTTTAAAAAGAACAATTAATAATAATAATAATAATAATAATAATAATAATCATAATAATATATACAAGAAATATTAAAAAAGAAAATATATAAATAATAACAATGCATAACAATAAGAAATAATAATAATTTAAAGAAGAACTGATATTAAGAATATATAAAATAAATAGAAATAATCAGAAAGTATGATGAAAATGTACACTAATTATTAAAAAAAATAATACGAAACGAAAAAATAATAATATATAATAGAAATAATATGAGGAATTAAAAATATTGATAAGAAATAATATATATATATATATATATATATATATATATATATAACTTAAAAGACGTAGTAATAATAATGACCAAAAAAAGAACATATAATAGGAAAAAAGAACTATTAAAAAGAAGAAAAATATATTAGAAGAAAATTAATTTTAATATATATAATTAGCATATAAAAATAAAAATAAACTATGAGATAAAAAAGAAATAAGACTAATGAAACAAATAATAATGAGAATACATAAAATATTAAGGATAAATACTAGTAATAATAATAATAATTTGTTGTTACTCGGCTTCCAGGAAACACCACAGGCCGGTGTCAAGGATAGATTTTTGATGGGCAGCGTGAAGGCTCCTTGTGAGCTAATAATAATTATATTAATAATAATAATAATAATAATAATAATAATAATAATAATAATAATAATGAGAAAAAATAAATGAGAAACGAATAAAAAGTACCCATTTGAAGCTGAATTTATATATAATTCTTAATCTGAACCTTAAACAAATCGATAATCAAACTATAAAATTAACTTGTTCAAGCGAAGATCATTTGTTTTCATTAATCTATATATTAATACCCTTGCAACTATCTATCTATCTATGTGTGTCACTCTTTCCGGCAAATTTGATTGGTTGAGAAGATTTTATTCTGGAATAGCGGGTTACACATTAAACGAACGCTCAAGGCAGAGATCAGGGTTGCTAGGTTGGCTTCATTTTAAAAGTAGTTTAGCTATCAGAATTTCTGTTTGGCTTTTTTTTCCAAATTTGTCCCTTTTCTGAACGAACGCTCAAGGCAGAGAGAGAAAGATAGATAGATAGATAGATAGATAGATAGATAGACACACAGAGAGAGAAAGAGACAGTCTTCGTTAATTAAAAATATTTTAAAATCTGTTTCCACAGTTATTTACTATCACCAAGTTTCGCGTGTTCTTTAGATTTCCGGTTTCTGCTAACCGTTCTGCTTCACGATGAACACCTTGAAAAAGTCCCTTTCTTAAATATTTAAAGTTTTAAAATAAGCGAACTAAGTTGGCTTATTTTTTTTCTTCATAATCACCGAATATTTTAAAACTAGTCTGTACTATTACATAAAATTCTTATGGTCTCTGCAACAGCTGAACCTATCTTTGGCAAGTTTCACAAAAAGCTAACTTATATGTCTGACAATGTTCTTAGGTACGTTTTGTACAGAAATTCATCCAATACGTATCCAAAATTGAAAAAAAAAAAACGATTTAAAAATAGGTTTTCTCTCTTATAGATGAAATGAATACTTTTTTTACAAGGGATTAGTTTACCTTACACCGGCTAAGGGAGATAATAAAATCTCAGCAAATATTTTTTTCTAAAAATGCAGATTTATTACAATCTGGAGATATAGCTTAGTAGTAGAGCATTCAACTTGAGATCGAATGATCCCCTGTTCAAGCCAGAGTGTACTTCACCATTTTATCTTAATGTTTTCTTATTACTGAATTCAATTCACAGTAAAAAAAAAATGTAGTATCATTTAAAATCGATACAAATCGTTTGCATATTTTAACGCTAAACATTAATCAGAAATGACTTGCTAGGGCATTTATGGTTCAACTGAAATATAAGCGGCCGTGATATTGTAAATAAACACAGACAGAATTTGAGAAAAGAAATTCACATTATTATTTATTTCATTGTATTTTATTTGGCAAATTATTCCACCAGGCTAATTATTCCTCGTAATATATAATAGACGTTTGATTCTATAACGATACATACACAATCTGCATGAATTAAAATACCATGTTTGAACGTATTGTACGACCGAGCAATGTCGGGTGGCTAGCTAGTAGTGAATATAATTGTAATTGTTGTTTATAAAACTTAAGTAAAAATCATCCTAAATTGTTTACTACATAAATAACCAATAAGACAATGATATTTTAATTAGAATTCCGAAAATGAATTGCGATCATCAATATTAGGAATATGATTCAAAAATAGCGAAACTAGCGCACGAGTGATGTATAAACGTGTAATATTGTTCATCGTCACCTCAAACCGCAATGCCGCAAATAAATGGTGTGAAAAGACTAGTAATTCGAATAATGAAAACAAAATATGAATACGCAAATGCGCATAGCATATGCTGCATAATTCCTTACCAATTTCGATTCTCGAAGACTTTTTCATTATCTACCGCTTTTGCATTCTTTTTCCATGCAGATATATTACGTCGTCGACACTAATTAAGAAAGGCGTGGTCGCGATCTAGACCCGAGCAATTCTATTTATCATCATTACAAAGTTCATTTGAAAACATGACAGCAATGATAGTCCTCAGGGTCCCTGAAAGAGAGCTCTATAATATCCCTATTATACAAACCTATTCCGCTGGGTGATCGCATTTGCCCGGGCACGCTCGATTTAAAGAATTTTGATATCCGAAATTCAAATCCAAATATCGTACCGTAATAATTTGTGCGGCAATATCTCAGGGGAGGTGGAGATTATACGAGAAGGATCGTGGTACAATTTCTTAAATGTCGACCAGAATTTTTCCCCTGTGTACGCATGAGCTAATATTGGTCTAATGTTTCAGTGTTTATCCGCGGACATCACTCCCATCCATTAATGTCGTGTCTCAGCCAAAGCGGTAAGGCCCGAAAGAGAATAATTATGCTGTGATGGACTAGTGCTCCGCTAACTATGCCAAGCTGGACGCGCCTCCAATTCAAGCGACAGCGTTCTAATTGAGGTGTGATAGATCACATAGAAGCCCGCGCGAACGGATTACCTCCCCTTGTTTGCAGCGTCTTCCCTACCATACCCAGTTGTCTTAAGTTTTTGTTTTTTGTTTCTGTTTCTTTATATGTAATTTGTGTAGTCCTTGTTTTTTTAAGCGTTCTATTTAAACATATTGTTTTCTGTGTTGTTTTTTTGTTTCGTCTTGGAATTTGCTATATATGTGCACAGGGAATAGACACGAATAAAAGCCCCAAAGACATTTAAAAAAAGGGAAATAAATAGTATGATGTGAAAAGGGGTAGGGTCAGTATAAATGAGTGGCGTTTTTTTATATATGCAACGGCACAACGATTCAAGGCATGGTTGTCGCGTGGGTCATAACAACAATAAAAATAAAAAATATAGAAAGAACGTAAAGATATTCAGAGAGGATTTGTCGTGTGCTTTTTCAACAGTCAAAGGGTGTTGGCTGTCTGTGTTCCATTTTGGACACAAGACAGGTATATAAATCTTTAAATAGTTTATATGTGTGAATCCAAATTACAGACAGGATTGTATAAAATGAACAAACATTTATTTATTTCAGATTATTCGCAATTTCGACGCCTTCTTAAGAATATTCCACCGTGTAATATGGTCGTAACATGAACATTTAGTAGTAAACGTTCATGTTATTTTACTAGGTTGATATTTTTAATAACTTTGTGATGACGTCTAAATTGTAAATAATCTAAACAAATAAATGTTGTTTTTTTTACAAAATTTCCGCGTTTTAATTTGGCTTCAAACCTAACCTACGCATTATATTTTAGAATCTACATAACGCGTGTATCGCATACAAGACAGCCTAATCCATTTGATACTACGCGTGCTAATCGGCATCTCTTGGATATTGAAAATATAATATCACCGATGAAAACGAATACACGGATTTTTATTGAAGCCAGTAAATGGTTGCTTGTTTGTGGTCGCTTTGCACACCAGATGAGGAAATAAAATCCTTACATCTGTTCAACCTGCCAGTGTGAAGTAATCACAAAAGGTTTGTAGATGGGAGGTTTCATTTAATTTTGCAAAATGTGTATTAATTCAATTCTAACAAACGAGGCATATAAACTTAATTTTTTTGTCATACCATGTGAAAAAATATGACAGAATATCTACAAACTATGATAAATAAAAAAAAATCGGCTGCGTCAAATTTCTCAAATGTGATATCTTAGCATCACTATTCCAGCAACTTGTGGTATTAATTTTAAAATGATTCTAGTAATTAAATAACTGTGTTAAAATGAATAAAAATAGTATCCGTTTAGTACATTACAGAAAAATAAAACAGTACTATAAATAGTACGAAGTCACCATTTTTTTCTTTAAAATCTCACTTTCCCTGTCTTTCTCTCTTTCAACATATATATATATATATATATATATATATATATATATATATATATATATATATATGGGGGATAGTGTATCTACTACTAGCCTTCCCGTCTTGAAAAGGGTCCAAAAAAGAGTGTTCAATCTACTATGTCCCACTTCGTCAGATAAGTTCCAGCCAGTGTCCAATAGCCGCAGTGTTGACTCTGCGTCTATTTTTCAGATATTTTAGCGCAATGTGTCTGGATGAAATTGTTGCACTTGTACCCCCCTCGGCGTACATATTCAAACATACAAACCCATTTAACAACAAAACCACACCTCTTAAATGTTGAGATCCTTATATGCCAGAAAGCCTTCTATATTATATCAAATGGTGTGGATGGTGGATGGATCTACGCAGAATATTCACCACTATAAAGAAATTATCTGCACGGATTTCTGAACAACTGAGTTGTTATGGCGGGAGCTCATATGTCAAAATTGACGAGGGAGTCCATATGGTCACACACACACACACACACACACACCCACGCACACACACATACTCTCTCTCTCTCACACACACACACATATATACTCTTTTTTGTTTTTACATAAGCATTAATAAGTTGCTACATATTCATGCACATGTTTGAATCAGCTAGTTACAAGTAACTAGAGTGGTCGTCAGGCGATACAGCTTATACGAAAGTAAAGTTTGTGATGAAATGTCAGGTCTTCTTCGTTATAGTAAGTTAATATCAGTAGGTTTAATTAGATTCTGTGATGATTAACTAAGACCAAACTGTAGTGCGAATTTGAGTCTGTGTTTTGATAAAGAAATGAATGAGAAGCTGTGGGGGGGTTAAAGGTCGAGGTAGAGATAATGGACGACTATAACAGCAGGTATTCGAATTCGTGTTTGGTGGCCGCCCTCAATATTAAACATACTATTGTGTATAGGTTCAAACAGTAAGCGGGTGTTGATTTGAAAATGCGTTTCGGATTTACTTGTGTATTTACAGTTATGAGAATGCTTTTAATTTTATTAGAATTTTATATAGGGTCATTAAGTGCACGATTCACGTTTCCTTCTTGTATATCCTCGCCCCGCCACTTTTATTTCACTCACATCAGTGAAGAGGTTAAAAGATATGAAAGACAATTTAAAAAACGCACGGGAAAATGACAAAAGACAAAAGAAAGAACGATAGAAAGAAAGACTGGACAGAAAACTAACGAGGAAGGGAAACTATAAATGATTTATTGGTGGTGATTCAACAGCATGTCTTTCTCTTTTTCATTCGTTTGCCATCCCTGCCAATTTCCTACCTCCCTCCCATTTCTCATCAGAGATTTTTTTCTTAATTTAATACGGAAATTTCTTTAAAAAATTGTGTAGCAATACTTATAAGAATAACATTTATAAAATCTATATAATTGATTTATTTCCATGTTTTAATACAATCATTTACTCTAATTTCGATTCTAATAATTAAAAATAGAAGGTAATGGAGAAAACGTATTGGAGAATGTAATATTTATATGGATTATTTTTTATAAAAATTATATTGATTAATAATGTTAACAATAGTTTGAAGAAAGTGTTAAAATAAAATTAAAAAATCAAAATGTAACGACTAATTGATTTAAATCATTAGTAGATGAGATGCAAAAGGCAAAGATAAAATAAATCTATAAAATTGATTTGAATTGTATCTAATTATACATGTATATGTAAATGTATACACATAAGTATATTAACAATGGGTTCATGCAGAAATGTATGTTTTTTTGTTAATTAGGGGGGATAGATATAAATAAAAAATATTTAAGTGTTAGTCTACAAGTTTATGTTATATAACGGTGCGTATTCTTTAGTCCTTTAATTTATAATAGAGTTGGTGGTTTTGAGAAGTTTTAACTGGTTAGAGTTTGGAGTTGGCGATTTAAAAGTTATGGTTAAGAATGCTTTAATATAGTAGAGACAACTACTGATTTTAATTAAGACAACAAGTAAAAATTAAAGTTCAAGTTTAGGCTGATTATTTATTTCGTTTTATTTATTGTGGTAAAATTGGATCAAATGTGATAACATAATATTTGAGGCAAGGCCATCAGCACAACACATACAGATATTCTTAATTTTGTCGAATGTTTCTATTAAGGATGAAGTAAAAATAATAAACGGAGAGACCCACTGGAAAGTGAGAAAACTTAAAGAAACAGCTCACATGCTCGGACAAAACAACCTACTGAGAAAACCAAGCAATGAGCTGAATGCAATTTGGGCTCCTCTGATAGAGAGAGAGAAAACCTTGAATAACAACATAGGTTTAACATTAACAAAAACCAACTAAGAATTGTCCTAGTAACATATGGCCCAGTGGTCCTAGACGTTGTATCAAAGTTTACAGTTTTCCAAAGGTGCTGAGTTCAATCCTGAACGAAGGTAGTGAGAAAGTAACATTCAAAACAGAGAATCAGAAACTATGTCCCAGAGCCTAGCTGGATTCCGAACACGGTACCCCCGTAATAATAATGAAGGGTTGGGTTAGAGACTCCTAACAAAACACCCGATGAAGGCCGGAGGGCAAAGCGGCCGAAACGCTGTGACGATAACAACCACGATGAGGAAGTCAGTCCGACAATCTCAATCAATGGAAGCACCTCATCTAAAAAATACAGACAATTACTAAGAGTAAACAACATTTAAAAGTTTGAGGAAGACTTGATATGGAATATAACATACTTGTATATGCCAAGTGTTTAAATTTTAGTGAGTGAATTGAGAGAAATAGATGAATATTGGGACTACGAGTTTGTAGACAAATTGCTTGGAGGTAATGGGTATACTTATACGAAATGGTTTTCTGGAGAGTTGCTGACAAATTTGGTGCAGTAATGAAATTAGTCAATATTTCATTTTGTAGAGATTTAAGTGAAACGGCGCCTTTTTGGGGATCGTAGTATACGTAGCCTTAGATTCGTGTTTGATAGGGAACCAAGGAGGAGGGGTATGTAAGTGTTTTAAGTGGTGTGATTTTTAATGCTTACACTTTATTGATGTTTCTTGTTTTTATTTGAAAGTTTATCTTTAAATTTGATGATAACGCGTTTTTGAATTAGACGAATAAAACAAAGGAGTTAAGTGATTGACAAGTTTTTGGTTTCATGATTTCCAATTGGCAATTATGTAAAGTGTTTTTACCCTTTTAGTTCACTGTAATATGCAGCTAATTGTGTCCTAGACCTATACATTGGATTCACGGAGGATCTTTTATGACATGCGTAGCTTTGCTTGAAATTATTGCTTAGTTTGATCTATGTAGAATTTGTTAATTGAGGGCTCCTTCTCTACTCGAATTCTGTTTAAAGTGGGCACTTGAATTTATTCATGCAACTGCAAGTTTTTATTTTTTATTTTTTTTACTTTGGTTACATTCTATTTTATCATTAAATATTTTATTGTCATTTTTTAATTATTATTTCTAAGCTATTGCTGCAACTGCAAATTAATTTAACGGCGGTTTTATTAAATAGTTGCTGGAGGATATTGGTGAGGAAGGTGTAGCTTAATGAGATGTAAGAATTGATTCAATCATTTGATTGAACGGGAGTTCTGCAAATGATTTAATTTTACGTGTTTTCTTAGGGATGGGTGTTTTCTTTGTGGGCTCTCTATTCTCTAACTTAGTTGTTTTTTTATTATACCTACCGTTTCCAAGGGCCTTATTTTAAAAATATTATGCTTGTCGAATTTTTTTTGGGGGGGGAGGTGAGATTAGGATTCAGAGCTAATTCTTCTGCTAATGGATTTGGGATATGTTTAATGATAATTTTAGAGTGATTTGAGGGAGGGTGTACATATATAATATATATATATATATATATATATATATATATATATATATATATATATATATATATATATATATACATTAGGGTAGGTCGATTTTGGAACTTTAAAAAGGTCAATAGATGGAAAGTTGTAAAATAACACCCTAAATCACGTGACAAAATATTTTTCCCAAAATGTTGTATTTTTTTGCGAAATTGAATTTAAAGACATCAATATTTGCAATCTTAGTCGTAATTTCGGTGACACCGGAAATATGTATCCATAAAATTAAATCCGAGGTTAAACTAGGGTAAAATAATAAAATCTATTAAAGAATTTATTTTTTAAAGTTTATTATCTATTTTAATATTAATTTAAATAAAATGACCAAAAACAAAGATAAAATATATTAAACTATATAGTTTCAAATACCAATGACGACTTAGTAAAAGAAGTTTTATTTATTGGATATTTTTTCGACTTTCACCGGTAGTATTTATCTGCCCCTTGTTTACATTTTTTAACCTTCGAATTTACACGAATTAATTTAAGAAATTAAACATACTATTAAAATCGTTAATTTAACAAATTAAACATACTATTAAAATATTTAATTTAACAAATTAAACAGAACTATTAAAATATTTAAACTTTTTATAATTATTGTCATTTATTTATATTTCAAAATTCAGTGTTTTTTTAAAGGCTGGTTTTGGTTTACCAATTAGTTTTTGAACTAAACTGTATTCATTGGTAAGTAAAACATTTTTTTTAAATAAATGTTTAAATTTATTTTTAATTTAAACAAATATTTTCGTGTGTTATCTGATAATATTATATATGAGTGTGTGTTTCTTTTTACAGATATTTTAATTTTTAAAATGGCTGGAAAAAACACTGGAGTTTCCACTCGAAGTAAAGGAGCAGTTAAATTTTCAGGTTTACCATCACCTTTGGATAAAACAGAGCCACTTTTAATTCCATATAGCTATTTTTTAATGAACACTTATTCCCATATTTCTTGTTATGGCATTTCAAAATTAATGGCAAATGACGTGATAAATATTTGGAAGGCTGTCAACCCTCGTTTGCCTTTGTTAAATGAAAATAGTGTTGTCGTCAAGGTGAATATGCTATGCTTTCAGAAGGCAAAGCAAATAAATAAGAAACATCTACCTGCTGCCCAAACAAAATTCTGGAAGGAAAAAATAGATACATTATTTGATATTTCATCATGTTCGTGCAAGCTTCCCATTTTAAGTTGTGACAATATTAATGTCAAATGCGACAAAGAAAATTGCCAGACCAAGCACATCATCTGCACTTGCCCTCTGAAGCGAAAAGTAAGTTATTTTCTATTTTTATTTTTTTAATTTATTATGAAAGGGATAACTTAATGTCTAAATTATGTAAATTTTGAGAAAAAACATTTCCACAGTGGAAATAAATATTTAAATCAATTTTTTCATTTTATTTTACATGTAAAATATTTTTAATTTAATATGTTAAACTGTATTTTTAATCTTAGTAAATTTCATTTTAATCTGATATTCCAGGTTCCTACGGAAGACCGAGAATATTTAAAAGACCAAAGGAGTAAAATAGGGCCCAAAGGCACATTCCAACTTGGTCCAATAGATAAAACCGCAATAAAAACAGTAAAAGAAAAGGAGAAAGAGAAATCCAACAAAAAACATCTCCCATAACATCAACATCATCTATTCAAGATCATATTTCTCCAAGTACATCTCTAAGTCACTCATCTTCTCCAAGTGATGAAGCAGATTACATACAGCCAGATAGTTCTCTCAAAGTGCCCTATAACCTTACAAAAATTCCAAGGTTTGTTCTTGAATTAGTCAGGGGTGATATATCCTCTAATCTTAGAGCCAGTTTTGGCAATGCCCTGCTCTTGGATTTGAGGGCTATGGGCCTTCTTATCCCTAATATAGATATAAAGAATATCTATATGGATAAATGTAAAATTGATAGGGCAAAAGCTAAAGTAAACGCAGATGCCTATCAAAACCACAGCAAAAATATGGAAAATCTTCTTTGTATAGGTGTTGATGGGCGGACAGACAAACATACACTGCTCTACAAAGAATCAGTGGATGTAAATGGATTTCAAATTGTGAAAAAAAAAACAAAGCATCTGAACGTCACCTCACAATAACAAAAGAAACAGCAAATGAGAGTCTATATTTGACTCACCGAATTCTTCCGGATATTGGAGCAACTGGTAATGTTCTTGCGGAGCAAGTGGCTGATGTTTTAGAGGAATTCAAAAGTTTAAGCACCATTAAGGATGTCCTTGTTTACAACACAAATGCGAACACAGGCTGTGAAGGTGGCCTGGTTACACTTTTAGAAAAAAAAATTTAAAAAAATCTTCATACTATTGGTTGCTCCTTATACCAGAATGAACTTCCATTTAGGGCATGGTTCAAACATTTAGATGGCACCACAAAAAGCCCCACAACATTCAGTGGTCTATTGGGTAAATTATGTGCAAATGATTGCTATAATTTACCACAAATAGCATTTTCCGCTCTTGGGAATCCCTTGGAGCGTGAATTTGAAGACAAGGATAGCCTAAGTAGTGACCAAAGACTGCTCTACGAGTATACAGTTGGGATTTCTAGAGGTAAGATAGACCCTAGATTTGTATCCTGGAAAATTGGACCATTGAACTAGGCTAGATGGTTAACGTTGGCTATCAAGCTCATGTGCCTATGGACTCGTGGGACATATCTGCATAATCTTTCAACCAAATTGCATAGTTTGATCAATTTTATTGTAAATGTATATGCGATTTGTTGGTTTGACATTAAAAAAATAACAAATTGCACCACCAACAAATGTACATTTATAATATGATTCAGAGAATACAGAAGCAACCAACTGAAATTTAAAAAAATTACACTTAAAAACATTCAGTTTAATGCTTTTGCATTACTGTCAGAAAATATTTTATTTTCTAGGGTAAAATCAGATGAACTTGAAGTAAGAGAAGAGGGAATAAAAAGAATTTTGACCATTAGGTAAGTTAATGTTTCTTCATATAAAACATCAATTTATTGTGACATTTTAAAGATTACATTTAATTTCACCAAATCTTATTAAAGCAGTATAAATTGCATTTAAAGATTAAACTCAAATTATTTTTATATTGTTTCAGAAGAGGGGAACCAGCCAGGAAAAGACTTAAAAGATCCCGATGATCAACTTTAAGGCTCTACACTGGACAAATTTAATAGATTTGTCAGTAAATGGAGTCTGTGAGCAAGACTTTTCTGACAGTGAATTAGATAGTTCATTGTTAACAGGCGAAAAGCTTGACTTGCCAGATTTCCCTTTACATTCCCAAGGTGTTGAACGAGCAGTTAAGTTGGTGACAGAAGCTTCTCAATGTGTATACGGCTTTGAAGCAAGGCACCGGCACATACTTGGGAAAGTTTTGTGCCAACAATTAAGACCCGCTTTTTCATCGAAGGGCTCTTATTTAGAACACTTTGATTCTTTATATTAAAAATAAATAATTATTTGTTTTTCCATAATTGCTTGTTGTATTTTCATATCAGGAAAAAATTTTTCTCAATACATTCAACAATTTCTGTTTAAATAATAGCATTTTAAACTCGACGCATTTAAGTGGGGGGGGGCTTAAATTTCAATTTGAATTTTTTTTATAATTTTGTTTCAAATTATATTCCCATCAAATAAAATAAGATTTCTTGGCTTGCTGAAATTATTTAGTTTGGAGATCAATATTTAGGCTAAATCCACCAAAATCGAGGGTTTTTTCCGCCCATGTTTATTTAAAATCTTTTATGTCAAATTCGCAAAAAACCGTTGAAGACTCAGATCTAATTTTTGGTATGAGTATTCAATAGGTATAGACACAACTTTCGGTCCATTAACGTTTTTGATTTTTAGAAAAAAGTTAAAAATCGACCTACCCTAATATACATGTACACACACACACACACACACACACACATATATATATATATATATATATATATATATATATATATATATATATATATATATATATATATATATATATATACAGGTTACTCTTATCCTTTTTATAGGGTCCATCTCTCGTTTAAGTTTAATTTAACATCTGGGAAATGAACTATTTTTATATTCTTAGTAATTTCAACCTTAAGATTTATGCTTTTAAAATCTTTTATAATACTGTTTTTCATTGTATCACACTAAGTATTGTCAGCAGTTTTTTTTATTAGGAGAAGACAATAATTACTATTGAAGTCAATTTATCAACTTCTATATCTTTAGTAAGATTGTACAGGATATATAGTCACACTAAGTCAGTAATTTCTGCAGAGTCCAAGAATATTCAATGGCCAGCTTGATTATAAATCCCTTGTTCATTTCTACTAATTTAGTGAGTCTTTCTGCATTTTCTAATGATATAAATCTCGTTCTTTGAAATGTTGGCAAGAACAGAGGCAAATTCCATGGCGTCATTGAAAAGTTCTTTAGTAATAGCGGGATATTGATTTGTGATATCAAATTAGATGAAAGGACATTTATCCTTGTTTTTTTCCTAGTGAACCAATCCATTGCATCCGGCCTATTGATCCATTGATTTAGATTATATGTCTTCTGGATTTTAGAATTAATCCTTTTACTGGTTTCGGGTCTAGTAGTGTCAATCAGCTTTTAGTTAGTTCATTGTTACAATCTTATTTCTGACCCTTTAAGAAAATGTAGGCTTTCTTTTTTTCTAATTTATTAATTCTATTACTAATTTCTATCTTGTTGGTTATTCATTTCCAGTTCAATGTAATGTTTTCTACTAAATCTATTTTTTGTAATAACTTACAATTTTCTATTCTGATAAGTTAAGTATTCCGCCTTGCTTACCTTTTAAAGGTTCTAGGTTTAACGTCTCTTAACAATTATTTCCTTTGGATATTGATATTTTATTTTTTACAATTTTATCTAATCCTTTTTAGAATTTTTTTTTTCTGTCGTGAAAGATAATATCCCTGACCATCTTTGCCAGATTCGCATTGAGGTTATCCAAGTGTTCAACTCCTGGCTTTTTAAAACCGTAGTGACCTTTGTGACCTTTATTCATAGAAAAAATGTGCCTTGCATTTAATCCTTTTAGGTAGATTTTCTATTTTCATTGTGAGGATGGGCGATAATTTGATTTGTTTGTGACTAGAATGTTTTAAGTGAGGTGGAAACCTTTATTTGTCCATTGCTTGGGAGTGGAATCTCCTACGTTATTATAATAGTATAGGACCTTAAATAATCTGAGATTATTTCCCGGGGGTTTCGTAAGCAATGAAGTATAACGACATTAATTCAAGAGTGCTCAATACGGTAGTAAAGAAGGATATACTCTTTATTGGTTTTTTACATGAACAGTAATATGTTGCTACACATTCATGAGCATGTTTCGGTCAGCTAATTACTAGTACCTAGAGATCTTTAAAGTGATACAGCTTATACGAAAGTAAAGTATTTAATGAAAAAATGAGGCCTTCCTCGTCAAAGGAACGTATGATTAGGAAGTTCTATCAATGCCGTGAAAAATAAGATTTGATTGTATGCAAATAAGACCTATTGGAGGTGCTGATTTGAGTGTGTGTTTAAATATAGGAATGAATAGAAAACTATGTATGGTATTTATTATTTTTTCGTCTATTTTATAATTCGCATGCATCTGTTTACAATAAAACATGTTAATATTATTCTCGTTATTATTGGCTCACAAGGAACTTCCACACAGGTCACCAAAGATCTCATTGAACACAGCCTGTGGTGTTCCCTGGAAGCTGACTGACTGCAAGTCTCCTTAGATTTTCCAGTAGTCTTCACTAGTTTCTGTAATTTTTGCAAATACATTTGCATTATCGCAACAGCTACTTGCCATTACTTTTTCGTTGGTAGCGGCCATTGGTCTTTACTAGAATTTGAGTGGCAAATATGATAACATAAGGCTTCAGATCTCTTCGCACTTATGCTCACTCATCGGTTTTCCTTCCCCTTTAACTAATTAGATATTTGGTCTCACTCTTTTTTGGGGGGGCAGTGATGTGGTAATTGTCGATGGGGTGGGATTAGAGAACATAAAGGTATGCAGCTTCAATGTTCTTGGTTCCATGTAGCGCTTTATGATTTTTCTATGTAACAGTTTGTCTGGTCTGCGCTGATGATTCATGTGTGTTAGTCTCCAAATTCAAGGGTTTTCCTTAATATTTCAGCTGCTTTCATTATTTTTGTCCGTTGTATTTTTCCAGTCATTCCTCTGATTCCAATTTCTCTCATTCTTTTTGTAAAGTGTTTCGGGATTGTTCCTAGTGATCAACTGGAACAGTAAAGCCTACGATTTGGCAGGATTTTCTTTCTTGTTAATTATAACGAGATCTAGTCTTCTTGCTCGGATAGGTTTATTATTATTATTATTATTATTATTATTATTATTATTATTATTATTATTATTATTATTATTATTATTAGCTCAGAAGGAGCTTTAATACAGGCCATCAAAGATCTAATTTAATACAGCCTGTGATGTTCCCTGAAAGCTGAGTGACAACAAGACTCCACAGATTTCCAAGTATTCTCCACCTCTCTCGATAACATTCGAAAATAAATGTGCACTATCGCAACAGCTGTTTGCCATTGATTTCTCCTTGGCAGTGAACATTGGTAATTTGTGTCAATGATCCTCTCAAAAGTCCCAGTTCTCTTCGCACTTATACAGTGGATGTATGATCGGTGCTCATTCATCGGTCTTTCCATCCTCCTTGACTACTCTCACCCTTTTTGGGGGGAGGGGCAATGATGTTGTAATGAAGGATAGGGTGGGGTCAGAGAACTTATAGGAATACAACTAAAATGTTCTTGTGTCCATGGCTATCTGTAGCAGTTTGTCTGGTCTACGCTTTTGCTTCACATTTAATGGTGTTCCGTAATATTTCATCTGTTTTGGTTATTGTTGTTCGTTGTATTTTCCAGTCATTCCTTTGATTCCAATTTCTCTCATTTTTTTCCAAGTGTTTCGGGATTGTTCCTAGTGCTCCTCGTCATCTTCCATATCCCTTTCAGCTCTCTGGCTAGCTTTGTGCATTTGTTCAGTTTCTCCTTTTCTTTGATATTTACACTGTGGTCAGCTGGAACAGCAAAATCTACGATTTGACAAAATTTTTCTTTCTTGTTAATTATGAAGACATCTGGTCTCCTTGCTTGGATGGGTTTATTAATTTGTATGTTTATGTCCCATAGGATTTTATGATTCTCGTTTCCAAGCACCATTGCCGGCTTATGTTTGTGCCACTTGTCTGTGCGTTCGAGATGCAGTTGTTTGCATGATTTCCAGTGTACTGCCTTTCCCAATTGGTCGTGTGTGTTTTTGTATCCCTTTTGGTCCAGTTTGCTACATTCACTTAGATATGGTTTATCGTTTCGTCTCTTTGTCCACAGAGTTTGCATTTACTGTTTTCCTGTGTTTTTTTTATCTTTACTTTGACGTTGTTGGTTCCCTTCGAGTTATCGTGTGCTGCAGTTATTAGGGATCCGGTTTCTCGGGTTATGTGTCCTTTTCGCATACGTGTCCAAGTGTTTTCGTTATTATTTTTTCATTCTTATGAATCTTCCATGTAGTTGTTTTTATTCCCATGTTTCTTTTCTTGACTCATCCTTTATCTCTCTGTTTTCCGGTTTGTAGATTTTTCTCAGTGTTTCTCTCTGCCATGATTATCTTTTCCGTGTTTTGCATTATGTATTTTTCAAATTCTTTTTTGTGGCATGCACACAGTCCTCTATACGAACTAGCCCTCTCTTGCCTTCTTTTCTATTCACATAGTGTATGTTTACATCGTCCTTTGGGTGTAATGCATTACGCATGGTCATGAGTCTCCTGGTCTTCTGATCGCGTTGTCTCAGTTCTTCTTTAATGCATTCTATGAACGGTCCCGAGTATCTTATTAGTGATACTGCACTTCTTTTTATAATGTTTCTGCTATACAATTTTGTTTTTAGAAGTTTTCTTGTTCTGAGGTATTCGTTTCCAATTCTTTTTCCCATTTCTATGGCTTGAATGGTGCCTGGAATTTATAAGCGTCTTGTCTCCAAGGGTCCTTATATACATAGATCAAAAGATCCTACAGGAGGTAAAAAGAAAAAAGAATTTAGCCATGGCATGGATCGAGTATAAAAAAGGCGTACGGCAGGATCCCTCAAACATGGATAATAAAGTGTTAAAAAATGTATAAAATATAATACAGGATCATCAACGTAATAGAAAACGCAATAAAAATATGAAGACTGAAATTGGCAGCTGATGGACAACACATAACAGAAAATAACATACAAAGAGGCCTCTTCGAAGGAGATTCATTATAACAATTACTGTTCATCTTAGTCATGATACCCCTGAACAATATACTGAGAAAGTTCCAAGCCGGATAGAAGTTAACTTACACAACGGAAGAAATGAACCAACTTATTTACATGGAGGATTTGAAACTTTTCGCAAGGACCAAAAATGAACTAGGGACATTAATAAATACCACCGCGAACTTCTGCCAGGATATACAAATGGAGTTTGGTATGGAAAAAGTGTGCACTACTAGTTATGAGAAAGGGAAAACTGGAGACAACACAGGGCATAGAACTACCCAACCAAATGAAATATTCTGTAAGGCGTTTTCTAACATAAAACAAAGCCTAATTAGGTACACCTTCTTAAATTATATCATTAAAAAGGAGATTACACACTCTATCATCCATTAATAAAACATTGTTACTACTACTACTGCTGCTGAAAGCATTGTTAATGAATAAAAGTTATTTAAAGGCTTACAATGAAGGAATGTATAGTCGTTCTTAGCAGATAAAAACTGAAAAATAATTCAATAATTTTATATTTTCATTTTTTTATATTTATGCATTATTTTACCTGAATTTTTATTTATGTATTTATTTATTTATTTATTTTTGCAACACTGAATGGTATTTATTCCAAAGATATTTTCGGGTATATAACCCATCATCAATGAGCACCCCGGCGCGCTTCTCTCTCACTAATCTTACAGCATTGAATGAGGATCAACAAATTTTCCCACCACTTATACATATATTGTCATCAAAATCGGGTTGTCCAGGTTCGTTCGTCAGCAATTCATAAAAAAACTGTTACCAAGTTTTTACATTTACTAAATAAAAAAATAAATAGTCATGAGTCAGTTTTGACCGGCGAGCCAAGGCGAAAGGTCGGTTAGCGATTGAGCACAGCGACAGTGAATTATCAGCGACAGTACAGCAAGCGACATATTTTGACGGTAGTGAATTATTAGCTGCATTAGTAGCTTAATCGACGTAATCATGATGACAGAGTGAACAACGCTGTTGCGCAGCGAATGAAAACATGGCACAGAGGGCAAAATTTAAGGTAATATATATATATATATATATATATATATATATATATATATATATTATTTGGGAAACGTCCTTTTCTTTGCAAAGTCCTTTTCTTTCCGTGACACGTTCAATATAAGTAGAACCCCCAACACCACCCTCCTATACAACTCACAGCTCCAGTAAAATTATGACCCATTTTTATTTTTATTTCAAATTTACATTCTGTTGTGAGAAGTTTAGAATAACCTTCCAATAGGTCCTAATGCGATCTTTCCTTTTTTCTATCCTCTTTTTTAGAGAGCTTTCAATTTTTTATAAACTCCTTATGAACATTTTATAATTTTTTTTGAAGAGCTCCATTTTTCTTTTTCAATTTCTCTCTAATCTATCCCATTTTTCATTTGTCTTTTTGGCGTCGAGAGGTTCCAGGTCGCCTGATAAAGTCACTTTGACTGAAACAGATGACTATTTTCAGCGACCATATGTAACTGTTTACCCCAAATAGAAAAAAAAATGTTGCTCTTTTTATTGAGCACTATGTAACAACCTCGTTGTCATCATTAGTTCTTACCTTTGAACACCGAAAACGTGAATATATATATATATATATATATGTATATATATATATATATATATATATATATATAATTTAAAAGGTGTTAGAACAGTAGTCTAAAGAGCAGGGTGTATTTAATGTAATAGTAATATCACTAATTTAATTAAACTACAAGAAAAGAACAGTGTTCGTTGTGATGCAGATATATAATAAGTTCGATAGGCAAATATCCTAGAGCTACTTGAAAATTCAGTAAGGTGATTGATAATTTAAAATTCAAATTCAAATTAAAAATTAAAAATCTGTTTCACAAGAACGAACACAACAAAGTCAATAATTTGTACGGTCGTTTCGGAAACGATGTTTTTATTGCGATAGGCCATGGACTATAATTTTGCCATATAGATTTTTTTTTAAACAAAGTCTACTCATCAACAAAAATATTGGGTGTTTTTTTTATAAAAGACACCATAAATAAACCTAGCATTTTTTAAGTAAGGCAGATGCATCATCTAATTGTTCGCGGTTTGAAAACTGTATTTATCCTCAAAGCCTTCGTTTGGATGCTAAATGTAGCTTATAAATACATTTATAAGCTACATTCATACATATTGTCTAAGTGGGGATGCCCTTTTCTCTTCCCTGCAAACTCTCTCTCACAGAAGAGACGCCTGTCTTGTGTTATCGTTACTTCCATGGTAAGTGCTCGTCTGAGTTCCAACTCTGGTCACCCTTTGCTAATCTTTCACGATAAATACCCGTCTAGCTGAAACCACTGTCAAACTTTTCCCGACACTTTATCTGTGCCAAAATCAAAACGTAGATTCCAGGAACAAAGCTTATTTCTTAGAAGTGCACGCCTGTGGAACTCTATTGCCGTTTGCCACGTGAGCTCTATTGCCGTTTCCCATCTGACTACACCTTGAATGTCTTCAAGTGCAACATAAAAAATCCTGATTAACCGCTTCCTTAAGAAAGAACTTTATCAAATCTCCAATACTAACGATTACTACGATAATATCCCATTGCTGATGTACACGCAATAACCCTTATCCCCGAGTGGCTTCCGGGCCTTAATAAATGGTGACTATAATGTGATATATATATATATATATATATATATATGTAATGTCATGACCCATTAGGCTGTGATCATAGCGTAGTATCTGTTAACTATGGCAAGCAGGGCCACGGGTCAAAAGATTATTATTGTTGTTGTTATTGTATTCTTGTTAATTGATTTGAGCGACGGATGGTCGCTAGATCAGTTATTATGATTAGAAGAATAAACAATTAAATTGCGAAAGAAATGATTGACGTGTGAATCGCAAAAATAATGTGAAAATAGAAAATATATGTAAACATTATTTTGAGGGTTTGACTAAACAAATAACTAGGTGGATTTGATTGGTATGAGACACGTAATTAGGTGACCTAAGAAAACACGTGATGTAGTTAGTTTTGGAGGGTTGAGGATTGGCCACCAGAGCGGACAGACGTCTAGACAGGGGTGGACAGAAAGCTGGGAGCGAGCTGTATGAACAGAAAATGTAGACTAACTGCAGATCCTGTGAAAACCATTTGAGACAACTGTAATAAATTTGTATTACAAAATATAAGGAGTTGTTTTCATGGTTTCACAAATAAGAACATATGTTTCAATTATATGGTGCTGATCGCTTCATGGTTCGTCACGGAGCAGCGGGAAGATATAGAAGAACTCTTCAAGAAAAAAAGTATGGAGCATATATTATTCCTCTTACATATGAACTGTAAAAAATACCTATGTGATAAGTCTGCTACAACATGATTCAGTTTACACGTCAATACCATGTCCTCCGGCTAAATAACATACATACGATTTATACGTTTATTATCTGCCTGTTAAAAGAAACATTATCTTACATCCACTAGGTAAAACTTGACACGTTTTAATATATCATCTACTCCAATATAAACTGATATACAACATATATATATGTATATATATGTATATATGTATATATATATTATCTATATATGTATATATATGCATATATATGTATATATATGTATATATATGTATGTAGATATATATATGTATATGTATATATATGCATATATATGTATATATATATATATGTATGTGTGTGTGAAATTTATATAAAAGAATATGAAAAGTATAAAAGTTTATAACTTTTCATTTACGTTTTCTATTGGTGACGTGCAGAATGCAAAATATTATTATAAAAATAAAAAAATAAAAAAACCTTTTACAAATATATATATATATATATATATATATATATATATGTATATATATGTATATTTTATTATTTTAAAACAGTAACAGTATTTTTTTAAACAGTCATCTACGTACACGCGTGTTTCGAGTTAATTAACTCTCATAAGTGTAGCTCAACTATTTCTAGGGGTCGAAATTCAGACCATGTTTCCACAGTCCGGCGCCTAAACCGTTAGGCCACGGACCCTAGATGAGTTTTCTGTTTATTTTTATCGCTTATAAATTTAGATTTGTTGTTGTTGTTGTTGTTGTTTATGTTATATATACGTCCAAACGAATTATAGGCGACTTTCTAAAATAAATAAACAAAGACTCGAGCTTCGAGGCGAAGTCAGTATTAACTGAATCTATCGTTTGAAAAAAAAAAACAAAAAAAAAACAGCAACAACAAATCTAAATTCATAAGCGATAAAAATAAGCATTAAATTCATCTAGGGTACGTGGTCTAACGGTTAAGGCGCCTTACTGTGGAAACATGGTCCGAAGTTCGATCCCTAGAAACAGTTGAGCTACGTTGTGTAGAGTTAAGTAACTCGAAACACGTGTGTGTGTAGATTTATGTTTTCAAAATAATAAAAAAAAAATATTATATATATGGCCAAACAATTTATGGGCGACTTTTTAAAATAAATAAACAAAAAACCGAGCTTCGAGGCGAAGCCGATATTAACCGAATCTATCGTTTGAAAAAAAAAACAGCATATATATATATATATATATATATATATAGAGAGAGAGAGAGAGAGAGATAGATAGATAGATAGATATACATATAGATATGCGTGTGCACATGTGTATGTATACAACTTTATCCTGTTATAGTGTGTAGAACATAAAATATTCCCACTGGATTTCACGTTCCTAGCTTTTCATATAAAAAAATATCGTTAGTATAACAACCTTGTGATATTTAATCGGACAGAAAAATTATGTATTTAAAAAATGTCCGAGATTTTACTACAACGCATGCATTTATTTAGTTATTATCTTCGATTAAGGCGTATAGAATTTGCCAGCATTTCCATGCAAATACTTAAAGCGTCATATAAATCCGACACGTGAAAACAGATCCTTGAACGAACGATAAATTAAACATACATAAACGAACAAATAAATGTTAAAATGACTGTTTGAATGTAAAAAGTAAAACTAAAACCGAAATGTCATGAACGATGAGTTACAATTTGATAGATGAAGAAAGCAAACGCGCGGGCTTTCAAAAAAATGTTTCAGTGAAAAAAAAAAACGATTACAAATGAATGAATTAATTCGACCTCCGGTATTGGCTTTCTTTGTTGATTGGGGGTTAGATTTCACATTTAAAATTAATCTCTACTTTCAAAACCAGCCTCATTTTTCGACCAATGCCCAGGGGAGAGGGGTTTCGTTAATTGGAGGACATGGCAGTCAACAGCTCGACATGACGAACTTCCACGTCAGGATCTTTTTTCATATTCTCGCTTCGAGTCGAAAAACTCGAGACTTCTCTTTTCTTGAAAACTAGCAGTTATTCTCATCGTTGATAGGGGACATGAAATAATAGGGTTAAACTGTGTGTAATGTCCTCCTTTTATAATATTTTTAGCAATGTAATGAGTCAGCATTTTACAAGGCCAAAAGGTTATTTGACTCTAAGGGTTAATGAGTATATCGGTTAAATGATGGATAATACTGTGAAAGAATGGAGAACGATGGGTGAAAAAGGGAGGATATTTTTTCCTAGACGACCGTTCAATAGGTATTTGTTGACATTCGACTTAAAAGCGGAAATTACAATCGCTATGTAGTTAATGATTCAATTAATACTACACAGAAGAAACTTTCACTTAGGATATAGTATCCAATTTTCTTTTTGTTACTTAAAATTCCAACTAGAAATATATCGGGGATACCAATGTATATTTAGGATCTTGTAATTCATACGACATAAAGAAAATGACATTGTATAGGTAATGCTGGAGAACAGGTATTACTGAAAATGGAAGTTCCTGATGTAGATTTTTATATTCTCTCTCTTTTTCCCTTTATTGACTCTCATTCCAATTATTTATTTTAGTTTACTGATTGCATCTGTACATTGACATTAACCCCTTTCTTGGACAATAAACCTATTTGATTTCAATCATTAATATCTGTATGCCTTTCCGTCATTCTATTTTACAGTGGGTCCAATATAAGAGAAAGAATGCAGCAAAATGAAAGAAAGGAAGAATGTAAATAAGATTAAAACGGATGATTAGCTGACGTTTTTGAAAAGAAAAAAAACTATCAATGAGAACGATCGAAACCTATTAGACGCTAAATTTACTGTAATGTTGTGGGGGGTGCAAATTGTGTATATATTTATGAGTTTTTATGACAGTTTACTGTATTATTGTATGCGAGTGAATATATGTAACGTATTCACAGTTCAATGTATTACGTGTGTATATACACAGGCAGAAAAAAAGAGAAAGTCTGAATCTGTAATGTTTTCAAAAACTGCAAATTTAAGCTAAATATAATGTAACTGTTTAAACAGACAAAACCTCATTTGATTGGCATTGTATTCTTCTATAATTTTACCTGTTCATATTTGACTTTTAATTAAAATATTCTAGTGTTCACGTCAATTAAAAAAATAACTTGAAATTGAGGAGGCAAAAACAAAGTCCGCACAATGGAAATTTCTTATTTAAATGTAACTTTAGGACATTAATGCAACACAAATACAACAGGAACATAATGGACTAGTTAATATTTAGTAGGATAGCTCTTCTTAAATTTGACTTACTGTAATATTTTGGGAAGTCCTTGAATTAGACTGCAGCAATACTCCGGGGAAAGGGCATCCCACTTTTCTTAGATTTTTGTCCAAAGGTCTTCCAAATTTGAAATTTTATACGTTTTCGATAAGATTGATGGCTGAAGAGGGTGCAATCAAATCCAAATATGGAATATCATGCTCTTCCAGGAACCTCTTGACATTGCTAGCTATGTGAATGGGAACATTATCCTACATGAAGATGGAATTATCATCCAAATTCCGACCAATGTAGGGTAGAAAATGCTCAGTCAACATATTATTGTACTTGGTCGAATTAATTCGACCTTGCAAGCGAACTGCAGGCCCTGGACCATTGGTACTAATAATGCCCCACACCAAAACTGCACCTGCACCACCTTGCAGCGTTGAAACTGAGCACCTAGGATTAAATTATTCGTCTTTCCTCCGACGGGCGTACTGCCTACCATCAGTGGCTAGCCTATTGAACTTGCTTTCGGCGCTAAAAAGCACTTTTGACCAATATGAACAGTCATTATCTTTATTGCATCTGTTCTTTAAAGAAATTATTGGCTGCGTCCTGCAACATATCCTCGCAAATTAAATTCCTTTAATCTGTTCTTGACAGTAGAAAGAGAGCAGATTTTAACAAGATTGCACTGTTTTTGGATTTGGGAAGCCGTTTCAAATCTGTTTCTTAGGCTGAGGCTCTTAATAGCATTGCCTTCTCTGCTAGAAATAACTCTAGTCCGAACAGATTTAGGAGCATAACGAACACTGCCGGTGTTTTCGCGGTTTTGCACAGTTTTTCGTACCGTTTTCTGGTCACATTTCAATCTGCGGCCGATTTCTGGATTGGATAAACCAGAAAGGTTGAAATTAATGAGCTACTCACGATGACTAAGAGAAAGTCGTGGCATATGGACTAAATGTTACGTTGTATAAATTGGAATTACGATTGGAGATGCTTTGCTGCCTGTTGGTGGATATTTGAAACTGATTTATGGGCGATAATTTAGGCTGGTTTTATCGAATTTGCTGGTGCAACCTTTCTTATTGCCTCCCTAATTTGAAGTTGCTTTATTTAATTGCCCTGATCACTAGAATATTTGAATTAAAAGTCAAATATGAATAGGTAAAATTATAGAGAAATAAAAGGCGAATCAAATGAGGTCTAGTTTGTTTAAACAGTTACATTAAATTTCCAGTTTTTGAAAAAAAATTACAAGTACGCACATTCTTTTGCCGACACTGTTCGTGTGTACGTGCATGACCGTCTAGTGTTGTGAGTTTTAATCACCAGTTCCTTGTGTGTAAGTACATTAAAATATATTTCATAATGGAAAAATAATATACATAAATACCTTTACAACACATAGAAATAATAACACTTAGTTAAGGTTTCAACATCTGGCCGATCGGGAACATATCTGCTCCATCCTTGGCCTTATCTTTGCCGACAACTACGTTGAAAATTCTCTCCTACAATGACAGAGCCTCAGGTTTTATTTGCACCAATTTTTTTTTTTATTCCAGATTGTTTTTTACTTTTGGGGAAGTTGCCATGCTAGTCCCAAATTTCTACATTTGATTAGCTTTGGGGAACTCGTACCACCGAGTGTTTTGAGCTATTACGACAGGTCAGCTCCTTAACTCTGAATTCTAACTAATTTCTATGTATCTCAAAATGACCATCTCCCCCTCTAAATGACATCATTAGTGTATGCCACTAAAATTATCATCTGATATTTTTACATGTCATTATTTCTAAGTTGTCAACTATATTGTAATGTTAACATTTTTAAGTAAACTTTTCTGGTAAAAATTAATTGTAAATAAATATCTAAATATTTTGATTAGTCTAAAACATGTTTTACCTGGAAAAAAACTTACTGGTTGAATAATCATAATAATCTTCGACTGGCAAACGTTTTTGCTCACTCAATGTTTTCAGTTTATCCGGAAGTAATCGATATTACAATATGTTCTTTTATATGAAAACACGTTTTTGTCACACTGTTATATATTAGGACCCGGCGTATGTACTTTAACGTCCACCGCTGCTTATATTTTCACTGGCCAACAATCCTTCGATAGATTTTATCACACGCGCGTCATACGCGGTATGTTTCGTACGTAATCGGTTGTGTTTAAGCTAATTAGCTTGGAGTAAACAGAATTATGTATTATATATATATATATATATATATATATATATATATATATATATATATATATATATATATATATATATATATACAGTTAAGAGGTACGATTAACCACATAGAGACGCATGGATGGATGCATATACACACTAGACGTTACGGTCACGCTATTATATAAATATTAAAACAGACACTATAGCGTATATACAATAGACAGATAGATCGCTAGATACATAGATAGATAAAAGTGATGAGGCGATTCCGATATAATTACCGATTCCCTACGCACATTCCGATTCCAACTATTCATTTACCTCTTAATATTAAACCATAAAACGCTATTTTCTTCTGATCACAGTCAAGCACGCGTTTAATGTGCATATATTTTCTCAACTGTAAAATCACAATTACTGGAAATTTAAATCAATAAATATTTATTATTGTTTTTATTATTACTAGCAGTGGAAAATCAGAAATAACAACATAATCAAGTATGAAAAGATAATTAAGAATCGTTTTTGGAATCGAGAGTAGACACAAATTTTTCCGATCACTGATACCGATTCCGATACGGCTAAAAGTTCCAAATTTCTCTGATTCCGGATTCTGAGTAATGGTCCTAACATTAATATACACACAACATTTTTCTTTTTACATAAAAGACCGCGATATACCGATCTTTAGTCACATATAGTACACATTTAAAGCAGGGATATATAAGTCAAGGATGGATATAATCGAGAATAAACAATAACATCAAATAACAAGCACAATTTTCCTGATCGTCGCCATAATGTAAGCACATTCAAGGCGCGTTTTTTTTCAAGCTATATGCGTAAAATTTTACTTGAAACGATTCACTTATTTAATAATATTTAATGACACAGACTAAATTGAAAAAAGAGCAGGTTTAATGTCTTTACCTTCTTTTTTTATCGTATTCTGATTCGGTTGACTTTTTAACTATTACCTTTATTATTTTTCAACACTGCTAAACATGGGAAGAGAACTTGGAATAAACTTATGAAAATATATGTCAATCAAGTTACACAGTATATTCCGCGTTTCATAGTTGCATGTAATACTTATGTTTTAATATATTTAGCTTCACAGAAAATTCTGTAGCTAGATTGTCATATGTTTTAGCAACGCGCAATTTATATATATATATATATATATATATATATATATATATATATATATATATATATATCCTTTTGGAAATAGGGTACGATTATGAATGTCTCCAGTATCAAATATTCGTTATATAATGTGAAATTTACTTTATGTACGTCAACCAAAGACGTGCGATCTAACATATGAGAAATATTTGGAATCAAGTCTCCATTTGCTTTTATTTCAAGAAATTTCAAACTATGGCAGCGAATTTTAGTCTCGCCTCCATCAAGGCTTTTGGGAAAATACCAGATATTTGTTATATTCATATGTAAACTAGGAATATGACTA